>NC_139389.1:51235000-51855000 GCF_054392235.1 Sus scrofa
TTGTTCTCATATATTGCACATGGCCATACTGCGTAAGGCTGTTCTTAGGTGTATTTGACATACATTAAACTGTGAAATCAACATGAAGTATATCATCTCTATGCTACCTCTTCGTTGTGGCTTTACATTGTATTTAGAGATTTGTTCTTATGGGAGCCCAAGCTAGGGAAGGAACGTCTATGTTGGATTCTTTTACAAGGAGAATACGCTGTGGGGCACTTTACATTGTTGAGATGCCTGCAGGAACTCAAGTGGAGTAACACCAGCTGGCACCCTCTGTGCTTTCTGCCACCTCTCATTTCCATCACCACCAAGGCTGTCTTAATAGTCTCTTCCCCACACACCAAACCACATCAAGGGAGGCCTGAAACACTGTGAAAACATCTAGAGAGAAATGCGTGGGGACCAGAGCACTTGCATGTCCTGGCTTGGTTGTTATTTCTTTAAACAAGTTGACTTAATATCTGACTTTGACTTAATCATGCATTCAATTTCTTTCAACTATTCATGAATTCAACACATATATAGATTGCTGAGTAGGTGCTAGATGTGGTTTTAGGTGCTGGGATACAGCAACAGAAAAGGCATTCTCACTTGTCGGTATTACATTCCAATGGGAGAGACAGACAATAAGCTGAGTGTATACGACACATATAATGTTAGGCAATGAAACATCCCATGGAGAAAAATAAAGCTGATGAAGCAGATAAGGGGGATAGAAAGTGCCAGTGGCAGTGTGGTTCAGAGTGGGGACTTGTCATTTTATCACATGAGGGATAAAGTCACATTTTAGCAGACAGTTAAGGGGAATTGAGACATAGGCATATGCTGAGGGAGGACATTCCAGGCAGAGAAAATAGGAAGCCAATGGCCCCGAGATAGGAGCACACCTGTCGTGTTGGAAAAAGAGCCAAGAGCTCTGGTGGGCAAGTTTGGGGAGAAGTCACTGGACAGAAAGTCGGTGATACAATGGATCATGTACAGTATGCTGAGTAGTTGAGGTCTCGTCATGAGGGACAGGCAAAGCCCCTGGATCATTTGAAGCAGAGGAGTGACTTGATCTGCTTTACATTTAATAGCACCATTCAAGGTGAGCTGGGGTGGGGGGGAGTCACTTTAGAGGCACAAGAGAGGACAAGACAGGAGGCTACTGCAGTGACCAGGTGACAAAAGATGATGGCTTGGACTAAGGTAGTATCGGTAGTGGTGATGGAAATGATGAGATGCTTCGTATATATTTTGAAGGTGAATTCAAATGAATTTGATACATATAAGATGACTATGTCCTGGTTTGCATTGGACACTCTGTTTATAATTATTAAAAGTACCCTCTTTCACCCTCAAAACTGTCCCAGTGTGGATGAACTTATAAGGTCCCCTGTTTGTAAAACACTTTATGATTTCCAAGCATTTCCTCAACTGTTATCTCAAAAACCCTGATAAAAGAGACACCACAATTCGCCCTTGACAGACATGGAATCTGAAGCTGAAAAAAGTTTTAGTGACTTGTCCAAGGTCATAGATGGTAATGGCAAATCCAGAATCAGCCTGGCTTTAAGGCAATGCTCTTCCTTCTGCTCTCTGGTATTTTTCCAGGTTGCATCTACAAGGCAAACACACACTATTCATCCTCTTACTCAGTTACTCATTTATTCATTAAACATTTGTCTACATGTACCAGACACTGTTCTAAGCAGTTAGGACACATCAATCAACCAAAGATCCCCATCCTTCTCCAGATTGCATTCTAGCTGGGTAAAAAGGATGCCAAACAATAAATATAGTGAATGAGAAAAATATCTAGTATGTTAGAACATGATGTGTGTAACAGAAAAAAGCAGAACAGGATTAAGAAGATTGGTTCAAAGGGGCTCTAGTCTTAACCTGGAAGAGGTCAGGGTAGGTCTGAAGAGGTGAATGGAACAAGCAGAAAAGCATTTGAGGCAGAGGAACCACATGGAGCTAGAGAAGGCTCCAGACAATGACAAGTTCAGCATGTTTAAAAAGTAGCAAGAAAGCCCCTATGACTGGGGCAGAGTGAGCAACAGGAGCTGTAGGAACCTCAGAGTGGTAACGGACCCAAGTCACGTTGGGAGAAATTTGGATTTTCCTCTGCAGCCACTGGGAAAATTTTGGATTTTCTTCTGAGAAGAATCAGGACCCACTAGAGTTTTGAGCCAAGGAAAAGCACGATATAACTGGTGTTTTAAAAGAATGACTCCCATTGCTTGTTGATAATGGACCGTGGGCGGGAAGAGTAGAAGCAGGGAGGGTTGTTATGCATCTACGAAAGTATGACCATGAGACATGACAATGGCCTGGACCAGCGTGGTCGCTGTGGAGAGGGCAAGAAGTGGTGAGAGTCTGGACATAGTCTGGAGATAGAATTAACATTATTTCCTAATGGATTGTGTGAGGGAAGGAGAGTTGTTGGGGATTATTCCATGGATGGAGTTTGTTGTGAGATAGGAGAGGCTGTAGGGAAAGCAGATTTGTGGTAGAAGATCGGGAGTTTTGTATCTTGTATCTGCTAGGTCTGAGATGTCTGATAGGCACCACATGGTTATTGGGTATGTGAATTTTAGGACATGCTTGGGTCTGAATCCTGAGATGGGTTTCTGGGCTGGAGATATGCATTTGGGAATTGTCAGTACATGGTTTGTATTTAAAGTCAAGGGACGGTATTAAATCACTGGGAAAATAAATGTACATGGCAAGGATGACTGAGAACCGAGCCCAGGGCACTCTGACAGTAAGACGGTGGGAAGAAGAGAAGGAGCCAGCAAAGGAGATTGAGAGGGAGTCGGCAGCCGCACTGGAATAAAACCAAGAAAGAGAAGTGATAGGCAAGTGAAAAAAAAAAAACAAAAAACTTCAAAGAGGAGGGATTGACCAACTGCAAAATACTGTTAATAGATTGAGAAAGATGAGAATTAGCCATGGGGTTTGGCAGCATGAGGGGTCATTGGAGACTGGATAGGGGTTGTTAGGTGGAATGACGGCGTTTGAGACTCTGTGTGACTAAGAAACGCTCAGGGGATGCTATGACCGCTAAGCCCAGGTCTACATTTTGAGAAGCAATAATCTAGTAAAGAAGCAGAGGGATTGGCTTTAGAACAAGGGGAAAGGGTGCGTATATGGCTGTAGATGCTAAAAAGTAGATGGTGAACTCAGGGAAGTTCCGTCTGGATGTTCATCAGTTGAAAGAGAAGAGGGGGAGAGGTGCTGGGTCTTGGAGGAGAGAGGAGGTGTGATAGTGCCCTGGGGATGACTGCCAGGCGGCATCAGGGCCAGCTGGAGGTGTGTGGCCATGACGTTAAAGGCAGGATGGTCAGTGTGCTTGTGTCTTTTTCTTCAAGCATGTTCTGCGACCCAGGTACCGATGCAGAGTAGGCAGAATTGGATTTGACTACGATTAGAGTAGGTGAGGCCAGCCACGTGAGAAAGGGCCAGAGAGTAAAGGATCTTCCTGAGAGTGTTTATAGTAATTAACCATGGGATACAAGCTAGGTAAGGAAGGAGGAGGGATGATTCGGGGATGAGAGGCAGTCAAGCTGGTAGAATCAAAGTGCTGGAGGTCACAGGGGGTAGAGGGTTCACGGTACAAGGGGGAGTGCGTTAGAGAGATGGGGTGGTGTTCAGAGGGTGAAGGCTTGACATTGAGATTAAGACGTGTGCTGCGACAGTCCCCATTGTGGCTCAGCAGGTTAAGACCCTGATATAGTCCCTGTGAGGATGTGAGCTCAATCCCTGGCCTCACTCAGTGGCTTAAGGATCCAGTGTTGCCACAAGCTGAGGCACAGGTTGCAGATGTGGCTCTGATTCAACGCCTAGCCCAGGATCTTCCATATGCCACAAATATGGCATGAAAAAAGAAAAACAAACAAACAAAAAACACTAGTGCTCTGGGGCAGGTGGGCGGAGTGCCTGAGCCTGGGTGGAGGAAGCTCGGTACAGAAGAGGAAGTCAGGGAACTCAGAGGCAAGGAAGCTGGATCGTCCAAGGCAGTGGTTGTAAAATTTCAGCTGTATCAGGATGCCAGGAGGGGTTATTAGAACTCAGATGGCTGAGCCCCACTCCCATAAATTTTAATTCACTTGGTCTAGGGCAGGGCCTGAGAATTAGGTGGCACTGATGTCACTGGTTAGGGGACTATGTTTAAGAAAATCCTCCAGGTACACTGAAATCAAGGCTTCAGAGAAGAATAATAGGGGAGAGGGTGACACAGAAGCTGGAGCTTAAACAACTGCCAAAACAGGAGGAGAGGGACTGACTTAGGGGTTGGGTGAACAGTCTCACCGAGCTGCAGGAGGGCGTAGAGTCGGATTCTAACACATTTCGTGCATTGCTGTTTTCTTCTTCTCACTCTGCTCTGTAGCAGTGACTCAAACTGAGGCATCTGGAGTCAGAGCTGATTCTATTATTAGCTTAGCCACCTTGGGCCAGTTGTTTACCTCTTTGTTTTTCCGTTTCCTCATCTGTAAAGTAGGGCTATAAATAAATGTCCCTGCTAGGTTGTTGGGAGGATCAATGAGGTAATAAATGCTCAAGTACTCAGGGCAGTATTAATACATGGTATTCACTAGACTCAACACAATTGTCCCTGTTATTTATTTCCTCATGTTCGTTGTTTAAATGAGCTCCCCTGAAATCTTCCCTCTTGCTCTGAAATGGATCTTATGACTCTGCTTTTCCCTCTGATCTTGTGCTTCTATACTTTTATTGATACTCTTTGGAATTTTATAACACATGGACCTGCGGGTGATTTAGACATTCATTCCTCTGAACTAGGAATGTTGTAAAGGACACTGACATAATATGAAAGTGCTGCATTAAACATCTGTAGTCTATAGGTGCAAACTATAGTTATAATTGTAACTGGTTTATCTGTGCAAAGTTCTCTCATCCAGTGTAGAAATGGATTTGACCACAGCTCTTGCATGATCTTTTTGTCTGGGATCTCACGAGTGATCACAAACGAAATGGTAAATGAAACTACAGAGAGAGATACAGAAACATTTCAAATGTCATTATATAATCTCCCTGGACAATGCAGCAAACTGTAATTGTTGGTATATTGGGTTTAAATTATTACCATATCATGTTTCCTGCATTATGATCCACCAATGTAATTAGGAAGAAGTATTAGGTGGATGCTTAGCAAAAGCTTAGCAAAGCTCAGGGTCCATGCTGCATATATATTTTCCCCTTAGTGGATGACTTTCCAAAAAAGAGCATTTGACTGCAGAAAAAGAGAGAGAGACAGAGAGACACAGAGAGACAGAGACAGAGAGAAACTTAACAAGCGATTTTTTTCGATCTCCAAAGGGAGTTCCCCAGAGTCAGTCAGCTGAATATTCTTCAAACTTTATACCATAAAGCATTAGCCTTTCTAGGTCACTGTATTGCATCTGAGCCTAAAATTAAAACCATAAATACTTAAAGCCTTAACTTCCACACTCTTTAAAAGCTGTTAAAAAACAGGCATTTCCCTTTGCCACTTTACTGTGCTTTTTTTACATGAGAAACAACACTTTGAAAAATGTGGCTTAAAAGCAGGCACACAGAGAAGATGGGAAAAGAAAAACCAATTTACATGTTTCCATTTTTTTTCCCCTTCTATTTATTCATTCCTGCTTAGGATCAGGACTCCTACAATTCTCTACTGGAATTAAAGAGGGAGGAAGTGGCCATCCCAGGCTCATAGTCAAATCAATATTAAAATATGGAAGGTGTTTTAAGTCTAATATCTCCCATGGCACCTGCTTCATTGCTGGTCCACAACAAATAGCTAACACATATTGATTCTCTGACACTGAGGCTAATGTACAGACCTTTCATTATCTGGTCTGCCTAGTGAGCCATAATATCAATTGTTTTGGCACAAACTTTCCCTGACTTCCTGCGGGGCTGTCTGCCGGCAACCAGCATCACTGTCTCCTCCGTGGCTCTGCCTTGTAAGGCAAGAGCTACATTTTCCAGAATCTTTACCAGCAGGATGGCTGATGAAAGGCCACCAATTAGATGCTTTTGAGATGCCTGGAAGTTAGAGGAAAAGCAGAAGACATACTTGTGTTCTTCTGGGAGGTGCAAAAGTCACGTGCGCTATGGCAGATGTGCGATTTTGCAGTGTGGTGGCAGCAGTGGCAGACGCTGCTGGTGTAGCTGCAGGTTGGCAACTCCTGGCTTCGTGAATGCTGGCAGAGCTCATCCCTGTTCTTCGTCTTTTGGCCTTTCCAGTGATTATACAGCTCCTGATTCCCTGTATTAAGTCTCTTCTGGGAGTTCCTCAGCAGTAAGGAACCTGACTAGTATCCATGAGGATACGGGTCCAATCCCTGGCCTCACTTAGTGGGTTAAGGATCCAGTGTTGCCATGAGCTGTGGTGTAGACTGGCAGCTGCAGCTATGATTCAACCCTAGCCTGGGAACCTCCATATGCTGCAGGTGTGGCCCTAAAAAGCAAAAACAAACATACAAACAAAAAACCTCTTCTGGTTTGAAGTACCCATTTTCTTTTTCTTTTTTTGGCTGTGCAGATGTTCTGGGTCCAGGCATCGAATGCATCCCACAGCAGTGACAATGCCAGATCCTTAACCCACTAGGCCAAGAGGTACTCCAAAATAGCCATTTTCTTGATGGAACTTTTCTGAAATATCCAGGTTGGGAAAAGGACATGAACTGAGAGACAGAGTTTCGCCAAAGGAATCCATGCTGCTTAGCTAGTCTACCAGGGGGCGTAAGTCATAAAGTAGGAAAACTGATGCCACCTAGAAACAAAGTGCTCTGGAGCTGAGCTGAGTGGGAGACAATTAAAACACAGCACTTGTTATTTCAACTTGGATAAGTCACTTGACCTCAGTTTTCTTCTCTGCAAAATGGAGTTAATGACAGTACAGACCTCCTAGGGTCATGTGGTTTAGCGAATTAATATTCGTGAAACTGGTAGAGCGAGGAATGGCACATGGTTAGTACTATATGATTTTTGTTTTTTAAAAAAGCTAATTGGAGTTCCCATTGTGGCACAGCAGAAACGAATCCAACTAGGAACCATGAGATTGTGGGTTCGATCCCTGGCCTCACTCAGTGGGTTAAGGATCCGGCATTGCCATGAGCTGTGGTATGGGTCACAGACACGGCTTGGATCTGGCATTGCTGTGGCTGTGGCATAGGCCAGTGGCTACAGCTCTGATTAGACTCCTAGCCTGGGAACCTCCATGTGCCACAGGTACGGCCCTAAAAAGGACAAAAGACAAAAAAATAAAATAAAAAAGTTAATTAAAAAATATGCAAATGAGCATTCCCTTAAAAGCATTCTCCTTGGTAAGTTAGACCCTGATTCCAATGCTCAAAACTTTCCTGAAATGTGGACATTTCTAAAATGGTGTTGATACCTTGTCCAGGAGTCACATTCAAAAACTGCAATTTCTGACCCAGTTCTATTCTGCTTCCCAGTGTAGGAAGTTCCCAAGCCCCAGGATGCATGGCTCCCTCACAGTCCACCTCACTTTGGGATGAAAAACGGTGTTATGCAACTTGGCCACTCACCTGGTTCTGAATGACTTAGACTGTTTATACAGGATCAAACACTCTCCAAAGGATAAAGCATCGCTACCTTCAAAAAGGTTCAAAACAGCGTTGCAGAGAATCAGACATGATTCCAACTGGGCAGCTGCAAAATTATCCTGGACAATGGCACTGCCACGGGCATGAGCGTACAGCCTCTTAGAATAACTTGAAAAGAACAGAGCTCTTTGGTTGATATATTTGAAGACAAATAATTTTTCTACCTTGTAATAACCCATGAGTATGCAGTCAGTGGTTGTCCTTCATAAATTTTCAGGGATTGCAGTGAGAGTAGAGAATAGCAAAACACAGCACAATTAAAAAAACCTCAAAACAGTAGCACAAAACAGATTCCAGGAACAGAAGCAGGAAGCTGCAGGGTCATGGCAATCTTTCTCTGTTGCTTCTGTCACAGAGGGTGACAGTTGCCAAGGTGGTCCTAACTGCTAGGCACAGACTTCTTCTACCTGCAAGGTTTCAAAAAGCAGCTTCTTCATTTCTCAGCAAAGTAGTGTTTACCCGTCTGTGTTTTTCCTTGCAGACACTGCTCAGGTTTGCAAAGTGAGACACACTTTTTGTTACTTGGCAGATGCCACCCATGGGAGAAAAAGGAAAAAAATAATCTCTGTCTTGTTTTTTCCTCTCAGGTGTGAAAAATTACCTCTGGTTCCTTCCCGTCTCAATAATCAGCGGAGAAATTCAGCAAGAATATGTCAGATAGCCTGAGAAATATTTTTTCAGGTGTTTTTATTAACACTGAATGAAAGCACTCTCTTGCAGTCCTGAAGCTTGTGACAGCAGTTTGCTGGTGGATTAATTTTTTAATGCAGAATTTCGTTAGAGAAATGATTTAGTTAATGAGTCCCGTTTCAATCTAGCTTAATGCAGATATCAGTAATTTATTAAGAAGAGTCTTTAGGGCATGCATAATTTCCTAATACAATCCATTTAGGGCAAAAATCTCAGATTGAGCATTGCAAGGTCTCATATTTTTTGTAAATTTAAAACACAAGTGCAAACCTGAGATTTACATATTTAAACATGTACAATGCTGTGCATGCTTAGTATAAAGTTTGGGGAAAAAGTAAAGGCATGAAGATATTTTTACTCTCTGATAATTGTGCACAAAATTTCTCTATTTTTGTGATTTTTCTGGAATTTTTCAAAGCACATCCTCATTCATTCATTCATTCAACAAACATTTGGTAAATGCTTACTATGGCTTGGTGCTATGCACTAGGCCTTAGGGACTTGGGGATTTGTAGTTCTTAATCTGGAGGAACTCAAAATCTGGGGCAGTTAAATATACTAATTATCCAGTAATTATCAATTCCAGTGTTTACATTTGAAAAATTTCTCAAACTTATATACCTGGAAAATGATAGTTTATCAGCAGTAGGGTTATCAGTTTATCAGGCTTCAGGCCAAATCCAATCTGCTCCTTATTTTCATAAATATAACTTTACTAGGACACAGCCAAGGTCATCCATTTATGTATTGTCTGAGGTCACTTTCAGCTATAAAGACAGAGCTAAGTACAGCACTTGCTATAGAGAGGAGTTGCAGGATTTAAAATATTTACAACCTGACCCTTCAGAGAAGTCTGCCTTCCTCTTGTTTAGATTATTTTAGTTACCAATCAGGTGTTTGATCATAATTCCAACTAGCTACAAAGCCCCTTGTACCTTATCTTGTCAAATTTTCAGAATCCTAAATATCTTAGAGTCCTCTTAAAATTTTTTTTCTTTTTTTCTTTTTTAATAGGAGTAAATATTTTCTATACATTTCCTTAAAAAACAATTTTTGATGTTGGGCTGAAAATATCCACCACCGCCTCCCAAAATTATTAATCTTCAGAAATGAATTCTACTTTTGCACAGAGTTCAGATAGGGAATAGCAGAGCTGGGCAGCAATAAATAAGATGAGAGAGTAGGACTAGATTATCTCAAAAGAATCTTCCTACTCCAATACCCCGCAGCTCTGTGTTTCTGTAATAATATCTGCAAGGGCTAAAATTAAAAGATAGGCCTGCAGCTGGAACAAACACACAGCTCAGTGGTTTAGGGAAATCAATTAAGGATTGAGACAAACCCGACTATAACGGAACCAATAAAAATCCAAGTCTCCCAAATTTTATTTTGCAAAAATAAGGATAAATACTAATAGATAACACATTATTCAAACAACTGTCAAAAAAACCCCAAAAAACCCAGCAATGAAAATAACATGGCAGCACTCCCAATCCATCTCTGACACACATTAATTCTAGCAGATGAACATAATGTGAAAAAATGTCCTTGAAGAATAAAAGATAAAAAAAAAAATAACCACAGACCTGATGGCAATAATTATTTCTCCAAAATTTCTTGGTCTTAGTGGCCCATTAAAACACATGATTAAAGCTTGAGTGTGGGCTTTTGGTCAGAGAATGGGCTGGATGCATCTGTATTTTACTCTGAAAACTATAAAACACTGATAAAGAAAATTGAAGATGATACAAATAAATGGAAACATATCCCATGTTCTTAGATTGGAAGAATTAATATTACCATACTACTCAACCCAATCTACAGATTTAATGCAATCACTATCAAAAACCTAGGACATTTTCCACAGAACTAGAGCAAATAATCCTCAAATTTATACAGAACTGTAAGACTGCCAAAGCAGTCCTGAGAAAAAAGAACAAAGTTGGAGGAATAACCTCCCCAGACTTTAGACCATATAACAAAGCTACAGTAATCAAAACAAGGTGGTACTGGCACAAAAACAGACAAATTGATCATTGGAATAGAACAGAGAGCCTGGAAATAAGCCCATGCACCTATGGTCAATCTATGACAAAGGAGGCAAGAATACACAGTGGTGCTGGGAAAACTGAAAAGCTATGTGTAATAAGATTAGGACATATCATGCAAAAAATAAACTCAGAATGGTTTAAAGACTTAAATGTAAGACATGAAACCATTAAACTCCTAGAAGAGAACATAGGCAGAATACTGTTTTTTGCTGTTTTTTTTTTTTTTTTTTTTTTTTTTTTTTTTTTTGCTACACCTGAGACATATGGAAGTTCCTGGGCCAGGGACTGAATTAGAGCTACATCTGCAAGCTTTGCTGCGGCTGTGGCAATACCAGATCCTTTAACCCACTGTACCGGGACAGAGATCCAACTCATGCCTCTGCAGTGACCAGAGCCCCAAGTTGGATTCTTAAACCACTGCACCACAGTAGAGACTCACTCCTGCCCCTGCAGAATACTTTTTGACATAAATCATAGAGATATTTTCTTAGATCAGTCTCCTAATCTAACACAAAAGAAATAAAAGCAAAAATAAATAAACAGGACCTAATTAAACTTAAAAACTTTACCCAGCAATGGAAACCATCAACAAAATGAAAAGACAGACTACAGAATGGGAGAAAACATTTGCAAATGATGTGACCAACAAGGGGTTAATATTGAAGATACACAAGCAGCTCATACTACTCAATATGAAAAAAACAAACAATTCCATCAAAATATGAGCCAAAGACTTGACATTTTCCCAAAGAAGATATACATATGGATAACAGCATGAAAAGAAGCTTAATGCTGCGTAATTATTAGACAAATGCAGACCAAAACCACAACGAGGTATCATCTCACATTTGTCAGAATGGCTATCATCAAAATCTCAACACATAGCAAATGTTTGAGAGGATGTGGAGAAAAGAACCAAGAGTCCACTGTTGGTGGGAATGTAAGCTGATGCAGCCACTTGGAAACTGTATGGAAGTTTCTTAAAAAACTAAAAAATAGAACTACCATATGATCCAGCAATTCCATTTCTGCATATATATCCAGAAAAAACAAAAACACTAATTTGAAAGATATATGTACCCCAATGTTTATAGCAGCACTATGTACAGAAGCCAAGATATGGAAGCAACCTAAATGCCTATCAACAGATGACTGAATTAGGAAGACTGACTATATATGGAATATTACTCAGCCATAAAAAGGATGAAATACTGCCATATGCAGCAATGTGGATGAATCTAGAGAATACTATGCTCAATGAAATAAGTCAGACAGAGAAAAACAAATGCTATATGGTATCACTTATGTATGGAATCTAATATATATATATTTATATTTGAATGTATATGCAAAATACAAAGACTCACAAATATAGAAAACAAACTTGCTACCAAAGGGAAGAGGGAAGGGGAAAGGGACAAATTAGGGATAAGGGATTAACAGATACAAATTACTGTACAAAAAATAGATAAGCCACAGGAATATACTGTACAGCACTGAGAATTACAGCCATTCTCTTGTAATAACCTAGAATGGAATATAATCTGCAAAAGTACTGAATCACTATGCTATATATCTGAAACTAAAATGATACTGTAAATCAACTCTACTTCAGTAAAACGAAAACCCTTCAGGAAGACTTTCATTTAACTAACAAGTACAGTGCTAAGAGCTGAGAAGAGGAAGGAGGAGAAGCAAAGGACAACAGTCCTCATGCTCTTCTCAGGCTGCTGAATGATCTGTGTGCTTGCGAATGAAACATGAGAGTTTTTCTCTTGTTCCAGTCATTCATTCAACACACATGTGGAAGATCTCTAGGTGCTGGAAATACTATGGAGAATAAGGTAAATCTGCTCCTCCTTCATGGTACCTATGGTTTGGTGGGTGAAGAGAGCCACTGAGCAATAATAATAAAATACGATGTGCCAGTGGGAGTAGGGAAATGGAGACTCCTACAAGAACATGCCGGGAAGATCCAACCTGGTCTCAGCTATGGCGTCAGGATCCTCCCTGACGGGTCACCTCAGACATGAAGGATGTTAAGTGGGAATCCATTGGCTCTTCTTTGTTCCTTCTCTTCCTTTCTCTGTACAGTCCCTCCAACCATCCTTTTTTGTTTCCATCTGCTCAAAGTCTGCCAAAAGAAACTGACCCAGATGTCATTTGAAAACGTGGAGGAGTGAGTCATGTATTCAGCAGAAATCATCAGGACAGGTAGATGCTAAGCAGGTGATTAATGAAATGACAAATCTAAAGGTGACAGAAGCCATTTGCTTCTGCAGGGCAATGATACAAAATGGGCAACGGGAAAAGAAGACCGTGTTTTCCATGGAAGCTGAGCAGCAATGTTTTACTGCAATCATTAGGTACAAGACTGATTAGCTGGATTATGGGAAACTGCTTTAAACATCTGTAAGTCATTGTACAACTACAAATGTAATAAATTCATTGAGTAATAAAAAAAGAACAAAAAGAAAAAATAAAAATAAACATCTGTAAGTAAAATGAATACTCAAAGAATTCTCTTTTTAAGGTGAAGTTTTTATACTTTCCAAATTGACACGTATAATTTTCTTTTAACATGTTACTGGAATGTATACCATACTTGTTCACTTAAAAGAAAACAAAACCAAATCTAACACCTGTATATAACCCACCCAGTCTAAGAAATACAACAACATTACAAAGAGTCTTCCCTAAATGTTTCTCCTTCTCTTTCCTGCCTGAGGTAGTCTTTCTCTTAATTTTCATATTAATCATTTTGTTCTTTAAAATGTTACCTCATGTGTACGTATGCCTAAGCAATATTTTGTTTAGTTTTGCCTATTACAAAAAATAAATGTAATCGTTTTGTCTATCTTTTTCTAAGATTAGGGTTTTTTTAATTTTTGGTTTCCATAACATACTTTTGAGATTAACGTATGTTGAATCATGGAACTGAAGTTCATTTACTTTCATGTATTCTACCGCCTGTACATGGACCAATTTGGAAAAACAGATATCTAGGTCCCCTTTACCATCCTTAAATATAAATCTTTATAGTTTTCTTGATTTATAGTTTTCTTTATAGTTTTCTTCTAGGTCCTGAACATATTTTGTTAGGATATTCCTAACAAGCTTATATTTTAGTTCCTATTCTAAATATTACCACATTAGCTTCATTGTACACAATTTCTTAAGTAGCATTCTGTTATTCAGTTAAATGGACTTTTAAATTTTAGTTCTAAATTTTCTTTAATACAGTATTACTTTGAAGTATGCCTTTAATATACAAACAAATCAGATTGAGAATATTTCTTCCTTATTGATGTCTAACTTAATAGCACTGATGTCAGAATATATGGTAAATATGATACTGATTCTTTGCACTTTGTTGGATCTTGTTATATGGTACAGATCATAGTCAATTTTTATCAGCATTTCATTTGTAATTAAAAATATGTGCATGCTCCCATTCTTAGTACGTTATGGCTATTAGAATAAATTTGTTCATTGCGCTATTCAGATTTTTTTAAATTATTACCTATGCTTTCTGCTACATTTATTAATTATTGAGAGAGGTATGTTCACTGTGATAGCACATTTTCAATTTATTTTTGTATTTCTGCTAAGTTTGGCTTTACATATTTTGAGGCTATGTTATTAGGAATATATAAAGTTAGAATTCTCTTCTTTCTGATAGCTAGAGACTTTTTGTCAATGTATGGTGAGCTTTCCCATCTCTAGTAAAGCCTTTTTTTTACCTTGATGTGTTTTCTCCCGTGATATTATTATAGTTACCTGATTTTATTTGGTTATCATTGGCTGATGTGAATTTTCCTATTATTTTACATTCATCCTTTCCTTATCATTAGGATGTATTTTTAAAAATGGAATTTGATAATTTTTAACTGAAGTTATTGAATTTGCCTTGATTATGATTACAAATATATTTGCATTATTTTTATCCTCTAACTTATCCTGATTTTTATGCTTCTTTCTTATTACTCTTTCTTGCCTGTTTTTTTTTTTTTTTTTTTTTTAATGTTGGTTGATTTATAAGAGCAGCTCCAGGCAGTTAACACAGTTTGTTTACAATGAGGAGTTATCTAACTCTGAACACACTGTATGTGGCAACCAGAAGTCTGGCAATTAAAAGTCATCACAGTAAGAGAAAACCACAGCCCACCTGCCGCAGCCGTTGAGCTCTCTCTCCCCAAATTTAGTTTTCCTTCTTAATTTTGAAATCCTATGGACAATTTTCTATTCTATTTCTTTATCATTAATGAGTACTCTAGAAATGTTTATTTGTGTATTTAACTCAAAAATGACTGTGGCTTATTAATATCTTTACTTTTTCACCAAGTCATGCAAGGATATTTGATACTGATAACACAACTCCTCATATAGATGCTAATTTTGCCCAGTCATTTAGCTCTATTTTGATATCTTTACCCATCCTCCCTTTGTCCTCCTCCAAAAGAAAAAAAAGAAGAATTTTCTTTAAAATGCTACTAGCATATATAACATATGTGTTATTAGATATTGCTATTGGTGTACATAATATTTAGCCAAAAGTTTATATTTTCCTTTTTCACATTTCTTCTTGTATCCTATATCTTCTTTTTGGGATCATTTTTCTTCTTGAATTACATTCACTAGCTGTTCCTTTAGTGTTAATTCATTTTGAACTAAACTTTATTTCTCTTTTTGTCTGAAAATGTTATTTTACCCTTATTCATAAAAGTTTTTTTTGTTAGAATTCCATGTTGATAGCTATTTTTTTCTCAGTCCATTAAAGATAATTATGTTCTACTTTCCATGGTTGTCAAAATGTCAGCTTAAATTTTGTTCCATAATGTTTTCTTTTTCTCTCCAGTTGCTTTTGGTCTCTAAAATCTTCTCTTTGTTCTTAATGTTTTGTAATATCAATATTATGTGGTTGAGTATGGATATGTTTTTTATTTATATCACTTAAGTTCTTTTGGACTTCTGACCTTGAGGCATTGAGGTTTTTTTTTTTAATTTATTTTTTTCCAACTGTACAGCATGGGGACCAAGTTACATATACATGCATACATAATTTTTCCTTCCATTGTTGTGTTGTCATGTAAGTATCTGGACATAGTTCTCAATGCTACACAGCAGGATCTTATTGTAAATCCATTCCAAGAGCAATATTTTGCATCCATTAACCCCAAGCTCCCAATCCCTCCCACTCCCTCCCTCTCCCCCTGGGCAGCCACAAGTCTATTCTCCAAGTCCATGATTTTCTTTTCTGTGGAAATGTTCATTTGTGCTGGATATTAGAGTCCAGTTATAAGTGACATCATATGGCATTTGTCTTTCTCTTTCTTACTTATTTCACTCAGTATGAGAGTCTCTAGTTCCATCCATGTTGCTGCAAATGGCAATATGTCATTCTTTTTTACAGCTGAGTAGTATTCCATTGTGTATATACACCACATCTTCCTATTCCAATCATCTGTCAATAGACATTTGAATTGTTTCCATGTCTTGGCTATTGTGGATAGTCCTGCAGTGAACATGCAGGTACATGTGTCTTTTTAAAGAGATTTTTAAAATAAATTCTAGAATGTTCTTACTCATCATTTCTTTGGATATAACTTTTCAGCTATTCTTTCTGTTCTTTCTTTCTGGGACTATGGTTTAATGTTAAACCTTCTCATTTTATCCCATATGTTCCTTAGCCTTTATTTCATAATATTTGTCTCTGTTTCTAAGTCCAATATTCTATAATTTCTTCAGCTCTTATTTTCCAGCTTACCTTCTCTTTAGGTCTCATTATTATATTTATTTATTTATTTTTTATTTCTAGAACTCCATTTGGTTCTTTTTCAAACCTGTTTCATCAATTTTGAAAAACTTGAAACACTGTATCATTCTTCTAATTCACTCTTTTGTTTATTTAACATATGTAACATGCATAGGTTTTTTTTTTTTTTATATTGGACAATTCAAAGACCTATAATCTCTAATGTCTTATTCTGCAGTTTGTTTTTTTCTGTTGACTCTTTCCCATTGTTGTTTGTGAGCATGTACTCTGCTTAATACTTTAATATCTAGAATTATTTGAAGACAACACTTTATACTTTCCATGTTTGCTTCTGGGTATAAAGTTATAGATTAAAATTCTCATTTTTTTTTCATTTCACCCAGCACCAAGGGCTAAAGAGCTGTGTTTTTCCCACTCTTTCTCTTGGCAAAATCAGTTATTTCCAAGTTCAGTTGAAAAAGGTGATACCCTCTGAGGGTCCTGCATCAGGTGTGAGATTCCCAATCTGACCCCTACTCGACCTAGGGGACAAGTTTTTCCTTCTATCTTACTCAGGTCTGACCCATGGAAACCCAAGCCTTAGTCCACTGGGTCAGCTGTTTCCCTCAGGGCAAATGCTGACTTCAAGGCATAGTTGCAACTCTAGATTTTGTTATTTGTAACCTCTGATCCTTTTCCTTACTTCACTGCCAGGTCAGCTTTGCTATAAAAATTTTTTTTTACAAAATATTTTATCTAGCATTTTTAGGTGTTGATGCTGGGTGAAGTTTTCCTGGATATCTACATTTCCATATCTCTGAAAAAAAGAAATGGATTAGTACAACTTTTTTTCTTACCTACTATAGGGCAATATCCAAAGGAAATGACTATGTCACCAGTAGGTAGTCCTCAATGGATGGACTTTTTCTTTATTCTTATCTATACTATTTATCTACACATCTTGACTACATTAGTTTGGTGTTATTTAAAAAAAAGGTATTTTGAATAAACACTAAATTTATTCTGAATTTCATGAGAGGAAAAGAACAAGAGGTCCCAGACCTTTATCCAATACTAAGTTCTGCAAGCTATGTAGCCAATCTTGCACTCAGTAATTATTGGTTGAATAACTGGTAACAGCCTGTTCTCAAAACAGGGAAGGCTGGGTATTTTTTTCACATATTTTAGTCCTAACATGACCTTTCCACTTTTCTAAAAAGATCCTTCTTAACATCCTGGAAAAAGAGTTGATCAGGTACCAGTCTACCAGAAAACAGAATAGGATTAAGGAGATAAATGTCAACAACAGCCTGCACAAAACAAAAACCGATTGATTTGTGTATCAATACATTACTATGATCTTTAAAAAACTGCTCAAGATAGAAAAGAAAAAAAAGATAGAGACATATAGGATATGAAGATAATATACCAATGCTTCAGGATACCAGAAAGTTCCAGAGGAAAAGATATACTTCGTGTCCAAGAAAACTGTTTAGAATAGGGAAAAAGCAACATTTAGTTCCTGATTATGCTGTTGCAAAAGGTTTTCAATTTTTTTGACAAGTATTGGAGGGAGTGGGCTGGGGAGGTTGGGTGAATGCTTGTGTTAGAAAAAAAAAATTGGAAAGATATGGACAAAAATAAATCTTCTAGAATAGAGGACCATGAAATGAATGGTGATGGTGGTAGAAGTAATTTGAGTTTATTTTATTGACAAGATATTGATATTCCATGTCTGTTGGAATGTAAGCGCTGCTGATGGAGCTTCTTCAAGAAGGAATCTGCTGTCTCCTGGGCTGGCTGCTGCTCGGCATTTGCTTATCTATCTCTGCTACAGCTTTCTTGGCTTTGTACTCCAATTACTCCGTAATTATGTGTTGTTGGCAGATCAACACTAAGAGATATGAACTCCTCCAGGGCAGATTTTATTTTTATTCTTAGCTTCTGAAAGAGTGCCTGGCACAAAGTAGATACTCACTGAATGTTTACCGAACTAACTGTAGAATAGTGTGTATACACACATGGCACACACACAGAATTTGTCTTGAAAATTAAACAGTATAGGTTAGTGGACATTGAAAATTCTAAACTACTATAGAAACAACATATAATGACTGTGGTGTTAATGATGAGGAGGATAGTGATGGAGGTGGGGATGGTGATGACGATGATGATGTTGTTGACAATGTCAATGGTAAAATACACTCTCCAGAACAAAGGCGTCCATCCTTAATTTTTGGTAATGGAGGCTCTCCTAGGAGCCTGTGATGGCTTTGGGAATTAATTGTATGCAAAACAATAACAGCAACAACAACAACAACAAAAATAGGTGACTATGTGCACGTGTTTGTTTTTACTCGAAGGCTGAGGTCTTCATCTTTCATAAGCATTTCCAATGATCTGGATTTTTAAAAAAAGTTAAGAATTCTGCTTTCTTGGGAAAACCACTTTGAGAAAATAGACCACCTGCATGCTACTGGAAGATTCATCTTTGAGTCTGGATGAGATTTTAATCAAGAAGTAATCTTTGTCCCCTTCGGTATCTTATTTAGAACATGAGTAAAATCACTCCTGCACTATCCATCTTAACAAGAATCCCATTAGGTTAAATGATCTGAGCTATCCCTTCAGAAAAGATTCTCATGTGAACACAAAATAGTACACTGATTCAGATTAAAATCAGGGCAGTCTTTGAAAAATGGGAATCAGACTGTAAAACATAAAGCATATAAAATGCATTAAAGGAGCAGTAGAATGAGGTCAAGTATATCTTGTCCAAGGCACTTTACACATCAAAATATTCCATTAAGAAAAAGCGTATTTGGGTGATATATTGATATTACTAAGAACTATGAAGTAATTTCCCAGGAAAAACACTGACTGCTTAAATGATAACATCACAGAAAAACACTACCTGGAGTAAATTGGAAACTTCCTTCAATTTTGAATGCTGTCTGCCAAAACAGATTAAAAGAGCAGAAGCTAAACACTGCGGTATCTTCCAAACATATAATTTCCTCCTTCACATTTCCTATGGGAAACATTTCATATCTTAAGTCAATAGTCTACCTTTTTAACTCCTTACACATTTCTTTTGTCATCATCTTTTCCACTTTGCTACTGAATGTTTTTGATCGAAGGGTGGTTGATCCCCCATGAATGCAGAACCCGTGAGAACCACCTGTATAGGGCTTGAAGGTTTGCGGATTTTGGTATCCTCAGGGGATCCTGGAATCCCCAGGTTACACTGAGGGATGAGTGTATATTATCTTGGGATTTATAAATTGTGATGATTTCAACTTTTCACTCAGACAGCAAACTTGTATTGTGCCTCTTCTGCTCTAAGCCTTGTGCTAGATTTTGAGACAAAATATAACTGGGGTATAAAACCTGTTCTCATGGAATTTGTGTCCAGCAAAGGAGATGGCCATGAAAACCAGGAGGTACACCAAAGTGAGGCACTTACCACCAGAGGCATGTGGTAAGTATTGCCATATTAGTATTAATATTGCGTTTTAATATATAGCATTACTAGTTGCAATACTGGTATTAATACTGTACTTTTAATATCTGACATTATCAGTATTTTGTGGTGTTAGTAGTATGTGGAAGATGTACAGAAATAGCCACAGCAATATTTCTTTTCTTTTCTTTTTTTTCTTTTTATAAATACCATGACTTTTCTCTCCTTTTTTTTTTTTTTTTTTTTTGGTCTTTTTTAGGGCCAGACCCACAGCATATGGAGGTTCCCAGACTAGGGGTCTAATTGGAGCTGTAGCTGCCGGCCTATACCACAGCCACAGCAACGTGGGATCTGAGCCACATCTGCAATCTACACCACAGCTCATGGCAACACCAGATCCTTAACCCACTGAGCAAGGCCAGGGATCAAACCTGAAACCTCATGGTTCCTAGTCGGATTTATTAACCACTGCGCCACAACAGGAACTCCTGCCATAGCAATATTTCTGATCCCCCATTCTCTTCAAGAACCTTGCCTCCCCTACTGTTTTAGATCTATCTCCCACTCTCTCACACATTTTACCTAAATTAAAATTTTGTTTACATAATTTATGAAGCATGTCTCTGCTTGAGAGGAGACTTTTAATTACAATGTAATGACTTTTTTATGATGTATTAGTTTTTGCTATCTGAGGATATATATCTAGTGCTTCTTTTTATGTTACTTCTACTTCCATTCATGTTGTTTCTAGATAAATAAGTACAGCACTGAGATACATTCTTTTCATCAAGAGAGATATTATCATAGATGAGTGGAGAGAAACCTTATCAATCTTTGGGATAACATTCAAAAATTTAAGAATTTGGAGATCCTGTTATAGCTCAAGTGGTTAACAAATCCGACTAATGGTTAACAAATCCGACAAATCCTCGAGGATGCAGGTTCAATCCCTGGCTTCTCTCAGTGGGTTAAGGATCTGGCATTGCTGTGAGCTGGGTTGTAGGTCGCAGACGCAGCTCGGATCCCACATTGCTGTGCCTGTGGTGTAGGCTGGCTGCTACATCTCCAATTCTACCCCTAGCCTGGGAACCTCCAAATGCCACGGGTGCAGCCTGAAAAAGACAAAAAAAAAGAGAGAGAGAATTGAAGAATTTGAAGTGATTTTCAGTCTACCATCTGCTTTAGTTTGAAAATTAAGGAAAGTACCAGCTTATTCTTTAAAAGAATTAATCTGATAAATCAATTATATATTGGTGCAGCCCTTTTGGAAAACAGCATCACATACAAACTCTTTTACACAATAATCCCACTCTGACACATAATTCAACAGAATTAGAGACACATTTATCAAAATTTCTTTGTAGCATTATCTATAATGACAGAAATAACTTGAAAAAACTGTAGAAGTTAATTCAGCACAGACCTTTAAGATGATAGAATGTAGTCATAAAATAAATAATTATGAAGAATCTATAGAAACATACTTATAACAATAGCTAGTTATAAGTGCATATTATGTGCCTGCCTGTTTTAAGTACTTTATACTTTATTCCACTAGATCCACAAACCATCCTTCTGAGGTAGGTAGCATTACTCTCCAGGTTACACAGATGGGGCACAGAGATAATTAATTTGTCCAGGATCAAACAGGTATGACAAGATAATGACAAGGCAAGGATTTGAATCCAGAGTGTATGGTACAGACTCCACATTCTTAAACACATGCAGTGTACTTTTTGGCTTAAACTGTTCATATACATGCAAGGATAAGGATTGGAATATAAAAATATTTGAAAACGATTGATTAAGGGTAGTGGAAACATGAACGCTTTTTATCATTTTTAAATTGCCTATAATACATTAAATGATTTTTAAGCAGAAAAAAACTTAATATAAAGAATTTGATCATCCATGAATTTGGCAAAGTCATAGGATACAAAATTAATACACAGAAATTGAAAGCATTTCTATATACTAACAATGAAAGATCAGAAAGAGAAATTAAGGAAGCAATCCTATTTACCACTGCATCCAAAAGAATAAAATACCTAGGAGTAAACCTACCTAAAGAGTCAAAAGACCTGTACTCTGAAAACAATAAGACACTGATGAAAGAAATCAAAGATGACACAAATAGATGGAAAGACATACTGTGCTCTTGGACTGGAAGAGTTAATATTATCAAAATGACTATACTACCTAAGGCAATATACAGATTTGATGCAATCCCTATCAAATTACCAAGGACTTTTTTCACAGAACTCGAACAAAATATTTTAAAGTTTGTTTGGAAACACAAAAAACCCAGAATAGACAAAGACAGCCTGAAAAAGAAAAATGGAGCTGGAAGAATCAGGCTCCCAGACTTCAGACTATACTACAAAGCAACAATCATCAAAACTGTATGCTACTGGCACAAAGACAGAAATATAGATCAGTGGAACAGGATAGAAAGCCCAGAATTAAACCCAAGCACCTATAGCCAACTCATCTATGACAAAGGAGGCAAGAATATATAATGGAGAAAAGACAGCTTGTTTAATAAGTGGTGCTGGGAAAATTGGACAGCCACGTGGAAACGAATGAAATTAGAACACTCCCTAACACCATACACAAAAATAAACTCTAAATGGATGAAAGATGCAGATATAAGACCAGACACTATAAAACTCTTAGAGGAAAACACTGGCCAAACACACTCTCTGACATAAACGACAGCAACATCTTCTCAGATCCACCTCTTAGAGTAATGACCATGAAAACAAAAATAAACAAATAGGACCTAATTAAATTTAAAAGTTTCTGCACAGCAAAGGAAACCCTAAACAAAACGAAAAGACAACCCACAGAATGGGAGAAAATCTTTGCAAATGAATCAACAGAGAAGGGATTCACCTCCAAAATTTATAAACAATTTCTGCACCTCCATACCAAAAAAACAACCCCATCAAAAAATGGGCAGAAGATCTAAACAAACAGTTCTCCAAAGAAGACATACAGATGGCCAAAAAACACGTGAAAAGGTATTCAACATCACTCATTATTAGAGAAATGCAAATCAAAACCGCTATGAGGTACCACCTTACACCAGACAGAATGGCCAGCATCAAAAAGTTTACAAACAATAAGTGCTAGAGAGGGTGTGGATAAAAAGGAACCCTAGTACACTGTTGGTGGGAATGTAGATTGGTACAACCACTGTGGAAAGCAGTATGGAGATTCCTCAGAAAACTAAAAATAGAACTACCATTCGATCCATCCATCCCACTCCTGGGCATCTATCCAGAGAAAACCACAACTCGCAAAGACACACGTACTCCGATGTTCACTGCAGCACTATTTGCAATACCCAAGACATGGAAACAACTGCAATGTCCATCAACAGAGGAGTGGATCCAGAAGATGTGGTACATATACACAATGGAATATTACTCAGCCATTAAACGGAACGAAATACTGGCATTCTTAGCAACATGGATGGACCTAGAAATTATCATGCTAAGTGAAGTCAGTCAGACAATGAGACACCAAGGTCAAATGCTATCACTGACATGTGGAATCTGAAAAAAGGACCCAATGAACTTCTTTGCAGAACAGATACTGACTCACAGACTTTGAAACTTATGATCTCCAAAGGAGACAGTTTGGGGGGTTGGGGGGGTGCACTGGGGTTATGGGATGGAAATCCTATAAAACCGTATTGTGATGATCATTGCACAATTACAAATGTAATAATTCATTGAGTAATAAAAAAAGAATTTGATAATTAAAAGAATAAGCCTAGTTTCATTCAAGAAAGACTGAAGTTCATTGCGTAGGCTATGAATTCTCAAATCCCAGTTTGAGATTTATTACTTAAGATTCATCTGTTATTGCAGGTCAAATTTCCATTATTTGTAAGACCATGCAGAAATACTATTGCTAAAGCTGTGTGTTCTATTCCTGTTATGAATTTTCATACCAAGTAACATATGGTGCAGCTCTTACAAAGTTTAATCTGAATTAGTTATGCTATGTTCTCACCCCACCCCCTCCAACCCAAGGAATACTGTAAATGTATTTCTATCATTTAAATGTGAGACTAAATCCAGGTACTTCAATGCTAAACAAGTCTGTTCACTGGGAGCTGAAGACAATCAAATCCATGTTATTTTTCAAAAGCGTATTGTGTACAATTCTCAGTATTTAAGACAATCCTCTCTGTAACTGCTAATAGAAAGCCTGATGTCTTTCTATAACAAGAAAGTTGAAGTTGTCTTAAATCACTGTGGATTTTATTTTTATCTCAAATATTTAAAACAGATGCTTTGCTAATATTCTTTCTGATTTGGGGATAATATACGTGTGTTAGGACAGACTAGATTATGTTGCAGTAACAAGTTAATCTCAAATTCCCAGGGGCTTGGACTTCCACATTGGGCCAAGACAGACTCACAGGGACCAGGTACACCATTCCCCCATCCACCTGAAACAACGAAAAAAGCTGGGCAAATGATATGAAATAATGCTTTTTCAAAGAGTACATGGGCATCAGACAATTCAGGACTGTAGTCCTTGAGAAATGGGAGACAAATGAGAGGAGCTCTACTATTCCTCTGAACTTAGTGCCTTAAGAGAGTTTCAAGGCCACAGGGAAGGGAGGCAGAAACTGGGCAGAGCCTAGTGGGCTCCCTGAATGGTGATGGAGCTGAGAGTATGGGGCTGCCAAGGAGGCTAGAGTTTGTAGAATGGCATACTTGAGAAGAAACAGCTGCAGGACATAGAAGCCTGCAGATTTTCCTGGAGAATTCAACAGAGTGCTGATCAGCACCTGCATGTGAAAAAGCTAGTCTAGGCTGGGAAAAGAATCATTCAAAAGTAATAAAGAGAACAGGACCTGGTGTTCACAGAGGGACTAAAATAGTGTCTGTTACCACCAGCCAGACTGGAAAACCTCTGATTCCTGGGCATTGAGTACAGTGCCCAGAAATCTTGCCTCTGTAGTGGGGAATGATTATCTCTAGATTAACATGACTCTGGTTTCAACTCACAAAACTTTAATGCAAAACCACATGGATCGAACAATTGTCAGGTGAGTAAACTGTGTACCACTACAAAACTCCACAATAATTAAAGGTGTACAAAACACATAGAGTCCATTATAAGGTAAAATTCACAATCTCTGGCATCTCATCAAAATTATCAGTCATTAACAGAATCGGGAAAAAATGATCCACCATGAGAAGCAAAGTCAATCATTTGAAATCAAACCAGAGCTAATACAGATATTTGGATTAGCAGGCAAGAACATTAAAAGTTATTGTAACTACGTAGTTCCCATTGTGGTACAACAGAAACAAAATCCAACTAATATCTGTGAGGACACAGGTTTAATCCCTGGCCTCACTTAGTGAGTGAGTCAAGGATCTGGTGCTGCCATGAGGCCTGTTGCAACCCCTGGGAACTTCCACATGCCATGGGTGTGGCCCTAAAAAGCAAAAAAAAATTTTTTTTAAGTTATTATAACAATATTTCATGTGCTCGGAAAGTTAAACAGATGTGGAATATAAAAATGAACAAATTCTATCTTCTAGACATAAAACTACAATTTCTGAGATGATAAATACATTGAGTGGGTTCATGGCAGATTAGACGTTGCAGAAGATTAGTAAACTCAAAGACATAGAAATAGAAACTATTCGCAATGACTCTAATTGAGAAAAAAAAGATTGAAAAATGAACTGAGTATTAGTGAGCAGTGGGATAACAGCAAGCTGGAAAAATATATAAGGAATTGGAGTCCCTGAGTAAAGTTGGGTGGGGAAAATACTTAAAGAAATGATGGCCAAGATTTTTCCAAATTTGATAAAAGCTATAAATCCACAGGTCCAAGAAGTTCAAGGGCAAGAAAAGAGGGAAATTACAGTAAAGCACATCGTCATCAAATTGATCAAAATCGAGTTCTGCTCAAAATTAGGTTTTCTTAAGAAAAAAATTTTAAGAGCATCCAGAGCCAAATGACATATTATATACACAGGATTAAAGATAAAAATGGCAGGACTCAGCAGTAGTGAACCCAACTAGTATCCATGAGGATGTGGGTTCAATCCCTGTCCCAGTCAGTGGGTTAAGGATCCAGCACTGTTGTGAGTAGTACAAGTCACAGACATGGCTTGGATCTTGCATTGCTGTGGCATTGCTTTGGCTGTGGCGTAGGCTGGCAGCTGTAGCTCCAATTCAACCCTTAGCCCAGGATCTTCCATATGCTCTGAGTGTGGCCCTAAAAAAAGCAAAAACAAAAAAAAAAAAAAGAAAAAAAAAAGAAAAATGGCAGGAAATTTCTCATTCAAAAGAAATGCATGTGAGAAGAGTAAAGCAACATCTTGAAAATACTGAAGAAAAAAAAAATATCTGCCCATCTAGAACTCTGCCGTCTAGAGAAAATACCTTTCAGAGAAAGCAAAATAAAGACTTGATGAGAAATGTTAGAGAAAGTCCTTCAAAAAGAAGAAAAATGTAATATATAGAATTAAGGATCTATAAATAGGAATGAAAGACATTGTAAATTGTAGTTATACAAGTAAATGTATGAGTTTTCTCATTTATTTATTCATTTATTTATTTATTCTTTTTTCTTTGTCTTTTTAGGGCCGCACCTGTGGCAACATGGAGGTTTCCAGATGAGGGGCCTAATCAGAGCTAGAGCTGCTGGCCTACATCACAGCCACAGCAACACCAGATCCGAGCTGCATCTGTGACCTACACCACAGCTCAGGGCAACACTGGATCCTTAACCCACTGAACGAGGGCAGGGATCGAACCTGCAAACTCATGGTTCCTAGTTGGTTTATAATGTATGTGAAACACATGAAAACAATAATATATGATAACAATGAAAAGGCTGAAAAGGGAAAAATGGAAGCATAAGATGATAAAATTCTTATTCTATATGTGATGCTATATGCTATGTGGAATAATATCACTTGAAGGTGGACTGGGATTTTGAAGATGTATACTATAATTTCTAAAGCAACCACTTAAATAATAATGAGAAGTGTCAAAGATTCATAGCTAATAAGCTAAACAAGAGATAAGATGGCATAATAAACCCCCGGAATACAAAGGAAGATAGAAAAAAATATGAAAAAAGGAAAAGAGAAAAGATAGGAAATGATGAACTTAAATCATCAAAATGACACAAAATGCAAAGTGTAAATGCCCCCAATTAAAAGACAGAGATTGTCATATTGCATAAAAAAGCAAAGTCCAACTGTATAATGTCTTATAAGAAACTCATTTTAAGTGTAAAACACAAATAAGTTAAAAAGATAGAAAAAGACATATCAGGCTGATGCCAACCAAATGAAAGCTGGAGCAACAATATTAATATCTTGCAATGTAAATCTCAGTGTAAAAATACTACCAAGGATAACTAAAGATCATTTTAATTATTCCTGGGTCAGAAATCAGGGGGGCATAATATTCCTGAATGTTTATGTACCTAATAACAGGGCTCCAAAATGCATGAAACAAAACTGAACTGTGAAGAAACAGATTTACACTTATAGCCAGATATTTCAATACCCCCATCTCAATAATTGATAGAATGAGTAAATAACAAAATCAGTAAGGTGACAGAACAATGCTATCAACCATCTGAAATTTATGGAGCAGCCAGCAGAAAGTACAGTGAACATTTATCAAGATAGACCACATTGTGGGCTATCAAATAATAAATTTAAAAGGATTCGAGTTCTGCAAGGGATATTCTCAAACCAAAACATAATTAAACTAGAAATCCATAACAGAAAAATTTTGGGAGTATCTTTAAACACTTGGAAACTAAATAGTATACTTTTATATAACCCATAGATCAAAGGAAATAAAAAGAAATTAGAAAGCATTTTGAACCGAAAAAAAATTACGCACACTATCAAAATAAGTGTCACTAAATCAGTACTTAGGGGAAAATTTATTTCACTAATTAAACGTCTGTATTAGACAAGAATAAGGATCTTATATCAGTGATCTTAGTTTCCACCTTAGAAAACAAGAAAAAGAAGATGAAATTAAACTTAATGTGAGCAGAAGAAAGGAAACAATAAACTAGAGTGAAATCAACCAAACAGCAATTATAAAACTATATAGGAAAATCAAAGAAAACGAAATTTGTTCTTTGAGAGATTCAAAAAAATCCATCAATCTCTACCAGAATTAACAGCAATAAGAGAAGACAAAATTATAATCTCAGGAGTGGGAAAGGTGACATTACTACAGATTCTACAGATATTTAAATGATAAGGGAATATTATTAAAATTTTTACACCAATAAATCAGACAGATTAAACGAACAAATTTTTTGAAAGATACAAACTACCAAAACAAACAAACAAAAAAACCCTCAGTGACTTAACGCAGCCAAGGTTTCCCTCTTCTTTATGCCCTACGTCCTTTGTGAACGAATGCGGATTTCAGGCCACTCAGTCATTTAGGCTTTCAGGCTGTGGAAGTGCATGAAGGAACTAAGGACTCTACTTCTGAGGCAGCAAAGCAACAGCAAGACCTGAGAATGGTGTGAGTTTCCATGGCCTCAACAAGGAAGGAATACACATGTCCCTTTTGTGATTTAATTGGCCAGAACTTACGTATGCATATCTGCTTAAATATTTGGGGCCTGGAAATTGCATGATGAGCATAAATGTCTCTGTCACAGACTGACAATAATATAACTAATGCTAACTTCTCCCCTCCCCTTTCTTTTGGAAAAAAAACAAAACAAAAACAAAAACCCTATGATTGACAAACCTAAATATCTTGAATGCATTTCTGAATTTATGCATAAGTTACATAATTTTTGCTGACTACAACAGTACTTCTACATAAAGTAGTTTCATCTTGGGAATGAATGGCTTAATCCTATCACAGTGTGTCAATACCATATATCTGTTTAATAGGGTTTTTTTTGACTGTTTGAGAGCTGCAATAACTTTGCAATGATTAACAGAACACACTCTAATCCAACACCGAAGTTTAGTTTGAAATAACTTATTTTTCCTTATGCATTATTCCATTTGCTGTGTGGGAGAATATTGTGAGGATACGAAAACAGCAAAGGAGAGTGGCTTTTTTTTTTTTTTTTTTTGGCAACTGAACTACGTTCTGGAGTATGACAGTACAATATTGATAACTGTCATTATATTTTTTTATTTCTAACAAGAGTTCCTGCCAGTCTTCAGTTGGAACATGCCTGGACTTCATTACTGTTTGTGATTCTCAAGAG
Organism: Sus scrofa; assembly: GCF_054392235.1. Lineage (NCBI taxonomy): Eukaryota > Metazoa > Chordata > Mammalia > Artiodactyla > Suidae > Sus > Sus scrofa. Next base: position 51,263,844 of record NC_139389.1, read on the forward strand.
TTGCAGTTACTCATCATTATTCCTCTATTTTGTGCCTTTTTTGATGGGATACTAATGAGGAAATGTTTTAAAATAAAAAACGTTCCTCTATAATTTCACCTCAGCCTTAGTGCTTTAATAAATGAATCTGAATACCATGAACATTTGTTAAATAACATTGATTTTTAATTTAAATCTATTAGAATATATTTGAAGGTAGATAACTTTTCATGAAAAAAAAAGTTACAAAGGAAGATATCACTTGTAAGTGCACTGACTTAAAAGTATACTTAATAGCGCTGTTGTTTTTGAAGTTTTAAAAGCAGTTTTGTATCTTTTAAAGGATCTGGAGAAAGAAGGATTTCAATATTTCTCTCCTTAAAAAGGTCTCGGAATAACCCAAAATATTACAGCAGAGTGAGTCCTTTATTTTAATAAAAAAATCTTAGTAATTTTAACTAATGATGGAAGAAATTCAAAGGAAAGGGAGGCAGACTTTACCATGGGTCAGATGTCTATAAATCAGGCATGGATATTAGTGTCATAGTGATTTTAAAAATGAAATCTATTACTTCACTGGAAAAGCAAGAACGGTCGGTGTGGAAGAACTCAATACTCTGCTAAGTCCCTGTCTTGAAATTAGTGCATTTTGGGGAATAACAGATGGAGGAAATATTAGTATATATGATGTAATTCAGAGGAAATATTAGTATATATGATGTAATTCAGAGTACATGACAACATTGCTTCTTGCTTTAAGGACGTTTCAGAATCTAGAATTTAGTAATGATAGGTTTGTAGCTCTGCGTACATGAAGAAACATAAAAAGATTCATCTTGGTCATATTTGGAAATAGGCTGTCTGCCACTCTGTAGCCTAATGAAACAGGTGCTGCCCTGAATCTTTTACTTTTCATACACTTGCTTTAGTGCCATATGGAGATGGCCTCAAACAGCATCTTATTGATACGTTTGAAAAGGCAGGGTGGTGGACAGGAAGAGATGTCATGGAAAACTGAAGGAAGGAAAAATACTTCTACAAATACAAACTAGACTCTGAGACCTAATCAAAGAAAACATTGGGAAGAATATATATATGAGAGAGAGAGAAAGAAAAGAAAATGCTATAACATGGCAAATATTATATTAAGTACGCAACCAATTCATTCCTAACAATGGGCTGTGTAGTCCTCAGCGGTCTCTCTAGTTCTTGCTCTAAATCCCTAGTGATTTATTTCCTGTTAGATTCCTTTTAGTGATTAACTTGCAAAATTCCAATTAGTAAAGATAAACACAGTCTCTGATCTATCTCATGAACTTTATAACAATCCAGAGCAATTTCTCTCTCAGAGTTTGAATTCCACTTCTTGATATTGGTAAGACTTCTTGCTTCCTAAAACTTCATTGACTCTTGAGGACGACAAAATAAAATGAAGACAAAATAAAACAAAGACTACACATCGAATTTAGACAAAATAAAAAGAAATTAGGGCTACTGATCATCTATTCAGCTCCAAAATTTCAGGATCTCAGGAGTAAGGCCAGAGCCTGTTGTTTGCACATGCTTGTTTTCCTCTTGAATTTTTTTCCTCTACTAGTGACCTGCTTATGCTGACAGAACCAGAAATGGGGCATGAAATCTAACAAGCATGTGTGTCCTTGGTGGGGTCCATTTTTGCCTTCACTGGTTCCAATAATATATTTGAGCATCTAATAATATCAGGAATCACACTAGAAAAATTTGAAAAATACATCCATTATATCATTTTTGGCTCATCCTTAATTTATACTCACTACCTTTCATAGATGTATTTCCAGGTAAATTTGGAAAATTTTATTTAAACTCAAAGATTAGTAAACTTAAATATTAAAGTTATACATTAAATTATACATTAAATAGTTCAGGTTAAATTTTTCTAAGATTTTTTTTTTTAAATGAAGGAAAGAAATAAAACTGCATAGCTATTCGAAGACTTTTTTCAGAGATCTTGAAGAATTTCTGGGTGGCTAATTTTCATTTTACTTCAAGCTAGGATATTTAGGGTATCCTATATAAATATTTATAAAAATTTAGGGTATTAAAAATTCTCATAAATGGGAATTTCAACCAAAGATGGAAGAATGCAATTTTTCTTTTCTTTCTTTCTTTTTTTAAGGGTCACACCCACAGCATATGGAGGTTCCCAGGTTAGGGCTCCAATTGGAGCTGTAGCCGCTGGAGATCCAAGCCACGTCTGTGACCTATACCACAGCTCACAGCAATACCAGATCCTTAACCCACTGAGTGAGGCCAAGTATCAAACCTGCATCCTCATGGTTACTAATCAGATTCGTTTTGGCTGGCTGAGCCACCGTGGGAACTCTCTTTTGTCTTTTTTTTTTTTGCAATTTTTCTATACCAATCTTCTTCCTTGAAATTTGCGAATATAAACAGAAAATAAAAATATGGGAAAATTATCCTTAATGAAACAAGAACATGTCTACAACTCAAATAATAAACTGATTCCAATACTGTCAAGTATGGACCAACATGAATGAAAGAGCTGAGAAAATTGACACAATTCCTTCTAAAACCTTGGGTAGTTCACACCGGTCCATAAAAGAAAAAACACAATCTGAGCACATCAGTGTATCATAAGACAGAAATGTTTTCATAAAAAGAGAAACCAAATACCTACGAATATGTCCACTGTCTATGACTTAGTTTTATTCTAGAATAAATAAAACAGTAGGTGTGTAGAGGGGGTCAGCAGGGAGGAAAGAAGGAAAAGGAGACATTTAATAAAACATAGTAAATTGAACACATGCCTTTATATTTGTTCCCTTCTGGAACCCAACTAAATGAAATCATTTTTTCACATTCTTTTTTTATTGTATTAGTTTCAGGTGTATAGTAATGTAATTTAGTATTTTTACAGATTATACTTCATTAACAGTTATTACAAGATAATGGCTACCATTCTCACGAAATAGGTTTTTTTAAAAGGTATATACTTTATATTAAAAAAAAAGAAATTGGGAAGAGAGACAATAATGGATGAAATGTTAACAAATGGGAGGAAATGGAAAGCAGGCAGAAGAAGAGAAATTAAATATGGGGAAACGTGAACCATGTGTGTCTGAACAGAAGGATGCCACGGAAGACGTAAGCTATAGAGACCCTAGAAAGATCTAGGAATTGGAGGCAAATGTTACGTTAGGAGGTAGGTAATGGGAGGCTGGGCGGAAAAGAGGAGTCTTGATGCAATCTTTATAAGGAGCAGCTAGACCCTCTCAGATGAAATTATTAGAGGGATTGTAATTTGCAAGAAACTAGGACTGAAGTTTTGATAGAAGCTTTCTAAAACTAAAGGTTTTAGAGAAAGCTCAATCCTGAGGACTAAGATTCCTAGTCTGAGTCCTTTGTTCTCCTTCTGGTGGCAGATGTATCCCCACTGGGTAGAAAATGGAGTTTTCTCTAGATCAGTGCTTCTTAAATCATGGCTCCAGCATCACCTGCAAACTTCGTACAAATGCAAATTATCAGGTTCTACCCGCTGAATAAAAAAACTTGAGGCTGGTACCTGGCAATGTGTGTTTTAGCAAATCTCAGGTGATTCTGAGATGCTGAGGCTGAATCTCAAACTCAGATTTGAGTACCCCTGCTCGAGGGCTCTCTGGTGTCAACCAGATCACATGACCACAAAGCATGCCAGTTGACTCTACTGGAGCAAGCACACAGAGTTCCCAGTATGTTTTTTTATTTATTTTTATTTTTATTTTTTAATTTTTTTTCCATTTTTTTATTACTCAAATGAATTTATCACATCTGTAGTTGTATAATGATCATAACAATCTGATTTCCAGTATGTTTTTTTAAAACCTGACATGCAAGAGCTCAAAAAACCGTTGAGGAAAGCCAAGAGGGAACAGAGACTCAAATAGTAAAAAGGACATAGGGAGACGTGTGATATTGAAGAGAGCAGAAGAAACTTCTAAACTGGTATCTTCAGAAAGTTAAGAGACTGAATTCATGAAACCTGATAGGGTGTTTTTTTAAAAAAAAGGAACAATAGGAAGACAAGAAAGGGCTCTTTGGAAATTGAAAGCTTGATTGCTGAAATTAAAAAAAAGAAAAACTCTCTGGGAACATTGTAAGTGAAGGTTATTCAAATTGAAATTACCTTCTGTGTACCCAAGCATAAGAATGAAAAAATGCCTGCACCAATTTTGGACCTGACATTTTAGAACAATGGGGCTTAAGAGAGGTGAAAACAAACTACATATAAAGCCTGGGGGATCAAACTGGCATCTGGTAACTGACACAACCCATTGTGGAACCTAGAAGATTATGGGGAAAATGCCTCCAAATTTCAGAAGGAAGTTTCTAACTAAGGTCTACTTAGACATCCTAACCAATGTCTAAATTCAAACTATTTTTAAGATGTAAATAAGAATAGAATAAAAACATTTTCATATGTAAAAGACGTCAAAACCTACTTCCCAAGCTCCCTTAATCAGAGTGTACCACATGTTGATGACAGATTGATATCATAATGAAGCAATCATAGTTAAGTCATACAGAATGGAATTGGTGGCCACTGGGGATCTGGTCCCTGCATCACAGAGAAGTGGGACTTTCTGGGAACTCTATTAAATCCAAACATACCAGTTGTTTTTAAAACATCTGCTAGCTGCAACCTTGTGTTTCAAGGTTGGTCCCCCTTGGAACTATCAATCATTTCAGACCCCAACCAATCCTTGTTCAATAAGCACCGCTATTTCTCGCTGGCTCCAAGCATAAGTTTTGACAAACAACTCTTTAAACTCACTGTTGTCTTGCAGTTTTTGCCTTTATACTTTATAAGCTTTCTCCCTTTTGCAGTCCAGAGGAACACAATTCGAGGGCTTTCTTAAATCTGTCTCCCAGTAGCAGTCCTAACAGATGCCAAATAAACACCTGTGCCAGTCAGGTCTCCATTTCTGAAATTTTGGTGAACAATGCAGCCAAGAAAACACAGGATTTGGGAAGCAGGGTCACCATCAGAGGACACAGATTAAACCCAGCCAAAGGTGACAATACTGCAGCTGACCTGGAGAGTAATTAGCTGACTGGCTCAGGAGATATTGCACAGAAGCAACATCTCTAAGAGGGAAAAACGGACCTACCCCATTTACTAAAGCATTCCGACACATGGGGAATAATACTTAATTTGGGAAGAATTAGTGATATTAACACAGAAAAGCAAGGCAATGACTAATTCGAGGAAAAATCTGAACAGGAGAGAAACATAATCATGGCTCCGTTCTGAAAAGTATGTAGTCATATTAATGTAAACAATGACCCTTGATTTAATAAAAATGATGAGGGACTTCCTGTTGTGGCTCAGTGGAAATGAATCTGACTAGTATCCATGAGGATGTCGGTTCAATCCTTGGCCTCGCTCAGTGGGTTAAGGATCCAATGTTGCCATGAGCTGTTGTGTAGGTCACAGACATGGCTCAGGTCTGGCATTGTTGTGTCTGTGGTGTAGACCCACAGCTACAGCTCTGATTCAACCCCTAGCCTGGGAACTTCCATATGCCACAGGTGTGGCCCTAAAAATAAATAAAAATGATGATATAACCATAATAAGAAAGTGCCAGGAATGAAGCATGTGTGGCGGAGGTAGTGTAAATGCATTAGATTGCATTCCATGATAGGAAGTCAATAGATAATGGACAATAATTGAATCAATCATGAAACAGCAGAATAACTATGTATGGATTCAGGAAAAGACTGATGATAAGCCTGGACTCCAGTTAAATGTAGAACTAAAACTAAACAATTAGGAGGATAAGGGCAATGTTAGAAAAAGTTATATAACAACTAATGAATCAGGAACTGGGAAGAGGGAGCTGTGAGGAAATAAAGTGTGCCAAATTAAAAATATCTCATAACAGGGAATAGACAAGGGGCGAGGGGGCTTAAGAAGGGAAATATACATTTTTTAAAAATTCAAATCATAATGTTTTGTGTAGTCTTTTTCTCTTATTGAAATTCTAGAAATGAATCTCTCATGTTTTTTAAATATTATGTAAAGTTCAGCAGAACTTTACCTCCAAAAGATCTTTTGCTTCTTAAAAATTTAAAATAAATAAAACGTAATCATTTATAATAAAATAGAGCATACTATCATTTTATTTTCCAACCCATCCATCTATCATACATCTAAGCCTTCATCCATCCTTACGTCTGCATAAGTACATTGGACAACATCCAGACCAAGGCTCACCAATTATTGATGCTTGTTCTGAGTGATGAAATTTGGAATTATTTTTTACTTTTGTCTTTGTACTTTTTTGTAGTGACCGGACTTTTAAAATATGATATCACTATTAAAATAGCTTTAATTTTGAAATTGAAGGGATCTTCTTTCAACAAATTTTAATGCTTGAAAGTTGGATGACATCATTCCTTTTTTACCATGCTTCTATACCGCAATCTTTCATAATATGCTTTCAGCACTCTGATAATTAAACCATTTTTTTCACGGTTGCTCATTTCCTCATTTACTATTTTTTCTCCATGTAAATATCATTACATTGCACTTTTTATCCCTATGAGTCAGAAAACTGTTCTTGTACCATTATTTATAATTCTCTCTGCGTATTTGAAATGGATACAGACAGAATGGTCACATTTTTGTTGAGGATTTCCTACTGTAATTAATTTTCTTCCACAAAGATACAGATATATTTTTGGAACTTCAAGAAAGATATTGTGGAAAAAGAAATTTTGTTTCCTCTGAGGTCTTTGGCTTGTTTGAAAATATTCAAACAAGTATCTAAATGTCAAGAAAAGTGAGATTTTTCAGCTTCTTTTACCTATTAGGATCTGAGATAAGAAGCATACCCAGTAACCATAATGACAGAATAACTTGACCACAGTTGTAGCAGGGAATGTAATCAAAACACTATTCAAATATTAGACAACCGTGTGTGTATGTGTGTGTGTGTGTGTGTGTGTGTGTGAGTGTGACAGTTGGAAAGAGTCAATGTGAGCAGAAGCTGCTAGAGTTTGAAGGCACCTACTGGGACAGGTACCAGGTCTGCAGATGCTGAACTGTGGGGAGATGGAGAACGGTCCACAGTGGGGTTGGGTCCCGGGGATGATGGTGGACATTCAGGAGGTTTAGAGAAGTAGCTACCCATCTATTAGCGTGGACATGTCTTCATAGTTTAACCACTACCGGGATTAACAACAGCCAAGAAGGAAGACCAACCTTAGTTACAAATTCTTATGTTTACAGAATTAGAGTTCACATACAAATTCAATCCTAAAGAACAAAGGCAAAGTTAAAGCCTTGCTTTAAAGAGCTCTAATGAGTCACTGCTTGAAATCTCACTATTACTGACCATTACCTTTGAGCTAGAGAGTACCATCTTTCTTTAAAAAAAAGAGAAATACAGTCATCAATTTTGTACATCAACGTCTTTGTAAGCTATCACCTCCAATTTGGGGGCATTTCAAGTGGTTAATAACAAGACACTAACAGAAGGGCAATTGTGGGAAGAGTGAGGACATATATATTTGCAAATAATGGTAGTGGAATCTTTTATGGGTGAGCTGACAACAGACAAAGAGAAGATATAAAGAAATAGAGGGGAGTGAGTACCAATAATGATAAAGGATAAGTTAGGAGCAATGCCAGAGCCATTTCCCACTTGTTCATTTTTCCCAGGCTCCATTCTGGAAAGAAAACCAGAAAAAAAGTTGGCTCCGATATTTCATCTTATTTTAGCAGCAAGCAAATGGCTAACTCTTCAAAGCATACTTCACTCAAGAGCCAAAATCCATTTTTTTCCTCCATGCTTCCTACTGTAGATTGTTCTATTAAGGAGTCAAATATATTCATTATAAAAAAAAAACAGAGACTTTGAGAAGAGTTCAAAGATAAAACCATCTTTTGAGGGATCTGTGACAACTAAGCGAGACCTTGTTTCAAAAAATCCAGGATTTTTCAACCTTAACATTGTTGACATTTGGGGGCTGGGTATTTCTTTGTCCCATGTGAATGGGCCATCCTGTGCACTGAAGCATATTTATCAGCATCTTGTCTCTACCCACCAGATGCCAGTGGAAGTCCTCCCATCCCGACAATAAAAAATGTCTCCAGACATTGCTGAACATTCCCTGGAGAGCAAAACTGCCTCCAGCTGAGACAACTGCAGTAATCTAAGAAAAATATTTGATTTTGGAAAGACTAGTATTTTTATTTCTTGCAGATTTTCCTTTCTAATTGTATCTAATGTAGGCTAATATTAACATCGATTTTCATTTGCTGACCAGAAAGTATTGGCAAACAGGGAAGTTGGCCAATAAATGTAAAAATATCAGCCAGAAACCAATGTGGAATTTAAAACATTTCATACTAAGCTGCATTTTTATAATCAAGCTGTGGCAGCACCGTTCATTTTCACTGCCCTTTAACAAATGTTTATTCACTAGGCACCATTCCAGATGCTGGGGGTTCAACGGTGGGAAAGATGGTTGAGTCTGGTCCCTCATGCAACTTACATTTTTGGGCCTGCACACACATATTCCAGTACAATGCAAATGCTCAAAATGTTCTAGCTGATCTCTGAGTCTTATGTCTCACTATACCCATAACAATTCTAAAATAACATTCAGGAAATGTGGTTATTTCAGGTCATGTCACTAAAGCTATGATTAGTGGTTCAATTTTTTTTTTTTTTTTTAAATCCAAGGAATTTTCATGCCTGCTCCCATTGTAGGTTTCAGGTTGTCTTCACGCTGAAATACATGAGGCTCCCAGAGTGTTCGGAGCTCTTTCTTAACTCCATATTTTGGTACATTCTGCTAAACTTTCAGGGATTTACAGGCTTCCCTTGGTATCCATAGTGTACTGGTTCCAGGACGCTCATGAATACCAGAATCAGTGAATGAGAACCAGAAGGGATGGGTCATAATTTTGAGACTGGTTCCCAGACAAACCTTCAGCTCCTCTATTCTCTGATCTCATGTTCTCCCACTTTTAACTCTCAGATGCCTGGTGTGCCCTATTCTTCTAGGTTGGACATATCGTTTGGGGATTTTTACGTATCACACCCCTCTAAGATTTCTTACGCTTCTATCAAAGTAGATAAAGTACTTCCTGAAACTTGCTATTCCATTTGCTATACTTCATTCAGCTTGTTCCTGGAGCCCTCAAAACCTTAAAAAGCCCTTATGAAATATTGTCGAGCCACAAGAAAGAATGGAATTGTGTCATTTGTGACAACGTGGTTGGATCTTGAGGGTATTCTGCTAAGTGAAATAAGTCAGACAGGGAAAGACAAATACCACATGATCTCATTTACATGAGGAAGTTTTAAAAAAGCCAAGCTCATAGTTACAGATAACAGACTGATGGTTGCCAGAGGTGGGAGGTAGAATGGTAGGAAAATGGATGAATGGATTAAAAAGGTACAAACTTCCAGTTAAGTCATGGATATGCATTGTACAGCATGGTGACTAGAGTTCATCATACTATATTGCATATTTGAAATTTGCTGAGAGAGTAAATCTTAAAAGTTCTTACCACAAGAAAAATAAATTCTGTAAAATGGTGGTGGATGTGAACTAGACTTATTGTGGTGAACATTCTGCAATATATATAAATATCAAATCATTACATTGTACATCTGAAACTAATGTAATGTTGAATATCAATTAAACCTTCACAATAAAGAAAAATGTTTAGCCTCAATAATGAGGATATACAAAGTAAAACGAAAATGTTATAGCATGTCTTGCTTTTTAAGTTGTCATCAGTTATTAAGATGAAAATTTCCAGAATTGGTGAAAGTTTGAGGAAAGAGACACTGCCATGTTCTGCTGAGAAGATAAATTAACATAAATTTGTTTAAAAGTAATCTGACAATGTTATTCAAAATGCATGTACTTTTTTGTCTAGGAATTTCATTTTTAGGAATTTATCATAAGAAAATAATTGGAGAAGTGAATAAAACTGCATGTCCAGTGATGATCACAGCAGCATTTTAATAACTGGAATCAGAGTGATAATGATACTGACAATGATAACATTCATTGAGTGCTTCCTAAGTGTCAGGCACTGTTCTCAACTCTGTGAGCTAGGTATTATGATCATAGCTCCATTTTACCAATGAAGAAACAAAGTATAAAGAAGTTAAGTATCTGTGCAAGGCTTCACAGACACTACATGTTGGAAACAAGAGTCCACCCAGGCAGAACATCTGTAGACTCTATGTTCATAATTACTAAGAAGAGGGGACAGACAATATTACCACACATCCATGTGATGGAATGCTATTCAGGCTTTTAAGTAATCTAAAGCATTCACTTGCATGCATCGGAAAATATTTGAAACATTTTGACGAATGAATTAACAGACTAGAAAAACCAGTTTTATGGTCGAATACCAGCATTGTTAAGATTTGAGAATAGCTACTATAGGCAGACTTCAAGGTAACTCCCAGTGGTCCCTACCTCCTGTTCTGCACACTCTTTTTAAAACCCTTAAGTGTGGGCTAGACTCAGTGACTTGTTTTTAATAAATGGAATAAAGCAAAAGTGACGGAATGTCCCTTCTGTGATTAGAGTGCGAAAGGCTATGACTTCCATCTGGTTCACAGAACTTTTTGTGCACTTCCATAAAGCACATTCTCATTTTGAAGAATTCGACGTGACAAGGAACTGAGAATAGTCTGTAGCCAACAGCCTCTGAGGAAGTGACACCCTCCACCCAATAGTCTTTGGGGAACTAAATCCAGTCAACAGCCACTGAGCGAGTCTGGCAGGGATCCTGCCCTAGATGAGAGTGACTTACAGCCTTATAAGAGACCCCATAACAGAGGATCCAGTAAGCCCTATCCGGGTTCCTGACTCCCAGGAAGAATAGAAAACAATTGTTGTTTTAAACAGGTAAGTCTTTTCTCCATGTCTGTGAGTCTTTTCTCCATGTCTGTTCTGCAGATAGGTTCAGAGCGAGTGGGAGGGATGGGGAGTTTGGGGTTAGTAGATGCAAACTATTACATTTAGAATCAATAAGCAATGAGGTCCTACTGTATAGCACAGGGAACTATATCCAATCTCCTGGGGTAGAACATGATAGAAGATAATATGACGGAAAAAAAGTATACATATATATATACATATATATATATATATATGTATGACTGGGTCACTTTGCTGTACAGCAGAAATGGATACAACACTGTAAATCAACTGTAATTTAAAAAATTAAAATAATAGGAGTTCCCATCGTGGCGCAGTGGTTAACGAATCCAACTAGGAACCATGAGGTTGCGGGTTCGATCCCTGGCCTTCTTCAGTGGGTTAAGGATCCGGCGTTGCTGTGAGCTGTGGTGTAGGTTGCAGATGTGGCTCGGATCCCGTGTTGCTGTGGCTCTGGCGTAGGCCAGTGGCTACAGCTCTGATTGGACCCCTAGCCTGGGAACCTCCATATGCCGCGGGAGCGGCCCAAGAAATGGCAAAAAGACAAAAAAAAAAAATTAAAATAATAAACTGGTAAGTTTTGGGTTAATTTGTTATGCAGCAACAGATTAACTAAAACATGTATATTTACAGAATTTAATAGCATTATCTTTAGACTGTGTGATGATAACAATGAGAATTGGTGACTTTGGATCTATATTCAACATCTTTATTATGGTTTTTCTCTGATATGAATTTTTATTTTGATTCTTCTTCTTCTTCTTCTTCTTCTTCTTTTTTTTTTTTTTTTTTGCTTTTTAGGGCCGCAATTGCGGCATATGGAAGTTCCCAGGCCAGGGGTCAGCTACAGCCACCGGCCCACACACACACACAGCCACATAAACTTGGGATCTGAGCTGCATCTGCGACCTACGCCACAGGTCATGGCAATGCTGGATCCTCAACCCACAGAGCGAGGCCAGGGATCGAACTGGCATTCTCTAGGATTCTAGTCGGGTTTGTTAACCGCTGAGCCACGAAGGGAACTCTTTGATTCCTTTTTAAATGACATCTTATAAAGGAACTTTTTTAAAAGATGGGGTGGGGTCATGGGTGCTTCAGATCCTCAGCTATTACATAAGGAGATTATTCATCTTTAATCTTAATGCTTGAAAGACAATTGGGGTAATTATGAATATTTTATTTCTGTTCCATATGTCTTTATTTTCCCTCGGAATCATAGCTTATCATTATGTGGATGCCTTTGTCTCCCTCTCAATCATCTTCTCTAATTGCTTTCCTATTTTTGTTCTTTTTTATTTCATTTTATGCGATTTCCTCAAGTCTGTGTTTTGTGTTTCTCAATGTGTTTTCACGTGTTTTGTTGCTTTCAAAGTAGCTCATCTCTCTAATAATGGTTTTACTTTTTTTTCCTTCCCTTTTTTATGCTGAACTCTACCATCTTATTTTTCCCTCGTTTACTTCTCTTCAGTTTGTGTGTTTTCTTCTGTGTCTATTTTTCCCATAGTTGTAATGCCTAGTGAGGCCATGGTGTTTGTATCTTCTCTGGAGCATGCTTTGTAGTTTCTCTATTTTCTGGGACTGAATTGCTCTTTTGGTAGAATTTCATCACCTGCATTTTGCTTATATTCTTCTCTCCTTTATTCTGTGTGCTGGTGCCCCTCTGGTTACTGAATGGAGGCAGTTTTATCTGGAGCAGCTATCGCTGAACCCTGAACAGAAGTGAGGGGACTATCCTTTCATGTTTCAGGTGGGCTGGACATCTTAGAACCTCTCTTCCTAAATCACTTGTGTCTTCTATCCTGCTTGCCCACCTCCTTTTAGCTTTTTGTATTCAGGAAGTCCGTATGGCTCACAGAGACCCTCCTGAAATGAGAGGTTCCCTAAGATTAAGAGAGTCCCTCTCCAGCCCACCCAGGTTTACCTATATCAATGAAGACGACTCTATCCTTCATTCCATTTTTCCTACCATTTTACAGTATTCGACTGGGTTCTTCTGAGACATTCCCCTGACTTCACCAAGGCTTGCCTCGGCTTCTGCATCTCATTCTATGATTAGAAAGATGGTCAGAGCTCCTTTCAGAATTGTGGCATTAAACCTGCAGCTTGCCATAAGACCAAGGAGATGGATACATGTTAACTTTTCATCCTCTCTCCTCTTGGTCCAATATAGCAGATATTTTCCACACTTTATAGTTGTGATACTTTGTTTGCTTTCAGCAGTTTGTAAGGGAAGTATGCTCTTAAAAATGTCTGTAGCAGCATCTCAATTAGAAGAACTACCTACCTAGAAAGCTGACGTCAAGTTTCATCTTTATCGAATTTTCTTCAACAAACCAACTACAACCGTATTTCTCCTTTTTGATGATCCTTTCATGGTACCTACTATTTATCTGTGAGAAATATCTCACATTATATCTTAAATCAGTCTTCCTTCCTTCCTCCCTTCCTTTCCTTGCCATGCCTGCAGCATGTGCAGGTTCCCTGGCCAGAGAAAGAGCCTGTGTCACAGCAAAGACCCAAACCACTACAGAGACAATGCTGGACACTTAACCCGCTGTGCCACAAGAGGACTCTGGCCCGTATTTTTCCATATGTATAAAAATCAGAAGTTAACCTCCATGAATGAAAGCATCACATTAATCATATTTACCTCCCGTTCCCTATTACCTAACATAGTGCCAAGAAGATAACAGGTGTTTGATGAGATTTTGAATGAAATGATGAATTAACTCATAAATGTGGTATAAACTGATTTCCACACAAGATTACATTTTTCGAGGGCATCTAATGCATATCAAGATAAGTAACTTTGAAACACTTGTAAAAGGACTACAAAATAATATATATTATGTATATGGCAAAGCACAGAGAACACGCCCTCATGCCTTCGGAATGGCACTGAATTAAGGAATTAATTAACCTGAGCCACAGCAGTGACAACACTGAATCCTTAACTGTTAGGCCACCAGCGAACTCCAGTATACACAATTCTAAAAGTTAGGGTATGATCATTATACAACTACAGATGTGATACATTCATTTGATTAATAAAAGAAAAAAATAAATAAAGAGGCTAATCATGAGTTAAAAAAAAGTTAGGGTAAAACAAAAAAATAGATATCAACAAAGTCAAATAAATGATAAGACAAAGGCAAGAAAATTGTGTTAGAGGTAAAATGGAAGAAGCAAAGAAATCTGTGCAGGTGCTAAAGTTTGCTAAAGTATTTTTTGTTTGCTTTTTTTTTAGTTTGTTTCTGCAAAAAGAAAATTAGTGTTAGCACGTTAAAAGAATATGACTAAAGGAAGTTTTAATGATATCTTATAATGCCAATGTTGGATTCAAAAATGTGTTTTTCACTTTCAGAAGAGAAAGGTTTAGTTCTCAGTGATTTAAATATTTAGTTTTCTTCAGACAGACATTCTAAGAGCAATTTCAAAGCATGGCATTAAAACAGTGTTGGAAAAAATATATAATTTTTTTTCCTATTTAGGAAGGCACATTTGGTAGTTCAAGATTTGAAGGGCAAATAACTGAGATTTCCAAATTTAGTTTTTTATAGTGTGACCATATGCAAAACTCAGTCTCTGTATCTAACAGGATAAAAATTCAGCAAATGCCTAAAGTTACTTTAACATATTAAGGAAAAATAAAGAATATGGTAAATTAACAATATTCAGCAAACTGTGCTAATGGCTTAAAGGCTTATGAAGTTCAAATTTTCAAACTCTAATATTATGGTAATCTATGCTTATCCGTCATTATAATCTTAAGAACCTAGAAAACAGGATGATTCTAGTTTTGCATTTATAAAAATACTATAAATCATAAATATCAAATATTTCAGTAAGCCAAAGGACATTTTAACCCAGTTCCTATGTAAATTCATGGCGGTACTGCATATGTCATATTTAAACAGAAAGACTGATTTATTTCTTTTACCTTGTAATATGGTATATGTTTAAATAGAAATGAGAGGCTCTATGTGAATAGTGATATAAATTATCAATAAGTGTTTTATTATGAATATTTTTTCCTTAGCAATGTTTCTACATAAACATATATTATAACTTGATAATTATCACTGACTTCATAATTAATAAAAACTACCAAAAAAATGAGTATCCTTTGCCTTATACTGAATTAAATCTTAAAAACAGTGATTGGAGTTCCCATCATGGCTCAATGGTTAATGAATCTGACTAGTATCCATGAGGACGCAGGTTCGATCCCTGGCCTCGTTCAGTGGGTTAAGGAGCTGGCATTGCCGTGAGCTGTGGCGTAAGTTGGCAGTTACAGCTCCGATTTGACCTCTAGACTGGGAACCTCCATATGCTGCAGGTGTGGACCTAAAACGAAAAACAAAACAAAACAAAACAAACCAGTGATTTAAGGGTGTTTTCCCTAAAAATAATTCTTTTAAATAAGAAAGCAGCTATTTCACAAAAACTTCAGGGCAGATCAATAAATACTTAAAGAATATCTAAGGTACATAATTGGATACAGTTTCAGAAGATATTTACTGATGATTATGCATCAGAAAGGAAAATAAATGTTAATACATTATAAGTATGGTTGAATTAACAATTTAATGCACACATAGTCTGTCATAATTGCACCTGTCAAGGAGGGCAAATTTCCCCCTTCCCCCCAGTCTTGTCACTGGACTCATAATATTAAAAGCGACACAAGACTGATTAACCACAGAAAAAGAAACAAATTTTAATTTGTACTCAGGGAGCTCTCATGGAGAGAGGACCTAAGAAAAAATGTAGGCACAGATTTTATACTTTTAAAGACAAAGAAATGATACATTTGTGAGAAATGGACAAGACAGAGAAACTTAGAACCAAAAGCGTTTGGGCTTGGTTGTAAATTAAAGAAGTAACAGCTTTGTTCACACAGGTTTCTTGGCCCCAAATTACCTGTCTCTGGGGATAGAGTGCCCTTCTACCTCCAAATGCAAGGAGGGCAACTTTCACATGAGAGATTTATTTCCTGCTTTCAGGGGACAGAGGAGGGTCAGAGTTTCCTTTTTGCATCAGTTGCTTCACAAGCAACTTCACTTCAAAATAATCAATATAGCACTGTGGCATATTTGGGGGGAGCCTGCCCTGAACCCTAACACACCTATGTTCTAAAATAAAACAGAGGTGAGCTATAACTTAGACTGAAGACATTTCAAAGGTATGAAACACCACTATATAATTGATGATTTAAAATTCTCTTTAAGCTTGCGGCTAAGGACAAATTTTCATGTTTTCAAGTACGTTAAGATTTTCTCTGCGTCTTTAATATGAGTATAGGGTTAACAGTTATCTGCAATGAAATGAAAAAAGAACTTCTAGTTTAATCAGACCATTCCTACATATTTCCATTTACCTTTGAAAACTGATTTTTGTTCATAAAACTTAATATATCTCTTCATTATGGTTCCCTGAAATTATCCTCAGACCCTAACTTCTTTTTGACTCGTGCCTTCCTGTGCATAGTCCCCTTTCTTAACTTCTCCTGTATTCTTTTTTATTTTTTATTTTATTTATTTAATTTAATTTAATTTAATTTTTTGCCTTCTAGGGCTGCACCTGCAGCATATGGAAGTTCCCAGGCTAGGGGTCTAATCATAGAGACAAATGCTGGCCTATGCCACAGCCACAGCAACACTGAATCTGAACTGTGTCTGT
Organism: Sus scrofa; assembly: GCF_054392235.1. Lineage (NCBI taxonomy): Eukaryota > Metazoa > Chordata > Mammalia > Artiodactyla > Suidae > Sus > Sus scrofa. The sequence continues at coordinate 51,280,467 of NC_139389.1, forward strand.
GACCAACACCACAGCTCATGGCAACGCTTTATAACCCACTGAGAGCGGCCAGGGATCGAACCTGCATCCTCATGGATACTAATTGGGTTCATTACTGCTGAGCCACAATGGGAACTCCCAGCTGCTCCTGTATTCTGACGTAGTTGAATAAAAATTATCATGGTGCTAGGATTGGTTCTTTATGCCTTATGTAAATATTGGAAAAGGCCACAAAGCACAAAATAAAGAACATACTGAAAACCTACTAAGTGGTACTAGGACAGACATAAGGACACATGGAATTCTGTGAAGTAACTAGCTAGAATAGTCTCATATTTTTGAATAGTAATAAAATTATTTGTAGTAACAAAGGATTTGCAAAGATCACAAGACAGTGTATGAAAGCTATTTAGTCAAAATATTTTTAGCATTATAAAGTTAGAAATATGTAAAAAGTAGAGGAAGAAAATTTATGACATAATTATTTTCATTCAATTTTCTTGTTTTAGAAGAAATCCTTCATTTAACAGAAGATGGAAAAACCTAGTTTTAACTTAATAAAATTAATGCTGATTCAATTGTATTTATTTTGTATATCCATATTCAGATACATTTTATTACTCTGCCCTGTTTTTAAGCATTCATTTCAGGTATAGAAAGCTTAACATTTCAAAATAAAAGTTTTCACTCAAACACATTGATATTTTTAGCTATATCCATGGAGACTACATGGTGAGAAAAACTTGCAGTGATGTTATACTGAGGTGAATTTTTCTTTTTAAATTTTTGTTTCATTTATTTATTTATTTATGGCTTGTTTGGTTTTTCAATATCTATTTTTCTTTTCTTTTTTTTTTTTTTTTTTCCTTTTTAGGGCTGTACCTGCGGCATATGGAAGTTCCCAGGCTAGAGGTCCAATCAGAGCTACAGCTGCAGGCCTATGCCACACACGGCCCCACATCACCAGATCCAAGCCTTGTCTGTGACCTGCACTGCAGCTTAGGCAACGCCAGATCCTTAACTCACTAGCGAGGCCAGGGATTGAACCAGCATCACCATGGAGGTTATGTTGGGTCTTTAAGCCACAATGGGAACTCCTCTAAATTATTTTTAAATGGAGGCTGAGGAGGCCTGACTCATGCTAAATTTCAAAATACACTGAACTGAATAATTGTGTGTACATGTATATAATTAATACATTAATATAACATGTTATGGTAGTGTACTAATGTTAGGTGTACTTTTTCCCTTTTTATCAGATGGAAAATTTATCTGAATTTTGAGAGAATCTTGTAGATAGTATTAGTTTTGTTTCTAGGATTTTAATTAGTCTAGTAATTAGCTACTTATGAAGACCTGCTACTAATTTGATTAGTAGCAGGGAGCCTAGACGGAGCCAGAGCTCCTGTGTTTGCACCTTGGCTCCACTGTGTACTATCTGATATGACATTTAGCCAATGAGAAAAATTCTATCTCATTGTTCTGACCTATAATAAAGTTCATATATAATGGTAAATTAATATTATACTTTAATCATAAATTAAATTTATATTTATTAACATAAATTAATCAATTAATATATTAGGTAAATTAAGATCTGTAAAGTGTTATTACTGGGACATTCTAAGTGCTGAATACTTTTTCTTTTTTCTTCTTTTTTTTGTCATTTTAGGGCCGCAGCCACAGCATATGGAAGTTCCCAGGCTAAAGGTCAAATCAGAGCTGTAGCCCCTGGCCTGCTCCACAGCCACAGCCAACACCAGATTTGAGCTGAGTCTGTGACCTACATCACAGCTCATGCTAAAGTTGGATCCTTAACCCACTGAGCGAGGCCAGGGATCGAACCTGCGTCCTCATGGATACTAGTCAGATTCGTTTCCACTGACTCACGACAGGAACTCCTGAATACTTATCCTTTCTTTCTTTTTTTTTTAAGGGCCGCACCCGTGGCATATGGAGGTTCCCAGGTTAGGGGTCCAATAGGAGCTACAACTGCTGGCCTATGCCACAGCCACAGCAATGCAGGATCCGTACCACGTCTGCAACCTACACCACAGCTCAGGGCAACGCTGGATCCTAACCCACTGAGCAAGTCCAGGAATCGAACCCACAATCTCATAGTTACTAGTCAGATTCATTTCCGCTGTGCCACAGTGGGAACTCCTGAATACTTATTAGTTATCATTAGTTAGTTTTTCTGATTCCCTGATCACGCAGTCTGGCCTGCAGAAGCACCTCATCTGGGTAGCACATTTTTTAAAAATTAAATTTCAGTGCTCTATAGCTGTCTCTGAGGCAGCCACCTCCCCCGTTCCCTATTGTCCCTATAACAGTTTACTGCATATATCAGTGTAAACACATCAGTGTTATCAGCCTGTCCCCTGAGGTGTTTGAGTTTAGAACCTTTTGGTAAAGAGATAAATATATTGTTGTTAATGGTCTTCACCAGCTTTATAACAGATGCTTTGTACTTTACTGCCATCAGGCCACTGGATCTGTTCTGCTTCGTGGAGAAGCTGTATTACGTTTTCTGTTCATCTTGTCTAATGAAAATTGAATCCAGGGTCCTCCAAAGACCGATATTTTTGAAATAAGAGTCTAAGCTCCAAGAGTCTCCATGAACATTATTTCTATATTTTCTCTCAAAAAGTACCTCAAATTGTAGAATAGGATGACCAGCAACACAGTGTAGTAATATAGTGACTGGCATCCTCTCAACTCTCTGAACATAGATCTAAAAATAAGTCACTGCAGGGGGCAGGCACTTGTTGACTCTCACACTCCGCATTGGTGACGTAGCAGCATCATATTCCAGGTAAAGTCACTCTATCGCACCTTGCATGTGAAAACATTTTGCTTTTAAATTCAGATTAAAGTTCTCATAGTGGCAAACCCTTTCCCTTGGGACTTTTTTAAAGTCCTAATTGGGTCTACAGTAAAAGTAAGCGTTAAAAAGTTTGTATTTGAATATTACCTATTGAATAAGAAATTGAAGACAATGAACAAATGAAAACCTATAAAATTATGTGAAGAGCAAATTTGGATTAGAAAGCAGTTAATATTGGGAGTTCCCGTCGTGGCTCAGTGGTGAACAAATTCGACTATGAACCATGAGGTTGTGGGTTTGATCCCTGGACTTGCTCAATGAGTTAAGGATCTGGCATTGCCGTGACCTGTGGTGTAGGTCACAGACACTGCTTGGATCCTACATTGCTGTGGCTGTGGCTGTGGCATAGGCGGGCGGCTATAGCTCTGATTCGGCCCCTAGCCTGGGAACCTCCATATGCCGAGGGAGCGGCCCTAGAAAAGGCAAAAAGACAAAAAAAAAAAAAGAAAGAAAGCAGTTAATATTAACATTATTAACATTAAGGACAAAACACACAACACACACACATATATATAATGAAAATATTAAAATAATGGTTGTTTAAAAACAGGGTCCAGAATAACATCCAGTGATTAAAAGTGACACTACAGCTGTTTCAGATTGCTGATATTACAAGAGTGTGTTGTTTGGATCAATACTTTTAGCTAAAAACAAGAAAAATGCTGGATAAAAATAGACACAAAATACTTTAGCAAACCTTGTCATAGAAAAATCTCTGAAGAGCTGCAAATGTAATGGGGAACACTGAGGCCAAACTCAGGGCTAAGAATCTAGAGTGCTAAATATAATTTCACAGCAATTCCGTTTTTCTCTGAGGATTTTTAAAATATAGTACTGCACACTTGGGCTTCAGGTCAATAGCCTTAAAGAATTAAAGGGGACAGAAATTTAGTTCTCTGGGCAATGCAAGGTAAGAGCTGTTACTGAGACACCCTCCCCAACCTCAAGCTGTGATCTCAAAGGCCACATATTCAGAGCAATGACACCCTAGAACCTCTACCCCTCTCTCCAAATCACAGAGCATTTTAGAGATTGTGCTGAGTGGAGAAGAAGAAGAAAATTGAAAAGGAAAAAAGAATCTTAAAAGTTGTTTTTATAGCTGGGTCCTTGTGTACATTTACACGTTGGATACGTGGGGAACTACATTTGAAATGGTTTCCAATCCTAAGCGCCCACAGATGCCAGAGAGATGCAAATACATGCCCCGTTGGAAGAAAGAATAGCATCATAGGAATCTAAAACACCCACAATTATTTCTTCAAAGATAATAACTACCACACACTCCTAGATAAATAGGCACACAAAGAAACAAGGTGATTGATTTAAGACCTACACAAATGACAGCAGCAGAGCCACAGACCTCAGATAATGTAACGAATATAAAAAGCTTAGATGACAATGTTTACTGTTCTTAATATATTCAAAGTATCTGCAAATAACACAAAATAGATCTAGAACTAAACCAAACTTGTAGACATAAAATTTTCAATCATAAAAATTAAAACTTGGTAGTTCCTTTAGTGGCTCAGCAGTTAATGAACCCGACTAGGATCCATGAGGATGTGGGTTTGATCCCTGGCCTCACTCAGTGGGTTAAGGATCTGGTGTTGCCATGAGCTGTGGTGTAGGTCACAGATGTGGCTCAGATCCTATGTTTCTGTGGCTGTGGTGTAGGCCACTGGCTGTAGCTCCGATTCAACCCCTAGCCTGGGAACTTCCATATGCCACAGGTGTGGCTCTAAAAAGAAAAAAAGAAAAAAAAATTAAAACTATAATGGGTATTTTGGTAATAGCCTAGATGCAGTGTCTTAGTTCCTTCAGGCTACCATAGGAAATATGCCATAAACTGGGTGGCTTTAAAACAACAGACATTCATTTCTCACAGGTCTAGAGGCTGGGGAATCTAAGACAAAGGTGTTTACAGATTCAGGGTCTGGTATAAGCCCACTTCCTGGTGCACTGATGGCCCCTCTTCACTGTGTCTGTCACCTGGTTGAGGGGATGAGCTACATCTCTGGAGTCTCGTTTGGAAGGGTGCTAATCCCAGTCATGAGGGCCTCACTGTCCTGACCTATTCACCTCCAAAGGCCCCTCCTTCTACTACCATTACCTTGGATGTTAGGATTTCAGCACAGGAATCTGGAGGGGTCAACAAACATTCATAGCAAGCAGGCAGCAAAAGAGAAAATTAGTAAACTGTTCTGTCAAACAGAAGAGAGTATTCAGAGTGTAGAGCAGAGAGACAAAGGGAAAATGTAAAAGGGAGAGGAAGAGACTGTGACATTGTTAACATGTTTGGTTGGAGCTCAAGAAGAAGGGAAAGGAAAAAGAGAGAAATAGTAGTTGAACAGATAAAGGTGGTGTTTTTAGAATTTATAAAAGATAATACTTCATGAAATCAAGAGACATAGTGGATTTTCACTGAGATAAATACAAAGAAAGCCACATCTAGATGTATCATAGTGAAAGTGCAGGAAACCGAAGACAAAGAAAAATCTTAAAAACAGCCAGAGAAAAAGACAGTGGAATAAAGATGACAGAGAGTCATTATTTTCAAGGTAAATGAGAGAATTCTATACCCAGCAAAAATAATTTCCAAGTATGAGGACAAAAAAGACATGTTCAGGTCAAGAAATAAATAGATTTTCACCAGCAGAACATTTCTAAAGGTAATTTCCTTTAGGTAGAATAAAAGTGATTCCAGATGAAAGGAGTGAGATACAAGAAGAAATAATAATAATTTAAAAAGTAAGTATGTGGGTAAATGTAAAAGACCATGAACTATACAAAAAAATAATTAATAGTGTCTACTGAGTTTAAACAATAACATTAGAATTAAAGTGCTAGACAGAATTAACGTGTAAGTTAGGAAGGCATCTAAATGGAGTTCAAATGATCGAACTACTTTATTACATAAGGAAGAAAAATAAAGACTGTTGCCTTTTAGAGTTTGATAAGTTAAGTATGAATTTCATGAATTCTAAAGCAATCACCATATTTGAAGCAAACATTTAACTTGCAAACTTGCAAAAGGAAAACATGAAATAATAAAATACATTAATTCAATCCAAAATATGGACAAAAGGGAGCAAACATATATAGACAGGAATATATATGGGAAGTGAGAGACAAACATAAAGTATAAAATAAAATGACAAATTAAAATCCAAAAGTATCTGAAATTATGTTAAAGGAACTAAAGGGATCAAGTTCCTCAGCTAAAAGACAAAAATCAAAAATCATTAGACTGGAAAAATGATTTCCAGTCTAATGATTTCCCCACCCAACTAGAGGCAACTTATGAGACACATGTAGAAAATCTAAGAAAATAGAAAGGCTGATACTTAAAGAATGAAAAAATATATTTTTAAAAAATATGAATAAAAGATTCTGATGATGCTATATTCATACCACAAAATAGGCTTTAAAGCAAAGTTGTTTTTAGAGATAGAAAATCAGTTTATATCGATAAAAGATTTAGTTTACCAAGACGACATCATAATATATATTTGTATTTGCTTTATAACACAGATGGTGAAAGTATTAAAAAAGCTAATAGTTGATTGATTACCTTAAAAGTCAGGACAATGACTATTGGAAAGGAGGGGAGTATCATTAGAAAGAGGCTTTTGGAATGCTATTGATGTTCTATGTTTTACTATGAGCAGTATTCACACATATGTTAATGTATAACTATTAGTGAAAACAGTATACATTCGGGTTTTATATTTTTTGTACTCGTGGAAATTGTTGAGTTATTGAATTAAGACGAGCAGCCTGCATAACAGTAAATATACAGAATCATCACACTTGGTTTTATTTATTGACATATTTATCTATCAATGGATATAGTCAAAGGACATACATGAAGTTTTTATTAACAATTATCTCTGGATGATGATTTTATGCTTTCTTTGTCTTTCAATGTTCTCCTAAAAATGCACTGTTTTTGCAATAAAGGAAACAAATGAATTTAAAAAAAAAACCCTATTACCCAGGAATAGCAAACATGGTTTTGAGAGAAGAGAGGTTGGTAGAAGGATGGGTATCAACCTCAAAAATGGAAAATGAATAGTTTTGTGGAAAGTAACGCATAAATACTCAAAGAAAAGGAAATACTTGGAAAGCAGCAGTGCTGAAAAGGACTTCAGAGTGAGTATGGACAGCAAATTAGATAGAAGCTTGCAGTATAATGTGCCAAGAATGAGCGCCAACGCTATTTTCAGCTGCAAAAGCACAGGCACCACGCACAAAACAAGGACAGGGAGCCTCTTTTTATATATTTTTGGAAAATCTGACTGTAAAGCAATAATTTTATACCAAACTACTTTTAGCTTAAACGAGGTACAAGGAAGAAAATAGCCACCATGACCTAAAAATGATTATGATGATATGGAATTCTCCAATGAGATAATTTCTCATTCTTGCTTCATAGAAGGCATAGCCTCTATTAATTCCAGCCCCAAGTTTTACTGGGGTGATGGTAAAAATATGTGTGTTTGAAATTTTTTCTGTAGGATCTTTCTCAAAAGAGACAATAGCCATGAACGATACAAAAACAAGTCTGCATAGGAAGCTCACATGCCCTCAAGATTTCAAGTTATTGCAGAAAGCAAAGGACAAGAATTGTAAATGTAGGAGAAAGGAATCCTGACACAAGACTGGCTTTTAAAAGGAGATATACTGCCCGATGTCCAAGGGACAATGTGAACTTAAGATGTTCAAGGTGGCAGACAGAACATGGCAGCAGATGTCCAGATGCCAAATGCTAAACAAATTCAGGTCAGCAAGGTAGACTGCTCTTTAGGGCCATTGATGACCAGGAGCTGAGCTGGTAAAGAGTAGGATTCAGTGCCCTTAAAGAAGGTTGGCTGGCAAGAGCTAAGTAGAGAGTTAAGGCAGGTGGATAGACTTGATGGCAGGATGTGAGATCCAACAAGATACTGGAGTGTTGCATATCTTGCATGAGACCGAAAGGCTTGGCAGGACATATAGAAATCTCTCAGAGAAAACCACAACTCGCAAGGACACATGTACTCTGATATTCACTACAACACTATTTGCAATACCCAAGACATGGAAACAACCTAAATGTCCATCAACAGAGGGATGGATCAAGAAGATGAGGTACATATACACAATGGAACATTGCTCAGCCATTAAAAGGAACAAAATACCAGCATTTTTAGCAACATGGATGGACCTAGAAATTATCATGCTAAGTGAAGTCAGCCATACAGTGAGACACCAACATCAAATGCTTTCACTGACATGCGGAATCTGAAAAAAGGGCAGACTGAACTTCTTTGCAGAACAGATGCTGACTCACAGACATTGAAAAACTATGGTCCCTGGAGGAGACAGTTTGGGGGGTGGGGGAAGTGCTTGGGTTATGGGATGGAAATCCTGTGAATGATCATTATACAACTACAGATGTGATAAATTCATTTGAGTAATAAAACAAAACACACACACACACACACACACACACACACACACACACACACACACAAAATCCCTCAGAGAGTATAAAGAGAAAGACTATTTACAGAGATATGGGCAGAGCCAATGAAAACAAAAGCTAACAAGAGTTGTGGAGGTACCCAGAGATTACCAAGGGCAGGAAGCTGTTACCTCTTTTAAGTCTAAAGAACTACATGGAGGAAATAGTATTCTCGGGGTCCAGTAAGAGCTGTAGAGATGGAGGAGTGACAGCTTATCAGAGACTGGAGTTGTTGCCAGAAATAGAGCCAAAGCAGGGAGAGAAGGAGCTGGAAAGAAAGACCTTGACCTCATTCTCCTTCCGTCCTAGTATCTCCTGGGGATGCTCTGAGTGGTCAAATTCAACCCAAAGCTAAGTGAGTAGGTGGCAGGTTTGAAATTGTGTTTGGTGGGGAATACAGCAACTCCCACATAACCTGCTACTGCTTTAGGGTTCACATCTTTTTTTGGGGGGGGTGGTTCTCATCTCTCAGGAAAAGATTAAGAAGAATGAGCAGAATAGGCAAAGGGATAAACACACTGGGATAAATAACAACAAAAAAAGAAAAAAATTCCATAGAAAGTTCACGGGGGAAGAGAAAGGAGGAACCTCAAATACTTGGAAATCATAAAAATATGGCCCTTCTCTGAGGATTAACCTCATTTCATCAATAAACAACCAAAGGAGAAAGAATGTCTCCTAGTTGCAACAGAAACACTGTTCACTTACTTGGCTTACTAACATAGTCAGCGATATTGAGTCATCCTAGAGAGAAAGCTTATCGCCAATAGAAGTGGCCAACCAGAATGGTAAGGTCTAGCAATGTGAGCATCTGCGTTGTGTACAAAGGACTTCTGACAAAAGAATGACATTAAATCTGGGAGGCACGGGTGGGCATTTTGGCAGCGTTCTTTGTGAGGAACAAGGAAATTCATTAGACATCACTGTGTTTTAATTTATGCTTATCATAAAGCCATCTGAGTAACAGTTGGGTTTTTTTTTTTTATATATATATATCTTGAGAAAGGGAAGCCTAAGTGTAAGCCACTTTTTGAAAAGGTTACCAGAACAGAGTTTATGTCTAACATATTACCCTAGTCAACGTAGTTAATGGGATTCTTTCACAAAGAATCTAGTTTTGCCACCATGCCTTTATAATATGATTTCTTGACCTGTAAGACAGCCATTCTAACCCTGGACTATGGTCAAATCACAATTAATTCTATCCTTTGGAATCTTCTGGTAGTCTTACTTAGTTCTCCTGGTAACCATACAACCTCGCTGCCTCCATCCTTTTGGATTTTCTGCATCTTAAAAATAGGTTAACTTTCTGCAAGGTCTTAAGCAGAAATCCCGCCTCTAGAAATACTTCAACAAAAAGATGACAGGAAGTCTGTGGATACAATAGTTGATCAAAACACAGCCACTTAGGCTGTAAAATAAACTTAGCTCATCTCAAGTTTAGTTTCTACCTTCCACTTTATTATGAAGGAGGCATTATAAGATGGTAGAGCTTGGGCATTTTTTTCAACCTTTTTTTCTTTTCTTTTTTTTCTTTTTTTTTTTATGGCTACACCTACTGCATATAGAAGTTCCTGGGGTAAGGGTTGAATTGGAGCTGCAGCTGCAGGCCTGCACCACAGCCACAGCAATGACAGACCCGTGCTGCATCTGTGACCTATGATGCACCTTGTGGCAACGCAAGATCCTTAACCCTCTGAGCAAGGCCAGGAATTGAACACATCCTCATGGACACTATGTCGGGCTCTTAACCTGCTGAGCCACAATGACACTCCTCAAACTATTTTTTAATTAATGAGAATTTTTCCTCAAACTAAATCTCTGTGGAAAATTGTCAGGTAAAAATATCTGAATGATGTGCATGCTTAGAATCAGGAAGGAGTAGCAAGGATTTCTGAGGCCTTAATTCTTTCTGAGACCCACTATACCCCTGGCACAGTCTGAGGCCTCCCCAGGGCTGAGTTTGAGAACAGCTAATACAGTCAAGGAACCTGGGAGGAAAAATCAAGTAATACAAGTTCTGATCTTGGCTCCACACCAGCCTTGAGAATCATGCTCTTGACTTTATTTTCCCTTTAATGCAAACAGCTGCCCAACTTTCCTCAGGGCAAATCAGCATGACATTTTCATGATAAATGACCACAGGGATACTTTTAAGGTGCATGAAGCATCAAACTAAAGGCACAGTGTGTAGACTAAACTCTCATATGTGGAAATCCAAAATCTCCTCATTACATTATCCTTTTCAAAGACTGCTTTAAAGCCATGGTCCTAAAATGTTTAAAAGAACATGTACAATCTCAAACGCAGATTTATACCCATTCCTAAAAACCCACAGCCTATAGCTCGGCTGTGAGCTGGTGAAATTACAAGTCATTCGTTCAAGAAATGAGTACTTGTTATTTGCAAAACAATTATGCCAATAAGTACATGATATAAAGTTGCCCTGACCCTTGACTTTGATAAAGGAAGGGGAGGTGACAGAATTATTGAGTGAATCCATCAGTTTGCTGTTAATTATTATAATGAGTCTTCACTGTATTCATCACAACTTTATCCCCAAAACTGACAAGTTAGGCGCCTTTCACTGATCTCTTTCTTTGTGTGTGTGTCCTGCGTGCTCTTGATTGGTTTTCATTCAATGAAATGAGCCACGTAATGTCCCCCCATTCACCACGGTTATTTTCTAAAACGGAGTTTAACCTAATCTTATATCCAGTTCTTTCTGATAAAATGACCTCCTTCCCCTTCATTCTTTGGTTTACATCATTGACATTATGGTTATAATACTCTACGCTTTTTATTACGGCATCTCAAACACGATGAGTAAATAGTATTAATAGTTTACTGGTTTACATTATTAAGTATGATATTTAGTTCAGGATGTTCCAAGTAAATTGGAAACAATATTTAGTTCAGGATGTTCCATTTAAATTGGAAATTGGAAGTATCTCTGGGCAGGACATATTTTCATTCCATTTAGACCAAGTCAGTGTAAGGAAGCACCAGGAAACGTAGCAGCATCTTCTTTATATTAAATTAAAACTCAGGGTTTCAACTTCTCTAAGGGTACATAGGGATATCTGTAAGCCAAGGCTTGAAAAATAAAGTTTTGCCTTGGTCTGGGTCTCTAGGCCCCTCAAACAGACAGAGGGTTTATCTCATCCTTCTCTGCTAGTACTCTTTTTTTTGGATGACTGGGCACGAAAATACCTGGCTTGAAAATGAAGTGAACCTAGGAAGTAAATCTCCAGTTTGCAAATGATTTTTATCTGTATGGGACTTTGTTTTTCCTTAGCAAAGCAATGGCAGAGCCTTAATGGGTTTTCACCCTTCAAGTCTCAGGAGTTTGAACTGCAGCATTTACCTCGATGCAGCACTGCAGAGAATCGCAATCTGGTTGGCAACTGCAGGTCTCCTGTATCAAGAATTTTTTTTTTCTTGGAACATTCTGATGTGGCAGTCAATTCAACTTTAATTAATGAGGATATTTAGGGTGGCCTGTGATAGATGTGTATTGGAGAAAGGCTTAGATGTCCATGCTGGACAAGTGGTCGTAGCTGACACGGTTCTACCATGTACTAGATAAATTGATGTCTCTCTCCCTTCCCTGTCTGCTTAAATATTCAAGCATGATTCACTATCTGATTCAAGAAGTAAGGGCATAACATATTAGACAGCATGAGGCTTATTTACTACTCTTTCCATTTTAAAAGTCTAAACTAGCACATTGGCTACCCTTGAGATAAGCAAGATCCCCAAAACCGGCCTGTGTACTTTTCACCCTGAGTAAAATTGTGTTATGTAACAGTACTCTTCCTCATTCCTATATTCCATCAGAGGAAGCTCATTAGCAGTAAAAAGGGCAATAGATGGAGGTGGATTCTACAGAAAATAAGAATCTTAAGGAGTCAGGATATAATCACAATTCATGTTGGACAGCGCTACACAATAAAAAAGTAATACATATTAGGCTGCCTCAAATGCTCAGCATAAAACTCAGCTTCTTACTTGTTATGCCAAGATCTGTTCCCTTCCCACCTCCTTCAAAAGGTCTACAAAAACGAGTTAGTGAGACAACATCTTAACTTATTAAAAACTTCTGCCCCAGGAGGTCCATTTCACAGCTACAGAGGAGCAAAGATCAATATAAAGAAATGAAAACTAAAGAATAACATATAAACATAAGGACATTAAGACATCCAAGCTGAAAACAACCAAAAGTGAAGCCTTCTCTTGCAAAAGCCATTAATAAGCCAACATTTATAAAATGTGTGTGAGGAAGCTTGGACTGCACACTTGAAAGATACCAGGGACCCAATTCCAGCCCCCGAGGAGCCAAACATCTAGATGAGATAACATAAAGCCTAAATGTCAAATAAATGATTCACTGATTAGAGAGTAAAGGTGGGAAAGATGTTAAGGACCAACCAGTCCAACTTCCTCATCTTATGAAAGAAAAAACATGGGAGGCCCAAGGAGAAGTCACCTGAAATGACAGGGACTAGACCAGACTCCGCGTCTTCTGACCCCCGGCCTCGACAGGTAGAGATACTTTCGCATCATTGGCCAATCTTTTCCTAAAGGAGATAACCATGATTCACCAAGAGCAGGGTAGCTACAACTGACACAGCTTAAAAATAGCTCAGGTAAGAGAGCTTGAAGCAGTGGGAAAGGTATGACCCTGTGTAAAACAGGTCCTGTGGCAAAGCCAGCTTATTAAGGAAACCGTAATATCATCATTAAAAACTTGAGCCAATCATCAAAACTTAAGGGCTCATTACATGCCAAAGACTATGCTGGTTCAAGTTGAGGAAAATAAAAGTGCCCAAGAAATATCAGCTATGTCCCTGGCAATACCTTCCCTTCTCTAAGTCCAGATCCTGTCTCTAGCAGGAACAGGAGAAGCAGCTACCTATGCGAATAATGGATTCTTCTAGTCACTTCCCCATTCATAAATCCCCACCTGTCACCAGGTCTGCTTAAGACAATAGCCCAAAGGCGCTTCTAGACAGGGTTTTGTTCTAAAAATTTGGGCTAAGGCCCACTTCGGGAAACATATCTTCTATCATGATCTATTATACACACTGGAACAAAAGTATGATGCAATAATATTCCACTATGTACAATACCTTTTGACATTTCCTATCCCTTTCTCTTCCCTTTTCTTCTCCTTAAGTGAAATACAAATGTGGATCATGATACATTAAATTAATTTAATGACTCTCTAATGGATCATAATCCATTTGAGAAACGCTAAGAGACCATTCATTCATTCATTCCACATGTATTTATTGAGTGCCTGCCCGAGGCTAGTGCTGCTTGAAGTATTTGGAAAAACAGCAGCGAAAGGAACAATGAAAATCTACATCCCTAGGGGCTTGCACTCCCATTGCGAGGAGGCAGATAATGAGCAAGTTAAAAAGTGAAATACACCGTGTGTTAGATCCTGATGAGCTCTAAGGAGAAAACTGAAGCAGAGAGGGAAATAGGAAGTATTGGTGAGGGTCTTGCGGTTTTTGGATAGAGTGGCCAGGAAAAGGGCCCACGGAGAAGGTGACATGTGTATAGAGACCTGCAGGAGGTGACTGAGAAGGAGCTTTCTAGGCGGAGAGGAGGGAGAGATACTGCATCTGAGGTGAGAGGGGTAGCAGACACGGGATTTACTGAGATCACTGAATATGTGTCTGTTACATTTGATTTAGGTGGGAAGCTATTGGAGACATTTGAGCAGATAAGGGATATGATCTGACTTACAATGTAACAGAATCACTTTGCCCTTGGTAGTACATCTCCCCTCACACAGCCAAGTTCCTGGGTTCCCACGTCTCTGCTTAGGACTTTCATTCCCATCCCGTTCTGAACATGCCCTGAGCTGACCATTTTCTCATCGTTCCCATCCTCTCTCTGCCTGCTGGAACTCAGCTGGTCATCACCAAAACTTCCTACTTCCGAAAGTCTCTTCTCCAAATATCGTCTTTACCTTCTTGCTCTAATAAAAACTGGCCATCCCCTGAGAATAATTGCTGTCCCGGCAGCTTTTTCCAGTGGAGGCTACTTTGTTCCCCCTCTTTCTGTACTAATGGACCGAAAGTATTATATGGGTGTTAGCCTACATCCCTTGGGAGGTCACAGCCACTGTTTCTTTGTCTTCGACCACTCCTTTGAAGTGCAGCTCACATCCTATGCAAATTCTTCCTCCTACTTTTTAGCATTCATTTACAGACCTCGGGATCTGTTTCTCTCATTTGCTAACGATTTAACCTGGAACTCAATGTGTCAATGGCCATGATGACTCATGTCACAACTTTTGGTGATTTCAAATTCTATAGGGAAATTCCATTCTATATTCATGCTCTTGGTGCTTTGAACTCCTGATGTCTTTAATCCAGTGGTTGTTTTCCACCTGCAAATGATCGAATCACAGCCATTTTCATTAGTAATAATCTGTTCTCAAAACCTTTGTAGTGAGCATCTTTAGAATCCACTTCTTATTTCTAATACGATTGTGTGGCAGATTTCATTTTCCAAAGATGGCCACGACAGCAGCTCCCATTCCACATGCTCTTATGCAATATGACTGCTACTCTTTCAATTCTCTGCCACTGTCTCAAGAAGTGGAGCCCCACTGCCCTCCTCTGGGATCTGGGCTGGCCTTAGTGAACCAACATGCAGACAATAGAAAGTGGCCAATGCGATGCTATGCAGCTTCTATGTCTAGGCCAGCCCTGGGACTTTTCGCTTGCTCTCGTACAATACTTTATTTTGGAGCCCTAGCCACCCTATTTGAAATCTGACTGCCCTAAGAACACCATGCTGGGAGGCCATGTTTAGATGCTATCTTCAACAGTCCTGGCTGAGAGTCTCCTTCTTAAATCCCAGACTTGGTGCCAGTCATGGGAGCAGAGAAGTTGTACTGGAGGTGGCTGTTCTAGCCTCAGCTATTCCAGACCTCAGATATTCAAGTTACCCTTAGCTGAGGCTCTAGAAAGTCCAGAAATGGGAAGAACTCAATTCACTGTGCCCTTTACGAATTACTGACTCACAGAATCCAGGAGCATAATCAAATGATTGTTGTTTTACACTACCCAGTTTTGTGGCGTTTACTATACAGCAGCAGAGAACTAGAACAGACTTCAATATAAAACAATCTAAGGGCCAAAGATGACCCTTCAAAGAATCATGTTGACTCAGTCAGCGTTTTAACATGATGATGAGGCAGAATAAATCCTAATTATCTTTATCGTTTAGCTTAGTTTATAATGGAAGAGAGATGTGATGCTCATAAAATAATCCATTTGCTTACTACTTTTCCATCCTCCTCGTAGTTAGCTTATGGCCCTAAGTCTAGTTCTGGCCAGCAGAATGTGATGAGAAATAACTGGATCACATTAGGTACAAGGTAGTTTTAAGTATATGTGTCTTCTCCATTCCCACTTTTGTGTACATGGCTGGGAGCACGAACTCTGAGAAGGCAAGATGTTGCGAGACGGAACCATTCTAGATCCCTGAATCTCTGGTGGAAAGGAGTTTCCAGAGAGAAGTTCCTGACCCACACCAAACTGTGATATGAACAAGAAATCTTTGGTGTGTTAAGCTAAGTGTATTTAAGGCATTATTTGTCACTGCAACATAGTCTAGCTGCCATTATTACAATTTTCAAGATCTATCATCGTAACCATTCTTTTGCATATACTATACAAACCCCCACTTCTCCCCCCACCCACCAAGGGAGTTTTTTTCCAATTAAATTTATCTCAGTGGCTACTCAACTCTTCCTCCAAGCAGCTATACATGCCTAGAGGGGGCACTGACTCAGCAACCATGTTAACTGATTTCTTTTTTTAAGTCATGAATATAAACTTTAAGGGGGCCCTTGTGCTTCCTAGTGGTTCACCTAAATTTTCTCTTTAATTCAATTCTCCAGTTTTCCAAAGTGAATCCTTCAAATCCCTTCTCTGTCCTCCAGGGAACTTCTCCTTCCCCAGATTTATTCTCAGCTGATGACTTGGCTTCCTGTTTTACTGACAGAACTGAAGCCTCAGAAGAGAATTTCCACATGGCCCCACCCCCACATGTACCAGTCTATCCGGATCTGTCCATATATTTTGGCTTCCCTTTTCTTAACCATAGATGAACCATCTAGGCTCTTATATAAAGCCAGTGACTCTGGTTGTGTTCTGAATCTGTCCTGTTTCTCCTACCCAATGACATTGCTGCTGCAGTCGCTTCTCTCTGCTTTACTATGAAGCTTTCTCTCCTGCACATTCCCAACAACAATCATTTCCCTTTCTTGCAAAATTCCCTGGAAGAATTCATTTTATTTACTGTCTTCTCTTCCTATTCTCCAAACTCTACTGAACCTCTTTAAAATTAGCCTTAGCACTCCTCCAAAGCAGCTCTCGTCAAAGACACCAATGACCTTCACGTTCCTAAATCAACCGACCAATTCTCAGTTCTCATTGGACACAATTTCTTAGCAGCTATTGGAACAATTGATCTCTTGCTCCTTCACGAAACCACTTCTTTCCTTGGCTGCTGGGACACTCCCCTCTCTTGGTTCTCCTGTTATTTCACTTCATAGTCAGATTCCTTCTACTGTCATTTTCTGAATTATCTTCATGTACCCAATCTGTAAGATCAGGTCAGATCTTAGACCTCCTCTATGTTCCATCAATATTAATCTTTCCAGTTGATCTTATCAGAGTCCATGGTTTTGCTTGTTAGCCATGCCATGATGAATCAAAAATTTATACTTTCAGCTTCAACTTAACAGATTTTGCCCCTGAACCTGATCTAGCTACTGTCTTTTAGAGCCAATGCCACATTCTCCCACTTGGATACTTAATAGGCATCTAACTTAGCAGAGAGAAAACTAAATTCTTATCTTTTTCCCCCACAATGTTCCTCCATTTATCCTCCTATAATAGTAAATGGGAATGGCTTTTGATTTGTTGTTCAGTCCTCAAAGTTTGGGGTCATCTGTGACTCCTCTTTTTCTTCAGCAAATCCTGTCAATTCCATTTTCCAATACCTATCCAGAGTCTAATCCCTTTTTAACCATTTTTACTGCTTCCATGCTATTTCAAGCTACCATTATATCCCATGAAGGTTTTGCAAGAACCTCTTACCTACATAAGAGGTATAACCTATAATCATTCTTCCTTCATTGAGATTCATTTCCATGAAACATTAAGTCAGATCACACTCTCACCTCAAAGTGCTTCAGATAGTTTACCACCTTAAGTATTAAGTTCTCAGTGCCTTACATGACCTGGTCCTATGTTACCTCTTAAAATGCTTAGCTGCCCACTCCCTTTGTTCTATTCTTCCTTAACTTCACCAAGTAAGGTCCATCTCAAAACTTTTGCATAAATAGATCTCTTTGTCAGAGACATTCTTTTCTCAATTGGTATATGGCTCCTTCTTCACTTTATTTAGTTCTCTGTTTCAATTTCATTTGTTTAGAAAGGTCTTTCTCAGACCACCCATGCTCTTTATCTCGTACTCTGTTTTACGTCTATCCTTTATAACTTTTATAAATAATAGAACACGCTTAAATATATTTGTCTGTGGCCTGAAGCCTTCCGTTAGCAGACTTAGAATACAGGACCCATACGGGCAACAACATGATCAATTCCATTCAATACCTTTTACTCTGTAATACAAAACACCTGGACCATGGTAGGCGCTCCACAAATATTTGAATAAATTAATAAATAAATGAATATGGAGCTCAGTTTTGGATAACGAATGAGAAGGTCTCATATCTGGAAACTGAGGGTTCACCTGAAAAAATGAGTCATCCACATATGCTCAGGGGCATCAAGCTGACTAAAGGAAGACTCCTGGCACAGAGGGCAAACACAAGATGGACAGCAAAAATAATAGTTTACCAAGGCTCCTACTGTCCCTGGCAGCTATCCACAGAAATCAGCAATATATAGCAGGAGCCACTTGGTGTCTGCGTGTGATATTAGCCCTTATTTCTCCTTCCAGAAAGAGGAAACATACCTATGTATTCATGTAAATAAAGCAAATGAGGTAAAAAAAGGGCTGAAAATAGTTATGAATTAATTAACATCATTCTCTTTGGTTTACACTTGCATAGAGAATAAACATTAGGCTGGAGTGAAAAGTGGTCATTTTTGCATTAAAACATTATTATAAGTCTGATTTCTTTTTCTGAAATCTTTTCTAAAGAGAATAACTATGCCTATGATCATCTTCTTTTCTAAGCCTAAATCAATCCAACAAACATACATTTACTTACAGGGACACCAGGACAAAATATAAAAATTAGTACAGGCTTGGTGTTCCCGTCATGGCTGAGTGGTTAACGAATCCAACTAGGAACCATGAGGTTGCGGGTTTGATCCCTACCCTTGCTCAGTGGGTTAACGATCTGGGGTTGCCGTGAGCTGTGGTGTAGGTCGAAGACGCGGCTCGGATCCCGTGTTGCTGTGGCTCTGGCGTCGGCCAGTGGCTACAGCTCCAATTCGACCCCTAGCCTGGGAACCTCCATATGCCATGGGAGTGGCCCAAGAAATGACAAAAAGACAAAAAAAAAAAAAAAAAAATTTAGTACAGGCTTAAAAAGTCCAGGATGTGGAAATACAGGAAACATGCCTCTGAAATGACATTGGGGATATTAAATGGGTGAATGATTACCAAAAAGAGAAAAAGCAGATGCAGTATTAAAAGGAACACAAGGGGTCAAAAATAAATAGTTGGAGAGTAGAATACCTAAGCAACGTGCCCAGCTTCGGGGAAAAGTTCTAATGAGGACGAATGGTTTACATCTTGGAGTATAACGGAGTGAATATTCACTACCTTAAAGAAATCCTTGCAGGAAGATAGGAATAGAAATACAGATTCATAAAAAGAGTTGGGCTTCTTTTCCTTACACCCGACTAACATTGGGTTATGCAGTTTGGACACCACGTAAACGAATTCATCAAAGGACTACTTTTAACCAATACAGTGTGTACCACCAGGAGATATACAGCTGCCAAACTCAACTTATTGATGTTCAGCATCACATTCATCTCAGCACTGTCATCAAGGTGTTGTGCTTTGTGTGTCTGAGGCTCTTCAAGCAAGGCTGAGAGTCTTCCAATCTAAAACCTCTCTCTCCCTGTCCTTCTCTCTCCTTCTCTCCCTTCCTCCCTCTCTCCCTCCCCCCCCCCCCTCTCTCTCTCTCTCACACACACACACACACACACACACACACACACACGGAGTCAAAACAGCAGAATGGAGATTCGAAGTTTGAAGATAATACATATCTTAAAGGTTTTTATAAAGGAATGATCAAATTTTTTTTTTTTGGTCTTTTTTGCTATTTCTTTGGGCCACTCCCACGGCATATGGAGGTTCCCAGGCTAGGGGTTGAATCGGAGCTGTAGCCACTGGCCTACGCCAGAGCCACAGCAACACGGGATCCGAGCCGAGTCTGCAACCTACACCGCAGCTCACGGCAACGCAGCTCACGGCAACGCCGGATCGTTAACCCACTGAGCAAGGGCAGGGACCAAACCCGCAACCTCATGGTTCCTAGTCGGATTCGTTAACCACTACGCCACGACGGGAACTCCTGGAATGATCAGATTTTAACTTCATTTAAGGAATGAAATGAATAATACGGTAGGATCCTCACACTTTAAGACTGAAGAGTCCACGGCTTTCATTTGTGGGGGGCTGCACCCACAGCATGTGGAAGTTCCCAAGCGAGCGATCAAACCTGAGCCACGGCAGCTACCGGAGCCGAAGCAGTGACAATGCTGGATCCTCACTCCACTGAGCCACCAGGGAACTCCGACCACATCTTTCATTTGATAAATGGAGAACTGGGACAGAGGAACTGTACATAACTTTCTAGCAAAACATGCACATTTAGTGGAAGAGCTGGGATGAAAACCCAGATGTGCTAGCCCTGTGACATATTCCTTTTATTTCACTAGTTCTCAATCTTAGTGTCCTTACTATTAGGATCATTTTACAAACAAAACGGAATGCAAAAACAACTCCCCCTTGATGGAACAAGTATCTTAAGCATGTATTTATCAGTCCACTTGGTGTTATGTTTTCAGAACACAGAAGCAAATTTCCTTTAAGAATATTTTAAGAACTTCAATTGCAGGAATACTGAAGAGTAACCATTTACCAGGCTTCTGGAGTCTGCACGCAGCCTGTCCAGTAAAGATGAGAGGAGAAAATGTGAAGAAAAAGTGTGTTCTAGAGTCTGGACATTTTATTTTTTTTATTTTTTCAGTGTTCCTTTTTTTTTTCCTTTTGTCATTTTAGGGCTGCACCCTCGGCACATGGAGGTTCCCAGGCTAAGGGTCCAATGGGAGCTACAGCTGCCAGCCTATACCACAGCCACAGCAACACCAGATCCGATCCGTGTCTGAGACCACACCACAGCTCACAGCAACACCGGATCCTTAACCCACTGAGCAAGGCCAGGGATCGAACCCGCATCCTCATGGATATTAGTTAGGTTTGTTAACCACTGAGCCACAATGGGAACTCCTAATTTCTCCATCTTAAATGAGCCATGCTTCATTTGTGAATAATGCTGCATGAGTCTTATGAAATTGTATATTATTAAGTCAAGAGACTGAGCTCCTAAAACATAACAAGTACAAATCATTCAAATCTAGACCAGTCCTTGCCACTGGTAAAAAGAAACTTTTTTCATATAGTTCTTTAGCAAATAGAAAAACTTTTGTTAAGGAGATGAACATGCATTTAAAGATGATATAAAGAATGCAAGAAAGGAAGACTTACTTTCCATTTCTTTCTTTTCTTTTCTTTTTTCTTGCTTTTTAGGGCCGTGGCATATGGAAGTTCCCAGGCTAGGGGTCGATCTGGAGCTGCAGCTGCCAGCCACAGCCACAGCAACATGGGATCCAAACTGCATCTCCAACCTGCACCACAGCTCACGGCAATACCAGATCCTTAACCCACTGAGCAAGGCCAGGGATCAGACCCCCATCCTCATGGATATTAGTCATTACCACTGAGCCACAGTGGGAATTCCCAAGACTTTCCATTTCTTGAAGCCAATGGCTGTTTCCTAATTCATCACTGAAACCACTGTACTTTACAGATGAAGTTAATTACTAAAACTTAATGATATTTATGAAGGGTTTACCCTCTGCTAATTAGCTTTAGGTATATTCTGTTATATCCCAAAACTAATTCTTGACTTATTTTTTTATCCTCATTATTGCTATTGAATCATTACCCTCATTTTATGCAAGAGGAAACCGAGGCTTACCAAGAGGAACTAAAGGGACCGCAATGAAGATGGGTTTCCAGATAAATCCACTTCGCAGGGTTCTTAATATGGTTTAAGTCAAAATAAAAAGGGCCCAGATCACCTCGAAGACTTTCTGACCACGTGCCTACATCTTTTTTACTTAATCATAAAACTGTAATTTAGGGCTGATATTAACTCCAGGAGTGGAGAGCAATTATTTTACAGCTGAAGATGCTCCTGTGCCTGTCACTTCACCACCTGAGGCCATTTTTTGCAGTTTATCCTCCATATCGCTGCAAGTAGGGAACTGCATTCCACCTGACAGACCTTTTTTGTGGTACCACAAATATCACCATTATCCCATCTTTTCTGATACACTCCATCAGTCTTGTTACTGACCCATCACTCACTTTTCTGCCCAGAATTGATCTTCTCTTTTGGAAGAATACACACACACACACACACACACACACACACACACACACACACACACCACTTTCTAAACTGTTGATGTATGTCCTGGAAAAAAAACAAGTGCAAGAAGGGATAATCTTGACTGAAGATGCTGAAGAATTGTTTTCACCAGAGATGAAAAATACCAGAGGACACATCTTTAAGGGGCTGCATGAAAATTTTAGTTTGGGGGGGGAAATGGAATATATTCTCACTAACACTTTGAAACGAATTAATCAAGCTTAATGAAATTCTTTGAGATTAGAACCTGTTGGTGGCTCTCAGAATTTCCAATCTACCATAGCCACTCTTTACCACCACCACCTTGAGGGGGCAACACAATTTCAGACCACCAATTTTTTTTTTTTGGTCTTTTTCATCTTTTCTAGGGTGGCACTTGTGGCATATGGAGGTTCCCAGGCTAGGGGTCTAATTGGAGCTATAGCTGCTGTCCGACACCACAGCCACTGCAATGCAGGATCCGAGCTGTGTCTGCGAACTACACCACAGCTCACGGCAACACCAGATCCTTGACCCACTGAGCAAGGGCAGGGACCGAACCCGCAACCTCATGGTTCCTAGTTGGATTCATTAACCACTGCACCATGACGGGAACTCCCCCCAGACCACCAAATTTTATGTGAAGTAGATTTTGGATCTCCTGAACTCAGTACCCCATGAATTTCAACCCATAAATTTTGAAGAAGCAGAGTAGAAATTCCAATAGTGTGTACTTTAAAAACATTTGGTAGCATTAAAGTCTCTGGCATAAATGGGAAGATG
The DNA here is from genome assembly GCF_054392235.1 of Sus scrofa. Taxonomy (NCBI): domain Eukaryota; kingdom Metazoa; phylum Chordata; class Mammalia; order Artiodactyla; family Suidae; genus Sus; species Sus scrofa. Next base: position 51,303,339 of record NC_139389.1, read on the forward strand.
GTTTGGTCAGGCTACCATTTGCTGAACGAGGCCTCATCAGGTGAAAGAGACACCACTCTCAGTAAAATGTCACATCAGTACACAGATATACCAATGCACAATTAAAACAGATTTCCACCTAAGAATTCAAGAAACGTACTACCTTGCCCCAAACCGGTAAGAAGCCGATTACCACAAGGATGGATAGTTACCCATGGCGAAGAACGGGATTCCCAGCAGGGTGGAATTGTACTTTCCATCAGTGATGAAGAAGATCCCAGCTGCTGTGACGATGGAGATGCACACGGTGAGCACCCCCAGGAGGCCCAGGAAGGGCTTGCCACGCAAACAGTCCTTCATGGAGCTGGAGAGGGTGGCTGTGGTCAGGATCAGCACGAGGCTCACTAGGACCTTGCTCCTGGCCAGGATGCTGGTCTTGTGAAAGTCTCTCCAGAGGCTAAAGGATGCCAGCGGGTAGAGCTGGAGGTCCTGGTGCTCCTCCTGCAGCTTCCTCATAAGCTTACAGAACTCATTCTCCCACTTCTCCCCTATGAGGTCTTGGGTGGCAGAGCCATAGGTCTGGAGGTAGTAGGTGATTTGAATGGCTCTGGCTGACTTGACCCGCTGGTCCTTGCTGTTTGGCACTTCCACTACCCCGCCCAGTTGGTGTCCAATAAAACTGTTCCTCCCATCCTTGAAAACAGAAAAAGGGGAGACTTGAGTTACCAGAGGGAGGCACATCCCAGAGAACATATTCTTAACTCTAAGTGAAGGAGCACAAAAGGCAGAGGTAGGCTCTAGCAATTGTGGAACTGATGTGGGTGGAGTGGCATGTAAGGATTTTCTATTCAACCTGTTGGCGCTCCATGAGATACCATGCAAGATGATGGGGATTAGAAAAGATGCAGAGTATCATGAAGTTATAAAGACTGGCCACATGCAGAGAAAAATGTCCATATATATTATTTTGATCACATCCATACCCTCATTCTCACCCTTTCCTTCGGCAACAATCTATTACAATTCCTTTATGCAGGATCAAGTTTACATCATCCAGTTTCAGCCAAAAGTGAAGCATGGCATGAATTAACAACCTTTCAAAAATTAAAATAAATTAATAAATACATGCTAAACTTTCTAGAGCAAACACGCACACACACTTACACTAACACACACACACAATACAGACAAATATTACAAACATCTGTACTTGGTCTTTATATTTTGGGGGTACAGCTGTGTACTTCAGAAGAAGTAGAAAAAAATACTGTTTTTTTCACCAATAATTTAATTATGTTGAAATGTTTTCTAAATATAATGTTCATTCACTGAAGCATTCCCTTTCACTAACTGCAGTATTTTGTAGGATTACCAGGAAACACAACGGTCACCCTCCCCCCCCCAGTGAGACTGATAAAACTTTAGGTGGTGTTGCCAAAAGTGATCTCAGCTTCAGGATTTCATATGAATCTGAGTAGGCAAGATCATACGAGAAGGCTATTTATAAGAGAAGCAATCACTCTTCTTTAAGGAACACACAAGTCGGACGCTGAGTTGCTTACACTGGTTCTGAGCAGTAATTCTCAACCAGTGTTTATGAAAAAAAAAAATCCTTGATCTCCATCTCCAAATTTTAATCAAAATGGATATATTCTTTTTGCCACAACTGTCATGTACTTCAATGGTAATTGTTTTCAGATGAAATACCAAACCCAAGAGTAGGTTGCAAGATGGAGATTCTGAAAATGTGCATCAGGTCCTAGGTGAGATGCAGGCACAAAGGTAAATTTATGCCATGAACAGATTGTGTGTTTGCTACATCGGGCAAGAAATTTATCTTGTGAGAATATAAAAGTGTAGGGTCAGAACAGGGGACAATTCTTTCTAGGAAAGTAATACAGAAGGCAGCAAAACCAACCTCAGGGTAACCACGGTTGTTTTCACAGAACTGTGTACTCAAGAGACACGTGTAACAAGTATTGTAGACTTGTTTAGACCCAACACCTGTTTCTGAGGTACTTGTTTGTATCTGCACCAAAGTAATTCTAATACTTGAGAATGTGCTGAAACACAGAAAGTTTGAGAAATTTAGAGACTATGAATACTGTTAGCAGGATCATCCAGAAATAAGAAATTTTATAGTCATTCCATATACCCATTTCACCCCCTACATGTTAAATAAAAATTCTTTCTATTTGACTCGACCTGACCAACTCTAAATGAACAACATAATTTCCAAACAAGAATTTAATTAGAGGGTTTTCCCCCCCCTCTACTTGGGATATCTCCCACTTTCCACAGCATCTTTGTCATTTTTCCATCGTTCTTTCCTTATAAAAATCAAATTGATTATGAGAAAAAGAATATACATATATGAGTGGGTCACTATGCTGGACAGCAGAAATTGATTCAACACTGTAAATCAACTATGTCCTAATAAAAATAAATTTAATTAATAAAAATAAAATAAAATTACACATACGCACACAATCAAATTGAAATTCTGTGAGTTCCCAAGGCTCCTCCTTGATTAAACTCTCCGGGGTTCTCTAATGAGCTACAGGTGGAAAGGTAGGGGAGCTTTGAGGAAGGAGGTGGAAATCCTGCTTTGGTCCTGGGAGATGGGGAAGGGTGGTTTTCACTCTTTCAATACAGGTCAAATTGCTCCTCAGTGGCGATTGTTTATTTTAGTTTTAAGCTTGGTATAAGTTTTAGCACCCTTGTTTCTACTTTGATATCCTATCTGCAAGGCTGACTTGTCCTTCAAATTATTTGGGGAAAAAAAAGATATTTTAAAAGCTTTATTTATTCACTTAAGAAAGTGCAGTTCCATCTGTCTTTACTCATTTCTATCATCAAAAAGAGTTCTCAGGGATCTGTAGCAGTGGAACAAAGATTTATCCTCAGGCCTCATTTGGAGATTACAGTGACTCAAAGGAGGTGCTGATAAAGCGTCTGGACAAAAGTCACATTTTTAAAGAAAGCCAAATATAGATTGTTAAATAGCTGATGTAGGGTTTGGCTAGCTGCTTATCCCACCCCTTTGAAATGGTCTAATTTCCATTTTTAATGAACTGATGTCATAAAAGATACGCTTTCATTTCATTATATTTAAATGAATGTAACAAATGAAATGAATTTTTCTCTCTTAATCTGCTCTACTCCATGCACAAAATAAACAAGGTCTTTGGACGGGCTTGAATCAAAAGCTCTATTGAATGGTCTATACTTTGTACACATCATTTGGCCAAATACACTACTCAGTCTAGTCCTGAGAAGTACACTTTTATACATGATTCGTAAGGGATATTTCTACCATTTTGTATGACGGGGTAGAAGAATTCACCAGTATCCCAAAGTAACCAATTCATAGGTGCTTCTATTTGGGAGAAACAAAGAATGCATATGTAATAACTAGTGATTATTAATTATTAATGCATTAATGATATGTAATTTTCCTCTGGGCAGACCTGAATTTGTAAGAAGTCAGGTGGGATTAATGGAGAGAACACATCATCATGTGACCTGGAGTCATGTGACCTGGGTCTCAGTGTGCATTTCTCAGTAATGGGATAAGAAAGTCTTGGCTAATTCATTTCCCCTTCTAGGTTTCAGTTTTCCCATCTGTAAAATGAGTGATGTGAGTTAAAATGTTTACATGATACCAAAGACATCTTTCAGTTCTAGCATTCTATGAATTGAATTGATGTCATTAATACAAGACGAATTTAAGTCCCTAAGTCACATCTTTGGGTCCACTATCTGCTCTTTCACTAGAACGTGTACTTGGGGTTTTTTGGGTTTGTTTTTTTTTTTTTTTTTGCTTTTTAGGGCCGCACCCTGCACCCACGACATATGGAAGTTCCCAAGCGAGGGGTCAAATCAGAGCTACAGCTGCCAGCCACCACCACAGCCACAGCAATGTAGGATCCAAGCTGTGTCTGCCACCTATACCACAGCTCATGGCAACGCCAGATCGTTAACCCACTGAGCAGAATCAGGGATTGAACCTGCATCCTCATGGATCCTGGTTGGGTTGGTTAACTGCTGAGCCATGAAGGGAACTCTAGAATGTGTACTTGTTGAGACCACCTTCCCTGTCTTGCTCACTGGCAATTTCCCTGTGCCTAGAACAAAGCCTGGCATATAATAAACACTCCATAATATTTGATTCAGTGAATTCACCCTGAGGTATATTTAGACATTAACTAACCGCAGGTTATTTTTTAGAGACCATTTTGCTAAGAACAGGAAAAGTAAGAGAGAGTACTAAGTATCTGAGGACAGCAGGAACTCAGATGAAAAGAAGTGTATGTAAAAATTAGAGGTTAGCGACAAAAGCAAACTATCCTTTTCCCAATCTCTTCTATGTAACATTAATCCAAAGTATGTTTCCTCTTCTGTTTTCACTGCACAAGCAAGCACGTGCTGTAAGCTAGTAGTGGACAGACAAGGGGACTTAGGGAGGACCTAGAGAAAGGATTTGCATGCATCCTGACCCAGAGGCGAAGAACAGCACATGATGTTCGAAGAACAAAAGGGAGTGATGGGATTTGGAGCTAGAGAAAGAAGCAGAGCCGTGAAAACTTTATCAAGCAGCTGGACTTACTGTCCTGTAATAGGAAACCACTTGACAGTTTTAAACAGGAGAATAACATGATTTACTTTTTGGAGTGCTCCCTCATTGCACTGTGGAGAATGATTTAGGGAGTCAGAGTGACTCTAAAAGAAGGAGGTCAGTTAGGAACTCCCTGCAGTATTTCAAGTTCTTGATGCAGCGTGAAAAAAATGTCAGCTCAGGCTGTCTCTGCTAGGTAAATTGTTCCAAGGTGAATCAATAGAATTACAGGTCACAGTACTATCTCATGGCCATGAAGCACCTCATCACATTAGTCCTCCAGAGCAGTAACACCAGGAAAAAAAATCTTGTGTTCTTTAGGTCTTATTTAGTACATGGTTGCTACTTTGTAACTCTTAAAATTACTCCCACCCAATCCACACCTCTATGGTGCAAAAGGAAATTAAACTCATAAAGACAAGATCAAAGAATAAATTCTCAAAGAGATAGGAGAGGAAAGAGATACGGATGTTATAAATGATTGTGAAGAGGAACAAATTACTCAACGATGCTTTGAAATTATAGGGGAATGTCCTATCTGCTTAATATATGGGTTGACATTAAAATACCTTCTGTGACTGTAAGATAATTGGGCAACACAGCTCCTGTCCAGAACAACTGTATTTCAGATCTCAGTGTTTTCTTTTTTTGTCTTTTTGGGGCTGCACCTGTGGAATAATGGAGGTTCCCAGGCTAGGGGCGGAATTGGAGCTGTAGCCACTGGCTTATACCCCAGTTACAGCAATGCCAGATCTGAGCTGCGTCTGCAACCTACACCTCAGCTAACGGCAACATTGGATCCTTAACCCACTGATCGAGGCCAGGGATCGAACTTGCGTCCTTCATGGATACTAGTCAGAATCATTTCCACTGAGCCACGGCAGTAACTCAGAGATCTCACTGTTTTTGATTAGGTAGGCATTGAAAGGAACTGGAAACTTTTAGATAGTCAGTTGTCTTTTATTGTTGCAAAGAAAAGCTGCTATATATGGTAGATAGTGACATTTCTAAAGGAATGGTACAATTTGTTGTTCTTGTTGTTTGATTGCTTAAGTAAGATTGTTTTCTCATATTTCTTTTCTAACATACCTATTTGTTTGTTTGTTTGTCTTTTTTGCCTTTTCTAGGGCTGCTCCCACGGCATATGGAGATTCTCAGGCTAGGGGTCTAATCAGAGCTACAGCTGCCAGCCTACGCCAGAGCCACAGCAACACAGGATCCGAGCCACGTCTGTGACCTACACCACAGCTCATGGCAACACCGGATCCTTAACCCACTGAGCAAGGCCAGGGATCGAACCCACAACCTTATGGTTCCTAGTTGGATTCATTAACCACTGTGCCAAGATGGGAACTCTTTTACCTGTTTGTTTTATTCTGAATATTGAGTATACAAAGTAGGATTGACTAAAATTGTCAGTTTTCTTGAATGTCCTCTCTAGAGCTTCATGGTTAATAGAAAAAAGCAAATAAGAAGAAAGCAAGTTCCTGCAAGGCATTTAGTTTAAAAAAAAGAAAAAAAAAAAGAAGAATTAGAAGTCATTTTCAAAATGAAGACATTAAAGCATTAAAATACCCTAATAAAGAATAAATTAGGAGTTCCCATCGTGGCGCAATGGTTAACGAATCCGACTAGGAACCATGAGGTTGCAGGTTCGGTCCCTGCCCTTGCTCAGTGGGTTAAGGATCTGGCATTGCTGTGAGCTGTGGTGTAGGTTGCAGACCCACCTCAGATCCCGAGTTGCTGTGGCTCTGGCGTAGGCCGGTGGCTACAGCTCTGATTAGACCCCTAGCCTGGGAAACCTTCATATGCTGTGGGAGAGGCCCTAGAAAAGGCAAAAAGACACACACACATACAAAAGAATAAATTAAATTTTTTATGTCACATCACTAAGCCAGGACAATGCAGTGGTGTATTTCTGATTTTTTTCAAAGAGGAAGGTTAAAAAAAGTAAGATTTCCATGTTGTCAAAATGAAATAAGATCTTTAGCCACCAAAAATAAAAAAATAAGTTTAACAGGAGTTCCCATTATGGTTCAGCAGAAACGGATCTGACTAGTATCCATGAGGATGCAAGTTCCATTCCTGGCATCTATCAGTGGGTTAAGGATCTGGTGTTGTGGTGAGCTGTGGTGTAGGTCGCAGACGAAGCTCAGATCTAGCACTGCTGTGGCTATGGTGTAGGCTGGCAGCTGCAGCTCTGATTCGAACCGTAACCTGGGAACCTCCATATGCCATGGGTGGGGCCCTGAAGGGACATAAATAAATAAATAAATAAATAAGTTTAACAAAGCACTCTAGCATAATAATTTGTAACATGTGCAGCAGACGGTTCTAAGATTTAACAACTTTATTTGCATTATCCTGGGTAACTCTCCCAGCCACTGTCTGAAGAAGTGCTAACCTAGAGTGGCCTTAAGTCACCAACCAGGACCTGGCGGCCTAGCAGGAAGGTGTTCTGTAAAGTTATACAGCTAAGTGGCCCCCCAATCACCTGATTCCTGTTTCTGACTCCGGTGCTCATGTTCTTAACACAGTTGTCCATATGTTTGAATAATTTGTGACCATACTTTCGAATGAATGAAAGGAAGTACAAGATAAGAGTTATGTACAGAGACTCAAGAGGCCTTTGTCTCAGAGGCCCAACGTCAACACTGACAAGCTGTGGAAGTCTCTTTAGCTCTGCACATCAGCTTTATTACTGGTTAACATAAAAATCACAAGGCATTCTGAGGATCAAGTGTATGAATATACAGAAAACACTTGGAAAAGTGGCCAGAAGGCGTTGGCTATTATTACTATGTCGGAAATTAAATATATGAATGATATTGTTTATTCACTTATCTATCTAGAATTACTCCACATCTCCCAGAAAATGTCTGTGATGTGATGGGAAGAACACAGGGTCCAGGCCCTAGAGACTGGTTGTAAGTTCCAGGTGTGCCGCCCTCTAGCAGGGTGACAGGGATCAAAATGCTTGACTTCCCGAATGCCAACTGCCTCATCTCCAAAATAAAAGCTTTGGCTTATATTATCTAAAGATATCATTAGCTCTGCATTTAATGATGCAGCCCTCGTAAGGTCATTAGACACTGCAGAGTAGGCTAGAGAAATCTGCCCTAAGGAAAAATAAATAAATAAGAAGGAAGGAGAAACACAAGATGACCCCATGTTCATTTCCATAGAAACAAGAAGCTTTTTATCTTCTTTTAAATCTGGACCCAGCAGCTTTTTCTTCTCTGAGTAATTTCCAGAAAGCATCTTTCTCAAATGGAAAAACATCAAGACATTGCCTTATTTTACCTAGATATAAATCATCTCTTGGTAGCCCAGATGAATTCATGTATTTCTTAGATAGTAAAATTCATTTCTTCCTTAGATCTCTATTTCATGAGTACCTGTTCCACTGTATTGGTTTACTTGTCCCATAACAGGATACATAAGTTTATTTTCTCCTTAACTCATACAAAACCTTTACACAGATTTATAAGTAACATGTGGAAGTAGAGATATTATCAACATTAAATGTGAAGCATATAACAATGATTTTTTTTACTTCTCTGTAACTCAGTGATTCTATCCCAAAAATTTCTATTAAAAGCGGTGTTACTATGTTAAGTGAGTCTTTCACAAAGTGATCACAATGCCCACTCGGGGTAAGTATTCCGTATTAAAGGAGCTTTAACTCTGATGCTATGCTACACAGAGGACGCTGGCCATCACTCATGCAGGAGCATTGAGAGAATGCACAAAGCCCCCTTCAAGAGAAGGCTGAAAGTCTGCCATTACAGCCTTTCTTTGGGTTCAGAAACTCCCCCAAAGACTGGATTACAACCACCTGCTATGTAAGGATGTGACACCAGGGCCATTAGTATCTCTGACTGGAACTGTAGATCAGACTAACAAACTTCAGAGGCAAACCTCAGTATAGAATTCAAAACATCCTCATAGAAAGGGCCACATGAAGCAAGTATCTACATAGGGTGGTAGTGTGGTGAATTTATGGCCAGTAGGACATGACACACAGGTGGAAGCAGGCAAGAAGGACTGAGTCATTCATTCATTCCGGACGTATTCAGTGAGCACACGCTCTGTGACTGCCAGGTATTGAGGAGAGAGTAGTGAACAGCCACAGTCAAAGGGTCTGGGTCTCTGGGATGCAGTGGGAGATGAGGAAAGATAAGTAAGCAGGCAGGCATGAAATATATATGCATATATGTATATGCATCCATATGGATATGTGTGTGTGCATATATAGGTACACACATATATGTAAGTACCAAGATACCAGTTAACACAAAATGTTAAGGAAGTACTGAGATGGAACCCCTAGCCTAGAAGGGACTAAGAAGACTTGCCAAAGAAGGTGGCATCTTCGCTGAGACCTGAGACATGAGTAACAATTCTCCAAGTGAAGGCGAGGGGTTTGTTAGTGGATCTGGAGAGGGATGGTCTTCCAGGCAGAGGGAACAGCATGTGCAAAGATCTAGAAAGCAGAGTAAGCATATTCTGTTTCTGGGATTTTGACAGTGACTGGAATATACAGTGGGGGCAAGAAAGGGTGATGTAGAGCTGGGTACTGGTAGTGAGTAGGGAGGTTTGCTTATTCAAAAGCTCTCTTTGACTGCAACGTGAAAAATGAACTTTTTGGGTTTTTCTGTTTGTTTTTTTCAGAGCCGCATCCGTGGCATATGGAAGTTCCCAGGCTAGGGGTCAAATTTGAGCTGCAGTCACCAGCCTATGCCACAGCTATAGCAATGCCAGATCGGAGCCTCGTCTGCGACCCACACCGCAGCTCATGGCAACACCAGATCCTTAGCCCACTGAGGGAGGCCAGGGGTCAAACCCACATCCTCATGAATATTAATCAGATTCGTTTCTGCTGCACCACAATGGGAACTCCAATTTTTGTCTTTTTGCCTTTTCTTCTCATGCATTGTTTTCTTTAATCTGAAAACAAAGGCTAATTACTTGATCAGTCAAATAAAAAATGGTTTTTGAGGATATGCTTGTGTATAAAACATCACACGAAGCAAAATCGATTTCTTTTTAAATAATTCAGTTAATTGTAATCTCAGAGGTCTAGATTATGAGATAGATTGATTATAACTTCCAGGAGATAGGCCACTAATTTAGGCAGTTTGAAAATTGTGTTGCTTGGAGTTCCCAATGTGGCTCAGCGGAAATGAATCTAACTAGTATCCATGAGGACACAAGTTCAATCCCTGGCCTCAGTCAGTGGATTAAGGATCTGGTGTTGCCATGAGCTGTGGTGTAGGTCGAAGACGCAGCTCAGATCCTGTGTTGCTGTGGCTGTGGTGTAGGCCCACAGAGGGCGGCCCTAGAAAAAAAACGACAAAAAAAAAAAAAAAAAAAAAGAGAAAGAAAATGGTGTGGCCATTTATGAATTCCATTTTTCTAATTTTTATTTTTCTTTGTTCTCCAAGACTGTGTCAGTGTCATTCAAGAGGGCCTCTTCTGATAGTTTAATGATGTTGCATTTTACCATTGTTATTTGTTTTATCACTCCAACTAGACTTCCAAGATCAGTAAAGACAGGACATAAAGGTGGCATCTTTTTTGGGCTAAAGACAACTAATTTGGGGCATCATTTCTCTCTATTTCTCAAGGAAATAGAGAGAAATGAAATATTATAAAGGAGGAAACCAACAGTGTATTTGCAGTTACGGGTGAGGTCAGCTGTGTCTCAATTCTTTGATAAAATGAAGGTGACACCCTTGTTTCTCTACTAAAGATGAATCAGATTTTAATATCTCGTTGCCTTATATGAACATCCACCTGCGTCTTTCTGGATCTCTTTTCTCCTCCTCTCCTCCCATCTTTCTCCCACTCCCTCTTTTCACTCTTTCTCCCCTCCTCTCTGACCCTCATTCCCCCCCTTGCCCCCCCCCCGTCTCTGTCCTTCCCTTAGTTGAAAGACAACTAGCACAAAGCCGCAGTGAGGGATAATTCTTGAACTATGTCCGTAAAATGCCCGATAAAGAAAATAATGCTTGCTGAAGTCCATTTTATCTTCACTAAATTACCTTTTCTTTTTAATCTCTAAAAGAACAGACATGCTTTGAAAGTATTGTGTGTGATACACATTCTAATGAGATCCATGCAATTGTTCTTTACTACTATGAGCTATTCAGCCTCAAAGATATTAAAATAATTGAAAGCTTTCAATAAAGCCAAGAAAGTAAGCACTCTCTTACCTCACAGCTCCATGTGGGAGCTAAATATTACTTTGCTCAACAGGAGAGGGGGGTGTCAACGGCTCACCTTTGCAACTGTTAACATTTTCCAGGTTGATGTGACATATTTTAGTCAAGTGCATGGGCTAATCTGTGGTTTAAACTATACTCTTGGATGTCTAGCAAAGGAGCATCTGGATGTCTTTGAGAAGTAAAATCTTAAAAATTAATTAAAATTTTAAAAATTATTTAAACACCTGAACGAAAAATGAACTCCAAAGCAAAGTACATGTTTTTGTTTTTGTTTTTTGCTTAATTTAACTTAAAAGATTATCCAAAGATCTTTAAAGATTTAGAAAATACATTTCTGCTTTTTTCCTTGAGAGGAAAGAAAGATTGCCTTTCCAGTTGTTCTCATTTAATGCTAATATTAAAGTTTGCAACCCACTTACAAATGCTCATCTGATGTAGGAAAAAAAATGAATCTACAAGTTAAAAATGTCAAGCAAGGAAATAAGTCAGAAGCACATTGTTATGTCTAATGACTGCAGACTTTAGCTTTAGTAAGGCAGGTAAAAATTTTCATGTAATTATATTTTTTAAATGAGTTAATCCATGGAACATTTGCATGCATGTGTTCTTAGTTTCACATCTATGTGAGTCATTTTATTTTATTTTATTTTATTTTTTTGTCCTTTGCCATTTCTAGGGCCGCCCCTGCGGCATATGGAGGTTCCCAGGCGAGGGGACTAATTGGAGCTGTAGCCGACGGCCTACACCAGGGCCACAGCAACATGGGATCCGAGCCGCGTCTGCAACCTACACCACAGCTCATGGCAATGCCGGATCCTTAACTCACTGAGTGAGGCCAGGGATCGAACCCGAAACCTCATGGTTCCTAGTCAGGTTCATTAACCACTGAGCCACGAAGGGAACTCCTATGTGAGGCTTTTTAAAAATAATATCCACAAGTTAAAATCTTTCATTTGATCTCATATCCCCTTTTTTTGTTTGGAATATATGGTAACCTTAATAAGTTAGGTAGTAGAAAGCTGTCAGTAAAAGTATATATGATGCATAATCCCAGCAGGTTTGACAATTGATTTAGTTAGATTTTTAGGCAAGAGGGGAAAATATTAAGATAGACATTCTTATTAAAATGAAAGTAATCATCACTGTGAATTTACTATTCAAAATGAGGCCAATTTTAAGGGGGCCAACCTACATTCCAGCCCTTGGGAGTTTAATTACCTTCACTGCATAAACATGATTGCCATTTCTCCTAGCCACACATAAATATCCCTCTTCGCCATGTCAGTTCTTATATTGCCTAGCCCTATTTCATGGAGTTTGGAGACAAGGTTCCTAATCCAAATTGCACTCCTGTTTCAGGTTGCTTTCAATTTGCTTCTGAATTTTCCAAAATAGTGCCAAGTTTCAGCAGCCCAAGTTCTCATAATTGGACAATCGATATATTTTTTTTTCCTTCAACAAATCACTACCTTTGTTTTCAAGGTACAAAACTTTGGCATAGAGAATTCTTCCAAAGCTGTCCTTACAAAATGTTAAGAAAGAGATTGATATTTCCTCCCCATTCTTCTGAGGAAAGACCCACAGCCCAGACTACAGGTCGCAGGACCTGGTTTTCAGGTCGGTGATGCAAAACCATGTCAGCATCACAGGCCATGTGGCTGCCAATAGCAGCTTAGCTTTCAAGTTTGAAGAGCTTGGGTTTGAGGGCTCATCTGACCATTTATAACCACTGCGACTCTTACAAAATTACTGAGATTCTCTGAGCCTCTTTCTTTGGTTATTAAATAGGACCCCATAGCACAAAACTTTGTTATGAGAAATGTTTGATGATGCTGGAAGAGGGGTGGCACCCTCTTTTGAAGAGGCTCTATCAACAATTAGAAAACGATGGTTGAGGGATTCAGTGATTTTTTTTTTTTTTTTTTTTGTCTTTTTGCCATTTCTTGGGCCACTCCCGTGGCATATGGAGGTTCCCAGGCTAGGGGTTGAATCGGAGCTGCTGCTGCCAGCCTACGCCAGAGCCACAGCAATGCGGGATCCGAGCTGCGTCTGCAACCTATACCACAGTTCACGGCAACGCCGGATCGTTAACCCACTGAGCAAGGGCAGGGATGGAACCCACAACCTCATGGTTCCTAGTTGGATTCGTTAACCACTGTGCCATGACGGGAACTCCAGTGATCTTAAAATGAATTAAAAACAGGCCATTTTTGGCTCTTGGCACCAAAAACATTCCATAAATATATACTGCCACCATAGAAAGTTTCCAGGGCTCCCTAAATAGCATGTATTTAACTAAAAGGAAGAACAAAAGATCCTAACTCTCTGTTCCAATCCTGGGCCTCCACTTGCCCTATGACTAAGAGCTTGCTTCCAGCTCAGTGTAGGTTCAGAAGACAAACTGTTACCTGGTATTTTTAGGGGAAACCTAAAAGAGTTAGTTCAAATTTCTCTTTAATATACTGCCAGTGATCACCTGGACATACGATTTCTCTAATCCAGAAAACAATTTATTATCAAAGCAGATTTTCTAGGTCAACTGAGCTCATGAAACTTACTCTCCTTCTCTGTAGGCTTTGTGGGGATTCACTGGGTTCAGGCATGGAGTCAGGCCTGTGGGTCAGCACTGCCACAGGCTTTCATTCTAGGCACCAAACACGCAAGGTTTCTGGATGTGACAACTCCATGGTGGCTTTCTTTGCAGCCAAGACTGTGATGGAAACAAGAATCAAACCTTTGGATTCCACAATATGGAGGACCACCTCCTGCACCCCCACAAAAGTTCCTGTACCTAAAAGCACCTGGTGAAATCCTGTAAGAGCATCACAGAGCCTCCCTGTTTTATCACCTGTCTTTACATTTCACATCTAAAGAGGCAGCAGGCAAAAGCCAGAGGAGGTGACCCTACACGCACATAGTTTCATTTTGTGTTTGCTGCTGTGCTATCTGGGAACCCTACTGATTGTGCATATACTTTCATCAAAATAATCTGCAGGCAATTTTGATTTTAATATATTTGTTTCTGTACAAGATCTCACACTTGCTGTAGCTAATCAACGTTTTCTCCAATATTCTGTAGACTATAACACATCACAGGCATCACCGATGTTTGCTCAGAAGATGCCAACATTCTATCTAAAGTCATTGCATTCTGTCTTCCCCCTTGATCCGGGATATCTTCATTTAGATGAGCTGATTCCATCACAGTGAAAGAAGGAAACGCAGAGTAAAAATGCAGATACAAAAACAGGACATGTAAATGTAGCTTTCAACTTAACATGCTCAACAAAGAACTGGGTTTTTTTTAAGGGTACCTGCTTCCAATGAAGCTATTTTACAGAAACGAAAATATAAAAAGCTGGTTCATTGTCCTTAAGAACATTTGCTGTCACGCTCCCTAACTGCAACACAGATTAATTCTCTATAATTTTGCAGGTAGTCAGAGAATTTGTGGTGACTATGTTAGACCTCCTTGTGAGTTAGGGGAGAGTGTCTTTTTTTTTTTTTTTTTTTAAAGAGAGAGCAAAAAAATCCCCAACAACCTAACACCCTTCATTTACATGGAGGTACTTTGTGGAAGCAGGGTTAACTTGGTAAGTGGGTGTCCGCTTTGGCTGGAAAGATCAGGGCTATTTGAAGCCATCGTAATCAGTTACATAAGCAAGTATTTAGGGGAGACTTTTCAAATGCATATTGCTATGTCCATGCACTGCTAAAAACACCAATAATAACACAGACACCAAAACCAACACTCCCTCAGAACTGGGGCTGGCAGCTGTCTGCACCACGCTGGAGCTGTTTACAAGGCAATACTGGGTGAGGTTCTGGCACTCAGGACTAAGCTACCCAGTTTGGGATAATAAAAAACTCCTGAGTGGTAGGGCTGCAAGGCCCACCCTCCCCTCAAAGGCAGTTTGAGCAATAATGTTTGTAGTGGCTCATCCTGAATGGAAAAAGATGATCCGAAGAGAAACATCAGAAAAGATCTGTGTGCTGCCTGAAGGAATTTGGAAAAGTTGTCATTGAAAATCTTTTTTTTTTTTTTAAATTTTTTCTTTTTTTGGTCTTTTAGGGCCACACCCGAGGCATACGGAGGTTCCCAGCCTAGGGGTTGAAACAGAGCTGCAGCTGCCAGCCTACACCACAGCCACAGCAACACAGGATCCAAGCCATGTCTGTGACCTACACCACAGCTCATGGCAACACCGGATCCTTAACCCACTGAGCGAGGCCAGGGATGGAACCTGCGTCCTCATGGATGCTAGCCTGGTTCGTTTCCACTGAGCCACAAGAGGAACTCCACCACTGAAAATTTTTAACACTGGAAGTGACCTGGTGAGATATATGAGTTAGAAGTTCCCCCTGGTAGCAATATGAAGTATGGTCTGAGACGTGTGTGTGTGTGCGTACGTGCGCGAGCGCGTGTGCACGCGCATGTTGGGATTGTGAACTGGAGATGGCACTTGCTGTCCGCCTCCATTCAGATTGAATCATGAGTCACTGAAGCTGCAGACCCCTCAACACCCCCTAAAAGGAGCTCAGGGTGAAGAGTGGGAATGAGGTACTCTGTGCTCTGGAAAAACTGGCAGAACAGCTTTTCAGACGGATATTTTCAGGAGAAGATTTTATTTTATTTATTTATTTTTTTTAATAGTGTAAACTTGTTCTTTTTTTAATTTTTTAAAAAATTTTATTATAGTTGATTTACAATGTTCTGTCAATTTTTGCTGTACGGCAAAGTGACCCAGTTATACACATATATAATTTTTTTTTCATATTATCCTCCATCATGTTTCATCACAAGGGATTAGATAGAGTTCCCCGTGCTATACAGCAGGATCTCATTGCTTATCCACTCCAAATGTAACAATAGTTTGCATCTACTAATCCCAGACTTGGGGTTAGGAGAAGATTTTATGAGCCCAATTCTTGCATCTCCTTGTACCTAGAAAAGCACTAAAATCCTTCATGGTGACATCTGCTCTGTGTGACTAACAGTGACCTTCACAAGACGTGCAGCAAACTTCTGCAAAAGGTATGCTTGGTTGCATGTACCTCCCCGCTTCACCAAACTCACATACATAATGACCTTCCCCTGTTACCGCTTTCGAGCAGTTTTTCAGAGCTATCCGAAATGCTGCTCCCTGGGCTATCGTCCTCATTTTACTCCTAAGAAGACTTAACCCTCGACTATTAGGCTGTGCATAGTTTTTTTTTTAAGTCAACAGGATTTTAGGACAATCCTGACAGAATGATAGGTAAGGAGGCTCCAGGAGAAATCTAGGTGAGAGAGAATGAATCCCTACGTGGAGCAAGCGGCAACAGTGAGAAGAGAAGGTGAGGGAATAAAGGGATGCTTAAGAAGTATAATGGATGGAACTCAGTCCCTGACTGTGAAAGATGAAAATAAGAAGTAGGTGGTGTCTCCATCAGAGTGGCTCAGGAGCCCTGTAGACAGCCGTGGTTCTTCTCAAGCTGAAGGCCACACATGTGTGTGGGGTGAAGGGAAGAGGGCTGGAGCTCTACATATGAAGATTTAGGTACCTGAACAACATCAAAGTGGAGAAACTTGGAAACAAGTGATGGTAGGGGTAGTTTGCTCAAGACGGGCTAGAAATGAACGCTGCATTGGCAGTGCACAGCTAACAGACTGTGGGAAGACTGGAAGCTATGGTGAAATTCCACAGGCATGAGAAAAAGGAGGTCAGGAAAACTCATAAAAAGGCAAAACAAGGCAGAAAACTGGCAATACTTCCTGTACAGAATATATTGGAAACATTTCACCATCCTTGATGGGAAAAAATATGAAACAAAGGAGGAATGATAGTGGATGGCAACCTATTGGCTGACATCTATTTAATGATCTCAGAATAAATTTTTACAGGACATAGGCTTACAATTCACTCAAAGGTTCCAAGTCCATGGAAATGAAAGTGGTTCAGATCCAAAGAAGAGTCTTCAGTTGGAATATTTTTTTTCAGTGTCTTAACAGGAAGTTCGCACCAGTCAAGTGAAGGTGCATCCTGTTCAACTGTTTGAGATGAAGGATTTGCTTTTTAATGAGAAATGTGCATTTCATTATTACGATGTACCCTCTGTCCTTGGCTTGGTCATTCTCCACAGAAGCAGGGACTCCTCAGTACATACTAATGACAGATTCCAGAAAATTTACCTCAGATATATATGTTTTTAAAAAGCATAGTTAAAGGAAATCGAGTATGATAAATACCACATTTTCCTCCACTGTGTGCAATTCAAAGAAAATCCTTAAAGGTGACCTCACAAATTTCCTGTGTCACAGCCAGGCATCTGTGAAGACTGAACGAGTCAGGAAAAGAGTTGTGTTAGGTTAGGTCATTGAATATACTAAGAATTATTTGGAAAGGGGTGTTTGATCACTCAGGGCCACATGAGTCAGCAGTATATTTTAAGCAAGGAAATAGCTCTGGGGGGAGGGTGGCAGGGAGGGGGAGGTGTCCAAAATTCTAATTTAATTTGCCATAGCAACTCCCGGAATAGACAGAAGTTAGCTGACATAATAAAGAAATACCAAACATGAGCTCCTATTTGTGAAGCAATAACATATTTGCATTAAGAATAATTTTAGCAATTGACTACACCTGCTGGTTATAATTAAATAATAAAGGGACAGGTTTTAATGTTTGATCAGTTTGATTGTTAAAACCACAATACTTCTGAGGAAACTTCAGAATTGCCTGGGATAACTCAAGTTACCTGCAAGAGAATTTTTTAGTTAGTTAGAATAGACATAAAATTTTTCAAGAAATTTAAATTGTAAGAAAGTTCTTTCCTCTGAAGTCTTGTGATATTTTCCAGATTGCCCCTACGGCACTTATAATTATTATACAGGATTTTCATTATGGTTGTTTCCCCTTCTTTATTGGAAATTCTCCAGAGGCAGAATACATGCTTGTTTTGTTTTGTCTTGCAATTGCCTATCATAGAGTATCGTCTCAAAAAAGAACTGACTGAAACAAGAGTGATAAGTGCCTTATCACTTAAAAACTTTTTTTGTTTTTTTTAATGATTGTTATTTTTTGCATCGTAGCTGGTTTACAGTGTTCTGTCCATTTTCTACTGTACAGCAAGGTGACCCAGTCACACATACATGTATACCTTCTTTTTCTCACACTATCATGCTCCATCATAAGGGACTAGACATAGTCTCCAGTGCTGCACAGCAGAAAACTTTTCTTTTTGAATTGTGTGGAGACTTGTAATACCACAACAGAAGGAAAGGCAGGACATTACAACTCGAGGCAGAGGGAGGGGATTCCGGTCATTCACAGCTTTCTCTTTGTGTCAGAATGGTAGCTGGCCCAGGACCAAGTGCATTCACAAGGTCTCTGCCATCTCTCAGATATCTTCTCATTGATTTCCACAGCCTTGCTTTCGCCTCTTCTTTGAGCCTGAACTTCTTTCCACGAGGTGCTACTGCGTGTTAGACAACAAAGGGAGTGGAGGCAACATTCCCAAGACACCACCACCCTTAAGAGTATTAATTCTGGAGGCAGTTAGCTTGGATTCTGCTTCCTTCCCAGGTCAGCCTAGAGCAACATCTGTCCCCTTGGAAAGCACAGAGCCAGGGCCCAAAAGAAGGACCAACTCAATAAGCAGATGTTTAAAAGTCGAACAGGCAACCAGCACTTCTTGAGGAATCATGGGCCCTGAAGGACACCATAGGATACTCTGGGTTCCTGGATGCTGGAGAAAAAGAGGGAGCTTGAGCATATGGTACCCTTTGGACTAAAACTGGGATTTCTTTTGTGGGACAGAGGTGATAGTCATTTTTATTTTATAAAACATGAAAACAAAGAAACCCCACAGGTTCACATGACCTCAAATGGTAGACTTTACGTAAATAGGTTTGGACCTGAATGATGGCACATTTGGGTAAGAGAGCTGTTTGGAGGAAGGCATAGACTGGGCGACTATGCATGGCTGCTGTGGGAGATCCTGAGAAGTGGGGCCTCTGGATACGGGTCTGGCCAAAAAGGACTAGAAATAAGGCCGAGGTATACAGATTAGGAATCAACTGTACTGCAGTCTCTTAAATTTCCTTGGGAAAAAGTGAAGATAACCCAGAGACCTTTTGGGTAACATCTTACAGAACAAAGCCGAGGGTGGGAACACATTGGAACCTGTCTGTATTCTATGATTTCAGCGAACGGTAGTATTATTCCTGTTTGAATGGGGTTTTGAAATATTAAAAGGCACTTGAACAGGATAACAGGGAGAGTACTGGGGCTGGAGGAAGGATGTCTGCAGACTAATTGTTCTCCATTCCTTTGCGGCTCTTTCCCTTCTGAGTCTTGGCGTCCTGTGCACTTTTCCAGATCTGTCAGCTGATCTATCACTCAAGGCCTAATTACTGCAGACACCATCTCTTATCAGAATGGATTCCCTTTGCAGTCACTGAAAATTTTGCTTTTCACCCTTTCATCTTCTCACTCCCCAAAGAAAGATTAGATGATAAAATATCTTGAAGAATTGAGGAATAATAAAATGTTGGTTAAAGATATCTGGGCATTGAGCTATCTTATCTGGGACAGTGAAGTACCTTCCTTTCCAAAATAGTTGTTACATACATTCTGCATTCACGTTCCCCAAAAGAAGACACATTTCTCAAAGAATGGAACCCCTTCTTCATAATGGCCTACTGCTTTTGTATACTAAAATGTATATCAAATGCAAAACGTACCTGCTTTTTCCTCACTTTTCTTTTTTCTTTTCTTTTCTTTTTTTTTTTTTGTCTTTTTGCCTTTTCTGGGGCCGCTTCCGTGGCATATGGAGGTTCTCAGACTAGGGGTCCAATTGGAGCTGTAGCCACTGGCTTACACCAGAGCCACAGCAACACGGGATCCGAGCCGCGTCTGCGACCTACACCACAGCTCATGGCAACGCCGGATCTTTAACCCACTGAGCAAGGCCAGGGATCGAACCCGCAACCTCATGGTTCTTAGTCGGATTCGTTAACCACTGAGCCACGACGGGAACTCCTCACTTTTCTTTTTTAAATCGTCTTTTTTTTTTTTTTTTTTGGTTATTTTCTGTGTAGTAGATAAATAACAATCTCTTCTTTTTGCAGAGAAATATATGATATTTAAATATCATAATGCTTGTTCCTAATACATACAATATACCATTGAAACACTTACTTGGAAGATGGCAACCCATGAATCCACACTAACAACTCAAATTCTATCCTTTATAATAAGAAAATAAGATGAGTTGGGTCACATTGAAGTAGGAAAATCAATCCTTTGGAAGATTCTAATATTACGCTTTATTACAGTGATTTTCAAGGTGTGTTCCCTGGACCCAACAGTATCACTATCACCCAGGAATTTGGTAGAAATGCAAATTCTCTAAATTCTGGTTTTCTGAATCGAAAACTCAGAGAGTAAGGTCCAGTCATGTTTGTTTTAATAAGCCCTTCTGTGAGTCTAATGCATGCCCAAGTTTGAGAACTGCTGCCCTAGAAGAACTTTTTCCTGTGCTTGCAATGTTAGCCTGATGATGATGAGTCAAATTTTATACCAGAAACACAGTAAAGAGTTTTATTTTATTTTATTTTTTCGGCTCCCAAGATATTAGGAATGCGCATGTAGCAGAGAGATGGTTAAAAGAAGAGGACCAAGAGAGATACAATTTAAGGAGAAAGAGGTTATGCTAACAAGACAGATGGAGGCTCATGGGCAGCCAGGGGAAAAGCTGAAAGTGCTAAGGTGAGGAAGCAGGAAAGTACTTAATGATGGTGTGTTATACTGAGGAAACATGGAAATATACGACCTCTAGAAGTCAAGGGTCCTTTTACCAAACATTTCTGTGTCTTTGTCTTTTCTTAAAAAAATCTTGTTCTGATCAAGCTTGGGCTTAATCAGACATGCACTGTGAACTTCAGTAAGGATTTCAAGAATTTAAAGCAAAAAACATGACATAATCTATGACATGCAACGCTGTAATAGAAAAAAGAAATCTCAGAAGTTGGGAACGTCTTAAAAATACCATTTAGACTATGCAAATAGAAGTAATTACCCTGAGGAAAGAAAACCGGAGAAACCTACAGAAAATGAGGTGGCACAGAATGTTCTTCAATGAGTTTAACTTTTAAAAGAAGTTTAAATAATGAAAAAAAAGGGAGATGAACTGAAAGAACATTATGGATCTATAAGAACAGTTTTCATGAGACTAAATTTAAAACAAGCCACCAAACGTTAAAAGAAAAGAGGAGCTCCCATTGTGGCTCAGTGGGTTAAGAACCCAGCTAGCATCCATGAGGATGTGGGTTTGATCCCTGAGCCCACTCAGAGGGTTAAGGATCTGGCATTGCCATGAGCTGAGGGGTAGGCTGCAGATGCTGCTTGGATCTGGCATTGCTGTGGCTGTGGTGCAGGCCAGAAGCTGCAGTTCCAATTTGACTCCTAGCCTGGGAACTTCCATATGCTGCAGGAGCAGCCATTAAAAATTTAAAAAGTAAGAAAAGAGTTCTTCTTGCTTATTGTTAATGTTTGGACTTGCTTTGTTTTTCTTTGTACAGACCAAGAAGATCAGAGAGGAAATAGGCTCACTGCTTTGAGCTAGTATGTAACGCTTGGTGGCTGACCAAGAAGAAAAAAAAATGAAGAATAAAACTACCACTTAGTTTCTGTCTTTTCTTTCCATGAGAATGAAGGGGTGGAAAGAATATAGGGAAAAAGGAATTAAAGCTGAGGAGGAATGGACGATGATAAAACATTGTTGAACAGTGCTTTTAAATGATCTGTTTCCGAGGAGCTCCCTTGTGGCACAGTGGGTTAAGGATCCAGCATTATCACTGCAGCAGTGCAGTTTTGATCCCTGGCCTGGGAACTTCCACTTGCCCTGGGCACAGCCAAAACAAAACAACACAAACAAACAAACAAAATGATCTGTCTCCTGATGTGGGTTAATTACTACCCACTGCTCCAAGAGAATGTAAGCTGCCAACAGGGATGCTGATGCAGCCACAGGTAAGGATGCAGGATCAGAAACCTGAGGGTAGGCACGTGTAATTCAGGTTTAAAAAGGAAAGAAAGTGAATTTCTCACATGCCTAAGGACTGATGTTGAGTTAAGGCCTGATATTTCAGGGAGTAGTGGGTGGACAATTAAGATAAGAGGTAGGGTTAATAAAATGCTGATTTGAGCTGTATTTTTTTTTTTTTTAAAGGAAAAACAGTCACGGAGAGATACATAAACAATTACAGAAGACTCAGTGCACTGCATTGCACCAAGGCAGCATCTTAAAATGTCTCTTCTGAGTAGTGATAGGATTTTCACTTGTTCTGCTGGTCAGCATGAAAATGTGTTCATGATAGGACCACTCTGGAGAACCCTTGGCATCGTCAATTAAAGTTGGAGATGCAGAGAGGATTCCTCTCTCAGCTAGGTAGCCTGGACCAACTTTGCACCCAGGTACTAGGAGACAAGTACACAGATGGGCATGGCGGTATTGTCTATAATGGCTCCAAAGAGCAAACAACACAACATTCATCAACTTTAGAATAAACTGTGAAATTAGTGGTCAGTGAAATACTGCAACACCAATGAAAAGAAACCAATTACAGTTGAACAAATCAGGATGGATATATCACAGATATAAGGCTGAGTAAAATAACAAGGAACACAAACCATGGAGTTCTATTAATGTAACGCTCCAAAGAGGTGAAATAGAATATTATTATTATTATTATTATTATCTTTTGGGGGCCATACCTCTGGCATACAGAGATTCCCAGGCTAGGGGTTGAATCCGAGCTGTAGCTGCTAGCCTACACGACAGCCACAGCAACACCAAATCCGAGCAGCCTCCGTGACCTACACCATAGCTCACAGCAACGCCGGATCCTTAACCCATGGAGCGAGGCCAGGGATCAAACCTGCGTCCTCATGGAGGCTAGTCAGATTCGTTTCCACTGAGCCACAATGGGAACTCCAGAATCATATTATTTAAGAACGTACACTTAGATGAAAAAACTATAAAGGAAAACAAGGGAAGAGAGGATGATGAAAGTCAGACTTGCAGTGGTTACTACCACTCGAGGGAAGGAAAGGGGATGACTAGGGAAAGCTCCACGGGAAGGCTGACTACTGGCAGTGATTTATGTTTTAAGCCTGGTGATGTTTACATGGTGTTGGCTTGATAATTACCCTTTAAAGTATACCCATATCTCTACAGTCTTCTGCATGCATGATATATGGCACAAGTAAAATGGTAGAGAAAACGTCTCTTGTGATATTACTGTAAAAAAGATGAAGAAAAATATCTGTGGTGATAACATTTAATTAAATGACTGTATTACTGAGCAGGATGCTGATTTAGTCACTGATAGCACACTGGACTTCAGGTTTTCAGAGCTGTATTGAAGAGTTCTGTCTTCAACCTGTTCATTGCTGTAGTGAACACTTTTTAATCAGGGTCTCCGATGAAAATACAAGACACGCACATGGACTTGAAGCTTACGTTGGGGGTGGGGGGAGGCAGACCTGGCTAGTGCTTCTTAGACTTCTGTGTGCACAGGAATCACTGGGGACCTTGTAGAAATGTAGGTCCTGATTGAGCAAGTTTGACATGGAGTCTGAGGTTCTGCTTTTCTTTTCTTTTTCTTTTTCCTTTTAGGGCCACGCTTGCTGCATATGGAAGTTTCCAGGCTAGGGGTCAAAGTGGAGCTATAGCTGCTGGCCTACACCATGGCTCACGGCAACACCAGATCCTTAACCCAGTGAGTGAGGCCAGGGATCGAACCTGCGTCCTCATGGATACTAGTCAGATTCATTTCTGCTGAGCCATGATGGGAACTCCTTAGGTGCTGCTTTTCAGTCTACCTTGCTCCAGGAGGTGATGATGCTGTGGGCGAGTGGCTGTCACTTTGAGTAGCAAGAGAATAAGGCAATTTCTAAGATCCTTCCCAATTCTAAAATTTAATGACAGTGTGAATCTAATTCTTAACTTGGGTGCATGCACAAGTCAATCTCATACTACTGAGACTGTGACGCTCACAGGATACTCAGGATGGCGCATCCCTCCAATGAGCCTGATTGCCCCCTTTCCTGCATTCTCTCTTACATGACATCTCACACTTAGTACATCCCCGTCTTTATTTACAAGGGTTCTGTTTTCATCCATCCTGCAACAATGAATCCTTGGATGGTACATATTCATCCTAACTTTTTCTTATAACACATGGAGCAGCAGAAAGACGAGCCACCACAGTCCAGAGACAATTTCCTCCCTCCCTCAGTGGCACCTACAATTGTAAGTCAGATTTTGTCTCAGAGGAGTCAGAAAGGAAGGAAAAATTATCAAGTGTGTCTCGCTTTCTAGTTTTCATAATGGGTGAGTGATAATGACTAGTTATAAATTTGAAGGTCCATAGGATGGTTCTAAATTATGAACAGTAAGTGTTTTACAGTATGGGAACTTTTTAACATGAGAAAGAGTGGACTTAGCGTAAGGGAAAAAAAACTATTTGTACTCTATGCCAGATAGATTGGTAGATGCTTTCCTATGCTTTTTTTTTTTTTTGTCTTTTTTGGGATTGCACCCAATGGCATATGGAGGTTCCCAGGCTAGGGGTGGAATGAGAGCTACAGCTGCCGGCCTACACCACAGCCACAGCAACAGGGGTCTGAGCCGCGTCTGTGACCTACACCACAGCTCATGGCAATGTCGGCTCCTTGACCCACTGAGCGAGGCCTGCAACCTCATGGTTCCTAGTTGGGTTCGTTAACCACTGAGCCACGACGGGAACTCCCTTTCCTATGCTTTCATTCCTTCCTTAACTCCAAGAAATGAGCATGATTATCCTTCACAGTTTACAGAGAGAAGTCAAGGGGCTTTCCCAGAGCAACACATCTCAGAACAGATGGAGTCTAGACCAGAAGCTAGTTATCTAATGGCCAAGGCCCTGTTCCTTTCTGGCCCACCACACTGCCTCACTGTAGCTTCCAGAGAGAGACAAAATCTTATTTTGGTGAAGCACAAATGAGAGGTAGCACTTTAGGTTATCCTGAAATATCTTGAAATTGCATCTTTGATATGTATAAAAACCCATGGTGATGATCATGGCAGGGATTCATTTCGAATATCTTGTTTTATCTAAAATCCAGATACCAACTCAGTACATATAAATTACCAGGTTTTATTTATTTACTTTTTAATTACACGGAGATGAGCTCTCTTTCAAAAAACTGGTTCCGCGAGAGCTTAACAGCCACAAGTTCAATCAGTGAGTAAACTGATTTGTATTACAGAGTAGAGAGGAGGAGAGTCTGTCTAGTTGAGAATCTAACGGGACTCTCAATTTTCATCAGGATATCAACCCTGCTACTACTTCCTCCGGTTTCCAAAAGCATTCACCCTCCCATACTTAGGAATATAGGACGTCGGTTCTTCAGTTCCCTATCAAAGCATGCAACTTCAAACACTCTGAAATTCAACGCTTATGAAATGTTTAGCTAAATAAAGTAACACTTGGTAAAGACTGCCTTGGAGACACATTGCTCACCAACTCTGGTAGATTTGTTAAAATCTTTTCTTGGTACCAGGTAGAATATAAGAGATCTAGACACTTAGCCTTTGCAGAAGGTCCATCATTAAAATATCTTAATGCTATGCTTTCAATTTTTATTATATGTTACTGATAGCTGCAACTGCATACTATTTCCCTCTGTGCCTGCCAAAAATGTCATTGCGATTATTGTCCAGGATGTCAGTTCATTAACATTCAGTGATAGGAAAAACTGATAGAATTATATTCTTCCTATTGAGGGTCATGCTATTTTTAGATTTATCTCCTAGCATCCAGAAAACAGATCTAAATTTGAAGTTGAAACTTAGTAACCATTTGATCACAATTGCTAGCATATGGAGAGTAACATTTTAATTTTCTTCTTTATTCCACTTTCATTACCTTTTTAAAAGTCACCTGAAATTATTTGTGAATATTTAAGTAACTAGTAAAAAAAATTCAAGAGTTTAGATAGCTAGAAGAAAGGGCAGCACACTGTAAAATTCCATTTGATTTGCAGAGTCTTAGACATGTACAGAATCATATTGATGAATTGATTAGAATCTTGGTGCTCAAGGTCACAGCTGTAGGAACCAAACAGACGGTCTTAAAGTTCACAATCCATATATATGGCAGAGATAGTAACCAATGATATGTTGTTAGGTATAAACACTTTCTATTCATTGATTAACTCCAAGAAAAGAGAAAAAAAAAAAAGTCACTCCTCACTGGTACTTTATTGCTTTTGCTTACTATCAGCACCCATATTGAGTAATTTTTAACTCAACATACAGACTCACAAACAGGGGCTTCCTACATGGGAGTCAGAATGGCTGCAGATAGCTACCTACCAGGCAGTGTGCAGAAAGGTAAACACCTGAACCCGGACTCAGAAGGGTTCACTCTTTCCTCGCTTTGTCTCCTTGGAGAAATCACTGCCTTCCAGGAATCTTTAGTTATTTGATCTTTATTGAATGCAAATGCAATGCAATACAATAGAAATACAAGCTCCAAACTGTGTCTGGGCTAAAGGGCCTCCTGCTTCCTCTAAAACAAGGCCTTCACAAAGGCTGAAAAGTGTGATAGAAGTATCAGCTCAGCACTCTGGACAGAGAAATGGAAATTGACTAGAATGAGAACAGCTGCCCTTTCCAACCAAGTCACTGACCCAATCTTGTTTTTTTGGATGCTGTTTGCTGAAAGCTCTTTCAGGCAACTTCCCCAGGCCACTGCATTGCAGTTTCTCCCCGTTTTTCTACCCCACAGTTCTATTCTGCAATTTCTAGGTCTTGCCTTAGTCAAAACACTTAGGCAGACATCTGACGCTATGGAAACTTAATAAATATGACATCAATCAATAAAGTGATTAATCAGAAACAACTGCCAACAAAATCCAGCACCCCAAACAGTTGCCCGTATTTTCTCATTTCCTTGATTTTTACCCAAGGAATTGTGGCCAAAAAAGATAGACTGCCAAATTGCTGTCTACCCCGATTCCTGATGAGTATCAGTGGTCTTGGGTCTAGCTCCTTAGCTAATATATCAAATGTATTTGTCGAGTTTCAACTGTGTACCAAACAGAGGGGCAGTATTAGTGACTAAGAGGAAAATATGAGGGAACAAATGCTGAAGTTATGACAAATTAGAGAAACACAAGTGCATTTTTAAAAAAGGACTGAAAGCATAAGCAAACCCCCTTAAAGGTATTCACTGCTCAGGAGGCATGACCATACCTGTAATACAGATAAACATGCACAAGCACTACTGGTCTTTACATTTTCTTTCATTTCAATAAATTCCCAGGTCAATCCCAAGCCTTCCCAGAGTGGTTTTGCAACAATTAGTTTTCTGATCCAAACTGTTCTTTTAGTATCTGTCACAATATCAGTCATGTCCAGAAGTCAATATAAGGAATCCATGTCACAGAATTGCTAGGGAAATAGCATCCTTTCCCTACCAAAAGTTTAATTATTCTTTTCATGCTAAGAGGCAGCATTTTCTCATGTCCAAAATCAAAAGACTCTGACTTGAAATGTCTAGATTTTATTTCCTCACTTTTTTCTTTTTCATCTCAAAGTTTTGGCTCAAGCAGATGTGCATTTTCTGTACACTTCCTCCTCCTCAGTTTAAGTCCACAGAGTGATAACATGTCCCGGGGTTGTTATAAAGCATGTGCTTTATGACCACGTGGCATGGGTACGATCTCAAACTCAAAATGCTGTCACTTCTTAAATTCAAAGGAGTCCAAAGCTTGCTATTCTCACTATGTAGGTCTCTAAGAAATGCCACCAAAAATAGTTGTCAAGCTCAAAACAATATTCAAAAATAAGAATTATGCCTCCAGATGCCAAATATTTATAACAGTGAAGCTGTCTCCCTCCTTGAGGGCATAAAGCTTATCAGACGCACTGTTAACAGTTACATGAAATTCTTGTGGATCTAAGGACGAGATGCTATTTAACCTGGAGCTAGAAGCAGTGAGTTTTCAGGTTTAGACCCCTGATCCAAAATCTAAAGTAAAATTATCTTCAATATGTGAGAATTAGAACACAGAAACTCAGGGACTTGAGGGGAAGGAAAGAGGAAAGGAATAAAATGGATAATCTCATTTTTCCTGATTGAAGCTGATTGTGGGGTCCAGTATCAGTCTTATTTTATGAGACCTTTTCCAAGGAGAGTTTAATGCTGCTGTTTTATGTATTTTCATTAATATTTTATTTTTTGTATCTGCATCCTGAGGCATTATCAGCAATTTTGGACATGCACGAGGAAAAATGCAACATTTTACTTTCTCTGCTGCCAGAAAGTTTTAACAAATCACAAAAACTTTCTTATATCATCTAGAACTTCTATCCATCCTTGCAGTGTCCACGAATTCTCTAAATTTAACGTGTTTATAATACATTTGTCTAATTTTATTTGTAGCTCTGCATTTTTTTAGTCTAAGTGTAGTTCTAGATGCTTTCTGAAGACTGAAAGAAAACACAGACATACAACCCAAATTTGAGGTGGGGGTGTCTGATATTCAGCACAGGA
Organism: Sus scrofa; assembly: GCF_054392235.1. Classification (NCBI taxonomy): domain Eukaryota; kingdom Metazoa; phylum Chordata; class Mammalia; order Artiodactyla; family Suidae; genus Sus; species Sus scrofa. The sequence goes on from NC_139389.1 coordinate 51,331,753, forward strand.
AAACAGTATTAATTGTTTTGAAAAAATGGCTTTAAAAAAAGCTAAACTGGGGGTTGGCAAACTACAGCCCACCAACCAAATCAAGATCTTGCCAGTTTTTATAAGTAAAGTTTAATTGGTACATAGCCATCTTCATTTCTTTATGCATTTTCTGGAATTTTATAGAAAAAGCTTACTGACACCTGGTCTAGAACATGCAAAACAGATATCTGTATGTTCTGATTTTATTTTTTCCCATGGTTCATTGTGCTCAGACCCCTTTCAATTGAAAGGAGTGACGTGCATTTTGAAAATGAAGAAACAGAGGAATTTTGAGGCCTACATTTCCAAATATTTTTGACATGCATTTCAATGACAAAGTCCTCAAATTCCTGTCAGACAGCATCTTATGAACTGAAATCTTGTTGGGCTAGCACCATAAGATTTGGAGGCTGCAATTCTAAGAAATATTTGCAAACAGAATTTATATGTTGATGTTTCCATATCAAATCTTCAAAAGACTAGGCAATTCCACACATTACAGAGTAGGCTTCATTCCTTATTAAAACTATAACGGCTACCTATTTCTCCTGACCTTCTACCACAACCTTTCCATCTCTGCCATGATGGTTTATTATACGTTGTCAACTCTGCATATCATTTCCACATCAATCACAGGAGGAAAGGAAGATCCTAAAGATTTCACCCCTCTGGCTCCAGTCAGCCCTGCATCCAAATCATCCAGGCAAGACAGCTGCATGTCGTATTTCTAAAAATACATTTTGGGGGGTGATAAATTTTACCAACAACCTTTAGAATTACAAAATCTTCCCTGGGCCTAATCTTTCACTACAGTTTAATTCTATGCTCTCCCTTAATTCAACAGAGATGAGGAGCAGAGTAACTCTTTCATTTCATTTAAGAATGTTTGATGAAATAATGCCATTTGCAGCAACAGGGGTGGACCTAGAGATGATCATACCAAGTGAAGTAAGTCAGAGAGAAAGACAAATATTATGTCCCTTAGATGTGAAATCTAAAATAATGAGATAAATGAACTTTTTGCAGAATAGAAAGAGACTCACAGACTTTGAAAACAAACCTATGGTTACCAAGGGGAAAAGGTGTGTGGGGGGAGGGATACATTAGGATTTGGGGATTAACATATAGATACTACTATATACGAAACAGACAATCCCCAAGGACCCACTGGAGTTCCTTGGTGGCCTCGTGGTTAAAGGATCCTGTGTTGTCACTGCTGTGGCTCCAGTCACAGCACTGGTGTGGGTTTGACCCCTGTCCCAGGAAATTCAGCCAAAAAAAGAAGAAAGAAAACCAAAAAAAAAAAAACCAAAAACAAAAACAAGGGCCTACTGCATAGAACAGGGGAATCTACTCAATATTCTGTAATAACCTATATAGGAAAAGAATCTGAAAAAGAATGGATATGTATGTATATGAATCCCTTTGCTGTACATCTAAAACTAACATGACATCAATTTACAATAAATAAATTTATGTTAAATTGAAAAAAAGAATGAGTTATTTGATTATTCCATCAATGCCTCCACTCAGAGAGGATGTTCATTTTCATTCTCCTTGTTCTTGAGATGCCAACAGATCCTCAGTGCCCCTACTCTAGAGACCTCTACAATTTAATTGTTTCGTTTTTAAAATGTGTTTCTCTCCTTCAGAGCATAAACACTAACACTCACGGATTATTTTGCTATAGTCACTGAAAAGAGTTTCTCATCTCAGTCCTTCCAGAGACCTATAGGGTCATTCCTATCATTATCCCCATTTTATTATTATTTTATCCTTTTTTTTTTTTTTAGGGCCACACACACAGCATATGGACGTTCCCAGGCTAGGAGTTGAATCAGAGCTGCAGTTGCCGACCTATACCACAGCCACAGCAACATGGGATCTGAGCTGCATCTGGGACCTACACCACAGCTCAGGGCAACACTGGATTCTTAACCCACTGAGGAGGCCAGGGATTGAACCCACATCCTCATGGATTCTAGTCAGGTTTGTTGCTGCCGAGCCATGATGGGAACTCCCATTATCCTTATTTTAAATTGAAGCAGCCTAGAGAGATAATGTCATTAGTTCTATATCACAAAGCCAGGAAGTGACAAGGTCAGGATGAACCCTAGATTTGTCCGACTCCAGAGACAGACCTTTTGCCCACCGAGCTCTGCGGTTTAGGGGACAGGGTTTGGGTTTAATGCCCTCTGGTTTCTCCAGGGTCCAGCACAAGTTCTGATACCTAGGAGAGTCCACTAAAATGCATGCAAATGAAAGGAGGGCTAAACAAACTCTAAACAAGGTGCTGAATGTCTATATGAAAATGGTAGCTGCACCTTTAGTAGTTGTCATGTCTTGGTGTAGCTGTGACTGAGCCAGCCCGGTTATTTCACAATTTGAACCAGATGTTCAGACATTCGGAGAAAACAAAAAAGGAGAGTAAATGCTCACATTTATAAATTAAATAATACCGGGGAACAAAGAAAGATAAGTTACTTGGGAGGACAAATCAGAAACTAACTCAAAAACTTGCCATTTCTGAACTAGTTTAATTTTCAAATGTCTTCTCTCATTGCTTAAGGTTTTCCTAACCATACTGTGGGGTCATTAATTCACGGAAACATATCCATGTTTAAATCTGTTTCTCTCCCTCCTTCCTATTGGAGTTCTTCCTTATAGAAATAAAAGAATTTAAACTACAGGCAGCTCTTTTGGGAAGGCTCATTCCTACAAAGCATTTTGAGCAAACTCCTCAGTCTCCTTGGTATGGACTTCAGACAGAATTTAAAGTGTCAGTATTATTCCCAGCACCATGATTTCATTTTCGAGTAAGCAAACATACAGAATTGATAGGAGGGGTTGATTCTTTTCTGCCTTTTAATATGAGTTATAAACGAGTATTTTAACTGTGTTAACTCTATTATCTTTAGGGGTATTTATTTCTTTATATATTTATTTATGGCTTTTTAGGGCCACACCTGTGGCATATGGAAGTTCCCAGGCTAGGGGTAGCTGCTGGCCTATACCACAGCCACAGCAATGTGGGATCCAAACCACATCTCTGACCTACACCACAGCTCCTGGGAACACCAGATCCCCAACCCACTGAATGAGGCCAGGGATCAAACCTGCATCCTCGTGGATACTAGTCAGATTTGTTTCTGCTGAGCCACAATGGGGATCCTTATTTTAAGCTTCTCCAGCAACTTCTATTTTCTGCCCATTGTATGCTTCCACACTTACTGCTATGACATTGGAAGAGCTTTTCTGTGTGTGACTTGGTACCGGTCCTATGCCTTATTTAACAATGCATATTCTATCACATCTGAGTATACAAGTTGTCAATTTTCAAATGAAATAAAATGCACGCAAAATGAAGCTTCCCAAGGAAGATATCTTTGAAACCTAATAAACTAAAGGCTTGTTTGAATTAAATGCTTCTCTTTGGGGTACATTAAAGCAAGCTGTATTAAGAAGCTAGAGTAGCTCCAGTTATATTCCTAAGTTCTGAAGAGAACATCGTGAAGGAAAAAAAGTATGGATGTTCATAATATTTCCTCTGGCACCACTGCTATAAACTGAATATGGCTCAGGATGTCTTGGATTCGAACTGTCAGAGCTTGAATACTGGGTTGCCTGGCCCATGGTCCAGTCATCAGAATTGGTTTTTTTCCCCTTTGTTCCTATAAGATGTAGAAAGACTTTAATAAATGAACCCAAACTGAGATTCTGTTTGCTAGAACTCTCTTGTTTTAATGACTTCAATGGCTTTTTCCAAAGAACATGGCTGTCACAAATCACACCTGGCCGGTTTCCAGTTGGGAAATTCAATTTTCGTCTAGCTTTATACCCTGAGAAATCCCCCCAGATAAAGAACAAAATGATCATTTAGAAATTTGCGTTGTCTTGATCATTGCTAGGGTCGCATGCAGACTTTCACCTTTGTCGACACATACTCTTAGAGGAGCTAATACAAAAACTATGAAGCCTGACCAAGGGAAAACTCTGAATTTGGATAGTTTTGATACCCCTGTGGGGTCAACCCCTCAAGCAGTCTTGATGAAAACGAGGGTTTCTGCAACACTGAGCATTATACATTCTCATTCCAGCCCCACATCAAGAATCGTGGTTGCATTGAGCACACAAGATGTAGGAGCAGATATAGGGACCCTATCATGTATGAAGAAGAGCACTGTCTCATTAAGACATAAAATAGGCATTCTGCTGAGAATGTTAGCTCTTTCAGGGCAGAGAGATAGAAGTTCTAAGATTACTAGTTACCTGAAAAAGCATTAATGAACTGCTATGGAACATTGCCATGGTCTATGTTCAGGAACTATGCACTCTGAGAGATTTAACGCAGCTTCGAAAATAATATGAAAATTCCAGAGGCGCTTAGGACAGGAACTGGGACACTTTGGGCTCAAACAGATTATGCAGTAAATAGCCAAGTGTGAGAACAGAACCATGCACGGGAAATATTTATCATCAAGCCATTGTTCAGAAGTCACATCTTTTCTACACACTGCAGCTCAGCAAGGGCTTCCTCATTTCCATGATTATCTTCTGATTTCGAGGGAAACTGTTTTAAAGAGGTCAAAATATTTCACTTGAAAAATGAACTACAGGCACGAATGACACAGGCATGACAACATACGAAATGTAAAAAGGCTGATTTTGCTTAATGGAGCTTCATCAAATTCTCCCAGGGAAACCCATCTTCCCTGTGTAACCAAAATGGGGAAAAATCAAGTTAGCAAATAGCATTCTCTCTCTCGGGCTTCCCCTAAAGCTGCAGAGGATGGCTTCTGTGATTTAGTAGGCCTTTTCCCTCCTTAGTGCCAGGGACGAGGTTTTGCAATATTACCTGGAGGATTTAGCATCTCAGCGCGGCTGTTTCTGACTCTCCAAAGTGAGGAAGATGAATTATTTAACACCCAGGAAGCACCAGCTGTGCTCTCTCCTAACCGCTGAGCCTCTCCTACCAATGGAATTTACAATTGAAATAGGTTTCTAATCTAAAAGGGACTACAATTTGGACAAGCAGACAAGCCTGGAGAGTTTCTCCTCAGTGGAGAAGAGATATTAGTGGGCATTTCTTAGGGGCTTTCACGGGGTAGCCTAGAAAGTCTCCGGAAATTAGAGCCCAGTGTCCTACCAAGTGGGCTGAGTCCTCCTGACGTGGAAGGTACTTAACGCCAAGGCCACTGAGGAAGAGGATTTACAACATGCAATAGGAGGGATTTAGGTTAGAAAAAGACTATTTTCCTGACGGCCCATGTTACACAAGGAGGAGAGAAATCCGAGAGAACGTTTTGCCTCCATGTTCAGAAAATCAGAGTGGTGGTTTGCGATGGGGAGTGATTTTGCACCCCAGGTGACACCTGGCACTATCTGGAGACGTTTGTTTGTGGTCTTCACAACTGAAAAGAGGAGGACAAAACTACTAGAGTCTACAGAGCAAAGGACAAAGATGCCGCTAAACATCCTATCATGCATGGGGCAGCCCCACAACTAAGAATTAGCAGACCCAATGTCAACAGTGCCAAGGTTAAGAAACCTAGACCCAGAAAATTTACACATTTTTTTCAGTTCTCTTAAATGTTGGTATACTTGGTGTGTGTGTGGGGGGGGGGGTATAATTCACTGTTTTAAGAGGGCTTTCTATGACTCAGTCTACCTGGGCCAGTTCTAGGAGAGAAAATGATTCTTCCCATTTGTTTGATGTGAACCAAAACGCTGACGGCCCACCCAAGCGGAAACGCTACAAAGACAGGTTCTTCTTTTGTCTCTAGTGCCTTCCCTACACTTCTTCAGCTGAATCCAACCTTTGTTTTTGGAACTAGCTCAAATCCCAGTTCATCCTTAAAGCCTTAGGGAAAGATAAAGGTGATCCATGACTCCTCAGAGCTCCTTTCTGTTGCAAGAGGTGCCGGCATCCTCACTGGGCATTTCCTGCCGCATATACTCACTGTACAGGTGTGCCATGTCGATGAAGCTGGAAATTCCTTGTTGGTAGGGTTCATATTTCAGACTGCTTCAGAAACACACAATCACTTACTACCTTGCGCAAAGTAAGAATTCCACGAACATTTACTGGTCAGATCTTCAAATAGTCTGAGTACCCTCAGAGTTGTGGTGATCAAGTAAAATTAGAAGAACTTTAGCTGCCAGTTTTCCCCAGTCTAAATTTTGAGCAGGGAGGGGTGCTTTTAAAATGACATCAAATAGGTTTCTATTTACAACGGTTCCTATTCTACAAAGCTAGGATGTGGACTTTGATTTTGGGTCTTTATAAAAACTAGGAGTCAGCATGATTTATTTAAAGAAAAAAAGAAGAATTATTTAGGGTCCATCTATATTGTTAATAGAAAAGGGAATAATGGAATATCATAATAAAGAGAGAGTGTTTTATAATAGAAAAGTGTCATGATATTAGTCAGGTTTATTAGGACTTTAGAAGAGGAGTATTCCAAATAAAGTGGCACAAGTCAATCAATTAAGTGAGGTGCACATAAATTGAACTCAATAAGAGTGCTTAAATTGCTTCAGAAAAGAAATGCTATAGGGGATATATTTTTATTAGTTCTGGGTGAGGATGCATTTGATGATACAGTGAGTTCTTTTCCACTTTTAATCTTGAGTTTCCTATGAAAACCATCAGGATAACTTTAGAAAGATTATATGCAACTAACTTAGAGACTGAGGGACCCATGTGGTCAGTGTCGGGGTCAGTGGTTTCGGAGTGAGCGTGCAGGTGCTGCACTATGGATACATGCTCTGCTCTGGCCTGAGTGGACTGTGACAAGTTACTTAACCATCTGTGCCTCAGCTTCCTCATCCTGAAAACGGACTGATGTAAGGTAGTGCCTCACTGCACTGCTGAGGAGGAGCCAGAGAATTCCAGCATGTTATCTGGAAGGTACCAGCTCCACATGACCCAGCACTGAGTCTTTCTCCCATGTGTGGTGGAACCACTCCCTTGAACTCTCATCACACACACCGTGGTCTATCCTTGCCTCCAAAACATTCAAAGAAAGAGGGTCCCCAACTTAGTCTTACTATGTATGAATTAAACAAACAACAACCACCACAGCCCAGAGAACTGATCATCACTGAGATAAGGAGAGCAAAATAAAAGCGTGGCTCTAGGCCAGTCAAATAGCTACTGTCTATTCATGAAGATCGAATTCACTGGGCGATTAGTTAATGTCCCACATTACTTTGTCAGTACCAAGAATCCTTATGAAAAAAGAAAAAGGCACATTTCCATTTTATGTTTCTTGACACCAAAACTTAAAGTCTTAGAACATGAATATAAACATTAACTCTCAGAAGCATCCAACATCCTATCAGTAAAGACGTGAGTATCTTTTGTTGATAATATTTACCCATCCTGTTCCAGAGAGACTGAACTCATTTGTTTAATGAGAACAAAAATGCTGATTTACCACCCAAACAGGCATTAAGTCAGAGATGTTTATTAAGCCAGATATTACCCACCCCGCCAAAAATAGGAATTAACTCTTTATTCTTTGTCCTTATTAAAAATGCTCAGCATTTTAGCAGTGGTTGCTTCACCATTTTACCACCTTAGCTCTGGTTGTTTCATGATTTTAAGGTAATTGTAGGATTATTAAACCAGCAAAAATGAGGCAGATAGGCAAATACACGAAATCTTTAATAAATCATGAAACAATAATTCCACAATTACCTTACCAGTTACTACTACTCCGGAGGCAAGACCTGAGGCAGGGTGATTTTGGGGTCATGGAAAGTTCCACTATCCAACCATCTTCTGGCCAGGTTTCGTGGATGATTAATAACCCTGGGGTTTTTTTTTTGGTTTTGTTTTGTTTTTTTTTTTTTTTTTTCATCTCAGTATTTCTTGGTCCATGCCCATAAAATTTTCTTGCTTTGTATTCATTTTTTAAGTCTATAGCATTATTGGGATTTTATGCTGACTTCATAACCTTCGGAGTTACTGATGATGGCAAAATAGTTCCCTGCTTTTGGAGAGCAGCTCTCCACTGACCTCAATTTAATGAATACATTTTGAAAAATAAAGTATTTATTACCATTTGAAAGAAGTATCCCTCAAAGACCTTTCCTACCAGTAAAGATTATTTGTTTTTATTACAGAGCCCTTGAGAAGGCAGAATCTGATGTAGCACCAATCCAGGGCACATTGAACTAACCTTTATGTTTCAAGTTACCTGTACTGCTAATTTCCCACTTACTTCTCTTCCTTTCTCACTAGACTGTAGGTTTCTGGAAAAGGGGGTCTATAATTTTTCTCTGCAACTCCAGTGCCCAACCGAGTGTCTGAAACCATATACACATGGAAGTGTGTCTCTATTGAGAAACGTTATTCACGGGGACAAGGCAAAAACGGAGAAGAGAACGCGTGGAGCAGGGAAGATACTTACATTTCTTTTGAACGCAACATAGGTGTTTAAGACTCAGGAGCCATTGATTTCCCGAAACTTAAAAGTTTGCTACAAACAAAAAAGCTATGGGGTGGAGAGTCTATGTGTACGATTACTCAGCCAGAGAGAAGTCCAAGAGAATGCAGTGACTATTTCCAAGGTCACAGGTAGAAGATGGTTGAAAAATGCTAGTACAGAATCAGGTTTCTCCTTTACTGAAGGAGGAACAAATAGAAAAAAACCTGTTTTTAATGGATAGGAGGAATAAATAATTTTCTTCTGGAGAGACATTAAGTAGTAAGTAGTTTATTGAAGCAAATTATATATGACAGGGCTTCCTGAAGCATGTAGATGAACCTTCCCAAATCTCTTTCAATGAAGCTTTGTAAAGATAGGGGCACACAGTATAATGATGATATCACATTCCTTTAAGGCATGTCACAATTACTTCAAATATTTTTTTAGGACAGTAAATAAAAGAAAGGCCAATTCCCTATTTTAGATAGCTCTGCCAAACATGAGTATGGATTCAATTCTTTAAAATGCTTTTATGTTTTTGCTAAAGTATTTAATATAAAGGTGAGAGCAGGGAACCAAATGTTTGGGGTTCTTTTTGAAATGTATAATTTCCTGTTACTGGTGGCCAGTGGTGCATGCCACACCATTCCTATGGACTAGAAAAATATCCTTTCACCTCACTGTTTCAAGTGATTTATAATTGCCATTTAAAAATAATAAGAGAGGGAGTGAAAGATGTGTGAATCCATCAGGATGTTAATGGAAAGCTTTCTACTGACCCAAGAAGGGCACATAGATGGTTATGGCCCCTATGTAGTTGGCATTAATTTAAATATTCATTGCACTTTAATGAACATACTTTCCCTTTAATTAGACATTGTGTTAATACCGTTTAAATATAAACGGACTTGCCACATGGGTCTGGGGACACCAGGATCTGTTCAAGAATGAGAAGTTTCGAGTTTGCTAAAACTAGGAGTTAGGCTTCCTAAAACTAGTTTGTCTAGAAAAGTAAAATATTATTTGCATAGACGAAAAGACAGAAGATGTGACATTTGGCTAAAGATTAAGTAAATTTTGGCTAAGCTAAGACTGGGAGCATTACACGAAGCTTGTAAATCTCAAAATGGGACAATTAAAAAACCAAATAATTCACTTGATCCTCCTTCAACGCACATTTCTTTATCTCCAATGACATGCTTTAGCAAAGAATGGGTTAACAATGAATCGCGTTAATGAAGTGGTTACAAAATAGCAAACACTGACCTCAGGATATGAAGGAATTTAGGTTATCTTGATGAAAATCAAGGAGCTAATAGCAATTTAATAAGAATTGAAAGTCTCTTTCAAGTCCTAGTATTATACTTTGAACTATTAAGATTTATTACCTTTGGCTCTATCATCATCATAATAAATATTTACCATGTGCCTCCAGGTTTTCTTTATGAATCTCCTGGCAGAAATGTATTAAAAAGGATGCTTTTTAAAGTGTCAGGGGATATATATTTTGCCCATGATTGGCAATCCAGGACATCTTTGGAGCAGAGCAAATTGATTAAGACATTATATTTCTGGCCAATCAATACAAGATTGGGGACTTAGAGGAAGGAGAGAATGAAGCTGTTTACTTTAGCTACAGAGCTCCTATGGAGGCAGCTTACCTGGCAGAAAAATGGTACTGTGATTGCTCCTATCAGGGCAAATGTTCTCTTTTTTGAGACTCCAGACTGAGCCTTGAAGCAAATGTTCAGAGGAAGTGGTATTATTCCCTTATACTCTCCTCCTACTCATGTGCACAGGAACTGGATAGGATGGAGGGATCTTTTTCTGGTCTAAGGTCCCTCAGTGTTTTCAACCTGGTTATTCACTAGAATCATACAAAAGAGCTTAAGAAAGTACCAATTCTCAGGCCCTTTCGCCAGAGATTCTGATTCAGTTGGTCTGGGGAGGGGACCCAGGCATTATGTAATTGGAAAGTTCCTGAAGTGTTCCTTTTGAGAATCATTGAGCTACATAGCAAGTGAAAAAAAAAAAAAAAGCAGTAAAAATTACTTTGTAACAGGATAAGCCATAAGGCTTACTCTTGGATGTGGTTCTTAACAAAGCAATTTACAGCATTTTGGAATTGATCTATAAATAAATCAGGACCTTCTAATTTCTAGCCAAGGTTTTTCTTGGGACACCTGCTCCCCTGGAACTTGTTGACCTATATTTATATCTGGCTTTCATAAGTGCATATACTTATGAAAGTGACATTTAAAATCACATGAGAAAATGCTCTTTTCTTACAGCTTCTGTTGATAAGCCAGAGTATTTTGCTTTCTTCCTTTTGTTGGTTAAAAATTGTGGAAATCAGCTCCAAAAATACTGTCCTAGATATACTCTCAAGATAACAATAAACAATTAAGTTATGTCACACCATTGTTTGCCAGACTTTTGAGCTACCAAAAAAAAAAAAAAAATTACATAAATGCTTACAAAAAATGAAAATAAACAGGATTAAGAAAGACATGCATCCTATGCAGTAACTGTGTACCTTACAGTTAAAGACTGGAAATCAATTGTTTATAGAATTGATGATTGGGATTGTGAGTGATTTTTCACTCAGTGTTGCTATCATGTTGGATTTACATAAAAATAGTTATAATTTATTAAGAAACTACTAAGTGCCTGAAATTTTTTAAATCTGTAGAGTGGATATGGGTACTAGTGTAATTGCAGCATAGAAGATATTAACAACACCTTTTTAACATAGAAAAACTGTGGGACAAAGACATTAAATAACATGTCTAAAGTCACACTGCTAATAAATGATAAAATTGGATTCAAACATAGATACATCTATTTCCTTTCTAATAACTTTTTATTATTATTTTAAAAGAGGGCCTCAATCAATAAGAGGCTCCTCTTTCTCAACCCATTAAGAACTAGGGCCCACCTCAATAAAAAAACATTTGTTGCTTTAGGCTAAATGGGCCAGTCTCAGTACTTAAATTTTTTTTTTTTTTTTTTGTCTTTTTGCCTTTTCTGGGGCCACTTCTGCGGCATATGGAGGTTCCCAGGCTAGGGGTTGAATCGGAGCTGTAGCCACTGGCCTACGCCAGAGCCATAGCACCTCGGGATCCGAGCAGCCTCTGTGACCTATATCACAGCTCACGGCAACGCCGGATCCTTAACCCACTGAGCAAGGGCAGGGATCGAACCTGCAACCTCATGGTTCCTAGTCGGATTCGTTAACCACTGCACCACAACGGGAATTCCAGTACTTATAATTTAAACATTATCAATAAGTTCAGGATACAGAGCTGAAGGAAAGATGAGAAGAAGCTTATGTCAATTTAGTTACCTATTACCAAATGTTCCTATATCTGGAAGACTAGGAGAGCGATATCAGTTTGTAAACAAATTTTTGAGATAAGCTAACCAAAAATACAAAGGAACATTGTTCAGCAAAAGATATGCTGGTAAGATGTGATGAGTTAATAAAAAATGTCTAAAGTTTCACAGCCTAGAAAGGATCCAATTCCTTAAAAATAATCTCCAAGGGGAGTTCCCATCATGGCTCAGTGGTTAACGAATCTGACTAGGAACCATGAGGTTGCGGGTTCGATCCCTGCCCTTGCTGAGTGGGTTAAGGATCCGGCATTGCTGTAAGCTGTGGTGTAGATCACAGATGCGGCTTGGATCCTGCACTGCTGTGGCTCTGGCGTAGGCCAGCAGCAAAAACTCCGATTCGACCCCTACCCTGGGAACCTCCATATGCTGTGGGAGCGGCCCAAGAAAATGGCAAAATAATAATAATAATAATAATAATAATAATCCCCAAGGTAACAATTGCTGAAAAGAATAAAGGTCAAGATAATAAAGGCCAAGCTGCTAGTACCGGTTTTGTGTGCTGTTCCCTTAGAGAGGTGTGCTCCATCTGGGAAAAGGGGTCATTAAACTAGGGCAGCCCCTGAGCGTCTCACCCACCCCATCCCCCATTCCAGGGAGCTTAGCAGGGTGTCTGTCTCCAGGGACATTTAGTGGTGCCCCACTGGTCCTGACCTCATGCTCCATTGCTCAGGCTCTGCTTTGCCCACCCAGCAATCTGCCTTACAGACACTATCCCCCAAATTGCACTGTGCAGGAAGAGCTGGATTCTGGGAAGGGAGAAAAGACAAGCCAGACTTTTCTCACTCTTTTTATTATTTTATTTTATTTTGTCGTTTTAGGGCCGCACCCACGGAATATGGAGGTTCCCAGGCCAGGGGTCAAATCGGAGCTGTTGCCACCAGCCTACACCAGAGCCACAGCAGCGTGGGATCCGAGCCGTGTCTGCGATCCACGCCACAGCTCACGCAATGCCGGATCCTTAACCCACTAAGCAGGCCAGGGATCAAACCCGAAACCTCATGGTTCTGCTGAGCCATGATGGGAACTCCCCTCACACTATTTTTAAACAAGACTTGTGAATAGGACATGATCATTGCCCTTGAAGGCTTGATAGTCTTGAAAGAAAATATGATGGGTTTTAAATAGCCCATATACCTGTTAGTGCAGTTGCACAAACTTTTAAGAGCCTGCTTTATTTTCTATTCTTAACACATTTCATACATGGAAAGGGTAACCTATCCTGTCTAGGGGTTCAGCTTTTGGTTTGCTAATATTCTCATCCTATAAATTTTCACTAAACTGCACCCATCATCTATTTCTAGATGAAAATTTCTCCCTCCCTTCTTTCTGTTCTTCCTTCCTTCCTAGAGTAGGACTTCTTCACTTCTTAATTCCCTATGTTCTAAGAAATTAATTTCACTCTCCAACATTGCATGAATAAAAAAAGGTAAAATCTTTCACTTTACATTCCATGACCTCTAGTGTTTTTGCTTATGATAATCTCAATCCCACAACATTTAGCATAAGCAGATAAATAAACATCCATCTCTTCAGTCTAATGATTCCTAAATTTGAGTAATTGACGGACCTTTAAAAAAAAAAAAAGAAAAAAATCTTCTGAATGCACAGTGTTGACCTACAGTATTTTATTTGTAATAAATTGATGTTTTAATATATTTATATATATATATATGGTTCAAACTATGGTGGGCAGTTCTTTCTTATTTTTAAAATTTTTAAACATTGTGATGGAATTGATGCATCACACTGTATTCGTTTTAAGTGTACAGTATAATGATGTGAAATATGTGTGTATGGCAAATGATTACCATAATAAGTTTAGTTAGCCTCTCTTAGTATCTTTCAAACATACACACAGTATTGTTAGCTTTGTCTTGACAGGGTCGGGGGAAAGGAAGAGTTAATCATAGATGACTGAGATTCTGACCCCAGCGAATGACAGAATAGGGATGCTATTCAAAGAGCTACAGACAAGAAAGAGAATCGATGTTTGGCTTGAACGAGAATACTGAGAAAACACGCAATGAAAAGGCCGATTTTGTGGGAATAATTATAAACATGGGACTAGTAAGGGGAGGGAGCCAGTACGTAGAGAACCATCAGAGATATAAGAGGAGAAGCAGAATGTCACAGAAGCCCAGAGGGAGAAAAGAGGTCAAGGTTGGCTCTATTGAAAAATGACACAAAAATACAACCTCTGAGATATTTCCAGACCCAGTGGACCCTGAAATCAAGGTCTCACAGTTTCCTTATCTCTTCTTTACTGTCCTTAACAAAGGCAGGTCACATTCAGAGTGATGATGCCGGACACAGCTCAAGCTCTCTGGATGCAAAAACCAGAGGGATCTACAACCCTCACACTCTAGTTACTAAGGAAACAGCAAAGACTACCATAGGATAGAAAGATTTTTGGTTTGAGGGTTGAAACAAAAAGAGCTTTTCATCTAATTAAGAGTTCAGAAGAAAAATCCATGAACCAGTTTTGGATAAGGGCAGAATACCCGTGCTTAAGGAGTTAAACTGCCAGCATTTGTTAAGGATTTACAAAGAATTGGGTGGTGTTCTAAGTGCTTGATACCCTTCCTGCTCAGAGTGTGGTTCAAGGACCAGAGGCATCAGCATCAACTGGGAGCTTGCTAGAAACAAACACAGCATCTCACTCCATCCCAGACCTACTGCAACAGAATCTGCATTTTTACCAAGATCCCCAGGTGACATTTAGGATTTGAGAAGCCCTGGTTTAAGTATCATAAACTCACTTTTACCCACTTAATGATAAGAAGTGGGGGCTAAGGTTAGGGAACTGAGTTACAAACAAGTTGAAATGTTGGTACAAAGTCATAAAGCTAATGTAAAATGGGAGCATCTAGCTTCATAGATCCTGATTTAAATTGTGTTACGCCAACTCTCAAGAAACTCTTATCTCGACCCTTAGCGGCTTCAGCACTGCCACATTTTAACGTCCATCCCTCCACAGTGGCTTTTGTTCAATGGATCTAAGGTACCAAGTTCTCCTCTTCAAACTCCTGCGTCTGCCACCTAACCCGATCATCTAACCCAGATCTCAGCGCACAGTCACTTCCTCCAGAAAGTCATTTCTACCAGCCCGAGACTTGGAATCCTACCCTCACAACACCATGCAATTTTTCTTCATGATAATATACACAGTTAGTTAGTGACATAAACACTTACCATACAAGTGTATACGAACGACTTTTGAGTCTAATATACATCTCACCCACATGAGGGCAACCCTCAGTGACAATCAGAACCGAACACATGATTAAGAGACCCAGGGAGGTGAGAGAACACACCTGAATGTTCAAAGGGCAGAGAGAACTTTGAGACTGAACTCAAAACGTCCAGGCAAGCCTCCATCCACCACAAACACCAGGAGCTGCTTTCAGACTCTGCTGAAGAGATAAGAACCCTTTAAATATGTTTCCATTTTCCAGAATCCTAGCCATCCCCGTCTGCAGGCTTTGAGACAGCAGAGGAAAGGAAGAATGGCCCAGATGAAGCCTCTCCTTGTAGGGAGGGGCACTTTCTGACGGGAAAACATTCATCGGCTATTCCAACACAAATCCTGTAACTAAACAGACCCATTCATTTTAAGTGCTGCTCATCAGGTACCTTTCAGAGGCCCTGAATTCCCCCTGAATTACAGAGAATGAGCCTTGATTTCAATGAATGGCTCTGCCATAATCATCCTGCCTGAGAAAGGCATGGAGTGCAATGCCACTTTAAAAATACACTCCACTCTAATTTTGTGTTTCATTTTCCCCAAATACTCTTGCGTCTATGTATAGTTCCTATACCTTGTGTTCTCATATAATATTAACATAATTAGGCTAACGAGGGCTCAATGTTGCTGCTATTGTAAAATAATGCAAAAGGGCTTGAGGAAAATGCGGCTGATTTTTTTTTTCTTAAAGAGATGGTTAGATTTAATTTCAACATTTTTGGAAAATATTGAACGACAGTAATCAGCTTTAAGCTTAACCAGGTGACAGTGACAGGCTCAATGACAGATGATAAGTAGCTGCTTGATAACTCTCCAGGCATTTCTGCAATGTCTTTTATCATGTCTACACGAGATGGCTATAGGCTCAATTATTCCATTTTCTTACAGTGTTTCAGGGTCTGAATTGACACCCATTACTTCAAAATCAAGCTGCGAATAAGGAATACTAAGGTCAACCTTGCGTCTGAGATCTGAGTTTCAGGAACTCTCAGGTGAAAAGAGATCACCTGGGGAGCTTGTTAAAATGCAGGGTCTGGTCAATAGGTCTGTGGTGAGATTGGGAAGTTTCCAACAAGCTCCCAGACTATGCTGATGCTGCTGGTCCCTACTCCACGCTTTGAGGAGCAAGGTCTTAGAAAACAACGAGAAATTAGATTTGTAGCTTACACTGCAGCTTGGCACACTCTTAAGTCAGAACCATTGCTGAAATGTTTCCAGGTGCCAGGGCTGTGATGACTGCCTGACCCCCAGCACCCTGGCAAAAACAATCCAGAGACAGCAGTCACTTCCACGATTCCACCCTGTGGAAGGGGCCCTGGCAATCTGTTGGATGGAGTTAGGGGAAAAAAACAGAGCTGCTGTCCAATCTAGAGCTGTTGTATGCAAATCTAGAATCTTGGAATTTCCAGATTTCCTCCTTAAAAATGTTGAGATTGACATGTGGAGAAATGTCTGGATGTATCTAGAACAGGTTTGCGCATACGCTGATCAATACTAAACAAGTAAAGGCAATGTGGTCCAATAATGGTGTGAGGGCTAAGGAGTAAAAAGTCAAAATTTTCTCCTAACACAATATATTTTAAAAAGTACATCATCGCTTGTTTTAGTTATAATAATGTTCAAAGTAGAAAAGATCAAGGAAAAAACTACTAGAGTTAATTATTGCTTAAAGGGGGCAGGAGAAGCAGAGGAGTGTTCATTTTTTGGGGGGTGGGCTTGGTCTTAGCCCCACCTACACCTTCCTGGTGCTGCGTGTCTCCTTGACTTCTCCTCACCTCACTCCCAAATCCTTGGTGGTCCTGAGCCACTGAGGAAACCACCACCAGCTCAACCAAAGGTAAGAAAATGAGAAGAATGGAGAGAACTGTTTCTCTTCTTTAAAAAAAACAAAAACAAAAAACCAAAAAACCTCTGCCTTAATCTTTGAATTCCAAAACTATGGAAAGAAACATAAATAACTACTCATGAAATTTATTTGATTTAATTTAAAGTAGGTCTTTGCTGAAGCCAAGGTGTAGAATCTAGGTCTTAATATCAAGCAGGTCTTTAGCCCACCTGGGTGCTCAGAAAAGTTTAGTAATGAACTTATCCTGAGACAGTGGCTTGGAGATACAGCACAATAATTTAGTTAGAAAACTATAATTAATGTCCAAATTTAATCACACACATCTGTTTTAGTCCAGAAGAGAAATATCCTAGAACATAGCTCCAAATCCACTGCAATGATATTTATCTATGACATGGTGGGATGTTACAGAAGAATGCTAGAGCCTGAAGCCCAGATTGGCAGTGGGACTTGTCCAGTGTCACACGACTGGTCTTTATAAAACTGGGGTTAGAACTCAGGTCTGCGGAATATCTCTCAATTTAGTCTGCATTGTGTTATCTCAAGCTATCTTACCCGTTCTTTTTTTCTGATGCTGATTTAAGGCAGAAATACTCAAGCTTGTCTGGCACATAAGCCTCTGGCTCAGAACCACGGGTTACCTTCCATGATATGCCACTACTTTGACTATGGAGCCTCAGTTTATTCTGAGCTCATGTGAAATGATATTCAAGGGGAAACCATGTGTCAGCGAGGAATTTGCTAAACCCTTTGTGGCAAGGTTCCATGATAGTCAGATGGTGGGAGTGGGGAAGCTCTACTGTGCTGTAGGTGAATAAGGGAGGTAAAGCCCCCTCTTCACCTTCTCCTGGGCTGGTCTTGCTGAGTGAACAAGGTGACTGGTGTGAAAGTGCAGCAGTGTCTCAGCACGGAGCTGAGATAGTTTGGGAGTTATGGCCCTAGATCTTTCTTCACACAAAGGGCTGTTCTCACAGAGAATGGTGCAAGATGTCTAAGGACCTAATATAGTATCATAAGTGGGAGAGCTGGGGAGTTTGGGGTTGGTAGGTGCAAACTATTCCATTTGGAATGGATAAGCAATGAGGTCCTGCTGTATAGCACAGGCAACTATATCCAAATTCTTGGGGCAGACCATGATGGAAGATAATATTAAAAAAAGGAATGCATGTGCATGTACGACTGGGTTACTTTGCTGTACAGCAGAAATTGGCAGGATACTGCCAATCAACTATACTTTAATTCAAAAAGAAATTTGGAAAAAAAGAAGAAAGAATATAAACCTCAGTGCCAGACAGGCCTGGATTTAAATCTCAGCTCCAAATTACTACCATGGGGATCTCTTAGAAGTCACTTAACCTCCTGGTCTCTAGGTTCCCAATTTATAAAATAGGAGTAAGAATACTCTCTGTGATTCATAAACTTATAAAAAGGACATGCTGTGTACAAAACACCACATTAGTTAGGACACAAACTGAACATTCAATAAGCTAGCAATTTTTTCCCCTTTAATAAGAGATGGAATCAGGAACATTAGTTTAACCCTAGATATAAGAGAAGATCCTGGCACAGCTGTCTTTTGAGGTTTTAGAATGAATTAGAGAAAGAAGTCTATGGAATAACTTTTCTTGGAAATCTCTAAAAATAATGTTGGTCCCGACTTTTCATGTTGGCTTAAGTTGCCTTTCCATTGAGTTTGGAACTAAACAATTAATGGCAACAGCTTCCAAATTAGGAAGATGTACTCGATATGTGCCCAAAGAAACACTCTGTTATTAAGAAGCAGGAAAATCTATCTTTGCTCCTCTTCTTAAATGTGCTACATTGGCTCACATACACTTCACTTAAAACATCTGTTCGGAGGTGGTTATTAATGGAATTTAACGGGCAGGACAGGCTGCACGGGAAGCAAATCTGCTTCATTTCTTTCTCACCATTTGCCACGGACCATATTTGTCTGCTTCTTCTCTACTTGGCCTTTTTCAGTGGCAAAAATAAAGAGCTGGGAAAACTGTTCCTTTCTTGGAACTAGCCAGATGGAGAAGCGAGGTCAGCATGGCCTACCTAAGAGGCAGGGAAATATTACCTGTAACCACCTGAGCCCCTTGAATCACAATGAAAAATCTTTCTTGGAGTCCGGCACGTACCTTGCTTAGGATTCTGAGTGGCTGTCTCATTTTAATCAAGAGACTGGTTCCAACAATGTGTTATGTGTTTCATTTCAAAATTCAGGCTGGCCACACGGTATTAATGTATACAATATGTATGTTTAAATAAGGGGGAAAATCAACCCCAAATTATTAGGGTTAAAAAAATTTACAGAAATATGGAGAGCACAGAGAATACCTTTAAAGTAAAAGTACATCATAGAAGCATGAAAAGTGATGATAATTCTGTGATGTGGCAGTATAAATGAACAAATTAATCAACAGGCTAATCAATGATGTAAATATTGTCTGCATGGAACTAGACAAGGCTGGGGTGAGGGGATGTGAATAGTACAGAAGGAAGGTAAGATGTGACCCTTGTTCCTATTCAGAGATATAATAACATAAAAATGAGAATGACCGGCAGAATTATAGAGGTCATAGTATACAGGTATAGGGATTTCAGATTCTGGCCTCTTTTCCACACAGCTTTTGAAAATGTGTCCATGTCTCATTTCTTTGTAGTATTCTAAGCTGACTGTTCCTTTTTTTCATATCAGCTTTATCTGAGCCTCTGTTTGGAATTCCATACCAGCAACTTTCTGTGTCCCTGCTTGTCTGGATCACCTTGTCAAGATAATCATGTTTATCAGAAGTTCGAAACCTTTCTTTGGCTCAGAACTACTTGGGTGTCTTAATGATATTTGGAAGATGCCCTTCCGATTGTCATAACTACGATTTCTGACCTCTCCTTCCTGTCAGTCAATGTTTAGACATCTTCAGACTGTCTCTAAGCTCTGACCTCTGGCCTCTTTTATGTCGAGATATTGCCAGTGCCTACTCACCCTATCCAGCCACTGCAACTTACTCTGCATTTTTTCTCAACTACTGATTCTCTACCCACCAATAGCATCACCCAGCCCTAACATTTTCCAGAGTTGGGGAATAGTGGCCAGAGTTGGGAAGCTTGGTGACCCAAGTCTGACAGAGAGAAGCAAAATGAATTAGAGGGTCCAAAAGGGTGCATATAACAAATTCCTTCAAACCTCATACAGCAGAAGTTCTCAAACTTTACTGTGGCTCTGCACCCTAGAGACACTCTTTGAGCATCACTATTCCAGGTGAATTCAAATAATTTCCACATCATATACAATCCAAACAAAAGATCATCATCTCACTCTATTCTGTGCCAGGGAGTTCTTCACCTGAAAATTCTTGGAGAATCTTTGCTAGGATTCTAGGTATCCCTGGAATGCTACCAACTCAATTCCATATTATATTTGCTTGTGATATTATATCTGGATGCATGAGAGGGCTCATTGCTCTCAGAAGATTCTCAAAGAATTCATTTACCCAAACATAGCTTAAGGACCCCATTGATGCCTTGCAAAGAGAGTCAAGCCAACGTATCTGAGATGTTGATATTAGAATACAGCAGAAGCAGGGCTTTACAGGTTAGAAAGACAATGTATAATTTTCCTGTTCTTGTTATGGTGAGTGGAATAATTCCACTAGTACTACATTCCCCTTTGTGATCAATTATTCTGTTCTTTTTATGACTGTTCACTGACTCCTACCAAGAGGCAGATCAACCAACTAATCAGCCAGAAAGTTTAGATGGAGCACTTATTATAGGCCTAGCAGGGTGGACTCGAAGATCTGTTTCTGCTTGCAGAAATCTCAGGGTGAAGACCTTGACATTTACAATTAAGCCCCATGAGGGTAAGAATCTTGCTTTTCTTGCCCCAAACTCTGTCTCATGCGCCTAGAAGAGCACCCAGGAAATCAGAGGAGCACGACGGATGATGATTAAAAGAGTGAATCAGAGATCTCAGGATCTCAGGGGGTTTGTACTTGAAATGTCATAATGATATTATGAAATGCCCACAGTGGCTGAGTGGACAAAGCCCTTACATCTGGACAACTGAAGAAAATGAGGGACTCAACTAAGACTGCATATTAATAACCTCCAAGCTTGCCTTCATGGGAGAAACAAACTGAAGTTTAGATATGCCACAGTTTCAAAATCTTTCTTTACACCAGATGTTCGGCATAGGAAAGACCTCAGTTAAATGACTGTAAGTGAGGAAGATCACCTCTTCTCCACATCCTTTTCCTGAGCAAGCCTTAATGTTGATGGCAAAGGATTCAGGAAACAGAACGCATACAGCCCAACCCACATATATTCATCATGCTCTCTTCGATAAGCGTGAGGCAGGCAGGCCCTTACCTAGATTTCAAGCTGATGAATCATCTGTCTCCTTTCACTAAACCCCAAGGGACTGCTCCTCTGAACAAGGGGCTGAAACCCCATCAGCTTCTGGATGCAGTTCAACAAGGACAACATGTTATGGGGTTTCCTAAGAAATTCCTAGTTTCTGTAATTGTAATGTATACATGTAAGGATAACCTGACCCCCTTGCTGTACAGTGGGGGAAAAAAAAAAAAAGAATAGAAGAACATTAAAAAAAAAAAAAAGAAATTCCTAGTTTCTAAGTGCATTAAATCCCCCTCCAGTTCAGGAAAAAGAGCCTTTTTAATCTCAAAAATCCTGAGGAAGTTTTTCTTTTTTTTTTTTTTTTTAACTTGTGTGTAGATGCTGACTATATCCTATAAATTAACAGAAATATTAAGTGATTTCCTATATTTGGTCACCCACTCATTGCAACTGGGGTCTCTTACTCCATGATCTCCCCAGAAGCACATGAACATCCTCATACACATTAGAATAAAGAAAATTCCTTCTTCCTGGGAAACACCTGTCTTGGGAATTCTTGGCTGTGCAGCCTCTGAGTGTGCACAGGGTTGAGCATACAAATGGTGCAGTGACTCTTTTGGAAGTCACATTTGTCCCTGAAACTTCAGTCACCTGGAGGCTGCATGCCTCATTGCCTGCAGCAGCTCAATCCTGACAGTGTGGAATGAGTTTAGAAATCTCATTTGAGCAACAAAATCTGAACTGAGAGTTTAAACAGCACCATCTATTTAAGGGTAAAATAATTGATGGCAATTCTTTGCTGACTGTAGATTTTTTTCTTTTATTTTGCTATTGGTCTGTTATAATCATCTTGCACTAGTTTGGGTTTTTTTGTGTGTGGAAAAGGAAGGTAACGGGACTTAGTAAACTAGTACATCAGTTAGCCGCACATCCCCATATTCACACACAGAAAATTTCTGCTTCTTTTGCTGTGCAAACACACACACACACACACACACACAATTCCTGGAATCCTTACCCCATTCATATCCACTGCTTTCAGACACACACTCACAGGGCAGCGAGACACCAACTGCCTAGATGTCAAAATCAAGCCAGGCTGAAGATGTAAATAGGTGGATATGGCTCCAGGTGGATGTGTAATCAGTAATAAGAAATACATCGAGCCCCATAACGAAAAGAAATCCCCCAAATTGTTCAGGATTCCCCCTCCCCCTTCCATTCACTGATTTATTAACCCTGAACAAAGATGTAATTGCAGGGTCTCAGAAACAACTTTTTTTTTCCCTTTTTTTTTTTTCATTTTTGGCATTTGTTTGGCTTTGAATTTCTTAATATCTAGTCGTGCCATTTATTGCCTGTTTTCTTCACTCGGTTGCCCATCATTCCCCACCCCCCACCCCACCCCCAAATGAAAGAAGCATCAGCTTCTGAGTCTTAAGGATGAGACCTCTGCATTTTCTTTGCTTGTTTAGGGCAAGAAATGAAGTGCTGCCTCTTTAATTGGCAGAAGCATGCAGGAGGAGCATACCTTTAATTTAGTGTTGGGATACCTCACTTGCACCCTGGCTGTTGTCTTATTGGAGACGGCAGCCTGCCTGAGATCCTCTAGCACTGAAATAATATCATCCAGCACGCATTTCTTATCCTGATTTCTCAACACACACAGATGGGAAAAAGTATAATTATAGCCCTTGTGGTTCACCTTCATTTCCAGCACGGCTCGGTGGGTCTGCAGGATCCCCTCAGTCTGGAGCAAAATATTGTCCCCGGGTGGGGAGAGGAGGATCACCCTGCCATACCTCCCAGGGGTGTGTAAGTCCGAATAGAGCTGGCTTTTGGACTGGTCCAGGGGGAAAAGGCTGCTGGCCAGGCTGCGCTCGATCTTGGCCAGGCTGTGGCTGGGAGCGACCAGGCGCTCCAGGTCGCCCTCGGGCTGGAAGCGGTTGAGCGCGCTGAGGCCGAAGGTGATGGTCAGGACTGCGGGCACGGTGAGGAAAAAGACCGGGTGCCGGCTCACGCACAAGCCCAGCCTGTGGCAGAACGACTGGAGCCCTCTGCGAAGCACCTGCCGCAGCATCCTCCACCAAATCCAGCTCGCAGGCGCTCCCGGCCGTCTTAAAAAGCACATGTGACATGTGTAAGCGCCGGGCTACCCCTCTCTCCCCGTGTCCCACCCCCTCCCGGCCGGCCCCCAGCACCCCCGCCCCCCCGCCGCTGTCTCTCCGCCCCCTCCGCGCTCGCCCCCCACCACTCCGCCGGGTCTTTCCCCGGCCCCACCTCCATGCGCTCCTACTACTCTTTCAAACACTGCAGCAAGTTGCAGCAAGGCGGGCAGGTTCCCACCGCGCGCGCGGGGGCAGGCGGCGGGAGCTGCGGGGGGCCCCCGGGCCCACCCCTCCCCGGTGTCCCCGCGCCCCGGCGGCCTCCTGCGCCCCCTCTCACCGCATGAGCAGCGATCCCGCGGTCTAGCCCTTCATCTCGGTGCTGCAGTCCCCCGGCCTCCCTCGCTGGAGGCGGTTCCGTGCGGAGCGTCCCACAGCTGTGGGTTTCCTATCCGTCCTGGTGGGGTTCGGCGCCCAACTGGAACCATGTGGCTCGGTGTTGTAAGAAGCAGACATGTGCCCCGCGAGGCGGGGCGGGGTGGGGGGAGGAGGGGGAAGAGAAGGGCGGGAGCGGCGTGTGTGTGTGGGGGGGGGGGGCGGCAGCTAAGCTTTTCCTTTTTTAAGAGGCTGACAGTTATTTTTAGAGTTTTGTTTTCCCTCTTCCCTCCTTGCCAGAATGAATGAAAGAGGAGGTGGTGAAAGCGGCGCTGGCCCATTGGAGCGGTGGCGATTAGAACCCAAGAACGCGGGTAGGGGGCGCGGAGGGAGGGACTCCAGGGCTCCCGGAGGAGGCAGCCTTTTCCTCCCTCCAGTTTCCCTATGCCCTCCAATTCGGCTGGTCGGCCCAAGAAAGGGAGCAGTGAGGATGATGCTGCATTTTTAACATACCACAAAGCTAGCAAGGGATTTCCTTGCAAAGGCTTTCCACGTTGTCATTCTCCAGACTGGGCGGCTGCAACCCAGGTTGCCACAGCCCCCATCTCTTGGGGGTGCATTGGGCCTCTAGGGATCCTTCTTTGCTCTGATGATTGGAGAGGAAGCATTTGCCAATAGCTGTCACCTGTGGCTTGGTGTGTGTGTGTGTCTGTTGGAAGTGAAGATACACAGGCAATATGTGGTTTATCATAGAATACTACATTCACTTTCTGTACTTCTGAAGTTTAAGACCAGAAGTTCTCAAAGTGGGTTTGTCTCCTTTCCCCATCTTCCCTTCTACCCCTCACCCCTGAGGATTGATTTAAGATGAAGCCACGAGAGGCTACTTTTCTCCTAGGAGAAGAATTTCAGAAGCAAAGATTTTGAGACAATGATCACATAATCTTTGCCTGAATAAAGAGGGCTAGATAGGCAGGGGGCAAAGATACTGGAGTCAATTAATGTGTAAAACAGAGTCACCTTCACATATGGGAAAGAAAACTCCCACCATGCACAGTTCCACCCTCCATACCCAACAGTGTGGCGGTGAGGAGCCTCCACAGGTCAGATCAATTTTCAAAACTTTAATATGAATAAATGTGTCTGTGTTATTTTCCTGCCTATTGGGGCTTTCACAAGATTTTATTCTGGAAAGAATATGAAGAAATTTGGAGGATAGATTCTCAAGTTTGTGAACTGGAGATCTGTTTTCCAAAGTGTCTTCTTGTTCTTGCGTTGACCTAATAGAGAAGATTGAGTTTCAAGAGATGAGTCCACTCACACTCCCTTAATCACAATGAAAGGGTCGGTCCTTCATTAGATGTTTAGAGATGTACCCATCAATGCATACAAACAAGCCAAAGGACTCATCTGCTTAATTGATGCTTTTATTTTTGCTAGTGGATCAGCCCTTCAGTTAGGAGATCAATGAGACAGCAGAGAGCTCAGAAATAGGGGCACTGCTTAGGGGCAAGACTCACAAGGTGGTGTTGTTCATAAGATTAAAGAAAAATCCTAGCCTTTTAAAATGGAATGTGTTCTTGGTGACCATTCAGCTTGAATTCCCACCCAGGGCAGAAACAGCTTCTGCAAGATTCCTGATGGTTCGCTGTCCAGCCCAGGCTGCAACATTCTCAAATCTAAGAACTCACTGATTTTTCTAGGAACCATTTGAATATTCGACCATTTCCTTGAGTTCAGCTGAGCTCAGCATCTTTGCAACGTTGTCCATGGACTAGTTCTCCTCTTCAGCAGGACGAGTCCCCTTTGCAACCAACTGGCACTTCATGTAATGTATTCCATTAGTGCCACATGATGGGAAATTGTTTTTGGATATACAGCAAAGAGGAAATGTACCTGTCATCTGTTTTCTACACCTTCTTTGTTATATTAAGTATATTTGGCCTTATCAGCTACATGACTTTTTCTAAGAAACAGTCTTTTTTGCAAAATAGAGAAGAATAGATTTTCAGAATGGATGGTGTTGAGAAAGTTATATAGTCCATTTTATAGATAAAGGCATTCTGAAGATAAAGAACTGTAGAGATTAAGTGACTCCAAGGCTACACTCAGAGTTATTTGAAGAGCTGACACCAGTATCTGGCCTTGGTTTCCTGTTTCTGGGCCCAGTGCATCTTCCCTGGCAGCTTCAGATCCAGCCCATCCCTCTCTTTCTCACAATGAACAAACACGTCGGAACTGCTTTCTCTCTTCTTACTCTCTCCATTTCCCAAACCTCCTTTCACAGTTAATCCAATAGCATTAGAGAAGACTAAAGATACCAATAGATAATTGACTAATTTATGATTCATCCCTAAGATAACCTAATTTGATGTAAGTACGAAGCATGTTGTAAGATTATAAAGACATGAAAATACATGCACTAAATGTTAAGTGAAAAAGTATATACAGTATTAAACCATTTTGAAAAATAAAGAGAGATCCATAGAAAAAGCATTAAATCTGCCTTAAAATGTCTGCATATTGCAAGACGATAGGATTATGGGTGTTTTTTTTTTTTTTTAAGTAACATCTAAATTTTAGAAAAGTTTTAGATTAAGGAAAATTCGGGAATATAATACACCGAGTGCCCTTATCCCTCGCACCCAGTCCCCTATGATCAATAACTTATGCTAGTATGGTTCTTTCATTATCATTCATGGACCAGTATCAGTATATTCTTATGAACTGAAGTCTACACTTTATTCCGCTTTCCTTCGTTTTTATTAATATCCTTTTGTGTTCCAGGATCCCATTTAGGACACCACATTGCATTTCGTCATCCTTAGGCTCCTTTTGGCTGTGACAGTTCTCAGATTTTCCTTGTGTTTGAAACCTTGACCAATCTGAGGAGTACTGGTCAGATACCTGGTAAAATGCCCCTGCCCTTGGAATTGTCTGATGTTTTTCTCATGATGAGACAGGGGTTGGGAGTTTGGGGAGGAAGAACACAGAAGTAAAGTGCCACTTTCATTGTAGGCTCTCAAGGGTACAGTCTATCAGTGTGACTTGTTACTACTGATGGAACCTGGAACACCTACCTAGAGTGGTGTGTGTTAGGTTTCTCCACTGCAAAATTACTCTTCTTCCACCTGCCTTCCCACACTGTCCTCTTTGGAAGGAAGTCACTGTGTACAGCCTACACTTAAGGATTAGAGCTATGGTCCATCTCCTTCCTCCCTGAGACTGGAGCCTCTATAAGTTATTTGGAATTTTTCTGCATGGGATATGTGCCTATTCTCTTCTTTCTAATCTATTCTATCCTATTCTACACTATACATTGATATAATATTGTATATCAGTACAGATTCAGGGCTATGTCTAGGTATTTCTGTTCTGTTTGGGCTATAATTTGATACTACTTAGTTGACTTCATTACTCAGATTGTTCCAGTTTTTGCCATGGGATCCTTTTCCATGAGCTGCTGTATCCCTTTGACATACCAACTGTTATTGGGTACCTTTTTAAAAAAGTATTTCTAATTCTCTGGTACTGTAAGGTATTCTAATCTCATCTTGTAGCTTTCCTGCCCCAGTCCTAGAATCATCCATTTCTCCAAGGAGCCTTGCCTCATTTTATTGTAGAATGGTATTAGAAACAAAGATCTGAGTACCATATGTGCTGCTCGCTCTTGGGATATTACCGCTTCTAAGCTCTCTCAGCTGACACAGAAAGGAAATACATGGGTCTATACTATTCCCTGTATATGTGTACCTATAAATAGTTCTTTGTGAAACTCTCTGTATCTAGATTACACTAAATATGGGTTTATATTTGTGTCTCCAACTATAATCTATTGCCAGATGGTAACTGTATCCTCTGCCTCTTGTTTACCTGTAACCTCTCACTCCAACAGTGAGAAATTGTCTCTGTGGGACATATTTAAATTATTTTTCTATAATGAAAACATATTACTTTTTGTTTATAAAAAAATGGTTAAGGGAAAGAAGAAAAGCATGGTTTCTTAATTTTGATGCTATAGAAAGTTAATGCTAAATACCTCCAAATATCATTATGGAAGAAGAGCATGTTTTCTTAATTTTTTTTTCTTTTTTATGGCCATACCTGTGGCATATGGAAGTTCCCTGGCTAGGGGTTGAATTGGAGCTGCAGCTGCCGGCCTACATCACAGTCACAGCAATGTGGGAACCTAGCCGCATCTTGACACCTACACTGCAGCTTGTGGCAATGCCAGTCCTTAACCCACGGAGTGAGGCCAGGGATCAAACCTGCATCCTCAAGGACACTATGTCAGGTTCTTAACCCAGTGAACCACAAAGGGAACTCTGGTTTCTTAATTTTGATATTATGAAAGGCTAATGCCAAATATCATATTAGAAAGATAAATTATATGTTAAAAATAAAGGAAATGTTAGCAATATGCTAGATCAACCTACAGGCTAATGTGCACTGAAACATCAGTGGAAACCAATCACATGATAATTCTAGTGAATCTGATATAAAATAATAAAGTTTAAAATTGAAAGCAGTGCACTTAGGGGCCAATCAGTTACAACATAATCATCTGTACTGTTTAGTTCATATAGGATTTGTCTTTCTTGATATATCTTGGTCAAGATCCATTTTCAAGGCCTGGAACGAGGTTGCGTTTTTATCCACTTGTCCTTTGGTAGGACAGAACGCCAGAAGGTGAACCTGAGCACAGAACAGTTGAGTTCTAGGCCAGCTCTATAGGTTACTTCCTGGGTGGGTTGGGCAAGACACCTCACTCTCTGAGCCTCAGTTTTCCTTATTTATAAACCTGAATTCCAGTACCCCACTTGTTGACTTCAGTCATGTCACTATTTACCAAAACTCTACAGCTCCACTCTATTTATTAATGCTGTAATAATACCTATTGTAACAAATAAACCTCCAAAACTCAGCAGTATAAAACAATAAAAGTTTATGTCTTGTTCAAGGTTAATAGTCTATTTTGGATATCCTTGCTGAGCAGGAACAGGTAGAACACAGAGCTCTATTTCTGTAGGTAATTCATCCACCTTTGCCTTACAGTTTTCAAGGTCATTCCTAAGGCCATTTCCTAGCCAGCCAGCTGAAAGGGAGAGGGAGCCTGGTGGAGCCCATCTGGGAGGTTTATGGCTCTGTCTGTAAAGAGGCACATACCACTCCCTCTTACATGCCTCTGATTAGAACTTAATCACAAGAGAAGCTGAATGATGCAGGTTAGCTGGGTATCTAGGAAGAAGAGGAAGTGGGTATGATGATCAAACTCCCTGACCCCTTTCCTGGGTACTCTTGTCTTGTTTACCCCAAGCCCCTGCTATGTGTTGACGGTGAGGATCTGGTACCCTTTTGTCATTTCACACAGGACTTGTTGTTCTGCTACTGCCATCTCAAGCAACACAGGCTTTTAGGCTTTAGGGAAATGCTCTTTGAGGTCCTCTTGTAATGGCTTTAAGGAGTTTGCATAGGATCTCCCATACCTCTTGGTGAGGTCAGTTGTATCCAGGAAGTGCACTTCTGAGATGGAATGTTTCAGAGGCAGTTCTGGTCTTTATCATGTTGGGTATTTCCAGCTGCAGCTGCTTTAAATAATAAGGACATTTCCTATCTCACAAAGTATGATGTCTCAAAGAATGGCAGTTACAGGGCTGGTTAATTTAGAGGTTCAAGGGTGTCATTAGGAATCCAAGTCCTTTTCCACACTCTGCTTTGCCCATCCTTGGAGCATGGTCTCTGAACTCCTGCTAGCTCCACAGGCAGTGCATCCAGGCAAATCAAGATCCCAAGGAAAAGGAAGCTGCCTCTTTCTCTGAATCTCTTCTAAGAGTGAAGTCCTTCCCAGAAAGACCCACAACAGGTTTCCTCTTAAGTCTCATTTCTCATGCCCATGTCCAAAGCAATCACTGGCTTAGACTAATCTGGGCTCTAACGCTGGGGTAGGGGATGGGGTCACCCTCCTCCTTGAGTACATCATCATATGGGAGTTTGTGTGGGGTTGATTTTCTTTGTTTTATGTTGTAGTTGTTTTAAGCAAAAGTTCCTTTAGGAAGAAGCATGGTGTGATGGCAGGGATGTTTGAATGTGGGGCATCTGACACTAACTTTGGTGTGGAGTTTTCTGGGCAGAGCCCGCTGGTTTCTGGAGACCATACTTTCTGAATGGAAAAGAGCACTGTAATCTGATAAAAGAGTTGCTTTTCTGGTTTGTAATGGATTTATGTTAAAAAACTCTACAATGGTACATGATGGATATTTGATATCTTAAAAATTGCCTTCATTTAAATAGCATACAGACATACAGGTATTCTCCTAGAAAATCCATGCTCTGATCGCCATATCTGTGTAGGACGAAACTGACTGACCCAAGAAGTCTGGGCAACCATCTTGCCTTAGTGAAAATTATAAGACGTTTAGATAGGGTTTGCATCAAGGAATAACCTAAAATTTATCATATATAAGATTGTGCATCAGATGTGGCTTGTAGGTTCAATCTTGTTGCCATGTTGTTGCACCTTGTATGCTTAAAATTCAAAATAAACACCATTCTCATTCTAATAGTAAAATATCCACAATATATATTCCCCCCAAAAAAAGGAACGAAAAGGTGTAGCTATCCACTTTTATTCCCTTTATAAATTAACCATCAGGACTGAATTTTTGCCAGAACTTCTATTTTCCTCTGGTGGAACATAAAGTGTTGAAGAAGATGTCATGCAATCAGGTTTTGCTTTTGCCTTAATCCACCTCCTGCTTAACTACTGTATTACATTTCTGCCTCCTGCTTAACTACTGTATTACCTTGGTTACATCATTAAATATCAATAAGCCTTAGGTTTATGCCTGTAGACTAATACAGAGTATTAACGTTGAGCTAAAGTGATATTAATTTCACCCCAGTTTTGATGTCATGATCTTCTGGAACTTGAGTTCATGGGCTTCATTTGCTGGGTTTGCTACATCTTAGCCAGAGTTACCCCTGATTCCCTACGAAGTTGAAGTCTCAGCTTCTCTTTCCCAGTTACTATTTACACACCAAACACAGCATCTTTGAGGATTGGGAGTGGCCCAGCACACAAAGAGACCACAAGCTTTGCTGTTGGTCAGGAAAAGATAGGCGAGGCTGGAAAAAATGCTTAGAATATTGTGGCCACAGGAGAGTAGCTGGACTGAACATTAAACAACTGCCTGCCAAAATACAGTACAGTGTGGGCGTATTGGATCAATACACAAAGATGGCCTCTGTGCACATCCCATTTTTAATCACCCAAATAATCATTTTCTAATTTAGGTAGATGTAAGTCAGACTTTTTTTAAAAGCATCTTTTAATTCAATTTTGTTTTTTCTCTTTCAATCCAAACGTAATACAGGTCAATCAGATTTGCTCTATAAAGGATTTCCTACATATTTTCCCTTTCTTCCTTCCTTTCCTCTCTTCTTCCCTCCTTCCCTTCCTTCCAGTAGAAATTCTTTTTTTCTCAAATGTTCCTAGCAATGCCTTCTGCAAATTATTCTAAAAA
Organism: Sus scrofa; assembly: GCF_054392235.1. Classification (NCBI taxonomy): domain Eukaryota; kingdom Metazoa; phylum Chordata; class Mammalia; order Artiodactyla; family Suidae; genus Sus; species Sus scrofa. The sequence goes on from NC_139389.1 coordinate 51,363,060, forward strand.
CAAAACAAAACAAAACAAACAAACAAACAAAAAACCCCAGATGAACTCAGAAGGAGATTTCTTTCTTTTCTTTTCTTTCTTTCTTTTTTTTTTTTTTTTTTTTGCTTTTTAGGTCTGCACCTGCGGCATATAGAGACTCCCAGGCTAGGGGTCCAATCAGAGCTGCAGCTGCTGGCCTACACCACAGCCACAGCAACATGGAATCCGAGCCATGTCTGTGACCTACATCACAGCTCACGGCAACACTGGATCCTTAAGCCACTGAGCGGGGCCAGGGATTGAACCCACAACCTCATGGTTCCTAGTCGTATTCGTTTCCGCTGCGCCAAGATGGGAACTCCCATATTGTTTGTAATAGAATTATGCATTTTCCAAAAAACTTGTGCTCATATTCAGAATGGGTTGCTGGTTACCAGACTGGGTTTTGGGTGGTGTTACTACACCCAGGAAGAAACCTATTCTTAAAGGAGCAGTGCTCATTAATAACTGTGCTTGTCACTTTCAAGCCTGACCATGAAAATGCCTTCTATTCCCTGAAAAGGCAGTTCTCCCATCAGATCCTGGCAAAATAAAGAACTCTGTGAAGCTATGTGCTGAGTGGAAGTGGGCATCATATTTGCCAGGAAGAGATATTGCAATAGGGAGTAATAGGGATGTTGCTCCACCTTTATCATTGCATCATCTGATAGCAACAAGATGCCACTGTAAAGAAGACAGCAGCAGATGCTAACAACACTCCCTGTCTCTAGTCACAGCAGACCTTGCCCAGTGGATGGAGGAGAAAAAGAGACTTAAATAGTGAGAAGTCTTTTCAGGAAGGGAGGTGCAGAGGGTGAGGTCTAACCCAGCAGAAAGGAGCGTTTTACCCCTGGCATTGTTTAGAATGACAACACAAGGTGATAATAATAGCAGATCAGACTTCCATCAGTCTATTATTTCTTTAAATTTTCTATACCCAAAGCTATCACTTGCAGTGGAAGGCGTCCACCATTCTGTCCTTGCCTCTTACTTAATAAATCTCTGCTTCCAGGAGTTCCAAATGTGATTGCTGAGCTAGTTCCCATTCTGCATATTCAATACTGCATATTTCTGAAAACATTTGGATGGCATATTTGGGATCATAATATGAAAGACCTAGTTGTCTACTCATATGATTATAACTCCTCCCCTTGGAGGACTCCCCAACCCCCACCTCCCAGAATGGTGTAGAAGTTGAGAGAAGAGACACAGAAGAACCTGACTCTTGTGCCGAAGAACTTGCTTATGACTTATTTCAAATAGAGTTTTCATGTTGGGGAAAACCGATCGCTACAGAAAAAAAAATGTAAGTGAAAATGGCACTAGACATCAGACAAACTCAAACTATTTGCAAGTGTGTTTGACATTCTTTGGTCTTCAGCCCGTCAACTGACATAAGGAATTCCACTATGACCTTTGAGAAATTTTTAGCCTCCCAGCCAGGAGAATCAAAGTAAACAAAATGAATTAATATTCAAATGGAAACAAACCAAGTTTCATATGACCATTCACCTGTGCTAAATAAATAACAAAGCATGTCCAGAAAACATGTGGGCAACACGTCTCAAAGTTTAGTTATCTTGTTGACAGAGGCAAAATCAATAGATATTTATAGAAACTGTGATGTACCCCCTTTCTGCGAAACCTCATTGTTGGCAATGTGCCCCTTCTTTGCTGTGCAGCTGTCATTTTCAGTGCAGTTTTTCTGCTATTGTATTGAAATAATTGATATCTCCCACCTACACAGACTGCAGTCTTCATGAGAGCAATGTGTATTACCCACTGGCCTTGCACCCTCGCTTTCTAGCAGGATGCCTGGTCAGAATAACCATACAGTAGCAGAACAGCTACTTAATTCATTCCACAATGGCTCTCCCATGTAGGAAAAATACAAAGGGAACTGAGGAAGGTGGGACAAACATACTTGTCACTAAAGATAAGACACAACAAACAAGTTTTGATTCAGTCCTTATGGCTGACGACATAGGTACTCCTGTTCACCTGTGTCCACTGTCCATTTTGCTTTTGTTCCCAAGTATCTCTTGGTTTTTGGCCCTCCTAGCTGCCTTGACACCAGCTTCAGCTCTCGTCATTTTATCAGATTGTCTGAGTCTTGGAGCTTCCCTCTCTCTTTGGCAGCACTGTGCTTTAGTGATAACTTTCCCTTTTTGGCAATTTTCAGAATCTGAACAACATTCATTATAGCTGGAGTGTGAATTCAAGGGCAGGAGTAGTAAAAGAGGAGGCTGAAGGAATGAGCAGGGGCAAGAACAGAAAGAAGCTTGGAAGCCACGTTCATTCACATACTGACAGAAGATTTTAACTGAATAACAAAAAAGTACAAAATTTCCCTTGCTAACTGGACAAGACGGCTAGTTTCACCTCGAGCTTACATTGTAGAGTTGGAGCTTCTGTCTCAGAACAATGTGGGAGTTACTGAAGTGTTATAGGGGAACAGACTGGGTTTTAGAGCAGAGCTCTGTTACCCTGTAGACAGGGAAGTGGATGGTGCAAGAGTGAACACGGGGTGATCCTTTAGAAAGCCAAAGCAGCTGTTGGAGCCAAGTACAAGGGCATTCTGGACCAAGGGAATTAGGACAGGGATGGTGAGAAATGAAGGGATTGGAAAGTTCCTTACAAGTGGAAAACAGATATACTGTGACCCTGGATTAAAGGTGGATGTGCACACTGAGGACAGAGAATATAGGTCCTCAAGGCACCTACAAAGACAAGCATAAAAGCAATGGCAGTAACTTTTCCCCTTTCAGTTTTACAGGTGATGGCAATTCATATTATAGATACCTGGACTCTGGCTAAACACATCTGGTTCAAATCCCTCAAATCCCTTCTCCGCCTCCTTCTAGGGGTATTTCTTTGGCCAAGATGTTTAATACCACTCTAAGATTTAGCCTTTTCATCTGTAACAGTGGGATAATAAAAGCTCCCACCTCAGATGCTAATGTGCATATTAAGTGGACTACTGAGCATAAACATTCAAATACATTAATAAAAGGATGAATGTTCTGTAAAGTTATATGGGAGTTATGAGATGAGCTTCTTGCCTTCAAATACATAGGTAAGGTGAAAGAAATTACATTATTGCTTGAAAGTAAAACAGATAATTAAATTAATTTGCATATATTTAACAGCTGTACCAAAGTGTATATAGAGATAGGTTTAGATATTATTTTTTTTTAATTTTATTTTCCCACTGTACAGCAAGGGGGTCAGGTTATCCTTAGATGTATACATTGCAATTACAGTTTTTTCCCCCACCCTTTCTTCTGTTGCAACATGAGTATCTAGACATAGTTCTCAATGCTATTCAGCAGGATCTCCTTGTAAATCTATTCTAGGTTGTGTCTGATAAGCCCAAGCTCCCGATCCCTCCCACTCCCCACCCTCTCCCATCAGGCAACCACAAGTCTCTTCTCCAAGTCCATGATTTTCTTTTCTGAGGAGATGTTCATTTGTGCTGGATATTAGATTCCAGTTATAAGTGATATCATATGGTATTTGTCTTTGTCTTTCTGGCTCATTTCACTCAGGATGAGAGTCTCTAGTTCCATCCATGTTGCTGCAAATGGCATTATGTCATCCTTTTTTATGGCTGAGTAGTATTCCATTGTGTATATAGACCACATCTTCCGAATCCAATCATCTGTTGATGGACATTTGGGTTGTTTCTATGTCCTGGCTATTGTGAATAGTGCTGCAATGAACATGCGGGTGCATGTGTCTCTTTTAAGTAGAGCTTTGTCCGGATAGATGCCCAAGAATGGGATTGCAGGGTCATATGGAAGTTCTATGTATAGATTTCTAAGGTATCTCCAAACTGTTCTCCATAGTGGCTGTACCAGTTTACATTCCCACCAGCAGTGCAGGAGGGTTCCCTTTTCTCCACAGCCCCTCCAGCACTTGTTATTTGTGGATTTATTAATGATGGCCATTCTGACTGGTGTGAGGTGGTATCTCATGGTAGTTTTGATTTGCATTTCTCTTATAATCAGCGATGTTGAGCATTTTTTCATGTGTTTGCTGGCCATGGTTTAGATATTATTGATATGCTCATAGATACTTAAAAGGATGCAGTTTAAGAGGAGACATTTACAGTGATAGGCAGAGAAACTTAGCTATGCTGAATGCTTACTGTTTATTGCTTTATATTCATTATTTAAATAATTACTAAAGAATCTTGTGACATAGGTACCACTTACTCAGTTTAACAGATGTTAGAACTGAGGTGCAGAGGGCTAAGAATTATTAGAATTTGAAATCAGACCTGGTACTTTGAAGTCCCTGCTCATTCTGATATTCAGGCTGCTGAGTAGAATTTACTGTGTTTCTAGAGTATCTTGGGTTTTTCTTTGTTTAGAAAAATTACCCATCTATTGACTTTTTCTTATTTTGCCTCTCCATGTATCCAAGGGAAATATTCCACTGCCTGTGTCAGTTGCCCTGGGGAAAATAAGACCTTTGCTTAATGATTTCCCCTCTCTTTGTGGGAGGGGAGAGCTTTCTACAACCAGCAGAATTCTGAAATCTTCTCTTTGGGCAATGAATGTGGAGGGAAGACCTTAGAACATGCGGGACAAAAGGAAGAAGGTGACCTACAAACTACTGTTTTCAGGTCCTATGAGATTTCATTCAATTTATGTTTCTTTCACTTAAGCTCTGGCCTGTTTGGCCAAAGAGAGCAAATTTAGTAATTAGTCCTACTTTCAATCCCTCAGTCACTTCTGTTTTGTGGAGCATAATGATTTCCTGAGGAAAGAAAAGCCTCCGCTGCACATTTCTTAAAAGAAGAACCCCCTCCCTCCCCCACAGAGGTACAGTACCCTATTTTTACACTTTCATCAAAGTAAAATCAAATAGTACATAGACCTCATAATGAAAAGCAAGGCTCCCTGCTCTAAAAGTTCCCACTCTCAGTCCCACACCTGAGAAACAACTCTCATTTTTTTAGCCCTTTCTTCTGGAATATTTCTCCACACCTCTAAACAATAGTTATAGAGTTCTATTTCAGGATTAACCATTTTAGACCAATGTCTTTTTCTGTTGCTTCTTTAATATCCCCACTAAATTAAGTCATTATTTTTATAAAAATAACTTTTAATTATAGTTATATCTTCAAAGCATGATAAATATGCATTATTAAAGCATTAAAATGCATATAGTCAATGATGATAAAAATAGATGCATTTGTTATAATAGAACTTTAGTACCAACTGGATTTACTCTGGTTTATTTAACCATCCTCCTACTGATACATACTTGGCTCAGCCTCAGATTTCAGCCTTTATAAATGATGCTGAATAAACAAAAACTGTTGCTAACTCTAAGCACACACGTATGTTCCTAGTTTCCTAGGAAAAATTCCTAGCAATATAGTTTCTAGCACAGTTTTTTGTCTTTTGTTTTTGTTGCTTTGGTTTTAGTTATCAACATATATTGTTAAACTTCTTTCAGAAAGTCTGCACCAATTTTTTCCACTAAAACAGGGATCAACAAACTTTTTCTGTAAAGGACCAGAGAGTAAATATTTTAGGCTTATGGGCCAAAGCAGCATTGAGGATATTAGATAGGTATTTATGTAACAAGAGAGAAACACGAATTCCCACCATTTTTAATTAACAAAATTCAAAGTGTAATAATAATAATAATAAAAGAATATATATATATTTATATATATGACTGGGTCACTATGCTATAGAGCAGAAATTGATGCAACACTGTAAATCAACTACACTAATAAAGACAAATACTTAGGTATAAAAAATAAAATACTTTTTTTTTGGTAACACAGATCTGCTAATAAAAAGAACAGATTTCTTTGGGGGCAATAACATTTCGCTTACTTATATGTGCTAGACAGAATAAAGACCCTACAAATATATCCTCTTCTTAATCCTTGGATCCTTTACATATGTTATGTAGCAAAAGGGAAGTTGATGATATAATTGAAATTACAGATGTTAAAGAGACTAGCTTGGATTATTCATGTAGGCTTAATTTAATCAAATGAGCTCTTAAAAGCAGAGAGAATACTCTTGGGCTGAAGGCAAAGAGGCAGTCAAAGAAGTAGAGATTAAAGCATGAGAAAGACTGGACCCACAATGATGGATTGTCCACATGGAAAGCATGAGAAAGGTCATGAGAAATATCTAGGAACAGAGACTGGCCCCTGGCCAACAGCCAACAAGGAAACAAGGACCCTAGTTCTATAATCATAAGGAACTGAACTCATTCAACAACATGAATTAGCTTAAAAGTGGACTTATTCCCAGAGTCTCCAGAAAGGAGCACAGTTTTGCTGACACCAGGACTTTGGCCTTATAAGACTCTGAGCAGAGCCATGCTGTAATTCAGACCTCTGATGAGATAATAAATGGGTGTTGTTTTAAGCCACTAAGGTGTGGTAATTTGTTACAGCAGTGACAGAAAGCCCAAAACATTGGGCTTTCAAATTTTTTGTTTTCTACCATCAAAATTGGTTGCAAATGTCCATCCGTTAACGTTGATCTAAAAGGATTTTGTATATTTCATCTATGAAATGTCTTTTCACACAGGAAGCTATTGCCTAGTACTGATAACAATCCACAAACATAGGATTTTTAATAGCACTTATTCATTTTGGAAGGAATTTACAGATTCTATCAGAATCTCTTCTGGATGTTTGCCTTTTAACATGCCATTATATTGCAGATAAATTATTTCCAATTGAAAGTCAGATGGAAGTTCCTCAGTTGGACAGTTAAATTGATTTTAAAATTTGGAAATTTCCCTTGCACTTTCATCAACATCAAGAACACTGCTAACTAATTGTAGTTTTAGTTCAGAACTGTAATTTAGCCTGCTTCCAATTTGTCTAAGAATGGAGATCTAACTTATTGTTTTAACTTTTGACAGCATAAGACTTAGTAAAAAAAAAAGTTTGATATTACTTATGATTTAAACAACATCAGTTGTTGTGGAAATGACTACTGAAATATACATTTCATACATAAGCACTTGTTTGCCTTTCTTCATGTTCATTAAGAAACATTATCAAGTAAGCAGTAAAAGCTAATTTCAAAGTTACTCGGTATTTGATAATAGTCATTAACGGAAGTTCTTTTCATTCAGAAAAATTTCATTCCTGTTCCTGAGTTCAAAATCATCCAACTGATAGTGCTTAAGTCCACAAGAGTAAATGAAGTTCCCTACTGACACTGTTGGTTCAGTAACACCAGATAGATTCAAATGCTTTATGGAAAGTACATGCTGATGAATAATACTGGGATTAACCTTATGCTTTAAACACTTGAGGTTTGTGAATTAATAAAAAAAAGGTTTTTTTCTACTCCACACATTTTTACCATCATCAGTGAAAACACATCTTAGCAGATTCCGCTTCAGGTTGTACTGAAGTAGTTTTTTTCAACTTCCTTGAAGATCTTAGCTGTAATTGTTCCACATAGATAAGTAGGAAAGCGTAATTCTTTGGTCACTTCAAACTCATCACTGACATATCTGATAAGCAACAACTGACTAGTACTGGTGGCATCTTTTGAGTCATCAAGGGCCAAGAAAATCCACTCAAGATCATTTGCTTTGTTTTTAATTGAGTATTGATGTTGCTCCCAATGTTTTCAATCCTTTGAGAAACTGTCCTTGCCAAAAAGTTGACAGTCTTAATTACTTTGTCTCACTATATTTCTTCAATTGCTTAGTCAACATTGGTAAATGGATTTCTTGCTTGGCTAATAAATGAGCTGCTGAGAAATTTTGTTGCAGCCTCATTTTTTTTTTTTTAATTTTTGTGAAGAAATTCTGTTGTGATTAGTTGTTTCATTTAAATCTCTCTACTTTCTCTGATTTTTGTTTTCCCATGAGTTGGAAATGTGATGAGTGCATAATCTGAAAATATCAACATTTATTTAGAACTGCTATAGTATCACTGCTTAATAAAAAGATATTTTGCCATCTAATTTGACAATAAAATAATCCTTAGTTCCCTATCATTAGATTGCAATATTTGAAATCCACTTTTTTTTTTCTTTTCTTATTTTGACATTGACATGCAATGGTAATAAAATAAATGTGGTACAGTGATATGCAATGGTACCAGAAATGTTGTAGAATTAGAACTGTCATTGTAATTTTGTAGTGAACCAAACAATGATGCAAAGCAATGAGATTGCAACATATGGTCTGTGTCACAGTTATTCAACTCTGCTGCTGAGCTTGAAAGCAGCCATAAACAATGTGTAAATGAATGGGTGTGGCTGAGTGCTAATAAAACTTTAATTGTGGACACTAATATTTGAATTTCATATAGTTTTCATGTGCCACAGATAGTTACTTTTTAAAAAATTTTACTTCAGTAATTTTAAAAGGAAAAGCCTATTCTTTTCTCATAAGCTATACAAAAAAGGAAGTCAAGGTTTGGACTTTGGGCTGTAATTGGCAGCTCCCTGTACCAGAAGAATATCCTTTATTAACAAATCAAAAATTTCAAATAAACTTAAACCATTAAATATTTACCATTTATTTTCTTAAAAATTTACTTTAGCAAAAAATAGTAGGGAAAAATGAGGAGTATGGAAGTGAAAGGGGAAGGACATTGACATTTTTCAGGGCAAGTCTGCTTATAGATGCGCTAGTAAACTAAGAATTCTGTGTCACCATGAGTAGATGGCAGTAGAGTAATGTGAATGAAAAGTGACATTTGGATTTTTTTATCTTTTCTTATTTTAGTTGAGGGGAAAGATTCAGATCAAGAAAGTGAGACTGTCTGCAGAGGAAAACATCTCATATACAGAAGGAAAGGAAACAGTCTCACCATGGCTCTCTATAGTTACTATGTTCTGTTTTGGTTTTTGTCATTCGCACAAATGATCAAATCTGGCCTAGATTTTTGCTAACCCTGTTTTGTTTTGTTTTTTCTAAAAGTGCAAATAAGGATTCTTTACATCAGTATTCTCATTACCTAAAAGAGGTAATTAGAAGAATCCCTTTACCTTAATATTCTACACTACAGCTTCTCTTCATTTTTGAAATTTTATGTAAATACACAAAAGCAAAAAGAGCAGTTTGTACCAAAGTAGACTTTAAGCAGGGATGGAACAGCCTAGTGTTTCATGCATTGAAATGGGATTCATGGAGGTGGCTCCCACCTGACTCCCATGATTCACCTCCCTGTCCAGCCAGCCACCCCCTCCCCAGGCCTGTCTTCACCTCTGCAGTGATGTGACACAACATTTGTTTCAGGACAGGACCGGTCCCACCCTAACCTAGAAAAGTTATAAAATGGGATTTGGTGTTCATCCCTCGTGAACACCCTCCTCTGGCCTATTTCATACTTTCAGAAGCCCCAATACCCAGAGTCTCAGATTTTGTATTTCCTCTTTTCACCCCCTATGATGCATACTCAAACCAGTACCTTCATGCTTTCAAGTAATGCAATACCTAGTTTGATAAACCAAGTTGTGCTATTATAATACCACTTATTAACAGAGCACTTATAATGTTAATGATGTCAATCATAATAACTAACATTTATGGCATCTTTACAAAGAGCCAGGGCCTTTGCATACACTGCTTTATTTAATCCTCACAGAAGTCCTGGGTGGACAGTATTCGCTGTCCTAAGATTCTAGATGAACTAATTAAGGTTCCAAGAGGATAAATGACTTTTAAGTTCCCATAACCACTAGATGGCAGAGCCTAGATTTAAATCCAGATCTTTTCTGCTCCAAATCCTGTATATAGATTCTAAAGAGAAAGCAGAGGAGGGAAATGAAAAAGTCATAACCATCTAAAAAGAATTAGCCTGCTATTGTGTGAGCTGTTATTTCCTTCAGCTCTCACTTATTAATGAGTGAGGTAGCCAAGACAAGGGTCAATATATAATGTTTACGTATCTCTTTTCTCAATGAAACTATTATGTGGTGGCCTCAAGAAGTTAAATCTCAGATAAAGTGGGCAATATACAGAATATAGAAAGTAAGAATAACTTCTCAGATAAAATATAAATGTTATTTTATAATATATAGCCCAGCTGGCTACAATAAATTGAGAGTATAACTACTAATTATATTTCAAAGTCACAATAATTTTTTTTTGTTCTTGTTGTTTTAGTTTTTTTTTTTTACTTTTCTAGGGCAGCACCTGCAGCATATGGAGGTTCCCAGGCTAGGGTCTAATCGGAGTTGTAGCTGCCGGCCTACGCCACAGCCACAGCAATGCCAGATCCAAGCCACATCTGCAACCTACACCACAGCTCACGGCAACACTGGATCCCTGACCCACTAAGCGAGGCCAGGGATCGAACCCGCAACCTCACAGTTCCTAGTTAGATTCGTTTCCGTTGAGCCACGATGGGAACTCCAATATCTTTTTTTTTTGTCTTTTTTTTTTTTTGCTATTTCTTTGGGCCACTCCCGCGGCATATGGAGGTTCCCAGGCTAGGGGTCGAATTGGAGCTGTAGCCACCGGCCTACACCAGAGCCACAGCAACGCGGGATCCGAGCCGCGTCTGCAACCTACACCACAGCTCACGGGCAACGCTGGATCGTTAACCCACTGAGCAGGGGCAGGGGCTGAACCCGCAACCTCATGGTTCTTAGTCGGATTCATTAACCACTGCGCCACGACGGGAACTCCCCAATATCTTTTTAAATGTAGTTAGTCATACAGGCATTCTACAGACAACCAGTAACTACATTCATATAAGATATGATTGGAATTCAATGATCACTCTTTTGAGAATGAACATATGTACTGCATGTAAATGAACAATTTAATTCATTCATTGCCATAACCCCCATAGTTGAATTGTACTCTTGTGTAAAATTTTGTGACTTTTTTTTTTTAGGGCCACACTTGTGGCATATGGAAGTTCCCAGGCTAGGGGTCCAATTGGAGCTACAGCTGCTGGCCTACACCACAGGCACAGCAACTCGGGATCTGAGCCGTGTCTGTGACCTACACCACAGCTTGTGGCAACACTGGCTCCCTGACCCACTGAGCAAGGCTGGTGATCAAACCTGTATCCTCAGGGATATTAGTCGGATTCATTTCTGCTGTGCCACAATGGGAACTCTGATTTTGTGATTTCCTGGACATTCTATGCCGCCCGTGTTGATAACTGTTAATTGTTCACATCGTGTACTACCACATGATGACTTTGCCTCCTCTCTTTTAATTTCTATTTATTCTCTTTCTTTAATATTGTCCATCTGCTGTCTTTGATACAGAAGTTTGTTTTAGTTGAAGTCAACTGATGTATTCTTTAATGCATCATCACTATTTTTCTATATTTTCTCAGATCCATTTCATAATTTTATTTTCTTTTATTAGGGCCGCACCTGTGGCAAATGGAAATTCCCAGGCTAGAGGTTCAATCAGAGCTGTGGCTTCTGGCCTACACCATAGCCACAGCAACGTGGGATCCAAGCCGCATCTGCGATCTATACCACAGCCCACAGCAATGCCGGATCCTTAACCCACTGAACAAGGCCAGGGATCGAACCTGCATCCTCATGGATACTGGTCAGGTTTGTTACCACTGAGCCACGACAGGAACTCTTTTCATAAATTTTAATCCATTTTAATGCTTCATAGTATATTAACCTTTGATTTAGTTAATAAATATTCAGAACTGATATTGTTATTATAAAAATAATTATTGTCTGTTTAAAGTTAAAATGTCATTTCTTGTTAGTTACAATTCCAAACTTAATTATGAACAATATTAAGTAAATATTCATTCAGAAATGCACATGATTCTTATAAATAGTCACTACTTACTTACTATCTTTTGTGTCAATATTTATAAATTAACAAGAGTCGTTTTTACATGCTCATTGGGTGTTTGACTGGAAGGAAAGTCATTCCCAGGGAAGCTTATGAAAATATTCCTCCTCCACAGAAAATAGCTGCTATCAGCTGGGCACTTTACAGGCTGCCTAACTTATCTTGTCTCTCATCCTCATAGCAGGCCTGTCAAGCAGGTGTTTTTAGTGCCATTCTGCAGCAGGTTCATAGAGGTTATCCTGCTAATAATGACCTGTGCCAGGATTTGAATTGAGAACAACCTGATTTGAAAGCATATCATTTTTTTTTCCACATTAGGCTGCAAAAAAAAAAATCTCAGAAGGAGGGGAAAAAAAAACCCACACTATTCCATAAGAAAAATCAGGCTGCCAAGGGATGCAGAATCTCTACCTCTTGTTATCTGTGCATGTATTGGGTGGGGGGCGGCTGGCCACTCAATAATGCAGACAAAACATCAAAATATAGGATGAGCATAGTTAGCTAGCTAGAATCCATAAATGTTTAAATCACTAAAAGAAGTCAGGTGTAATATTCATGAATTATCTCACTTCAGACTTGACTCTGCTTTATTCTTGACAGAAGTAAAGTTAAGATAGTGTTTAATCCTCCTTTAAAAGAACATGCTCCTTAGTATTTAAATATAGTTAATTTTTCACAGCTTTGAATTCACACCAAAAATTTAATTGCACATTTCTTATATAAACAAATGTCTATCGTAACCACTTTTTCTTTTAAAAGTTCCTGGAAAATATTGCAGTAATTTCTGACACTGGTACTATGAAAGCTTACCATATCTTGGTTTGATGGTATTCAATAGCAAGGTAAGTTTGGGCAAAAGTAGCATAATTTAGGATAAATGCAGCGAGGGAAGATATGAAGAAACAAAATCTTCATATTTTTGCATATTTTAGTTACCTTAATCTTTTTTATTATTGACATATAGTTGATAATATTATGTTAGTTTCAGGTGAATTATGCAGTGATTCAACATTCACATATGTTATGACATGTTTACCACCTTAAGTCTAGTCACCACACAAATTCATTGCAATATTATTGGCCATATTCTTTATGCTGTATATTATATTCCTGGCTTATTTATTTTATAATTGGTAGTTTCCGCCTGTTAATCCATTTCACATATTTCAAACCCTCCCCACCCTCCCCTGTGGCAACCAACTGTTCGATTTCCATTATCTATAAGTCTGTTTTCATTTTGTTTTGTTTGCATGTTTTGTTTTTTAGATTCCACATATACATGCGATCATATAGCATTTGTCTTTCTTTAACTTATTTCACTTAGTATGATATCTTTTGATATATCCATGTAGCAAATAAGATTTTACTTTTTATGGCTGAGTAATATTCCAGTGTGTGTGTGTGTGTGTGTGTGTGTGTGTGTGTGTGTGTGTGTGTGTGTGTGTACGCTACAGACATCTTTATCCATTCATATGTTGGTGGATATGGGTTGCTTCCATATCTTGGCTTCCATATTGTAAATGATGCTGCTATGAACATTGGGATATATTTTCATTTTACTGGTGATAATCAATGATGTTGAGCATCCTTTCACGTATCTGTAGGCCATCTGTATGTCTTCTTTGGAAAAATGTGTATTCAGACCCTCTGCCTACTTTTAATCAGTTTTTTTTTTTTTTAATCATTGCGAGGTACGAGTTCCTTGTGTATTTTGGATATTAACCAATTATCAGATATATTATTGCAAATATCCTTTCCCATTTAGTCGTCTGTTTTTTCATTTTGTTGATAGTATTCCTCACTCTGCAAAAGCTTTTTGTTGATAATATCCCTCACTGTGGAAAAGCAAAACTAAGATGTAGATACATTTTTTTATTTTTACATTTGTTTCACTTACCTGAGGAGAACCATCTGAAAAAAAATGTCTAAGACTGATGTCAAAGACTGTACAGCCTATATTTTCTTCTAGAATTTTTATGGTTTCAGATTTTACTTTATTTTTTATATTTTCTTTTTTCTTTTTAGGGCTACACCCATGGCATATGGAGGCTCCCAGGCTAGGGGTCTAATTGGAGCTACAGCTGTCAGCCTACGCCACAGCCACAGCAACACAGGATCCAAGCCACGTCTGTGATCTACACCACAGCTCATGGCAACACCAGATCCTTAACCCACTGAGCGAGGCCAGGGATCAAACCTGCAACCTCATGGTTTCTAGTCGGATTCATTTCTGCTGCACCACAATGGGAACTCTGGTTTCAGATTTTACATTTAAGTATTTGTTCCATTTTTATTTTATTTTTGTGTATGGTATTAGAAAGTAGTCCAGTTTGATTTTTTGTTGATGTAGCTGTCTTCCCAACACCACTTATTGAAGGGGCTGTCTTTTCCCCATTATATATTCTTGCCTCCTTTGTTATATATTATACATTTCTGGGTTCTCTACTCTGTTTTGTTGATTGATGTTTCTGTTTTTGTACAAGTTCCATACTGTTCTGATTACTAGAGCTTTGTAGTATAGTTTGAAATCAGAGATCATGATATCTCCAGATTTGTTTTATTTCCTCAGGATTGCTTGGGCCATTTGAGGTCTTTTGTGTTTCCATACAAATTTTTGCTCTAGTTCTGTGAAAAATGCCATTAGTATTTCTCAGAAATTACACTGAATCTGTAGACTGCCTTGGGGAGTATGATCATTTTAACAGTATTAATTCCTACAATCTATGAGTATATTATATATTCCATTTTTTGCATCATTATGTTTCTTTTATCAATATCTTATAGTTTTCAGAACACAGGTCTTTTATTCCTTGGTTAGATTTATTCCTAGGTATTTTATTCTTTTTGATGCAATTGTAAATGGAATTGCTTTCTTAATTTCTTTTTCTGTTAGTTTGTTAATAGTGTATAAAAATGCAGCATACTTCTGTATATTAATTTTATATCCTGAGAATTTACTGAATTCATTTATTAGTTCTAATAGTTTTTTAGTGATGCTTTAGGACTTTCACATATAGTGTCATGTCATCTGGAAACAGTGACGGTTTTATTTCTTCCTTCTCATTTGAGTTCCTTTTATTTCTTTTTCTTGTCTGATTGCTGTGGCTAGAACTTGCAATACTGTATTGAGTAAGTGATAAGAATGGACATCCTTGCTTTGTTTCTGATATTAGAGAAAATGCTTTCAACTTTTCATCATTGAGTATAATTTTGGCTGTGAGTTCTCCTATGTGGCCTTGATTAATGTTGAGGTATGTGCCTTCTGTGACTATATTGTTGAGAGTTTTTATCATAAGTTGATGTTGACTTTGTAAAAGCTTTTTCTGCATCTATTGAGAAGATCATGTGGTTTTTATTCTTCAATTTGTTAATGTGGTGTGTACCATATTGATTGATTTGTGAATACTGAACCATTCTTGTAGGCCTAGGATAAATCCCACTTGATCATGATGCATTTTCATATATTGTTGAATTTGGTTTGTTAATATTTTGTTGAAGATTTTTGAATCTATATTCATCAGTGATATTGGCTTGTAAATTTTTCTGTCACGTCATTGTCTGGTTTTTATATCAGGACAATGATGGCCTCATAGAATGAATTCAGAAGCATTTCTTACTTTTCAATTGTTTTTGGAATAGTTTGAGAAGAGCATGTATTAGGTCTTCTTTATATTTTTGGTAGAATTTACCTGTTAAGCCATCTGGTCCAGGATTATATTTGTTTGGTTTTTTTTTTTTTTATTACTGATTCAATTTCATTTTTGGTAGTCAGTCTGTTAATATTTTCTATTTCTTCCTGTATACATTTTGGAAGATTGTATGTTTCTAGGAATTTATCCATTTCTTCAAGGTTGTCCAATTTATTGATGAATAACTGTAGTAATCCCTTACAGTTGTTTTTATTTCTGTTGTGTTGGTTGTAACTTCTCTTTCAAGACTAATTTTATTTACTTGGGCCCTCTCTTTTTTCTTGATGAGTCTGACTAAACTTAACAATTTATCTTTTCAAAGAAGCAGTTTTTTGAACTTAATGTTTTGTATGGAATGAAGGGTTTTTAAATTCTACAGTGCTTTACAATGTTCAAAAGTTTCACACATGTCATATAATCCCATAATAATCCTTTTTCCCCTATCCTTATATCACCCCTCCCCTCTGCCCTTTCCCCACTGGTAACTACTGATTTATTTTCCGTGTTTATGAGTCTTCTTTTTTTGTTTTATTCACTAGTTTGTTGTATTTTTTTTAAGATTTCACATAGAAGTGATATCATGTAGATTTTGTCTTTCTCTGTCTGTCTTATTTCAATTAGCATAATGCCCTCCAAGTCCACCCATGTTGTTACAAATGTCAAAATTTCTTTTTTTTTTATGGCTGAGTAGCATTCCATTGGAGAAAATGAAATATATGTACCACATCTTTATCCATTCACCTGTAATGGATGCTTGGGTTGCTTCCATCTCTTGACAACTGTAAATAATACTGCTATGAAATTTGGGGTACATGTATCTTTTCAAATTAGGGCTGTTGTTGCTGTAACCACAGATTTTTGGATCATTGTGATTTACCTTTTTTTTTCCAAGTAGTTTCTGATTTCCTATTTGATTTCTCCAGTGACCCATTGGTTGTTGAGTAGCATACTGTTTAGCTTTCATGTATTTGTGTTTTTTGCCTTTTTTTGTTGTTGCTGTAGTTGATTTCTAGTCTCATACTGTTGTGGTCAGAAAAGATGTCTGCTATGATTTCAGTTTCCTTATATTTATTGAGGATACATGTAATGTATCCTAAAGTTGAACATTCACTTGAAAATAACCTGTATTCTACTGTTTTTGGATGGAATGTTCTGTATATGTGTATGAGGTCTAATGTGTCATTTAATGACCGTTGTAATTATCTGGGTGATCTGTTCATTGGTGTAAGTGAGGTGATAAAGCCCACATTTTTTAGTTTTTCCCTTTATACTTCTTAATATTTGCTCTATATATTTAGGTGCTCCTATGTTGGGTATATATATATTTACTTCCTTCTTGTTGGATTGATCCCTTTATCATCATTATGTAATGTCTTTGTCGCTTGTTACAGGTTTTGTTTTAAAGTCCATTGGGTCTTTCTTTTCATTCCCCTTTGCATGTTATATCCTTGTTCATTTTCAGTTTAGGCTTTGTGTGTCTTTAGATCTGAAATCAGTCTCTTATAGGCAGTATACATGAGTCATGTTTTTATGCATTTTTCTATGCTTTGTCTGTTTATTGGAGCTCTTAGTTCATTTATATTTAAAGTAATTATCGATATGTATGTACTATTATTGCCATTTTATTCATTATTTTCTGAGTTTTTTTAAAATTTTTTTCAGTCCTTCTTTTTCTCTTGTCATATGACTATCATTAGTGTTATGTTTGGAGTCTCCTTGCTTTTTTATGTGTGTATATATTACAGGTTTTTGGTTTGTGGTTACCAATGAGCTTCATATATAACAGTTTGTATTTATGTAAATGATTATTTTAAGTTAATGAGCTCTTAAGTTCAAACACGTTCTAATTTTAAACACTATAATTTTATGCCCCTTCAATTTGTTGATACATTTTACATATTATTTTGTATATCCCTTAAGTACCTAATATAAATATAGATGATTTG
The DNA here is from genome assembly GCF_054392235.1 of Sus scrofa. NCBI lineage: Eukaryota > Metazoa > Chordata > Mammalia > Artiodactyla > Suidae > Sus > Sus scrofa. The sequence continues at coordinate 51,380,512 of NC_139389.1, forward strand.
TATTACTTTTGTCTTTTAGCTTTTCTATTAGTTTTATAAGTGGTTGATCCACTATCTTTAGAGTATGTTTGCCTTTATCAATGAGATTTTTTTATTTCATAATTTTTTAAGTTTCTAGTTGTGGTCTTTTCTTTTTCCCTTAGAGAAGTTCCTTTTAACAGTTCTTGTAAAGCTGGTTTAGTGGTACCAAAAGCTTTAAGCTTTGGCTTCTCTGAAAAACTCTTTATTGCTCTTTAAATTTGATATAATAACTTGCCAGGTAGACTATTCTGGGTTGTAGGTTTTTTTTCCTTTCAGTATTTTGACTATATTGTGCCATTCCCATTTGGCCAGCAAAGTTTCTGCTGAAAAATCTTTCAGGAGTTACATTGTACATAAAAAATAGTTGCTTTTCTCCTGCTGCTTTTTAGATCCTCTTTTTCTTTTCTCTTCTTTTTTTTTTTTTATTTTAATTACAATGTATCTCTGTGTGGACCTCTTTGGATTCATCATGTTTGAATGTTCTCTACTTTTTCAACCAGGATATTTGTTTCATTTTCCAGATTAGGGAAGTTTTCAGCTATTAGTTCTTCAGATAAATTATCTGCCCCTTTCTCTCACTTCTTCTTCTGGAACCCCAATAATGTAAATGTCAGTATGCTTGATGTTGATATGGAAGTCTCTTAAGCTATACCAATTTTTAACAATTTTTTTCTTCTTTTTTCTGTTCAGAGTAGGGGATGTCCATTACTCTGTCTTCCAGATCACTGGTTCATTCCTCTGTATCATCTAATCTACTGTCAATCCCTTCTAGTGTTTTTTTTTTTTTTAATTTAGTTATTCTATTTTTAAGATTTGTTTGGTTCTTTGCCATATTTTATAACTCTTTGTTGAAATTCTCACTATGTTTATCCATTCTCTTTACAATTTGGTAAATGTCTTTATGGTCATTATCTTGAGCTCTTTATCAAGTAGGCTGAGTATCTCCATTTCATTTAGTATAGTTCTTTTATCTTGTTCCTTATTTTGGAACATATTCCTCTGTCTTCCTGTTTAGCCTAATTCTTTGTGTTTATTTTTGTATATTAGATAAGTTGGCTACATCTCCAAAGCTTGGGAAATTGGCCTTATGTAAGAGACATCCTGTGGGGCCCAGCAGTATGTTCCCCTCTGGTCACTAGAGATGTATGCTCTAGGAGTATTCCTTTTGCAGGCTGTGTGTACACTTCTGTTGTAGTAGGTTCAAATACTGAGGTATGCTGATAGGCAGGCTAGCCCCTATCCCAGTTGGCTGAAAGGCTCTGCCTCTTGCCACAGCTATAAGACTGCCAGTGGGCTGGGTAGGCTTCCTGTGTGGCTAGTTGTGAGGCTTGGAAGTACAGAGCTGCTACAGGCCCACTCCTGGGTGGGGCTTGCCTCCTGCAAGTCTGGCTGTGCAACCTGGTTAACAGGAGGCTGTGACAAGCTTGCTGTTGTGTGGAAAAAGACCCTGGTGCTAAAAGGCTAGAGGGAGGATTCCAAAATGATGCTTGCCAGTGTCTCAGTGTCATCAAGGTAGAACAAGCTCCCCAAAATGCCTGCCACCAGCATCTCTGTTCCCAGGAGCCCCAGTTACCTCCTGCCTCTCTGGGAAACTCTCCAAGATCAGTAATTTCCTTTAAAACTACTGCCTCTGCGCTTGGACCTGGAGCGTATGAAATTTTCCATGTCCTCTTTGAGAAAATAGTCTCTGTAGCCTTCCAGCTTTCCCAAACTTAAGCCTACTGATATTCAAAGCCAGATATTCTGAAGGCTCATCCTCCTGATGTAGGGTGTCCAGACTGGGGAGCCTGATTCAAGGCTCTGAAATTTTGCTCTTTGGGGAGTACCTCTGATATTTGATATCTCTCTCATTTAAGGGTCACTGATCTGGGGTTGTGGGTCTTGACCATACCATTTCTCTACTCCTCCAACTCATTTTGTTGTGGCTCCCTCTTTATATCTTTAGATTAGAAATATTTTCTGCTAGTACTCAGGTTGTCCTCATAGATAGTTGCTCTGTACGTAGTTGTAACTTTGGTGCACCTGTGAGAGAAGGTGAGTGCAAGGTCTTCCTATGCCGCCATCTTGGGGAAGACCTCTATTCACTTTAATCTTTTAAAACTGTTGTAGCTTTAACTCTCCTTTACTTAAAACAAAAACACTACATTTTTTGGATTCAACATACGGTGATGACAATAATAAAAATGAAATTATATAAGATATACTATAGAGTATTGAGAGGTGGTACTCAAAATATGGACCTCAATCAGTCAACCAAGCATTACCTGGGAGCTTGTTAGATGTGCAAATTCTCAGGCCCCACCTCAGACCTAGTGTATCCAAATCTCTGCAAAGATTCTTGGGAAAGGCCATGAAATCTGTTTTAAATCAAGCCCTCCAAGGGATTCTTATACATGGTCAAATATGAGGTGTACTATAGATCACTATACTCAACATGAGGTCCTCAGACCGGCAGCATCAGCATCACCTGGGTGTAGAATCTTGGACTACTTTACAGCCTATTGCAATTATACTTTATAAGATTCTCATATTATCAGTACCCATACTAAATAAAGACCTAGGTAAGATCTCACTGGACAAGTAACTACAATCTATTCCATTCATATGTTACTTGTCCTAAAATTTCTGATGTTCATCTACTATGAACAAAAAATGATTCTCTGATTTTGACAGTTTTAATTCTAACCTGCAATTTCACATACAGAAAATGAAACCTAGGGAGTAATTAAAAGTGTAACCCACTGATGGGCTAAGTCCATTGACCATGGTTCCTTTATAATCCCTAGATGATATGTGGAGTTTGTACCATCTCTTCCAGTATTGGTGTGCAACTTCTCCTTTACTGACCTTGCCAAGTGCTAAATTACTTACTTCATTCAATCTTTTGGCTTAAAGCATTGAAGCCTTTTATCAACATGAAGTTAACAGATCCATTACACTTCTACCAGTCAATACTGAGACTAGAATTAACTTATAAGAAATTAAGATGTTGTGAAATAAGTATTGGTTATGAGTCACAGGTCTGCTATTTAGCCCTGATATAAATATGGATTAATTGTGATTTTTGACAGTTCATTGATTGCTCTGAAGCTCAGTTTATTGATATGAGAAACATGAGAAAAACTGAATCAATAATTTAAAGTTGTCTTGGATTCCAACTCAATGATTCAACGATCACTTAAGATACTTAGATGGCCAAAACGAAGTCACCAAACAGGTTTGCTTTGCAGGGACAGAAGAAATAGAAAAGAAGGGTTCAGCACGAAGAGAAAGTCACTGGGGATACACTGTGTAAGCAGGTACACAGAAATACCACCAATTCTTCTTCCCTGGTATGTAAACAAGTACTAATAGGGCCACTGAGGCAGGATCCTTTCATGGACTCTTTTCTATAAGCATTAACATTTGAATGTACATGTTATCACATCCTTGTTTGAATTTCAGGAATATCTGTGCCCTCCACTCACCATAATTTCTGGCTCCCTTAGTGGAATTCTTGCTCCCTTTCTGAGGCAGTGTTGAGCACAGGTAGTACAGGGGACTCTGACAGCAGCTATCCCTAGGCACAACAGATTTTCCTGGCATGCTTCATTTAATAAAAATAGTTTTTGGCACTAGCATAAAACCTTTCATCCTTGAATCTTAAATTATTTTACAAACATTAATTCTTACAGAATTCCTGCAAGGCAGCTATTATAGTCACAGATTCATGGAGACTTGAAGATAAAAAGAACTTCAGAGATCATCCACTTCGAGTCACTTCATTTTTTTCACATGAAAAAGTTGAAATCCCAGTAGGTAAAGTGACTTGTACAAGCAGTTCTCTTTTTAAAAATGCTAATGCAAGACAGTCATGTGAATAACTCCAAACCATAGAATGTATTTTTAATTACTGGAGAAACTGAACTTTTACATTTCATTTACTAGTTTTGGGAGAAAATTTATTCTATCTTTTTAAAGGCTGGTCTGTGAGGTAGAGAAATGGGTAAAATGGGTTAATAATATGGTGTGTCAATAATGAATGATAATTTAATACACTAACCTGTGAGCAGAAGAAACAATGGTATTTCTACTCACTTAATTTAAAGATATGGGATGAGGGAAATTGTTAGAAATGAATCTCTATTAAACCTGACAACCTCTCCTCCCATTTTTAATCCTGGATACATCCAATCACCTCTTACCATTCTGTCACTCCCTTTCCCCACCTCCACATATTCATCATCTGTCACTTTAAAGGAAGAAGGAGTTTGGAAGGAGAAGAAAGCAACTGACCATGAAGACAGCTACTGGTCTACAAAGATGGATAGTAGGACAGGATATTTTGCTTCTGTTTAGAGAAGGGAAAATGGCACAAATGCTACTGAGATAATAATATTTATCCTGTAGGTGCAAGGCATTTTTAGGGATTCAAAGCTATTTGAAACTTCATAGGCTAAGCAGAAAGACAGTTTATACATACTTAACCCTAAATTATTGGTACTAAATGCAGAATAGCAGTGCAAATGAAGTGTGTGGGACCACACAGAAAACATGAATTCAAAATGGGTGGATTTGAGAAGACTGGAGGAAGAATTAAAATCAAGTCTAGAAAAAATAATTGGCAAAAAATGAGGTTAATAAGGAGAAGCCATTTCAGATAAAAAGGAATTTATTTTACCAGGAGCATCATGTTCTTTCTTTCTCTGAAAGACAAAGAGGAGTGGAAGAAAGTCCTAGGGATGGATGGCAGTATTATGGTGGAGCCAAAGGATTAATCTGTGAAAAAATAATGCAAGAAAATGAAGATATAAATCATGACTAGTGACAAGAAGATTCCACTTGAGGGAACTTACTTGGAGCATTTTGGGAGAATTTACTGCTGGGTTGATGAATAAAATGAAGAAATGGGAAACAAGGTTACATTACAGAGAAAATGAAGAAATATTGAGATTGATTAGAAGACAAGGAAGGGCACAATAGCTTCCCCTAATGCTGTGTAATACCATCAGCTAAGAACAGCATTGACAGAACATTAGAAGACACATGGATTTGACCAAACCACATAATAACTTTACCTTTCTTATATCCTGAGGCTAGCTTTTTAAAGTCTTCTTTTCCAAGAGACATGATTAAATCTAGAAATGTATATTTCAAAGACAATACAATGGAAGAACAGTGACTGATGGCCTAAGAAAATAAGGAAGAGTTGGGGTAATATGGTAAATGTGAGTAAGAGTAATCATGATATTTTAAATGCTGATATTTTAAGATAAATATGGTATCTCCTCATTGGAATCATAGCAGGTTAGAGCAACTAGTGACTTTAGGAAGTATTATTAATATGCAAAACAGCATAGATGAGCCTCAAAATATTGATCCTGAGGGAAAGAAACCAAACCTTTACCCCCCCCAAAACAGAGCATATAGCATATACATAAAACTCTAGAAAAACAAACTATTCTATAGGGACAGAAAACAAGTCAGTAGTTGTTTGGGGATTGGGACAGAGTAGGATAGATCATAAAGGGGTTTGAAGAAACTTTGGGGTATTATGGATGTGTTTACTATCTTTTTCTTTTTTTTTTTTTCTTTTTAGGACAGCACGCACAGCATATGGAAATTCCCAGGCTAGGGGTTGAATCTGAGCTCCAGCTCCAGCCTATGCCATAGCCACAGCAAAGGTGAATCCAAGCCACGTCTGAGACCTACACCACAGCCCACAGCAAAACCAGATCCTTAACCCACTGAGTGAGGCCAGGGATCAAACCCACATTCTCATGGATCCTAGTTGGGTTCATTAACCGCTGAGCCACAAAGGGAACTCTGGATGTGTTTACTATTCTGATGCACGGTTTTTTGTTTTTATTTTTGGGTTTTTGTTTTCTTTTCTGCATTTCTGGCACGTGAAAGTTCCCAGGACAGGGACTGAACCTGCACCACAGCAGTGACCCAAGTCACAACAGTGACTTAACCATTGGGCCATCAGAGAACTCCTTGATACAGTTTTATAGGAGTATACATGTGTCAAAACTTAAATTATACAGTTTACGCAAGTGTGTTTTTGGTATGCCAATTATACCTTGACAAAGCAGTTTAAGAAAGGAGGTAATAGGAATGACAGAAAATCTATTTATACCCAGAATATACAGTATTCATGACAAATCCTTCCTTAGATAGCTCCTAAGGACTTATGCCTATATGACATAGGATCTCTCTTCTTCCTGTGGAATAGGGGAAGTTACTCCACTGTGATTTTTAAAAAATATAACTATTTTATCTTTATGAAAAACAGAATCTTTTGCAATTCATTGGGAAAGCAGGAAAGGCTCTATAACTGTTTTCAGGATGCCTATTCTCTGATGCCAGTTATGATTTCAAATTACTCTGTGATTTTGGAACTTAATCTAACATCTGAAGGATGAGAATTAAAATATCTATGCCACACTTTACAGACTTAAAAAATGAAATTATTTAGAAGCATTCACAATGTTTTTGTTGATATTGTGCAAGGCTATGGGGATACAAAGATAAATAGGATGTACTCCTTTTTCTCTAATTGTTTGCATTCTCTCTCTCTCCCTAAAGATAGGTAGCTGATAATTAGATGGGTAGATGATAGATGCAAATCAAGTACGCATTACTCTAAATTTTATATATATATTTTTTATTTTTATTTTTTGTCTTTAGTTTTTTTAGGACTGCACCCATGGCATATGGAGATTCCTAGGCTAGGGGTCAAATCAGAGCTGAAGCCACCGGCCTATCCCACAGCCACAACAATGCAGGATTCCAGTCGCATCTATGACCTACATACACCACAGCTCATGGCAATGCCGGATCCTTAACACACTGAGTGAGGCCAGGGATCGAACCTGTGTCCTCCTGGATGCTAGTTGGGTCTGCTAACCGCTAAGCCATGACAGGAACTCCGTGAGGAGGTTTTTTTGTTTGTTTTTTTTCTTTTGGTCTTGTTTTTAGGGCCATACCAGTGGCATATGGACTTTCCCAGGCTAGGGGTCAAATCAGAGTTGCAGCTGCCTACGCCACAGCCGTAGCAATGCCAGATCCAAGCCGCATCTGCGACCTATGCTGCAGCTTGCAGTAATGCTGGATTCTTAACCCACTGAGTGAGGCCAGGAATCAGGTCTGCATCCTCATTAAATTTTATAATTATGTTGTTAACAGAATATAGTCAAAGTACAGAGGAGGAAGGGGCTGATGATCTGAGTGTGAAGAAGAAAGAGTTCAATGGAGAAAGGAGTATGCAGATTCAAAAAGGAAGAAATATGTGCAAAAGCATACAGAAATAAGGGACTGTAGTACGGGAAAATGGCTTGAGACTTATTGGTCTTGGAGGAGAGGGTAAGTGTGAGAGGATGCTAAGTGATGAGTCTGATAATAATTTGAAGCAATATTGCCGATGGACCTTGTATGCTACCCTGGAGAATCTGGATATGAGGGAAACACTAGAGTTTCTAAGTATGAAAGTATATAATCAATACAAAACTAGTATAAATATATATTGTATTGGACAAGTAAAAATAGGTTAACATACTGAAATAATCAGTTCAAAAATAAATCATCAGAGTTCCCGTCATGGCTTAGTGGAAACGAATCTGACTAGTATCCATAAGGACGCAGGTTCGATCCCTGGACTCGCTCAGTGGGTTAAGGATTTGGTGTTGCTGTGAGCTGTGGTGTAGGTTGCAAACGTGGCTCAGATCTGGTGTTGTTGTGGCTGTGGTGTAGGCAGGCGGCTATAGCTCCGATTCGACCCTAGCCTGGGAACCTCCATATGCCGTGGGTGCGGCTCTAAAAAGACTACTACTGCTACTACTACTACTCATTCATCAATTAAGTATTTGACTTTTACAATGGATAATTTTGGAGTTATGTAAATAAAAATTGATACAGGAGTGCAACCACAAATGCCTACAATTTTATTTCCTATTAAAACAATTTTCACAATATAAATCTAGATTAACTTATAGCAACTAGTTAAGTCATGATTATACTTCTTTGTTACTTAATTTAAAGCTTTAATATTAGTGTGTTACCATAGATCAAAGACTATTTTCTTGGAAAAATATTGACTAAATTTAGCTTTCTCTTGGGAAATGAAGGCATAAAATTAAATAAATGTGCCTGAGAAATGCAAGCATAATTTTTTTTTAAAGTAATGGTTATTAATGGCTTTTAATCAAGAAAATGGCTTACTAACATAAAGAAAAATAATTAACAGACTCTTTACAAATGCATATAGTAGGAAACTTGAAACAGAATGAATATTTTTCCCCTGTTTGAAATCAGTATCTTTGTTTGCCCTTGAAATTTAAACAATATTTATGCTTATTTGCTTAGTATACAGAGCATAGTGTTGTTTCAATGCAGATGTTCATGGTGGGAAGATACGCATTTAGCATAGACCATGAAAGTTCCTTGCTGGGTAACTTTAAGCAAGTGTTTGGCTTCTCTAATACTCAATTTCACCACTGTGAAATGGGGATAGTAACAATATTTAAGTCATAGGGTTATTACAATGGTTAGATGAAAGCCATTCTGAACTACAGAGATAGTGTTTGGTATACAGGAATCCTCCAATGCAAATTACAGGTTGTGGTTATTGTCTGAACTTGTTTCGGCTGATAGACCAATAGGGGACCAACTGCCTTTTCACACTAAATGCACTGCAGTCCTATAATGAATGGAAAAAGTACCACTTTGGAAATGAAGAAGTACTGTTCTGCCTCAGCTCTGATATTAATGAGCTGTGTCACCTTGAATGTGTAGTATGATATCTCTGACTCTTAGCTTTTTTTCATCTATAAAATGAGAGGCCTGGACTATCCACTGGATTTCAAAAATGCATATGAGGAGTTCTGGAAATTTGGAGAATTCCTTAGTTGATTCTCATTGAACGGGAGACAAAGGGGAGATAACAGAGATGGGGATCAAATATCTCCACCTTTGTTTCAACCAGGATATCCTAGAGAATTAAAGTTTAGTTTTTGAATTCCCTTAGGATTTTGCTTGAGCAGAAATCCCACAGCTATGTAAGTTCAAAAAGCATTAGATTTCATAATTTCTAAGGTTTCATTAGCTCTATAGTTTTGCAGCTGTGACTATTATAAGAGCTGACTCCAAAGCCTTTCATTATTACAATCATGCCAAAAGTTGAAATAATTGTATTTTCTGGTTAGGATGGAGAAATTCATATAATGTGTGACAAATATAATGATTCACAGTTTTATGTCTTTATAAAAATCTTTTAAAAGAGGCATCATTATCCCATTCAAAATACAAGGACAATGAGATTCAAGAAGTTTAAAATCAAACCACAGATAAATGATAGGTTTGGAATTGAAACTCCCATCCGGCCAACTCCAAATACCATCTCATTCCTTTGCAATAAATAAGCCACTAATGTAAAGGCCAATAACAGGGGAAGAAATAGCCCAAGGTGCCATCCCACCCACTTCTATAGAGTCTGCATTGGGTCTTTGAATTGCTGAGTTCAAGTTTTCACTGAACAATTACTCCGTGTCCAGCACCTTAGAGTATATCGGGATAAACGGGGCAAAGCCTTTAGTGGGAAGCTGTTATAAAAGTGAACACAGGTACATGATCTAGGCTAGCTTTGCTGGGGAAAGAAAAAAATTCAAAGAGATCATAAATACAGAGGTTTAGTCCATCTACAAATATTAAGAGCTCATCTCTCTAGATATACTGAAATAGGGTAAGTCTGGCCAGGTGCTGAAGCAGGAAGGAGAAAGGGCAATTGTCAGCTTCAGAAGGAGAAGGCAGTGGTGAACAGAGAAGAGGTTATGTTAATCATTTAAGTTCTTGGTTGGTAGCTGAGTTCCTGTTCATTAGCCATCACACCAGAGTAAGGTCTTACAACCTCAGTAAGCATGGCCCTTATCTCTTTTTAAGGCTACCAGTTACAAAGACCCAAACTAATATTCTCAGATATCAGGAAAAAGTTCAGCAGCAAACAACCACTGAAGATATCATCAGGTATCATCAAGGCCACAGTATTCTACCATACAAGAATTACCACAAGAAGAACTGAAATTTCATGCAAGGTACAAAATAGCAAACACAAGAGTTGCTTTCGCTTCAAAGAAAAAAAGTGAAATGAGTGCAAATCTAAAAGGATGGAGAGTTTCATGATTACTAAATTGGTGTTCTCCTTGGCCAAATTACACTTATGTTTGATACTACTGCACAAAATGAGTGATCCTCTCAACACAAATCCTTCTGGGTTTGGGGAAACTCTAGAACTGTCCTCAATCTATCTGAGTGGCTGTGGGAAAAAGAAGATTCAAATAATAGAGATAAGAATTGCCATCAACTCTAAAAGATATAACTGAAGATGGGAAGTAAAATTAAGTATTATACCATAAAAATGAAATCCTTTAAGATGCTCAAGAAGGGACATATTGTATCTTAGGTTCTTTTTGAAGACTCAAGTACCTAGATACAGATTTCTTAAAATGAAAACAAGCTGTGTACCTCTATAGTAATTTTCTTCATATTAAGCAGTGTTTCAGCTATTTTTGTCTGGAATTGGTATAACAAAGAAGCTTATTTATCTTCGTTTTATTTGAGAAGCTGCTTCCTTCCTGGCAGTAATGAGGTTGGCATAGCTGATGCAGACTAGATCCAGATTTCTGATGCATGCTTGGAGAGGGCTTTCCACATGGAAGGAAGTCTGGAAAGTGGTCGCCAGTCTGCACAGTTGCGGTCCTTAAAGGGAAACCTGCTTCTCGCCTACTAGTCTGGTTGAGTTGATAGTAAGTGGCTTCCAAGAGAAGAAGCGCCTTCTAGAAACTCCTAGAACTTCTCTTCTGGAATTTAGCATCATGGATTATTTGCACTTCCTGCTTTATTGAGATGACCCAACCCTGAGTGCTTCTTTTCTGCTCCAGGTCCTGTGTACAGGGCACAGACTCCATAGGGTAATGGTAACATGAGACACACAAAGCCTGTGATAGCTGAAAAGGAAAACCAGTAGAGTGATATGGAAAACACAGCACAAACTTGGTGCTGACCAATATCCCAGGACCCAAGAGCAGACCTTTTACTCTCAGCCATGTTTTTCTCATGCTAATTCAAGCCATGCACTTAGGGGGTCACAGCAAAGGAAACATAATTATGACATGAAGTTTGGGGCATAGAGTTTCTGAGCCACATCTGTTGCTTCGTCCCTGAATATCTGATGTAAACCTCTTGTCTTCTTTGAGCTTCATTATCTTTTAAGGCAAAATTCAGACTAGAAAAATCTTTAAGATTCTTTCAACTTCTATAGTTTTAGGTTAGCACAGTTTTACTGATATCTCTTTTAAAAGATGCTTTAACAATCATAGAAATAATGAATATAAGAGTTCACTCTTCAGAAAAATACATCGACTATATAGTGAATACCAATGTGTAGGCAATAATAATACCTCCAACACAAGCTAATTTCTAACTGGGGTTTTACTGATGCTATGTTTAAATGACTTTTTCAATCTGTGATTTGTGTTAAATCCAATGGTTTTTTAAGTGAAGTGCTGAAAAGACACAGGTATTCTCAGCTCTGACTCCAATAATGACTATAGTTGGGGGTTAATTTGGGAAATTGCCTGAAATCATGAAAAAGACCTAGATCCTATTCTCCTGAGGTAAATTTGGCTAGTGGTTGGTGTATTGCTCCATCGTGTTTTTTCTTTTCCTTAATCTTGATATATCGTATTGATACATGAAACAAATCTGATACATTGTATTGATACATGAAACAAATTTATAGTTAAGCATAATAGCATAACATCATAAACCTTCAGGTTTATAAAATGTCTCAAGGTTCACATGGCTAAATCTTTACTCTGTACTCGAATCTCTCCTCCAATATCTCTGTAAGTAGTTATCCATCTTTTATTCAGAATAGTTTCCAAAGTGCTCTAAGATTCTGACAGAATGGAGGATTCCTCTAGAGCTGGAGCTGAATGGAGTTCCTGCACACCTCTCCTTGTAAGGCTTGTCCTATATTTGCATGCCCTACCCCAAGTCTTATTATGGCTGATGAATGTGGGCTCACCTTTGAGACTCAGTATGTCTCTGCATCTTCTTCTAGATGTTTCTACCCCAATTTTCATGTTCTAATAGAAGTGTGTATTTTTCTCCTTTAAAACTTTTCTTTCACCAAACACTACTGTGATCATATTATCTTACTGGTCAATATAACTGGGTTACCTAGGATTTTCAAGAACATATGTTTAGTTCCTTTGCTCTGTAGACTTATTTCTCTAGGCACAGAGCACCTTCTTTACACTCTGGTGGTACCTGGCACAGCTCATCAAATTGTTACTGCCAGTCCCCTAGATATTAAGGCACTAATACGGTTTTTCTTAAACCTGTTGTATTCTATTGATAGATGAAGTGAATAAAGGGTTAAACATAATAGTGTAATATCAGAGATCTTCAAGTTATTACAGCATTTCAGGATCCATCTGGTTAAATCCTCCTCTAATACTAGAATACCTCCTCCCCCATCCCTCTAAGTGGCCACACAATGCATATTCAGAATATTTTTAAGAATTCTATAAGGTTCTTCCCACATCCTCGTGGATACTAGTCAGGCTCGTTACCACTGAAGTTACTAGTCAGAAGTTCCCACAGTGGAACTTCTCAGTTACTCAATAGTCTCTTGATATTGACTCTCAGTTTTATATTAAAATAAATTATCTTTAAAAAAAAGAATTCTACAAGGTTCTAGTAATAGCTAAAAATATGGAAAAAAAAAACACTAAGTACCCAAAACAGATAAATGGATAAATAAAATGTGGTGTGTATGTGTGTGTGTGTATATACGTAAAATATATATATACATAATGTGTATATATATTATATATCTATACTGTAATAGATATATGATGTGATGTGTTTTATATATATATATAAATATATATATAATATTACTGAGCCATAAAAGGAAATGATGTTCTGAAACATGATATAGCTTGGATAAATCCTGAAAACATTTTACTAAATGAAATAAGCAAGATACAAAAGGACAAATATTGTATAATCCCACTTAATATATGAAAGATCTAGAAATAGCAAATACACAGAAAAGACAGAATAGGGGTTACCAAGGATTGGGGGAAAAGGAGAATGGGAAATCACTGCTTAATGGTTAGAAATTCTGTTTGGGGTGATGAAAAGGTTTTAGAAACAGAGTGATGTTTGCACAAAATTATGAATGTAAGTGATATCAATGAATTGTACACTTAAAAATGGTTAAAATGGTAAATTTTGTATTATGTATATCTCACCATAATAATAAGAACAATTTACAAAGTATATAAGTATGGTTTCCTGACGTTTTTGCAGCCCATGTTATAATTCTCTTAGGGCAGAAGCTAGCTTGGACATTTACTTCTAGGCTAATGCTGTGAGTGGAGCTTTTTGAAGTAGGCATTCTGGTCCAGAACTTAGAGTATATTTTTTAATACATAGGTTGTATATACCCAAGAGTGTTTGGGTGCATATTATTATGCAAACAAGTGTCTACACAAGTAGGTTTTCTACTGAAAGATCTTACTGGAAATGATTCATATGTAATTTTTGTTAGTGGCCATTTTAATGAAGTTTGACACCATATGCTGAGTTGATGATTTTCAACAGCAAGGTAAATGCAGACAAAATTACTATTATTGAGGATAAATGAGCCAGAAAGCACATAGTTGAAACAAATAATTATTGGAACATAGCTTGTAAAATTGAAAACAGTCTGGAACTTTTCATTCTCAGATGATATCACCATGGTAGGTTGGTGAGGGGATGTGAAAACATATTAACATTTCTGTGACATTTAAAATTTGGACACAGATACTGAACAATTTCTTCAATTAATTAATTAATTAAAGTACGTGCAAATAGTAATATAAATCTCGAAGATAACAAATCTAGTGTATAAACTACTAGAGAAAATCAGATTGACCCTACATGAGTGAGGGCTAAAGGAAATGTGCTATTTGTCTTTGCACTGTAATTCCATCTCTTGTCCTTCTATTGACCGGATCTTTCTTTCCAGTCAGGGTACCCGAATCCCAAGCAACGACCACTGGTCTCACAGTAATCAGTAGCCACAAGATCAAAATGAAGTCAAGCTGATTCCTTCCTGCACTTGTCTTACTGAGGAAAAGATGGAAAGGACTTCCCTGGCATGCTTCATTTCACAAAAATAGTTTTTGGCACTTGCATAAAACATTTCATCCTTGCGTCTTAAATTATTTCACAAACATTAATTCTTGCGGAATTCCTCCAAGGCAGATATTACAGAGTCACGAATTCATGGAGACCTGAGGATAAAAAGTACTTCAGAGATCATCCACTTCAAGTCACTTCGTTTTTTACATGAAAAAAAAACCCCCTGAAATCCTCGAAGGTAAAGTGACTTGCCCAAGCAGTTCTCTTTTTAAAAATGTGAATGTGAGACAGAATAACGCTAAGCCATAGAATCCATTTTTAACTACTGGAGAAATTAAAATTTAAATCGCATTTACCAGTCTTAGGAGGAGGTTTATTCTTTTTAAAGTCAGACATAAGGGGTAGAGAAAAGGGTAGAGATAAGTTCATAAAATGATGTGTCAGTAATGAATGATAATTTAAAATACTACACCACTAAGTAGAAGAAACAATGTTATTTCTACTCACTTAAGATTCCAAGCTCTAAGACTATGAGCCTATCATTTTTTAAGTAGGAGATGCATGGATAAGAAGCCTGAGGGAATGATGCCTGCAAAGAGGGGAACCTTCTGTTAACAGAAATGGGGGAAGATTACCTGACACTGTGTAAGCCCTGATATTCTGTCAATACTGAGGCCAACTTCCCTTTCACCATTCTGTCTTCCTTGCTTCAACCTTTACATAAATACGTGTGTACATTTTTTTCTTATATTACCTTGAATTGGATATCTATCACTTGGAATAGAGAATCTTGATCAAAAGCTCAGGAAAAAAAACTTAGGTGACAAGCTCACAAGACAAACTATTAACCTAAAATAATTTACTATGCTTAAGTGTCACTGTATTGAAATACATAAAAATAACAAAATAAATCAAAAGTAAATCAAGTTTGGGGTTAGTAGATGTAAATGATTACATTTAGAATGGATAAGCAATGAGATCCTACTGCATAGCGCAGGGAACTATAGCCAATCACTTGGGTATATGATGGAAGACACTTTGAGAAAAAGAATGTGTGTATATGTGTATATATATATATATATATATGACTGGGTCACTTTGCTGTACAGCAGAAATTGGTGCAACACTATAAATCAACTATAATTTAAAAAATGTTTTAAAGTCATAAAAAAATTTTTAAAGCAATAGAAATAAACTCGAAGGATTAAACTTTCCTATGAGACAGAGATCATTGAATTTGATAAAAAAATTTAAACAGAGAAACCGAGAATAAAAGCAAATAGACAAAGTTAAACAAAATTAATTAAATATTGTTTTCAAGAAACACATCCCATCAAAATGACACAAAGTTTAAAAATGCAGGATGGGAAAAAAAGGACCAAGTAAAAACTTATTTTAAAAATTAGTGTGACAATATTAATGAAACAAAAAATAGAATTCAATGTGAAGATTATTTATTTGGCTAAAGTGGCCTATTTTATTATGACTCAAGATCTGTTTTCCTAAGAACTTATAACAATCCTTTATTCCTAAACAACAAGCCTAATCAAGACTTTATTCTTCTAGCCACATCAGTTAAGAATATGCAAAGCAAACCCAATGAACTATAAAAATTAGTAGATAAAGACATAATCAAAATAAGAGACATTAATACTTCCTATCAGTGTCATCAGATCAAGAAGTGTGACCATAATGTGAGCAAACATGACTCATGGGATGGAGTCAGAAAGAAACTGTATTTGGCATCTCATTGTCCTATTGCTTTTGTTCTGTGGGGCTATTTTCCCCTTTTACTCAGCTCTGGTTAACTGGGCAGCCTTATGATTCACCCTAAAGGCATAATTCCTGTTTAATTTGTTAAACAGAGTTTCATTTCAGTCATTAAAATGTCTAGTCTGACGTAGTTATTGAAAACTCTTTTTTTCTTTTTTTGCTTTCTAGGGCCGCACCTGCAGCCTATGGAAGTTCCTAGGCTAGGAGTCAAATTGGAGCTGCAGCTGCTGGCCTACATCACAGCCACAGGAATGCAGGATCTGAGACACATGTGCAACCTACACTACAGCTCACGGCAACGCCGGATCCTTAACCCACTGAGCAAGACCAAGAATCGAACCTGCGTCCTTGTGGTTACTAGTCAGGTTCTTCACCACTAAGCCACAGTGGGAACTCCTGGAGGTTTCTTTAGCCAGTATGTTGTGCTTTATTTAGCTCCTTGGTCTTGACTCAAGGAGTGATGTGGCTGAGGGGTAGCACATTCCTCATTCTTTTCTCTTTGGAAGAGAGGATTGACTCAGAGCAGAGTTCAATCTAGAGATATTCTCTTCAACAATTCCCCCCAAATTCAACTACTGACTCTAAGAGACTAGATGTGAGAGAGGGACAATTTCCTTTGACAATTCTGTCACTTGACTTTGAGATGTAATATTTAGTGTTTATGAATATCAGCCCAAACTTCCATTTTCACATCTTCTGATATAAGTAATAATGGAAAATTTTTGAATAACAATTTATTCTCTCACTCTACCTCTCAACTGATTCTTAGAGAAAGAGTTTAGAGCCTTAAATGCATTTAGTAGCAAATGACATAATAAATAGATTAAGCCTTTAATTTTAGAAGTTAGAAAACAGTTCCAAGTACTCAGAGAGACAGAATAAACAAAGATAAATTCAGGCTTTATATAGTAGGAAAAAAATGTAAAGGACATGATTTAAAAATCCAAAAAGTAGATATAGAAATATATACTAATAAACAAAATATTAAAAACTCTAGCAAGTCTAATTAACAGGAAAAGGGAGAATTCACTAATAATCTACATCAGGAAAAAGAAACAGGATATAATTACAGATGTTGAAGAAAAGGAAAATAAGAAGAAAGTACTATGTGCAGACTTATACCAAAATGTATGAAAATCTAGAGTGAATAATCATTATCTAGGAAAATATGAGTGACCAAAAATGACTGTAGAAAAAGTAAAATATCTTAATACCTCAATAAAACAGCAACAGAATTTTTCAGTGAAAAAGTATTTAGAGCAGAAGTGCTTTAAATGATATCTTAGCATATAAGTTCAACCAAATCATCCTAGGAGGCACTTAAAGAGTATCTAATAATTCCTTTCTTTCATAGCAAAGAAAAAGATTAAAGCTTTCTTACTCATCACAAGGCTACTATTAACACCAATCTAATAATACAAGACTCTCACAAAAACCCACTAATAGCTCGAGGTGGTCACAAAAGAACACAAACACAGTTTTAAAAATCAGCAAATTAAATACTTTACTTGTTAAAAGACCCATATAGCATAACCAAGAATATTTATCCCCGACTGCAAATATGATTCAGCATTAAGGAATTCCTTTCAGTTTACAAGAGAAATAATATTTCAAATAATAGGGAGAAAAGACTGGTTATTCTATAAACAGTGTGTTATAAATGGATACCCAAATGGGAAAAACTAATGTTATAATGCCATAGCTCATCATATACAAAAAAAAAAAAAAAACAAAACAAAACACCTCCATACAAATTAACTATCTATATTTAGAAGTTCAAAGAGATGGTTAGAGGGAAAAAAAAAGAATTCCTCCTGGTATAGCAAAAGTCCTGCTAATTAATGCTCTAAGCCCAAAGGCCCTAAAATAAAAGATTGATAAATGTAACTTAATGGATAGCACCACGTCCTGTAAAATGAAAGCTATAGTAAATAAAGTGAAAGGCAAACCTGCGTTAGGAGAAAATATTTGTAAAAGAAAAAAACCTATAAAAGTTTTCTAAATTTAGTACGTTTTTAAAATGTTAACTTTCAAAAAGGCAAACAATTCAACAGGAAATGGAGCAAATAAGTATTTATAATTAGAAATTACTAATGATTGCTAATAAAGGGTTGAACTCAATCACACAGGTAATCGGGGAAAACATATTAAAACAAAAATGGTTGTACTATTTCCTGCTTGGATGATTGGGGGAAAATGAGAGAACAGTGAGATTTTGCAAGGGTATGGGGCAGCTGGCATTCTTATTCATGAATGTGTGGATTGATGCAGTTTTCTGGAGAATTATTTGACTAAATCTATGAAGTTAAAAACAAATTCCCTCCCTTTAGGAGTTCCCGTCGTGGCACAGGGGATACAAATCTGATTAGGGACCATGAGGTTGCGGGTTTGATCCCTGGCCATGCTCAGTGGGTTGCGGATCCGGCATTGCCATGAGCTGTGGTGTAGGCTGCAGACGCAGCTTGGATCTGGTGTTGCTGTGGCTGTGGTGAGACCGGCAGCTACAGCTCCAAATGAACCCTTAGCCTGGGAAGCTCCATGTACGTGGCTACAGCCCTAAAAAAAAAATTTCCCTTCCTTTGACTCAGTTTCATCTCAGTACCTTTTCCACAGGATCATTTACATGTGTGTTCAAGACAATTTATTTTGTTTGGTGTTGCTATAAAAGGAAAAAAATCGGGGGGGGGGGAGGCACCTATAATTAAGGAACAGTTAAAAAGTTTATGGTATTAGTTTATTTACTGAGGCAATATATGGAAAGTACTTAGAGCAATGGAACAGTGCCTGGTACATACACAGCAGGTCTTCAATGGATATTTTAAAAATGGCTCTTATACACATGCAAGGCTCTTTATCTTGTGGTTCCCCCTCCATATCTGTTCTCTGCCCTTCTCTGATTCCCGGGAAGCTGGCTCAGGTTTCTCTTATGCTCTGGCTGTCAGCTGGTTTGGATCAACCCATGGAGACACCCATAGGATGGGAGTGCGAGGGGCTATTTCTGGTATCTCTCCTCGGCTCCTTCTCTGCCTTTGTGACTGTATCTCACCATGTACAGCCCAACCTCCCACGGGGTAAGTGTGGGCAAGCTCCCCAGGCCCACAGCTTTCACAGGGTTCCAGGACCAGAGATCATTCTCTCTGTGTTTCCTCAGGCCTCCAGACAGTAACTTTTCTTCTGTTGCTGACACCTGGATGCTTCACACATACTTTGCTGATTCCTTTAGTCCTGCCCATGCATTTCGTTAGAACAGCCAGTGGTACACAAGCTACGTTAATACCATTCAGCTATTAAACAGTGTGGGGGAAACTAGATGTTCTGACATGAGAACAATTCCACAGTGGATGTGTTAGATTTTTAAAAGGCCAGAAAAGACACCCACACATGTATTATCCATAATCAAGATTTGCCCTGTTTTGATGTAATGCTATTTCTAATATTTAGATATTTCAAATCCACAGTGAATTATAAAAGAAAAAAAAAGCTTGAATATATAATCCACATTTGGACAACTCAGTGGTTTAGAAAGCTTCAAATGTCAAAACATATAAAAGATTGATAATCTTAGAAAAATTATGTCATTCTAGTAGCAATACTGGGGCATTGATGCAACCCTGTCTCAAGTGCCACACCTCCGGGCTGTATGCAAAGAACAAGGATGCCATGGCAACACCAACTGGCTATTTATAGGACCATCACCAATCACCACACACCACAGCACAAGAGCATCATGCACTCCAACAGCTATAATTACTAGGACACTTTGGTTTACAGATTGAAGTGATGATCAAAAAACAGACTGTAAAGGCTTAGAAAGTTCTTAGGTTGAGACATACAGATGCCAAATTTAAATTCTATTGGTTCCAAACCTCAGGAGTTCCCCAGGTGAGGTCTGACACTGAGGCCCATACGTGGGGGCCAGAGGAGATCAAAGGAAGAGGCAGCCACTCCAGGGTGGCAGGTGGCATCTTCAATAAGTGAGAGAACTTACATATGAAGCTCGTCTTGAGTGGGCACCAGATGAGTAGATCTCTGCAACCCCTGCCAGAATCTTGAGAGTTTATGTAGAGGTCTTAACTGGTTTCCGTCACGGACACCACCCAGGTGGCCTCAACAACAGGATGCTCTCTCAAGGCTGCGGCCTTGAAAATGGCTCCCACTGCAGACAGTGTGGCCAGAATGTACTTCCCAAAGATGGGGAGGGAGTGAGGAGCCTCCCATTGCCTGGGTCCAGCTTGCAGGTCAACCAGCGGTCATGCCCTCTCCATGACCTCCTCCAATGATGCCAAGAAAATGACACTGAAGCATTGATATATGAAATGACAACTACCTCTGGTAATGGAATTAAAATTGGTATGGACTCGGGGTAAATTTATCTTTGTGTTCTCTAAACTTCTGTATTGTTGAAAAACAGTTTTCCAGTGAACCTGCGTTCATTTTCTATTATGCAACAATTTTAAATAAAATTTGGTTCAAAAAATGATAAAATCTTCAAGAAGGGATTTCTGACAAAATTTTAGTAATTCTATAGGACAACAAAAGAAGAGAACCATTTGACTATACACAGAGCTCTCTGAAGTCAGCATTTAAAAGAATGGATTTAAAAAAAAAAAAGGGAGAATTTACATAGAGAGAGATCATTAAACTCACAAAACAGAGTGTGAACAAAATGCCTTAAATAGAGCAGGCAGGTCTTCAGCCCAAAACCCGGACTGTGTTAAGACCTATGAAAAAGCTTAAGACAATAATAATATATATACACACACACAAATATAGCATATTTGTTAAGAGCAGACAATATCATAAGCTGAATGAGAGAGGCAGCAGTTTAGGGGAGATGCACATTTTTGTTAACCTGACAGAAACAACATACATACTTAACTACTACTTTCTTTAACTAGGAGCTGTAAAGAAAGAGTGTTGGGGGAATTGAAATTCAGTTAAGTATATAAGAGAAGATAAGACAGAAACATCCAGAACCTTTAAATGGTGTTCAGTTTTCAGATACCGAAAGACTATGTTCTAATATATTCTATTAATGTAAATTTTAAATGTGATAAAAAAACCACAGTTGGTAACCTTTCCGAATAGGAGGGGTTTCATGGAGGAGAACCAATATTTCAGTGTTTTAAAATAAGAGATACAGATTCTAAGGACTCAATTTTAGGGTGTGTGTATGTCTGTGTCTGTGTGTGACTCTTTTAATTTCTTCTTCTTCTTTTTTTTTTTTTTTTTTGTCTTTTTTCTTTTCTAGGGCCGCTCCTGCAGCATATGGAGGTTCCCAGGCTAGGGGTCTAATTGGAGCTGTGGCTGCCAGCCTACACCAGAGCCACAGCAACACAGGGCCTGAGCCGCCTCTGCGACCCACACCACAGCTCACGGTAACACCGGATCCTTAACCCACTGAGTGAGGCCAGGGATCGAACCCGAAACCTCATGGTTCCTAGTCAGATTCATTAACCACTGCGCCACAACGGGAACTCCAAATTTCTTCTAATTCTGTCAGTATGTGTGTGTGGTTTTCTTTTTGTACAGAGATACTGTGTTAGCTTGCTGTGGTTGCCATAAACAAATAACCACAGACTGGCTTAAACAGCAGAAATTTATTTTCTGACAGTTGTGGAGGCTCTAGGTCCAAGGTCTGGGCGTCAGCAGGGTTGTTTTCCTCTGAGGAAATCTCTCCTTAACCTGCAGAGAGCTTCCTTCGGATGCTTTCACATCGTCTCCCCTCTACATGTGTCTATGTCCTAAATCCTTCTTATCAGGACACCAGTCACATCGAATTAGGTCCCACCCTGCTGTCCTCATTTTACCTCTTTAAACTATCTCCAAATATAGTCACATTAAGAGGTACTGTGGGTCAGGGCTTCAACATATGAATTTTGGTGGGACACAATTCAGGCTGTCACAGATACTATCAACTTGAACTGAAATTTAATTATTTTGGTATATGTCTTATTGAGGTGATTTCTTAAACAATGAATGACATGCTAGTCTGTCTTCATTTCCCATAGCATGTTGAACCATCTAGGTGATCGTTCATTATGTTGGGGGAGACTGGATAAATTAATCAAAGGTACATATTATGAAGCCATGCCTTCTCATCTCTGGAGGTGCTCTGATCCAACTGTAAGATCTTGTGTGAACATTGCTACTGAAGGTAGAAAGGTCAGAAAATAAAAAGCGGAGGTTCCTTCTGTCAAGAGCCTGTGATTACAGAAAGCGAGCAGGGAATCATGATAGAGGGAGGGACAGCTGTAGAAATGTCACAGGCTTCTTTCTTCTCCCAACAGGATGATGTCAAGCCCAGCCCCATCTGCCCTGTCTCCCCTCAGGAACTCTTATCAAGAACGCAGAGAAGGCTGGCTCATTGCGGTCCTGGCTGTTATGAATGGCAGGCTGGACCAAGATGGAGAGCCAACTAGTCTCAGAAAGAAGGCTTCCATCACCGTTGAGGCACCTGCCCTTCAGAATAATCTCAGAAATTTTGCCTGTCTGTTTGTGACATTTTTATTGTCTCGAGTTATAAGTGTGTAGCAGACATAGGGTATCCCTCCATAAACTTGGTAGCTCGATGACCATTTTGAATTTGGTGATGGTCCTATCTCAATTCTAACACCTTTTGACAATCCTTCTAATAATGTGAGCAGGTCTCTTTGAAATATCCTTCTGCTTGCCTGCTTGGTCCTATCCTGTGCTGATCCCTCAGGCATCAAGAAGTAGGAGTCTTTATGACCCTGGCCATACTTGGCAGCTGGTTTAAACTGACAATCCCCTCTTGACCTTAACATGGTGCTGGAAGCTTATGAGTTTTGGGTAGTTGAGGGATGCTTTAGGGAGCTGAATATAACTTAACAATTTATTTTGTATATTCATATGTGCAGAAATCCAAATCCCGATCTTCTAAATTTTGTGAACTTTCTTTTTCAGATGAGTACTGTTTGTAGAAGGGTTTTTCCCAAGTTGTCACATTTAATTCAAATTTATGTGAAATATTTTACTTTCATTTCATTCCATAAATAGGAGGCAAATGAGAGGAGTGATCACCATTATTCCAATTTCTCAGGGCTTTTCCCAAATGTGCCTTTATAGACATGACTCTGTTTTGTGTCTTGGTCTAAAATGTTGCAGCTAGAGATTCTCATACTAAGTGAAGTAAGTCAGAAAGAGAAAGACAAATACCATATGATATCACTTATATATGGAATCTAAAATATGGCACAAGTGAACCTATCTACAAAACAGAAACAGACTCAGAGACATAGAGAACAGACTTGTGATTGCCAAGGGGGTGCAGGGAGGAAGTGGGATGGACTGGGAATCTGGGATTAGCAGATGCAAACGATTACATTTAGAAAGGATAAACAATAAGGTTCTACAGAACTATATCCAATCTTCTGGGATAGACCATGATAGAAAATAATATAAAAATAATGTGTACGTATATACATACATACATATATACATGTATATTCATACATACATGTATATATGCCCAAGTCACTTTGCTATAAAGCAGAAGCTGGCCCAGCATTGGAAATCAACCATGCTTTACTGACACAGAAATTTTGCCTGTCTGCTCACATTATTTGAAGGGTTGCCAAAAGGTGTTAGAACTGAGACAGGTCCATTACCAAGTTCAAAATGGTCATTGAGCTACCAAGTTTATGAAGGGATACCCTATGTCTGCTATACACTTAGAACTCAAGAGGATAAAGCATGCAAAGAGGAAGTCAACTATGCTTTAATAAAAAAAAATAAAGTGAGAAATACGAAGTTCCCTGGTGGCTGAGCAGATTAAGGATCTGTTGTTTCACTGCTGTGGCACAAGTTTGAATCCTAGTCGGGGAACTTCCACATGCCCCAGTCACAGCCAAAAAAGAAAGGGGAAACTTTTATGCTGTCAGTAATTGATGAAGAAAGGGCAAAACTGGCAATCACAGTCTCTCTCTCCAGATTTCCAATTAACAAGTGCAAACTTAACTTTTCAAACTTTAAAACAATAGATCAATGTTGGCAGTATCTCTGATCTTTCTAATATAAAATATTTATGAAGTAGTTATCTCTATTAAAAACAGAATTATCTGTAAACTTATCTAAATCAATGAATGCAAATTGACTAAATGAAGTCAAATGATTAGCATCAAATATTCTATGCAATTATAAATTACGTGTCTTAAAAATTAAGGTAATATACAGAAATAGCTCACTGTTCAATATATACAACTGTTAATTCTCATCACAGCATATTTTTTAACCCCTCTCCAAATATGGTATCTACAGTTTCTTCAAATGTGAAAGAGACAAAATAAAAAATAAAATTAGAGGGAGTCCCAATTATGGTTAAGGGTGTTACAAATCTGACTAGTATTCAGGAGGATGTGGGTTCAATCCCTGGCCTTGCTCAGTGGGTTAAGGATCCAGCGTTGCCTTGAGATGTGGTGTAGGTCACAGGCACAGGCTTGGCTCCCATGTTGCTATGGCTGTGGCTGGCAGCTGCAGCTCCAATTCAACCCCTAGCCTGGGAACTTCCATATGCTGTGGGTGTGGCCCTAAAATGCTAAATAAAGAAATAAATAAAATAAGATTATAGCATAATGATAATGTACTCTGAAGTCAGATCAGAATTAATTTTTAATTAAAAAATTGTATTGTATTTAAGTATAGTAGTAGTTCTATTTTTAGCTTTTTGAGGAATACAGTTTTCCATAACGGTTGCAATAATTTACATTCTCACCAAGGGCGAACAAAGTTCCCTTTTCTCCACATTCTCACCAGCATTTGCTATTTGTTGAGCTTTTTCTTTCTTTCTTTTTTTTTTTTTTTTTTTTGTCTTTTTGCCATTTTCTTGGGCCGCTCCTGCAGCATATGGAGGTTCCCAGGCTAGGGGTCGAATTGGAGCTGTAGCCACCAGCCTACACCAGAGCCACAGAAACACGGGATCTGAGCCGCATCTGCAACCTACACCACAGCTCACATCAACGCCAGATCCTTAACCCACTGAACAAGGCCAGGGATCGAACCCTCAACCTCCTGGTTCCTAGTCGGATTCGTTAACCACTGAGCCACGACAGGAACTCCTCGTTGAGCTTTTGATGATAACGTTTTTACAGGTGTAAGGTGACATTTTATCTCGATGTGAATTTTTCTGATGTTTAGCAATGTAGAGCTTTTTTTTTTTCCATGTGTTTACTGACCATTTGTATATCTTCTTTGGAAAAATGTCTGTTCAGGCAGACAAACCAGAATTTTAATCCTGGCCCTTTTACTGACTAGAAGTGTGACCTTGAGCTTAAGCTTCTTCATCTTTTCATTGAGTTAATGATATATATTTTATTGTGATTAAATTGAATCATGTATTTTGAAAAGCTGATTGTAGTGCCAGATACATAGAAGCACCTTATAAATGGTGCTTATTATTATTATGCAACCTTAACTAAATTTCTATAAATGTTGTAATGGATATGGAAAAGGCAAAATGTTTTGTGAGTCCATCAATTTGCTACCTACAGAAAACGCAATTAAAGTGCATGTAGATTGCTTTTCTCATCATGTTTTCTCAATAGATGCTGCTTTCCTTGTGACTTCTGCTTTCCCTTTAAGTCTATTGATAAACAAGAGCTTTCTTTAGTAACATCAGTTGACTAAAAAAAATAAAAGCAACAATCACAAAGAAAAAATTTACAGACATACATAATGAGTAAATATATACTTTGAAAAATCCTTTTTAGTAAGATTCCTGAAGCAAGCCATTTCTAAGTGGAAAAATGCCATATGCTATTGCTCCATCTCTCTCTCTCTCTGATTACTGGTGTTAATGGTTAATAAGGGTTTTAAAAGAAATAATAACAGCTTTTGCAGTTAACCTGGTTAAAATAATGTCATTATGCTGAAATTAATTTTTTAATTTGCTCTGCTGCCCCATAGTCAGGTAAACAGAGGATATAGCTCAGATGACTATGGTGACTCTAATTTTAATTACTGTATTTGTATTTGTCATTTCTTGAGAAAGAATATACTTATTCTCTTTTTCAAAGTCATGTGATGCTTTTTATAGTTTCCTATTTTCTGCAGGTCTTTTAAACTGTTTTGTCCTTTAAATATGATAATGGTAAATAAAGTATTTCAACACTTGTTCAAATGTATGGAAGACTTTATTCAAGACTATTGCAATAGGGGTATTGTTACAGGAGAGGGAGGGAGCAGGCTCAACTCTGAGCACAGCAAATATAACTGGGGATTTATATCCTGTTGCCCTGATTGGCTATCGAAATGAAAATTTAAACATGACAGTATTTGCAAAATGTCCTCAGGAGAAAAGCAACCTCCTACTTATTTTTTTCTATGTGATTCCATTTCCCCTACACTTTGACATGGTAATTCCTTATAACAATATACCATCTTTGGTGAAGATAATTTTATATTTTACTTAGCAATTTTTGTTGTTTTTCAGAGGGAGAGTTGGTCATGATTTTTTTGAGGTATGAACTAAGATTTATATCTTAGACTTTAAGCATGTATTAAAAAAAGCTTCTTTTGGGGTTGCAAAACTACAACAAACATCTTATTGTATATTATAATAGATAACTTCATTTGAAATAACTCATTTAAGACTGACAATATGTCTGTGATGTCAGTATTATTATTTTTACCCTCATTTACAAAGAGGGAAATAGGGCTCATTTTAACTGACTTCAGAGTCACTAAATAACATGCTCATTGTACCAAAGTCAGTAAATCTAAGAGTCAGATTTTACACCTTATGACCTGATTTTTGTCATTATATAAGAAGAACTTGCAGAAAATTTCCAGTTTTTTAATTAGGTAAAGATGAAGAAATTCATAGGAGCAAAGAATGAGAACTGGCCCTACACCAACAACAATTAATCAGAAACAAGATGCAAAATGAGAACAATGTCAAGTGTAGTTCAATAAAGGACTAGGAGATTTTTCATTTGCTTCCTTGAATTACAGTATTGTTATTCAGTTGTTGAATCCATTTGTTTATATTGATTATTGACTATCAGCTTCAGGACTATCAGTCTCTGAGTCATGACCTTAACCCAAGTTTATCCCCACTCCTTGACAGGAACCCCTGTAAACAGTGAACAAATCCACTTAAGTTGAGCCAGCTTTGCCTTATTCCTGAGTAGCCAGATGTGATTACTTCATTTATTCTTATTTCCTAATCTTGGCATGTGACCATGACTTGGACCTGGATATATGTTTCTTTTAGTGCTTCATATCCTCCATCTTGATACTCCGTGAAAGCCTGATGGCTTCATTATCATTTAACTCTGCCCTTAAATACTTTGGATGCTTTTTCGCCCAGGATCAACTAATCTGTTAAGTCCACACCATAAGAAGTGAATAATCCAAAAAACGTTGTCTTCTATTGGTTTCCCTGGGTGAGCCATGGGGTGACATGGCAAAGATTGGGGGGAATATACACAAGAGAAACTTTTCAGGAAATGTGGAAGACAGAACAGGGCAGAGGGAGAGGCCAGTCTACTGTAGGGCTGCAACTGAGCTCTAGGCCCCTATTGGGAACTCTGGGGATGGGATGACCCTACAGTGTTTTCCCAAATTGAGGTTCAGGGCTTACCTTTTGTAGGCCTACGTCAGCCAGTCATTGGCCATGGCTACTTGCAGGAGTGCGGGAGGTGTTTCCAGGCAACCAGTCAAGGGTAGTTCCCTGTTATCCATCAACTATGGCATGGGTGTCTTGGTCTTGGTGATCTCGGTACCACTTCCAGATACTCTCTACAGCCACTCAAAAATCTAGACAGGGAATAACCTAATATGGAATGGAAAAATATGTGAGAATTATGACACATAACAAGTCCCAAATATAATTCAGGAATTGCATCATTACTATCAGCTGGTATTGTTTGAGTCCTTAATGAGATGCTGACAGCATATAACCCATGGACTTACCCTTATTCACCAACACTGCCCCTAATGGGGATATAGCTCTCTGCTTTACATTTGAAAGTTATTTGAAATCTCATATTTTGCCAAGAATATTTTGTGAATTTTGCTTTACTGTCTAGAAAATTGTGATTATTTTCATGTACAAGCACTGCTTTAAATAACTGACCAGCTTAATTACTTAATTATTCTTTCTCAGATCATCTAATAAATTCCTTATGGCTTATGCCAAAGCTTGGTGTAGAGCCCTGACACACCACTGTAAACCTTCACTGTATGACTCTCTCATGTTGCGAAGAAAAAATAAGGCAAAAATTAACAAAAACAACAACAGTAGTCGTATTGGTCATCATCATTGTCATCAACATCATCATAAATAGTGCCCAACATTTGTACAATATGTTGGAGTTTCCAAAATGAGAAACAGCTTTGCATAGGTCTTAGAGAAATGGGTTCAAGTCCAAAGAGACTGCGTTAAAATTGCACATCAGGTATTTACAAGCTGTAAAAATCTAGGTACGTTGCTTAACTTTTCTGGGCCTCATTTTTCTTGTGTATAAAATGTGGATAGTAATAGTCCCAAATCACCTAATTGTTTGGAAAATAAAATGAGTTGATGTTTATAAAACATTTCAAAGAACTCCCCCACAAAGTACACTACTTAAAAGATTTGGGTGGGATACTATTTGCTTTATAAATAACACGATTTTAAACACTGCTTCATAATGTTTAAAGGTGAACACTATTTAGGGAGTTCCTGCTGTGGGGCAGTGGGTTAAGAATCTGACTGTTGTGGCTTGGGTTGCTGTGGAGGTGTGGGTTTGATCCCCAGCCTGGTGCAGTGAGTTAAACGATCTGGCATTGCCACAGCTGTGGCACAGGTCGCAGAATGTAGCTTGGATTCAATTCCTGGCCTGGGAACTTCCATATGCCATGGGTGCAGATGAAAGAAAGAAAGAAAGAAAGAAAGAAAGAGAGAGAGAGAGAGAGAGAGAGAGAGAGAGAAAGAAAGAAAGAAAGAAAGAGAGAAAGAAAGAAAGAAAGAAAGAAAGAGAGAAAGAAAGAGAGAAAGAAAGAAAGAAAGAGAGAAAGAAAGAGAGAAAGAAAGAAAGAAAGAGAGAAAGAAAGAGAGAAAGAAAGAAAGAAAGAGAGAAAGAGAGAAAGAAAGAGAGAAAGAAAGAAAGAAAGAGAGAAAGAAAGAAAGAAAGAGAGAAAGAGAGAAAGAAAGAGAGAAAGAAAGAAAGAGAAAGAGAGAAAGAGAGAAAGAAAGAGAGAAAGAGAGAAAGAGAGAAAGAAAGAAAGAGAGAAAGAGAGAAAGAAAGAAAGAAAGAAAGAAAGAGAGAAAGAAAGAGAGAAAGAGAGAAAGAAAGAGAGAAAGAGAGAAAGAAAGAGAGAAAGAGAGAAAGAGAGAAAGAAAGAAAGAAAGAGAGAGAGAAAGAGAGAAAGAGAGAAAGAGAGAAAGAAAGAAAGAGAGAAAGAGAGAGAGAGAGAAAGAGAGAAAGAAAGAAAGAGAGAGAGAAAGAAAGAAAGAAAGAGAGAGAGAGAGAAAGAAAGAGAGAAAGAGAGAAAGAAAGAGAGAAAGAGAGAAAGAGAGAAAGAGAGAAAGAAAGAAAGAAAGAGAGAAAGAGAGAAAGAAAGAGAGAAAGAGAGAAAGAGAGAAAGAAAGAAAGAGAGAAAGAAAGAGAGAAAGAGAGAAAGAGAGAAAGAGAGAAAGAAAGAGAGAAAGAAAGAAAGAGAGAAAGAAAGAGAGAAAGAAAGAAAGAGAGAAAGAAAGAGAGAGAGAAAGAAAGAGAGAAAGAAAGAAAGAGAGAAAGAAAGAGAGAAAGAAAGAAAGAAAGAGAGAGAGAAAGAGAGAAAGAAAGAAAGAGAGAAAGAAAGAGAGAGAGAAAGAAAGAAAGAAAGAAAGAAAGAAAGAAAGAGAGAAAGAAAGAAAGAGGGAAAGAGAGAGAGAAAAGAAAAGAGAAGAAAAGAGAAGAAAAAAGGAAGGAAGGAGGAGGGAGGGAGAGAGAAAGAAAAGAAAAAGAAAGAAAGAAAGAAAGAAAAAAAGAAAAAGAAAGAAAAAGAAAGGAAAGAAGAAAGAAAGAAAACACTATTTAAAGTTGGCTAAATAAATATTTCAACTGATCCTTAAAGCAAGACCGATTAAGACAGGAAATTCAGTTATAATTTATGGATGGAGAGAGTGGGATACAGTAGTTTAAGTCCTTAAAGAAGTTCATACAACTTGGCAGTGGAATATTTAAGTAGAAGCTCTGTTTATTAAAACTGAATTCCACTCAGTTTCTTAGGAATCTGGTTTTTGAAATAGCCACTGCAAACCTACTTTGGCAAGTGAGGTAGAAAGAAGGGGCTTTACTTTTAAAAAATATGGCAATACATTTATTTTACCATGCAGTTGTCAAAGCAACACTCTAGACACTGAAAACATTTGGCCTACATAATAAATGTTTTATTGAATTTAATTAACTTCATGGGAGTAGGAAGGTGAGAGAGAAAAAGAAGTTTCCTTCCTTCTCTACAAAGGAAACATAGAAACAAAAATGTTTCTGTGTATAGGCTTCCCCAAATTCTTTGTGACTTAGCATAATAGATTTTTAAAAACAGAACTGGAGGGGATGTTGGACATCTAATACCCTAGATTTATAGAATACCAAATTGAAGCTCAGAAAGGTAAAATACGTTTTCCAAAATTACAATACTAATTAGACACAGAGCTGGTATTAAAATATGTAATACTTATTTCTGAGGTATAATATTTCTTTGTTACAGGAATATTAGCTAGATTCGTTTCAGTTCTTCCCGCTAAGGAGACTCTTAAATCAGTCTCTGTTTTAGACCAGAATACTCCTATACCTGGAGATCAAGCAGATAAGGGCTTTTAAAAAAAAGTCAGTGTAATTTGCTGTTTCACATTATAAAGTCAGATAAAAATACAGGTATAGCTATTAAAAGAGATATCTTTTAATACATCTAATACATGCTAAAACAAAGTTGGATCATTTACTATGTCCTCCTTTTTCTTGCAGTTTCATGGGCTGACCATACTAATTGTGCTTAAGGAAAGCAATTACTGCAAAGTTCCTTTAGACATGCAAATTTAATGGCCTATTTCTACAGTGCATGAAAGAAAACTCTTTGTGGAATTATAATAGTAGTGTATTTGAAGTTATCTTAAAGGGTTTAAAAATCTGCTTTCCCCTTGAGAAAAATATAGAAAGGGCATTTGGTAGCGGATGCTAAACTAAACAATAATTTTCCTCCTTCTACATATGACACTGACATGTTGTCTCCTTCCATGGCCAAAACAAACCTACACTCAATTAAATCTATTTGATTGTGGGAATTGATGCTTTTGTTTAGTGCCTGAGAACTAGAAACACAAATCCTCTTGGTTGGGTTGTGCAGTTGCAGGGGGTTAAAAATGGGGCTTACAGGATGGAGAAGAAGGACGGAGGAGATGGGATGCCTGTTCCAAATTGGTCCCTTGACTTCGTTTTGAACTAGAAGACTAGGGATAGATAGAGTGACAGAGGCAAAGGCCAATATCAATAAAACGGGACTTTGAAGATTCTGGGCATAAGAAGAACTGCTTCAGGATCCAAGAGACAAAGAATGGCCCAGACAGAGATGTGGAAACTGGTGGTTATTTCCGTGTGGAACACAGAGCCTTGGAACCCAGCATGAGGACCCTCCAGAGGTAACTGTCATGGCTGGACAAGGCATTCCCATAACTGGCAGTGACTTACAGTGAATGCTGTGAGACAGCTCTGCTTTGTTCATAAGATGTGTAAACAGGAGCCAAACCTGGAGAGCAAGCCAGGATAGACACATGGTGGTATCTGCACAACTTTTTGGTTGTTTTTTGTTTTTTCCTCTTTTTTAAAAAATTGAAGTATAGTTGACTTACAATGTTGTGCCAATTTCTGCTGTACAGCAAAGTGACTCAGTCATATTATATATGACTCTTTTTAAAATATTATTTTCCATCATGGTCTGTCCTAGGATATTGGATATAGTTCCCTGTGCTATACAGTAAGATCCTTGTTGTTTATCCATTCTAAATGTAATAGTGTGCATCTATTAACCCCAAACTCCCAGTCCCTCCCAGTCCCTCCCCTTTCCTCCTTGGCAACCACAAGTTTGTTCTCTATGTCTGTGAGTCTGTTTGTGCTGACAGGTTGGATTGAATGCTGGTGGTTACTCTCTGACATGACTTGGAAACAGTTGAGAGAGGGCTAGCCTCCTGCTATTTTAGAGGTGAGGGTCTAGAGGTATTATACAAATGTACACGTGTAGGTAATATCACAAGTATATATTTCAAGTCATCCAAAGTGATTCCATCATTGACTCTTTATAAGTCTCGACAGGCTCTGTGTTATCCATCATGCAATAACAGACTCACATAGTCATAATCGGAAATGAATTATTTGCATATCTCTATATTCACATATTGTACACATGAAATTAATACCGTCAACTCTAACTCATTTATTTTCACTCAAAGCAGGGACATCTCTACAGTATATTTGACAAACTGTCGTCTAATCCCTCTGTTTTGTCAGCTCTAAATTCTTACAGTGAATAAGCCATATTTATAGGAAGCCCAAAGCAGTCTCTGGGTTGCTACTTCTGCCTTTTGCAGCAATATATTTGCTCTTCTGTATTACATCCCTTCAAGTATTTGAAGGTAGACTTTGTGGCCAGTTCCACCCTGTATTTTCAATTTATCTTGTTCTTCAACCACTGTATTTATGTCTCACTATCTCAGTCTTCTCTGTACATTGATTATTTATTGTTCCAGTATAACACTTACATTAAGACTCAAGATTTCAAGGTGGACTAATCTTAAGGTATTGCCCCCCTTGATAAGGACAATGCACTTTCAAAATAATGACCTAAAACAAAATATTGAATCACTGAAAGAAGATTG
This sequence comes from Sus scrofa, assembly GCF_054392235.1. Lineage (NCBI taxonomy): Eukaryota > Metazoa > Chordata > Mammalia > Artiodactyla > Suidae > Sus > Sus scrofa. The sequence continues at coordinate 51,413,339 of NC_139389.1, forward strand.
ACAGTAAATCATTTTATAAGCTCAGCAGCTGCCGTCTGTGAAAGAAAGTGAACAGAGATAAACATAAGTTACCTACTGAAAACCTGAATACATCATGATGATACTCATGAAAATCCTGTGGGGTGGGTGTTATCACCTCCATTTTACAGAGGAGAAAATGAAGATTCAGAGAAGTTATATAACTTAACCAAGGCACATAGACCCCAAAACTATATAGTTACATAAGTACACATATGAATCCAAACACAGGTTTCTCTAACTTGATCGGTACTTCTTCTAGTTCTTGCCTCTTCATCTTGGGTGGTATTTTAGGAGAGGAGGAAGCATCTAAAACAACTTCTTATATACGTCGAAAGCTCATCCTAATTTAAAAGACATGAGTGGGTAGATACGGCAGGACTATTGGTGATTAAGGCATAGTATACAAGAGCAACAATTTAGAGAGTTTCGGGCCCCATTAATGCTCCCTATAGAGAGAGCTTGTGGTCAATTCTTATACCTAGTTATTTTCACTTTAATTTATCTCCTCTATCTTGCATGTATGTAGTTCTTTGGGGGGAGAAGACATTCACCTCAATTCCTATTAGGTTTCAACAACAACAACATTTTTTAATGCCTGTTTGGCCCGTTCATTCTGCCACCCAGTAAATTTGCTATTTGTGTCAGTATTACATCATCCATATATATCTGGGCATTCTGTCTTCATTCAGCCACTGGTATAAATCTTGAAAAGGACCGAATGTAGGGCAGAGAGGTTTTACAGTTTTTCTCTACCCTGGCATATACATAATAAAGATCAGAATTGAAAAGATGAAAGGCTTCCATGAAAGCATGTTCACTGGAGAAAAATCTCTCCAGAATTACTAACATCGATGTTCTCTTCTTCTTTTGTATCTCAAAAAGAAAAAAAAGCCAAAAACGCATCCTCTCGAAAAAAATCTCAAACTGAAACATGAACCAAGTAAATAAATCTAATATCATATATTATCATATCCATATTTTATCGTATCTAAAAAGATAATCTTATGAGAAAGGTAATATTAATTTTATATTACTCATAAGTTAACTGAATTTCATAGAAGGTAAACAAATGCTTTGATTTCACAAATCTCACACGTATCAGACCCTGATAACAAGACTGGTCTCTGATCGGAAGTCCATACGATGAAGCACTTCTCTAAATACCTGCCTCAGTCTTCTGTGTTTCTCCATTTTTGGACACACTTGTATTTCTCCTCAGCCTTTCAATGAACCCTATCGTCAGTATGGGAAGCTGGCAGTGGCAGAGAGCTAGGGCGTCATCACTTTCTCAAAACAGGTCTCCAGCCATCAACATGGATCCTTGAAGATCCTTAAAACCTTTGTATAAGGAGCTTCTATGTACATTCTAAAAAACTCCCTGGCTTTATGTCAATGTATACATCATGTTTTCCTACACATAGTTGCTTTTAAAAGTTGAATTAAAGAATAGTTTTCCACGGCAAATGTCACTAAATATTTTCTTAGGCAGCATGTAAAGATTCTTAAGGATTTTTAAAAGTAAAATGTCTTTTCATCTTTGTGAGATGGTTTCACTATGTTTCTTACTGAAGCATGGCATAACTTCACAATTCTTCTAAGAATTCAAGATTAAGGAGACATATTCATGTTATTGTATTAGATCATCCCAGTACACTTTTGGGATTTTTTTCCCCCCAAAATGCTTACACTCTTGTTAGGTGTTGAGTAAATATCACTTCAGATGTAGTGATATTTTCATTCATTGGGTACTGTGGGGTAATAACAAAGAATGATAAGCCAAGGACCTGCTCTCAGGTAGAAGAGATGCTTAATCACCTGTGATACTACGCAGGATTACATAAGTAAATAAAAGGAACATAATCCAAATACAAGCTAAATAGATGTTCAATAGCATATTACGACAAATTTATGTACAAACTAGAAGTCAGTATTTCAAAATGTAATTGTTTTTGACATGATTGCTGATTGAGTTATTGCATTTCCTTGGGACAGCCCTTATCAACAGCCCAACTTTGAAAGATTTCTGAATTAACCATTAAAATGCAAACTTCATTACTGACCTTTTAATAAGCTATTGAATGTAAGGAAACAAAGAAGAGACTGATTTTCACAGAAGTGGGTCAGGATACTGCACGTTGTCTACACCGTCATCCATTAGCTTAAATCAGAGGATCCTACGCAAATGAAAATATGTGGTGGAAATTTCTTGAACAGTATGTATAAAGAAATACTGCACAGCAAACTTGAGCTCGTGTTGGAAGCTGAGAAAGGGAACTAAATTTGGGTCCTATTTATCATTTACAAATGCAATTATTCTTTTATTTGCCTCCTCTAATTAAATTGAAAATAGAAGAACCACTAATACATTTGACCTTCATAAATGTACATCAATTTCACATCTTACTTTTACTGAGTATGGATTGAAATTTACTCAAAATTTCCATATATCAACAGTCATAACTGACATGTGTGTTATCATATTATTGTCATTCAGAATAAAATTTCCAAGGAACTAAGTAGTTCCTTATTCTTGCTTATCAATTTGTCCAATATTCACAAGTACATACCAATTAATGTATGTGAAAATAATATGCACTGATGGATACATATTACCATATTATGGATATAATTGGGAACAGGTAGTTCAGGACTGGAATTTATATTTCTAAGTTCTTAAAGAATACATAAATGCCTCTTAGAGTTTGAGTGGCATAGCAGCTGTTTCACCACAGTTCTCATCCCTGGAGACTTTGGAAATTAAAGACTTTTTTGCAATCTATCACAGTGCTCATCTGTTATATGGATAAACTAAGGCCTAGAGAAGTGATGTGGCTTTCCTTAGATCATGTACCTATTTCATAGCATAATCAGAAGTAGAACCTCAGCTTCTCTTTCAGGACAACACTAACTACTATTTACGCTAGTAAATAGTAGTTAGTGGTATATTATAGACACCTTACCTTAGTATTTCTATTTATAGCTACAATCCTTTAATGTATGTATACCTTACTACTACCACTATTTGTATTACTTCTACCAGAGGCTTAGGGTCTCTAAACAACTTGGCCAAAGACAAGCAGCTGATGTGATGGAGAAAACGTGCTTCCAACCAGACCTTTAAAGCCACCTGCTTTTACTACCGTCATGAAGATGGCAGCCTGGCAGTCACTGTCATTTCCCAGGGCTCTGTCTAGAAACATCATTCCCCATTCAATATTTGAGCAATTCGATATCTTCCTCATTTTTACTGCTCACTTCACTAACCCCGTCTCAGGGGAAGAAATCTATTACAAGTGACCAGAAGTTGTATCTCATTTTTTCCTTGCTTAGTTTGTTCTATCTTATTAAAATGCTGTTTCTGCAATAATAGCTTAAATTCTAAAATGGTCAATAAGTTGGTGTCCTAATCTTGTGAAGTCCATTTTCTACAATTTATTTTTCCTAACAAATGGTCCTTACAGATGAAGAACTTGGCATTGTACCAAGTTCATTGTTCACAGGCAGCTTTTCCCCATGGATGTATATATCTGTGACACATTCTTTTTATCTTGGTCACCCAACAGATAACTGATTACTGCAATACCTAATATTTGTTGCGCTCTCACGGTGACCAGTACTGTTCTAGGCACTTTACATGGGTTTGCTTGTGAAAAAATCTCATAACTACATTTTGAGCAAGATCTTATTATCCATGTAGTACCGATATCAAAACTAAGCCACACTTTGTGGATTATTAGGCAATTCTGAAATGACCACTATCTCATCTACTCATCCATAAAGAGAATATTGTGGCTTGGTGTTTTCTTTGTTAATTTTGACTTGCTTTCCAACTTCACAGTTAGAGAAGCAGGTAGTAGAGTTGAGCCACCTGGCTTTAAATCCTGATTCATCATTTATAAGCTGTGTCGCCCTCAGTGGGTAACTAAATTCCTCTTTTTCTCATTGTGGAGACTGCTCCCCAATATAAGATTTTTGCCCAAATGACATTTTTTTCTTAGTTGCAGTACTGCCCACCTCTTTCCCCTGCCTTCTGCTTCACTCTTGTGATTTCTTTTCGATAAGAATTCATTTCTCCAAAACTGATGCCTATAGGTCTACTTCCTGCAAAATCCTATGGAAATCAGCTATATCTAATGTTGAAGGTAATCTATCCAGGTAAAAGACAAAGGTGGCTGAGGCCACAGGACATGTCATGAGGGATAGTTGCAACCACAAGTCTTGGACCTCCCTGATTGTGCCATGGATGTGGCTGATGTCATCACAACCTTGACAAATGACATGGCAGACAGTGCAACTGTCCTGTCATATTGCATAGTCATTGCCGCAAGATTGTGTATCCCAACTTCTGTCATACCACAAGTGTGGAAGTGACAGAATAGGGCTGGGAGTGTAAACTTTTGGGAAGGAGCAGGGACCAAATACATAGCCTTCAATCCCAGTTCCATCTATTCTTTTTTATCCATTTTAACCTGCATATCCATATTTCCATAAATGCAATTTCCTTCTCGGAGTTGCCACTTGAAAGAGTAACTGCGGCACTTTAACATGATCAGAGGTCTTGGGGACAGTGTAACAAAAATTTCTAATCTGTCCCTGAATTACATTTTTTTTAGCAATTATTCAGTCCAAAGCCAGCCTCAATAATTTTGGGTTGAGTTTCTTATCCCGCTTTGGTTCCACTTTATTTTTGTTTTTGTTTTTTGGCATTATAACTCAACACTAATGCTTTAACAATAGGCATACCAAATTGATTATATCCTCATTAAGTATTTGAGAAAAGAAAAATTTTGGTTAAAATTAAATTTGAATTAAAATGGTCAGACAGCATTTAACTATAAGGAAAATTGAAATTTTCATTCTTTCCCACACATCTGACGTTTTGCATTGATTTTTACAAAAAAAATATATATATACATATTTGGGGCAACTATCAAAATTACTGGCTAAACATTAAATTAAATGCAGATGGTTCTTCTCTCTGTATTTAATGTTTGGTTTTGTGTAACTGTTTTACCTGCCCATTTAAAAAAAAATGTTCATTTGCATTCAGATTTTGCTTGCTATTTTCATTGCTGTTAAACATGCAAATTGTCATCATTGGCAAATTGACTATACAGCAATTAGATGGAAATCGTCTCTTTTATTCAATTTTTCTAAAGCATGAATATCTCTTCAACTTTCCAAATACATTTCCCTTTTTCTGTGCCTCAGGTCTTGTGTAATTTCTATAATCATTTTTTTAATTGTGGTATGCTTTTTTTTTTCATCCTCTAACACTTGCATCAAGCTGTGCTTTAGAACTGGATTTAGGGTTTTTTTGGGGGGAAGATATTTGTGAAACATCAATGATGCTTTATAAAATACAGAAGAAAAGATGTCCTAAGAGAATTGACTACTCTTTTAGACTGGGAAAAAAAAAAAAAAAAAGATAGCAACAAGAGACCAAAACAACTTGTTTTAGTGGAAAAAAAATTATTTCTTCTCTGGTGCTGCTTGGAATATACTCATGATCATTTGGCTAAGACTAATGTCTGTGACTGAGTATCCTCCATGATCCTTTAAAGTTTCCTTCTCCAGCTCTAGCCTTTGTTTTATTAGAACCACAAATTTTAAATGTCTCCCAAGTCTGGTTCCTTAGCCCTCAGACCTTCTCTATTTATATCTTCACTCCCATAGCTTTCTTCTCACCTCTATATATGGGTGATCTCTAACCCTGACCTAAATTCTAGCTTTATATGTCTAAAAGTTGCTAGGATACATTTTTATTGGACATCTTAAACTAAAAAGGCCAAAACTTGAGGCTTGGTATTTTATTTTTTGTGATTGCATTCTTTGGTAAAGAATGAGAGAAATCTCTGATGCCTACTCAAAACAATCAGTATTCCTTTTTCATTAACTCCTTTGCAGAAAATCAATTCACATGTAAATTTTAAGCTGAATCATATTAACTCACTTCTAAAGAAATGATACATATATCAATGTGCTCCCATGCTTTCGTTTTTAATGTTTTACCGGAGTTAAAATATATAACAAAATTTACCATTAACCATTTTTTTTAGTGTACAATACAGTAATAACTACTATCATGTTGTGTACCAGATCTCTATAAATTTTTTTCTTTTTTCTTTTCACAGCTTCACCTGTGGCACATGGAAATTCACAAGCTAGGGGTTAAATTGGAGCTGCAGCTATGAAACTATGCCACATCCATAGCAACACACGATCCAAGCCACATCTTCAACCTGCACTGCAGCTTGTGGCCCTGCAGATCCTTAGCCCACTGAGTAAGTCCAGGGATTGAACCTGCATCTTCAGAGACACTAGGTCAAGTTCTTAACCTGATGAATCACAGGTTAAATTTTTCATTTTGGCCTAAATTTAGGCCTAAATTTTCCATTTTGCAAGACTGAAACTTACTATCTGTTGAACAACAGCTCCTCTTTTCCGCCCTCCCCCGAGCACCTTGCAGTCACCATTCCACTTGCAGTTCTGAGGGAGTGACTATTTTAGACGCCTCGTGTAAATAGAATCATGGAATATTCATCTTTTTATGACTGGCTTATTTCACTTAGCATAATGTTCTCAAATTCCGTCCTTGTTGTAGCATGTGACAAGATTTCCCCCTTTTTAAGGTGAAAACTATTTCATTGTATATATATATACACCACATTTTCTTTATTCATTCATCTGTTGATGGACATTTAGGTTGTTTCCAATACTTGGATATTTTGAGTAATTCTACTATGAACCATAGGTGTGCAAATATCTCTTTGTAACCCTATTTTCAATTCTTTTAAATAAAGAATACCTATACCTATAAATGGGATTGCTGGATCATATGACAATTATATTTTTAAGGTTTTTGAAAAAAACCCATACTGTTTACCATAGTAGCTACACCATTTTGCAGTCCCATCAATGGTGAAAAAGGGATCCAATTTCCTCTCATCCCGGCCATCACTTGTTATTTCTATTTTTTGATAGCTTCCCTTCTAATACGTGTGTAATTTTGGCATCATTTACAAGAAATCATTGCCAAATCTTATGGCATGATTCTTTACTTTTGTGTATTTTTCTAGGAGTTTTATAGCTTCAGGCCTTAAGTTTAGGTTTTTAATCCATTGTAGTTATTTTTTCTCTATGGTGTAAGGTAAGGGTCTAACTTTATTCTTTTGCATGTGGAAATCTAGTTTTCCTGGCACCACTTGTTGAAAAGCCTCTTCTTTCTCCACTATGTAGCACTGGCGACTTTAAAGACAATTTAACCATATGTGCAAGGGTTTGTTTCTGGGTTCTCTCTTCTGCTCCATTGATCTATTGTTTTTATGCCTGTAGCTCACTGCTTTGATTGTTGTAGCTTTCACAAAATCAGGAAGTGTGAGACTTCTGGTTTTGTTTTCTTTCTCATGATTGTTTTGAAAACACGAACATTCTATGAATATGAGAGATGTATATGCACATATCATTTCCTCTCTCAAGTATTTGCCATATATCTATATAATAGTACTAATAGTACATCTAATACTTACTTAGCTGAGGTGTCCCTCCTAATGAATTCACATAAATGCAGAGCTCTTGTTTTTATTTATTGATTGATTTTTTTTCATAATCTCCTATACTCCATTAAGGAGAATAGACTTTTTATTTATTTATTTATTTGTATTTTTGCCTTTTCTAGGGTTGGTCTGGCAGCATATGGAGGTTCCAAGGCTAGGGGTCTAAACAGTTGTAGCTGCTGGCCTACGCCAGAGCCACAGCAACATCAGATCCTAGCGCATCTGTGACCCACACACCACAGCTCACGGCAACGCCAGATCCTTAACCCACTAAATGAGGCTAGGAATCAAACCAACAACCTCATGGTTCCTAGTCGGATTCGTTAATCACTGAGCCATGGCAGGACCTCCAGAGCTCTTGTTTTTAAAATGGGCTAAAGAAAAAGAAATCTACTAGACAACCCAATTTCATATATTTCAAACAGGAATTGATTTTGATTATAAGCACATTTTAATGGTCAAATTGTTATTTTATTCATACTCCAGAACCTTCCTTTAAGAAAACTATCAAAGATAATAAATAATATTACTTAAAATTCACTAAAAACATTCAGAATTAGATCAGATCTTAGAGTGGCAAGGATTCACAATCTGAATTAATGGTATACTCGTGTTTGCTCCAATGCAGAATGGAAGAAAAATCACATTATGTAAATTGTAGTGAATATTAAAATGAAGAAAAGAAAAAAATGAATGTCTTCACTGAATTAAAAATGAGTCAAGAGTAATAATGCACAAAACTACATATATATATAAATATACATATATATATATATATATATATATGCAGCCACGAAGATGGATGTCCAATTCAAAGTAATAAAACTGCCCTTAAACTGACCTTAAATTCAAAAAGAAACTTCTAATTAATACCATTTAATTTTCAAAACTGAACTTAGTAATCATTTTGAATTATTGGGGAACTGATGCAATTCTTAAGAATGTTCAAAACAGTGTTGCTCATAGTGCCCTTCCTTTTAATTCCTTCCTGCTGAGTTTATATTATCTTCCCCAGCTAATTTAGTCTTAGTCTGCATTACAATTCACAAAAGTCAGATGGCTACTGGTAGAATTAGTCTTCAAGTTATGAAGCACACAAGATTTGATTTCAACACATGCTGCCACTTTTTGCTTTGTTGTACCTTTTAATTTATTCCCTGATTCATTCAACCAGCTCTGTGCCAGGAATGAGGTCATCAAAGCACATATGAGTCCTGCCCTCATGGACCAGTACCATGGGAGGGGGTAGGTAAAATGATACCAAGCAAATAATCCCACAAATACATAAAAGAGAAGTATGATAAGCACTATGATTGAAAAAAAAAATGACAGGGTAACAGATTAGGGAATTCATCTAATTGGGGAAGAATGGCTATTCGATTTGAGTTCTGAAGGATGAACTAGAATTGTCTAGGCAAAGTGGTTGTGAGGAAACACTGCAGGATCACAGGAGACAGACCACATCTAAAAGTCTTGACGTTGAGCAATCATAGCACTACAGGGCCTGGAAGAAGAAAATGAAGCTGAGGAGGAAGGCAGGGGTAAGAAAAAACATGACCTTTTAGCCACTTAAAGAACTTTGCCCATTGTATGCACAGTGACAAGATTTTTAGGAATAAGATGCACAGTGCGAGATTTTTAGGAATAAGATTGTCACTTGAAAAGATTTCTCTGGGGAGTTCCCATTGTGGCTCAGCAGAACGAACCCAACTAGTATCCATGAGGATGTGGGTTTGATCCCTGGCCTTGATCAGTGGGTTAAGGATCCAGCATTGCCCTGTGAGATATGGGGCAGGTCACAGACATGGTTCTGATCTGGCATTATTGTGACTGTGGTGTAGGCTGGCAGCTGCAGTTCCAATTTAATGCATTATGGGAACTTCCATATGCTGTGGGTGTAGTCTTAAAAAGACCAAAAAAAAAAAAAAAAAAGGAAAGAAAGAAAAAGATCTCTTTGTACTTTCTATAGAGAATGGATTGTTAAGAATCTAAGTGGAAGAGGAGAGAGTAATTAGGTAATTAGGCTGGTGTAGCAGCTGAGCAGGAGATCACACCGGCTTGCACCAGAATAGTGGATGCTTTGGGGATGGAAAGGAGAAGGTAGCACAGAAATATTTAAGATAGAAAATCAAAATAATTAAAGAAAGAAATTTTTGCGAGGAGTGATATAAACCATTTCTAAGTTGACACCTTATGTTTCCACCTTGGAGACTAGATAGAAAGATGAATTTGTTTTTGGACCTGCTGAGTTCAAATTCCATTTAGGGCATTGCATCTGGACATGGAGAGTAGGTGACTGGCTATAAGGATCTGAACTCAGAACAAAGATCCAGGATTATGATAAAGATTTGGGAATCATGGACCACCCAAGGACCTTTTGGCAAGGAATGAGTGTCAACAACACTTAGTTAAAGCGTATGGGGTTGGCAAAGAGCCTTCAGAAATCTAGGTAGACAACATTTGTGAAAAAGAATCACCAGAGCACTGAACTGAGCCTCTTGCTTTTTAATCTTAAGACTTTCGTTGTTTTTCTTTTTTGTTGTTTTTAATTTTGTTGTTTGCATCAGTGACAGTTCAATTCTCTTCTCTTGATGGCCCTGGCTTCCTTCCTTTCTCCCTTCCTTCCTAAGTCCAGTTCTTTCATGCTTTCTACATAATAAGGTGGCTAGCTGGTCACCTATATTCTAATAATAATTTCAGGGATTGCAAGAATGTCTCTGCTGATAAAGTTTGCTGGTGAACAGAATATTAAATCACTGGTTTGTCTTTTGGCTCAAGACTTTAATATCCACCCTTAACATGAAAAACTCATTGGTGTATGTAACTTTTTTAACCAGCAACCACTTCATGACCTCTTGATTAGAATGAACCTATAAGATCATTTCCTGAGAATGCATTATAATTGATAATTATTTCTTCTCTGATTTCATTATTAAGGAGGAAAGATTAAAGATCAAATTCAGCATGCAAGGCACGTACTTATTAATGAATTTTCTTTGTTAATCTCTCTCTGGGTGTTTGCATTTTAATAGGGAATGAAATTCTCTTTTAAATCAAAAGAATAGAGACTCTGATGTGAACCAGGCCTTGTGGTTATCTTGTTGGAGAGGTAGAAGAATCTTCTCAAAATGAGTTAAATTTGATCAGCTGCCACTTAGCCCACAAATATTCTTAAGAAAATTTCAGTGAAAAATGAAAAGGTTGATTTTCTCTGGTGGAAAATTTCCTGTATAGAATATAGAGCATGATCATTTACATTTTCCTCTCCTATCATCTCTAAATAAAGCTCTACAATGTAGGGTTTATTTTTCTAAAATGGTGCTCAACAGTGTTGCAGCAAATAATATAGTGTGGTTCAAGGACGTATCATTAGCACAAACTTACATCATAAGGCTTCCAGCCAAGGAAATTAAGATAATTAAAAAAAAATAAAAACTATGTTTCATTTTAGCTCTCAATTCCATTCTCTAGAATCTCACCTTAATCCTCCTTCTGCCTCCTAACCTCACTTAAGGATTATTAAGACAATTGGTTATGCAACTGTCCTCTCGTCTCGAAATGCTTTCAGCAGCCTGAATAAATGCTTTGGGTTGCTCTTTAGGCTTTCCCATCTGTATATAATCTCCCTACAGCACTATTATAATAACAGAGGAGAAAATTCTGGGGAAAATTAAAAGAGGTGAAATTCCTTTCAGTGTTGTGGAGTATATAAGTAGCTGTCTATTACTTTGTTTTTGTACGTCTTTATTTCAGGAATTTTGGCAATATTTAAGATAGTTAAATTTTTTTTTATCCAATGACACAGTTAGTAAACACACATAGATAGTTGCCTGTCCCTCACCAAGTAGATATTAAAATTCCCCACAGTCTCTGGTAAAAACAGCACACAGAATTGTACAGCAAGGCAAGTGCCAAAAGTGGGTCCTGAAATTCCTGTTAATGTAAATGGATTCATGAGAAATCAACATGAGGAATGATAAGGTTAGGCTGAACACTCTCTGACATAAACCACACCAGTATCTTCTCAGATCCACCTCCTAGAGTGATGACAATAAAAACAAGAATAAACAAATGGGACCTAATTAACTTTAAAAGCTTTTACACAGCAAAGGAAACCCTAAACAAAACAAAAAGGCAACCCACAGAATGGGAGAATATTTGCAAATGAAGCGAGTGACAAGGGATAATTCTCCAAAATATATCAACACCTCCTGCAGCTCAAAACCAAAAAAACAAACAACCCCATCAAAAAATGGGCAGATCTAAACAGACAATTCTCCAAAGAAGACATGCAGATGGCCAAAAAACACATGAAAAGATGTTCAACATCACTCATTATTAGAGAAATGAAAATCAAAACTACTATGAGGTACCACCTTACACCAGCCAGAAGGGCCATCATCAAAAAAATTTACAAACAATAAATGCTGGAAAGGGTGTAGAGAAAAATGAACCCTCTTATAACTGTTGGTGGGAATGTAAGTTGGTGCAATCACTATGGAAAGTAGTATGGAGATTCCTGAAAAAACTAAAAATGTAATTATCATATGATCCAGCAATCCCACTCCTGGGCATGTATCCAGAGAAAACCATGACTAGAAAAGATATCTGTAGTCCAGTGTTCATTGCAGCATTATATACAATAGCCAAGACATGGAAACAACTTAAATGTCTATCCACAGAGGAGTGGATAAAGATGTGGTACATGTTATATACTCAATTCCAAAATATTACCACTCTACAGAGAAGGAAGGGACACTTTGTTTTTCTTTTTGGACCTTGTCATGTTCTGCTAAGAGCCAGGCTTCAGCATTATCATAAAGGTGGCATAGCTTCTTTCTCCTCTTACGATAATTTCTTCTACCTCTGTCATTTTTTATATTTTATATGTACACTTAAACTTTTCTTTTGCTTTGTGGTGGACCAGAACTGCCACATCTAATGTTTGTCCTAAAATTTATTTTTCTTACTTATACTTTATTTAACACCCTCTTCTTAAGTTCCATTGATGTTAGCTGAGCTCGTTTGGTCAAATTAAATTTATTTACAGTCACGAATTATATCTGATTTGCTCTTCTAAATGTTTTCATCTGTTTAGAGAATGTTTACTCTTTTAAAGTGCTGAATCTTGAGATGTGGAATAAAAATTAGTGTCAATTAAGGACTCTTTCGATATTGATAGCCAAAATATACGTGGTTTTGAAGACTTCTGTTTTGGAGTACAATAGAGTAGTTCATAGCATTTCAATGCTTTTCTGAAATAATAAGAAAAAAATCTCTGAAACCAAAATAAATTACAATCATCATCAGGAGTTATAAAAGCAAGGACTGAGTATTGACATAACAAAGAGAAGAGACCTTTTGCAATTGAGCTCAGGATCTCTAGCTGCTTTTTCTTTGCAGGCTTTTGCTATTATTGGTTGTGGACTGGGAATCTGGGCTTGTGGGAGCAAAGGAGCATTGTTGGGGGACAGAGAAAAACAGAAAACCCAGTGGCAGTCACACCAGGCTGAAGTGAAAAAAGTCTAGGATTCAAGGAGGCTCAGCACTTGGCTGGTTTCCTCTTAATGGATATTTGCAGCATTCACCCTGCATCTGGTGGGAGTGATGTTTCTTTAAAAGTAGAGGAGAAATCCCTTTGGTCTCATGTGCTTAACAGACAAAACTTTCCAGAAGCAGGGGCCCTAAGAAAATGAAAAGCAAGAAATGGAATTTCTTGGAGTGATGAATTGAGACTGATCAGCTGCAACCATTTTTTTCATCACCTAGAGGCACATACCCATTTGGATGCAACTGAAAATTTCCTGACTTTAGCGAAAAACATCAATCTACATCAAACCATAAGCTGGATAGTTTCTAAGAAAATCATACTGACGTACCTCATGATAAAACTGCCAAAAACCAAAGACAGAAAATCACAAATGCATCCAGAAGGGGAAAACACCACTCCACGTAAGTATTTGCCAAAAATCCTTACATACACCCTGCTTGTTTTACTTTAACTTCCCTTTGCACGTCCTCCTTAAGCCCCTGGTTCTGTTTGGAGAGTCAATAATCCCCCCAAAATTTAGTATATAAATGTGTGTCTGGACCTTTTATTGTTAAACATGAGTAGAATCATGAATAGGCTTAGATGCACAAATGGGAGGTGAATATGAGCAGGAGAGGGGTGAATTAGGATGTATTAAGAGAAAAGCCAAGGATGATAGGGTCTGAGGAATAGAATATGGAATTTTTTCACCATCCCCACAGTAAAATTTTAGTCTCCCCACCTGGGATGTGAGAAAATGGTTCTCAACTTATTGTGCAACAATTCATTTCTTTGGAAATCTTCTGTAAAGACTGGACAGAACAGAAATTTTGGATAGTTTCAGAGAGAGTATGCATGTCATTTTGAAATTAACCAGGGTCAAGAACCTCAAATAATGAATTTTAGTAAAAAGTTTATAGACAATGGGCCTTGAGAAGAGGGTGCTATTGAAAATTGGATCCTGCTCCATTCAGAGCTATTTTAAACATCAAGATAAGCTATGTAAAACATAAAACTTTTAATTCACAGCACCGATAAGACTGGCATCCTCTCTATAGAGTACAGCTGATGTAGAAACTATAATCCTTGGAACTTAATCTATGCCAAACGATTTTGATCTCTAATGTTTGTGTCCCCTTGATAATGATGTAGCCGTATACATATATAACTTTTGAGGGTAAGAAAGACAACAATATATAAGTGTTGACTTTAGGTTCATTTAATTTCTTCAAAGAAAGAGTGAACACGATGCAGAGGTTGTTTGCAAAAGAATGAACCAAGATTTTGCATTCTATTTTATTACTATCAATGACACAAATAGAGTTCCTAAGAACAATGTTCATTTTGAAAGTTGCAGATTGTGATGTCCAGAATAATTAGTGAGGCAATGAGTGTGTCTGTGTCCTTACTTTACCTCCAACTACATGCAGAATTCACTGTGCAAAGACTCATGTCAGCTCCAAGACCAAGTAGAGTTATCATGACCCATTTTTTTGTTTGGTCCATCAGCTGATGTATGTTTTAGCAGTTGGAATCTGATTATGCTAGTTCCAAGAGCCTAAGGAGAATCTTACATTGAAATAATTCTGTCACAACTACTTGGAAATGCAACTCCTTCCTAAGCATTTACCTACATGTTTGCAGATTTAAGCAACAAAACTGAGAACTCCTTAACGCTGATATTTAAAGACAAATTTTCAACGAAAGTTGAGTGTTTCAACACAGGTTCCATTTTCTGGGCCCAAATAATAAGCCATGGACATCACCTGGACATAAGATCTCAAGTGAAAAAAATCTTACATATGGGGAGAAGTACCAATGTGGAGTTAAGTATATCTTTCCATATCCAATTCCACTGGAAATTCTATCACCTTCTTTCCCAACATATATCAGACTTGGTTCCTGAACTCATAAGAGCTAAAGCAGACAAAATATCCATCCAGGTACTATAAAGAACAGTTATAAGACAACTGTGCACAAGACCAGGTGCGTCCTTTATAGTTATAACCCAAACAGGGATGATGAGAGGTTAATTAATTGAGTACACACAGATGTGTACAATGTATTAACTAGAAGCCAGCCATTAATGATTATAAAATTGAAAAAGTCACAGTAAATAAGTAAAACATAATCTTTTATTTAATCTGGTTTTCTTACAATTTTAGAGTGTGACAAGCACAACTTTGCTTCCTCATTGGAAATAAATGGGAATTCACATTTTTTAAAAAAGTAATGGTAGAGGGATTTTATTAAAAGAAAATATGTATGTCGTATAAGAATAAAGGATACAAAGAACATCATATGAGACTGTGTTAGTCTGCTCAGGCTGCCATAACAGAATATCATAGACTGAGTGGCTCAAATAACAGAAATTTATTTCCTTGTGGTTCTGAAGGCTGGACATCCAAGATCAAGGTGCCAGCAGGGTTGGTTTCCAATGGGATCTTCCTGGCTTGCAGATGCTGCCTTCTTCCTGTGTCCTCACATGGCCTTTTCACTGTGCCTATATGTTCCTGGTGCCTCTTCCTTTCTCAATTCTATTGGATTAGGACCCCACCCTCAATTAACCTTCGTTACCTCTTTCAAGGTTCTATCTCCAAATCTGCAACACTGGGGAATTGGGGCTCAAATACACGAATTTGGGGAAGGACACATTCAGTCTGTAACAAGTCGATGTAAAGTAGAATATAACTCAAAAATCTAAAAATGTAAAATGAAAAATATCTGAGAAGATAGCATCCACCTGGAAGGAGATGACTTCACAACACTTATCTCCAAGTAGTAGGATAAAAGATATGATTTGGATAGTATTGTTATTATTGTTGATAGTATTGTTAGTATTGTGATCCCTCTGATTTTTCTTTTTCTTTAAATTCTCTTCAATAATCATCTATTACTGGTATGACTTTAAAAGGCAATCTGTCTAGTGTAATGCACAGCATTTCACTTTTTATTAACTACATTTTGGAGATCAATGTTGTGATACGGCAAATTCAAGATCAGATTTCTGGGAATAAGGATTGAGACCATCCCTGAATTCCTTCCCAACCTACTGTGAGGCCATCAAACATTCTATGTTATTGTTACAACATCTTGAAATGAAGAATGTTCAGGTACAGAGAAAGGAATCTAGTAGACAGAGATATCACTGGCTGTCCATCCCGGCATACACTTTCTGGTTTCATGCTTCTGCTGAAACCCTTTCCACTGGTCGCCCCAATGCTTTGTGAAGAAAAACTCATTTTTAAGTCTGTCTTTGGAGAAGAAGGCCAGGAATTCGGTGGAAAAAGAACAGGAAGCAGGGACTAGAAGCTAAAAAACAGACAAGAGTTACCTTTTTAAAAATTATCTGTTGAGTGGCACTGTATCAGCATGAGTCATTTTAGCCATCCATAGGCAATGTTCAAGAATATACAAGCCTGGAGTTCCCGTCATGGCTCAGTGGTTAGCGAACCTGCCTAGTATCCATGAGGATGCCTGGCCTTGCTTAGTGGGTTAAGAATCTGGTGTTGCCATGAGCTGTGGTGTAGGTTGCAGACATAGCTCAGATCCAGTGTTCCTGTGTCTGTGATGTAGGCTGGCAGCTGCAGCTCTACTTTCATCCCTAGCCTGGGAACCTCCATATGCTGTGGGTGTGGCCCTAAAAAAAAAAAGAAAAAAAGGATACACAAGTATACAAGCCTTCCAATACTATTTATGAGCTAGGATATTGACTATAAAGGAAGGTGTATTGCCATGTGACAGAGGTACATAGCACCACAGGGTACACATGGCACATTCTCAGAATGGATCTACTTTAATGAAAGGTTTTGGAGAAATGTACCATAAACCAAAGAAAATATGGCTCTATTGTGACTTAGAAATGGAAACTACCTAAGGAGTTTTAAATAAAACTTCAAATAAAGTTTGCTTTACAGGTAAACATCTTGGCCTACACTACCAGGTATCTAATTATTAAACTCCTTATACTATTCTGGGGTGGAAAGATCTGAGGTCTCTTTTCATCTATTCCATGGAGGCAAAAATTTGATCCCTAAGGGACAGACAAGGATAGCTATTGCAATTTCTTTTGTCCCTCCAAAAAAACCCCAATATATAGGTAGGTAGGTAGTGTACTGTGCTCTTAATTCATTGGGGGAATTGGGGAAAAAATATTTAAAACATCTCTTTGGAAGGGGGTAATAAAAAAAGTTTTAGAAACACTTATCTACTCAGTTTAGTCACTTGGCTTAATTTGACTAGTTGACTTTAAATGTGTTCTACAGTGCATTTTATCCTTTATCAGTCCTACCTATGGTGGAAGCTCTTACAGAGAGACCTATAGGGTTGAATTTTTTAAAAAGGTTAATATCGTTAATATAAGTTGTTAAAGAGTAAAGAAGTCATTGCACATGGATGGAACTAGAAATAAAAATAGAACTATAGGCCATGGAGGTTTTGTTTTTATTGGCCATAGAACAAAAACACCATAAAGTGTTTTATGATGATGATTTCTTACTTATTGAATTTCTTTACTGATGAGACATTAAAGAGAAAAAAATTAAAACATTACGGTAAAGTATTTTGTTATAACCGAGAAGTTCTAAGCAGTGAAGTTAAACATAAACAGTTGAGAGAAATGTATAATCACTGCTCACTGAACAAAGGCATTAATTTTTAATCTTTAGAGGAATGAAAATGACTCCTCATTGATAAATATACTTAACTGGGAAGCAATATCCAACCCATGGAATTGCTAAACCCATTAAATGGAAATAAGCTAGAAGAATGCTAGCATTTGTTCTCAAATCATTTTACCTCTTAGTTTTACCCCAACTTTTTTAGCATAAATGTAGCCAATAATACTACTTCTTTCCTTTTAGAAAAATATGCAATTTGAAGGACTCTTAAAGATTAATTGCTTAATTCTGTTGGTCTAACATGCACTAGGAGAATGCCATGACCACTTTGCATATTACAGCCTGATGAGCCAAAGTGTTTTGACAACCCTTTATAGCTTGAGTCACAAGAGGCTTAGAAGTAGGCTGGTTTCCAAATCTTATCTTGAGAAATGATTTCTCTTTTGAAGACATGATTTATAAACTTAAAGTATTTTTCTTGCACTTATTGGCCACTGTCCTTTGTCTGTGCCCCTCACTTTAATAGCAGGCAGTATGTCAGAAGGTCTCTTATTTGGTCCTTGCCACCAGATTGACTCCTATGCCCAGCAGAGGATTTTTATGGAATTACCCGAAAAAGGCTGAGAGCCCAGAGTCTTAGTTATGTTCAGGCTGTTGGTTTGCAGAAACTGTTGACTGTACTGCTCTTGATGCCCCAAATTAACGGATGCTTAGTCAACTCAGAATACAAGCTTCAGGCAGAGAACACCTCCCTTATTCAAGCTTCATTCTTTTCCATCTCTGATGACAGACTGGCTGACTTTCTTCAGAGTTTTGTTTTCTTGTATAGCAGGCTATTGATAACAGCTATAAGCAGCTACATACTTTTTCTTCCAACAAGCTGGAGTGATGTATCTGTCATTATAATCATAACAGGCAACTGTTTGACCAAATATTTTAACCTGGAATAATAGGGGTCACCAGCTTTGTAGACTACAGTATAGGCATTCTTTCCATCTGCTGTCTAACAAAGTGCCATATGTATGTTTTGTATTTTAAATCATACTACACATTTGTGGTTAATTGGGAAATTAAAGATTTCTGCTGCAAATTTCAGTACAAGTTAAAGATACCCGAACTAACACTAGATCTTAGAAAAGTGTTGGTGCTTCTAGGTCTTTCATAACATAAAACAACCACTATATGCTTTCTACTGCATAATAAATCTCATATTTGGATGCTGGCAGGATGAACTTGATCTCGGTGGATCATAGTTTTTCTAATAAACTATACATGTCATGAGGAGAAGAATTCCATCTCCCTTGTTCAACAGTACAATGTCAGCATCTGGTACAGTGCCAGGAACATAGTAGGGCTTCAGTAAATAGTTGTTTGATTAAATTCAATGGTCTAGGAGATACCTTAGAAATCTATACATAGAACTTCTATATGATCCTGCAATCCCACTCTTGGGCATCTATCCGGACAAAACTCTACTTAAAAGAGACACATGCACCCGCATGTTCATTGCAGCACTATTCACAATAGCCAGGACATGGAAACAACTCAAATGTCCATCGACAGATGATTGGATTCAGAAGATGTGGTATATATACACAATGGAATACTACTCAGCCATAAAAAAGGATGACATAGTGCCATTTGCAGCAACATGGATGGAACTAGAGAATCTCATCCTGAGTGAAATGAGCCAGAAAGACAAAGACAAATACCATATGATATCACTTATAACTGGAATCTAATATCCAGCACAAATGAACATCTCCTCAGAAAAGAAAATCATGGACTTGGAGAAGAGATTTGTGGTTGCCTGTTGGGAGGGGGAGGGAGTGGGAGGGATCGGGAGCTTGGGCTTATCAGACACAACTTAGAATAGATTTACAAGGAGATCCTGCTGAATAGCATTGAGAACTATGTCTAGATACTCATGTTGCAACAGAAGAAAGGGTGGGGGAAAAACTGTAATTGTAATGTATACATCTAAGGATAACCTGACCCCCTTGCTGTACAGTGGGAAAAGGAAAAAAAAAAAAAAAGAAAAAAAATAAATAAATTCAATGGTCTAATAATGCCATGCTTTCACATATTTTAAGAAAGGTTAGCAGAGATAATTTTATTGGTTAAATTACCTTCACTTACTCAAAACTAAACCCCTTTTTAGTTTTATGGTAATACATGATTTGTTATGTTTTGTAATATTCTTTATTAAATTGACAAGTTTTAGGTAATGTCTTTAACTTCTCCTTTGTTCAGTTTTTGTAAAATGCCTCTTGTCAATACATCTTTGTTCTGAGGTTGTAAGCACACCCAAGCTCTTCTTTTCAAGGAGTTTTATTTTACATCAAAGTGACATATAAAAATGGTAAATTAAAAAACAGAAATAAAATGATACAGAAGAGCCTGTAGTGGAAAGCAACTGTCTCTTGCTCTACTTCCACTTTCAGTCCTTAGCAGTGACCTCTTTTAGCTGTTATTTTAGATCTTCTAGTAGTTATTTCCAAAGCAGGGGGTTTCATGCAGAATAACGAAGAAATCATCTTTGATAAAATATTCTCATTTTTCCTTCACCTTCTCAGCACTTAGAATAGTGCCTGACACTTAGCTGGCCCTCAGTAACTATTTATTAAATATGTTAGAAACTTACAACAAAGAAGGTATCAAAAGGAAAATGGGATATTTCTCCCCAAAGCAGCACCAATTCTCTTGAAACAGAGAATGTCTAGGAAGCCAGAGGACAAAGGAATACAGACGCCCATCAGGTGATGTTTTTGATCATGCCTATCAGTATCAGCACAATATAATGGAATGCAATCCCTTCCCTTCCACAAATGTAATTATGTAGCAGGAAGCAAGGGTTTCCTGCATTATTTTATGCAATGCGGCTGAATCCAAAGATAGGAGCAGCTGAACAATTAAGATAATATTGCACTGTTGACCATGTAGTGAACTTTTCCTCATCATTCTTAAAACTGCAAAAACAAAACACTCATCTGCCCTAATCTAGTGGCACACATGTAAAAAAAAAAATCAAAAACCAAAAACAACCCAATTTTTCATTGTGATTAAATCTGCTTATTTATTTTTTGTCCACACCTATGGCATATGAAAGTTCCCAGGATAGGGATGAAATCTGAGCTGCAGCTACAATCTACACCACAGCTGCAGCAACACTGAAACCTAAACCCACTGTGCCAGGCCTGAGATAGAACTTGAGCCACCACAGAGACAATGCTGGATCCTTAACCTACTGCACCACAGCCTAACTCATAAATTCACTTATCTTTTATGCTGGTCGCTTATCTTTCATGCTGGTTCCACAATCACCGTTTGGATTGTATATCATGGTTCATAATTCTGAAACATGACATTCATGGAAAAAAAGCAGTTTCTCTTCTAATTAACTTACAAATGTGTCATCTTGCAAGTTGTTCCAGTCTACCTGTATACCCCCTAAATTTAGCCATTAATTCCATTAAAAAAATAGACAATTTAGAGGCAAAAGCAAGTCCACATACATGTATTTAAATGGACTTGATATAGGTAAAACATTTTTTGACAGTTCTCACTGAGCCAGAAATTTGCTAATCTGCAAGTATCACTTCCCATGTGAACTGATTCTTCCAAAAAGAGGCAGTTTTTCTTTTAGTCCCATACTGATGGCTACTCTCTTGTAGCATTACTAGTTGTATTTAATCTTGCAATTCATTTTGCTTTTTGCACCCCCCTGTCACCATGGATTTTCATTAAAATTTAGCATTTAATAAAATTTGCTATTCCAAATACTGTGTTAAAAGCCAAGAAGCTTGATATCTATTTGAGTAAATAAGCACTTAGACAAATACCTCTCAACTTGCAAGCGGAAAGTGCTACTTGATGTCTGGGGAGGGATGTGCAGTGGGAGCACAGTAGAAATATTATAGCAAATGAAACCTATATCCTTTTCTTCACTGGTTTGTAGAAACATATTGGCAATGCTATATACTCTGTATATAGTATGTATGTGATTCAACTACATCCCATGTTGAAAACCCCCTCAGGCACTGCTTCCATCTGAGTGCTGACCATGGCTTTGCCCCTCTAGCAGAGACTAAGGCTGGGTTTCTGTCCTGGCTGTATCACCCTCTGCTTTGCTAAGGAGGGCCTGAATTTGAAAGAATCTCTACCAATGGCTTATGCTGATAACACACAGCAGAAAAATGTATTTGTCTGGTGGGGTAGGTTGCTACTTTTTCTCTACACAAATCATAAATATTTCTCTTATTCTGTATAATTTGGTGTTTCCACTTAACTGTGTAGATCTCAGTATACAGGCTATTGCATGAAGAAGATAGGGAAAGCTTACAAAGAAACTGTGAAATAGAATAAGCATAAATTCAATATTATGGATACCACAGGAAAACTGAGGGAATAAAAGCATGAAAGTCAGAAAGTGCACTGAGGTCTTTTCTTTCCACCAACAAATTGTGTGACTTTGAGTTCACCTGACTATCTGGACCTCAGTGTCTTCACACATAAAATAAGAGTGGAACAGGGTTATTTACTAAGTAACCTATACATACCTATGGAGCCATAATTGAATAAAGGCAGAGTTCATACAAGTCTTTGACCCTAGAAACCAACAATTCTAATACTTTTCCAGCCCTAACCTTTAATCTAGTATGTAGGAGAAGACTGCAGCTAGCTAGAATTAGTATTGAAGCATTCAATAATCCTGCTGTTTGAAAATTAGCTTGTTACGGGAAGGGGAAGGCTGATTTTTATTGAAATAACTTTGGAGATGTGGCAAATTGGTCTTGATTAGGGCCTTCATGGCCTATTAACCTTCTGAACCCCTATGTACTAGGTGGCCACGGGCCTTTCCCATCCACATGGCCAAGGTGGGATTTCCTGCCTCTGAGAGAAAGAGAGGAGTCACAGAATGGATCCTTCACCCTAAAGTCTCTACAGGGAGTTGATGCCTATTTCCCAGTTTATCTACTCTGAGTTTGGTTTAGATGGTTTAGTTGTTTAAACTTACCTACTTTGACTTTAGGCAGGGGAAGCATAAACTGTCCAGGTCGCAATAAACCTAACTCAGACCTGCTTTTCTCATTTATTCTTCTCCCTAAAAACCTTATAAACCTCACAGGGTGCGGTGTGCATCAAGAAAGCCCAAATGACCCACTGTTAATGGGTTTTTAATTTAAGTTTCCGTTTTATTGAGAGAAATCACTCTCCAGTGTGAAGGTTACAAACACTCTGGAATGAAACTAGAGTAATTTAAACAAAGGCCACACGAACACCATATGATCACAGTGGCTTGAAACATGCAGCTCTGGAAACAGAATAAAAACTAGAATGCACCACAGTGGAATCAAGGGCAGCACAAATGTAGTCCCTGGATAATCAACTGCCAAATAAACCCAATTTCTTGATTTTGGCACCAGGGTCTTGCCAAAATTCTCAGTGGCTAAACATCACCTTGGATCATCACAAAGAGAAAGAGGCAGAAGCAAAGGTAAGTCCGTTGGTACAAGGAAGCTATTATCCCTCTTTTCCTTCCAAATTATCATGTCGAGTTTGTTTCAAATCCTAAAACTTGAAGTCATTTAACTTCAAAATAGTTAGGCAGAGTTGCTGGCATATGCGCCTAGCAACTAATATACGAAATTTCTATTTTGTGTAAGGAAAACTGTCTCCCTGATTTCGTCAGATCTCAAATGTTAATAGCTCTTTTTGAGTTCATTTATTTCCCACTTTCATATCACATCCAAATATGTGAAGACTTAGGGATATGGAAAAGCAGAAAACATTATTGGAAAAGCATTTTTTAGTATACTGTCTAGTCCTGTCTAGCTATTCCTCCTAAAATGGAATTTAAAGTCACCATGTAATTGTAAGTAGAGTCCAAGTCAGAGCAGGAATGAGAAATGCCGGCAAAAAAACGATATTCCTCCTGGGCAAATTCTTCAGGAATTTTTAAAAGTACAGCTTCAATTTTTGAAGCACTTTGAAAAGCAATGCAATAGCCTCCCCGCCCCCGCCCCTATCCATGGGGGATATAACTCCCAGTGGATGCCTGAAACAGCAAAGGTACCAAACACTGTACATCCTCTGTTTTTCTCTATACATACCTACCTGTTATCTGGACCATGGTTGGTCATGGGTAACTAAAACCTCAGAAAGTTAAACTGCAGAAAAGGGCGAGTTGGGGAGCCACTAACTCTTTTTGTAAGTTGCTGTGGTTTCCATTCATGCCTTCCATGCTATGCTGTTCAAGGAAGGAACATCCAGCCCAGACTGATAAACCATGAGCTAGAAGAAACGACATCAGAAACCCAAAAGCCAGATCAGTGTCAGACACTGACAATTCAAACAAGCCACCTGCTGCTCGTCAGATATCTACAGTCAAGAAAATGTGTTTGTGACATCGCATAAAAACAGCAGCCAATTTAATATTACTATCAAGCTTAAAAATATGTACATTGAGAACAGCTGAGGATGTGCTAACACAGCCCCCCCCACACCAAAAAGGGTAAGCAACAGGAAGATGTTTTAAATCTACTGATATGCTCTGTTTCTTATTAGCTTTCAAGGGAATTATTTGAAAGTTTGTCTTACTAAGAAATGAGTAATTAGCTTGTTTGGGTTCCAAACTTTGGACTGAAAAACTCTGACCTCCACTTAACACTGTTAGAAGAAACCCTCTCTGGCTACCATTCTATGAACAGGTATAACACCCAAGTGGGATGCTCGTACCACAGTAAGGGTTAAAGGATTGTATCTGGCTGAAGGCAGGGATGCTTGACTAGTGAAAGTAATCTTTACACTCGCACTCAAATCCAAGCTCTCACTAAAATGATCACTGCATCGTCAGTTTATGGTTGAGGAAACAGAATGAGCGCGTGGGGAGGTAGTGTCGTTCACTCACAAACACGTAAAGGCTAATTTTTGATTGAGCCAAGATTAGAATCCAAAGGTTTTGACTCCCTGTCTAGTCATATTTACATGAGCCTACAATAGCTCACCGAATTCATTTCACTTCAACATAAGTTCACTGAGGTTGTCCCAGATCCCATGGACAGACCTCTACTTTGAGAAAGACAAAATCTCTTTTTCTCAGGAGGGCATCAAAAGACAAAGTGCAAAGAACATGGACCTTGAATGACATGTATTTAAATTCCACCTCTGAAATATGAGACCTTGGACTAGGGACTCAACCTGTTGGTACCTTAGTTTTCGTGACGTATCTTCACAAATGAGGATGTTAATATGTCTTGCAGAGTTGTGTTAAGGATCATCAATGACATGTTAGAAACATTCCACCAACGTCTGGCACAGAGTAGCTCTTCAGTAAATGTCCTCTCATCTTATTAATGGAGACTATGACAAGTCATAAGATTACTCTGAGGCCAAGGAGAATGAAATGAGTGTCCTAGGGAAGCACACTTAGTGCTACAGGCACTTAACATACAGAAACACAGACTGTGGAAGATGCTATTGGATGTAGCTTCCTCTTTTAGAATCAAAGGCATCCAAGAACTCAAAGAAAGCTTGTTTCTTTTTTTTTCTTTTCTTTTTTTTTTTTTGTCTTTTTGCCTTTTCTAGGGCCACTTCTGCGGCATATGGAGGTTCCCAGGCTAAGGGTCGAATCGGAGCTGTAGCCACCAGCATACGCCACAGACACAGCAACGCAGGATCTGGGCCATGTCTGCAAGCTACACCACAGCTCATGGCGACGCCAGATCCTTAACCCACTGAGCAAGGTCAGGGATCGAACCCGTAACCTCATGGTTCCTAGTCGGATTCGTTAACCATTGAGCCACGACGGGAACTCCCAAGAAAGCCTGTTTCTAGTCCTACTACCTTTATATCATTTCCTACCACCACCTCTGGACTTGGGCTATCTTGTCTGCCACTATCTCACATCTATCCCTTACAGCATTTCCTGTTTATGAGGTATGCGTAACAGATTCTCAGTGTCACTTTCTTGAGCTCTTATGAAAATTGCCTTAGTAGCATTGTAAGAATTTATTGGAACAAATAAGGAAAAAACACCAATAACACCCTTTGATACAGTCCTCTTTTCATTCCCAATAGACATCTGTCTTCAACATTATGGAGATGTACTTTTATATAGTAGAGGAGCATCTGTGATATTAATATATTCCCTGAATATCAATTTCTAAGAGTAAGTCAAATATATGAGGATAAGCATTCCTCAAATGCTTTTATAGCTTTTTCTTTTGTTAAAACAGCTGTTGTTGCTGTATAAAAGACTTAAAGGATACTCTTTTATGTGATATTAAGATACTCTTTTTTTAAGTTTATATGATTTTTTTCCCATTATAGTTGATTTACAGTATTCTGTCAATTTCTACCACAGTGGATAAGCAATGAGATGCTGCTGTGTAACTTTTTTTTTTTTTTTTTAGTGTATTGCTCCACTCATGTTCTTGCTTGCCTTGGTGCTCATTCCTAACAATATCTGCATAAATGTACATTTCTATAATTTTAGTTTCTATCATTCCTCCCCTCTGAATCATAGTCCTCAGAGTTATAATCTTACATTTGTGGAATCATCAGATGCTGTGAAATCTATCATAAAATTAGGGAACTAATGGCTGTCAGGAAGTTCAAGATTTCTTAGCAGCAGATAAATTTAAAATCACAGACTTACGTGCATAAAAAACACTTAAACTCAGTTAAATCAGCACGGGTCTCTTTTCTGATTTTTCTGTTAAGCCTCTCTTGGTATCACACCCATGTGCTAGTTAGTATCCATTAATTTTTAAGCTGAATCCTATGGGTGTAAATTGCTCCATAGTCTAATCCAATTTAAATCCAGGTCCCTTTGCAGGGAGTAGTTTTGAGGTTATTCTTTTTTCTGAACTTAGGTGGGCTCTTCTGTATCGTCTCTTTCCCAGATTCTCTCTGGTCAACAAGGTGACTTATGATTTAGCCTGTTGCTCTCATACTGCTATCAGAATCTTCATAATTGTTTACCACTGAAATTGTCATTGTGGTTAAGAGTGATCTTAGATTTGACCTTCCCACACTCTGTCTCAAACCAAGTTTGGGAGAAAATTTTTTTTTTTAACTATTTATTTTTTCTTTTTACGGCTGCACCTGTGGAATATGGAAGTTCCCAGCCAGGGGCCAAACTGGAACTGTAGCTGCCGGCCTATGCCACAGCCACAGAAAGGCGGGACGAGAGTTGCGTCTGTGACCTACACCACAGCTCATGGCAATGTTGGATCCTTAACCCAAAGAGTGAGGCCAGGGATTGAACCTGCATCCTCTTGGACACTATGTTGGGTTCTTAACCTGCTGTGCCACAAAAGGAACTCATGGGAGAACTTTAGAAATATCAGTTCTTATGGGCTGCCTCTTCAGTAGAAAAAAAAAATCTCGGAGTCACTTTTCCAGAGATGGAGGCAAGAGTGACACTTCTTATGAGCAGAACCCCTAGTGGAGGCAGTTGCCTCTGGTCTTCTTGGGTTGACTGTTCTGGCATGGAATCTGTGCCCTGAATGAGCTGGGTTAGTGGCAATTCAGGCCCCAGCGTTTTGTCTTTCTGTGCCTAAACAGGGGCTGGATACAGAAAGGGACCACTCAATCCATTGGCAGTACTCACCAGGGATTTCGAGTCTGCAATGCAAGTTGGGGCTGGAGAGGATAAGAAATGCTAGTGGTCTTGACCTACCTGTGAGATATCATTTCTCTCTCCTAGGATCTGAAGGAATAGATGCTGTTTTCTTGACCAGATACATCAGAAATGGAGCTTCCATTCTGCTGAGCTGGAGAGGCTGAGAGAGGGAGCAAAGCACCTTCTAGGTGTTACAAACTCTCTGTTATTATTGAGAGTTAGTAGATATTTTTTCTTCTTTTTTTTCTCTTCCTTTTTTTTGGGCACCATACCTGTGGCACGTAGAAGTTCTCAGGCCAGGGACTGAACCCGAGGCACATCAGTGACAATGCCAGATCCTTAACTGCTAGGCCACCCGGAAACTCCAGAGTAGATATTTTCTTGAATCAAAGTTTCGTCTTAGGCTATATGCCCTTTGGAAAATTTCCAGAGACTTTAAATGATTATTATGGTTGCTGTTTTAAAAATAATTCTCACTAGTTGTGGTTATTTTACTAGGGAGCATATCTAGAGCGCTCATCCAGCTGCTGCTCTAAAAGTAGCAGTTTGATTTTATAAATTCACGATTTAAAAATTTTAGAGCTCTCACTTACCTACCTGTCAAAGATCTTGTTAAAGGCAGAGTTATTAGATCCCCTGATTAATTTTGGTGTCAATATCACAGACATGAGATTTTCCTCTTAATTCATAGGAACCTGGAAATGCCGATTTTTGCTGAAGTCAGTTTGAAATGAGCTAACCCATGCAGATGAAAGCGTCGTAACCGATACAACAAAGTACAGAATAGACTTGATATGAGTCATGTGCCATTACTGCAATCACAGCAGTAGGTGCTGTGTGAAGGTAGACAGCGGAGGTGTTACAGAGATACAAATTATAGTTCTTAAAGACTCTCATTACTTTCTGTCTTTTGCTTGTTTGTTCGTTTGCTGTAGCAATAGCTTACTCTCTCGAACTACATCACCAAGCTCCAGGTTTCTTTTCTGGCTTCACTAGGACCAAACATTTCTCTTAAGAAGCCCTGAAGCCCTGGATCCTTTTACTGGAGAATGGTATTAGAAATCATGATAGGTGTATTTATTACCACCAGGCTCTTTGTTTATAGGCTCTTTCTTTTTTTTTTTTTTTTTTTTTTTTGTGGTTTTTTTTTTTTGCCTTTCCTAGGGCTGCTCCCGTGGCATGTGGAGGTTCCTAGGCTAGAGGTCGAATCGGATCTGTAGCCGCTAGCCTACACCACAGCCACAGCAACGCAGGATCCAAGCCGCGTCTGCAACCTACACCACAGCTCACGGCAACACCGGATCCTTAACCCACTGAGTAAGGCCAGGGATCGAACCCACCACCTCATGGTTCCTAGTCGGATACATTTCTGCTGAGCCATGACGGGAACTCCTATAGGCTCTTTCAATTGGCAGAGCAAGGATATGTGTGTGTGTCTGTGTGAGTGCAGGCACGCATGCACACGTGTGCCTGTGTGTGAAGGTGTGTGCGCATGTGTCTGTGGCCTTTCTTTAAAAATTTATTTTCTGCCTATACTGCAAATTATCAAACTTCAGTTCATATTACCTCCTGATACAGAGACAAATGATACCATTAAAATCATCCTCCAAATGGAATTTTCCTTGTGTATCCTATTTTGTTCTCTCTTATCAACCATGAAAAATTTATCCATAGAATCCATGCTGTTTCGAATAAATTACTTTCCTCCCCAGACCCATCCAGAAGCCAAACGTGGGAGGAACCTCTTTGTTCCACTATCCTTTTTAAAAAACATACTTCCCAGTGTTTTTTGTTTCCCCCCCAAATACTGAATGGCTAATAACCATGCTAAATATTTCTCTTTATCACGGAATCTTTGTAAAAGCACTACAGCTATGAATGGACTCACTCTTCAAGACAACAGTAATAAACAGAAAAACAAAAATCTCCTGCAAAAGAGTTGGCAAACAACATTATGACAAAAGGAAGAGTCTCTGGATCCACAGATAATAACAACAGGGATCTGGAAATAACAACAATTTTCATTCTTGTTTAGGAATAAACCATAATATTAAATAAAGGAGCCTTCACAATGACTAAGTGTATTTTTTTTTTTCAGGATAACATCCGAGCTGGAAGATGTGAGTGCCAAAATATGGAGGGGGAACAAAGATATCAGTGGCTGAGATAAACTGCTGTTACATATGGCAACAGTACTAAAAGAATCACTACTTGTGTTAGAAAGTCAGTTGGATAAGGGAAATGAAATAAAAATCCAAGTAGCACAATGACTTAAAGTTATCCCTATGTTAGGTTCCTTTTCGTTTGCCTTAAAAATTATTTTCATGTCTTCTTTTTGGGGATAAAACATTAAGTTACACAGATGTTCACAATTTTAAGGTAGGAAAACACAAATGAGTATCTCTTCCCAAATTACAATCAAAGCTGAATTAACTTTCCAGGTGTTTGCTTATGGACTATCCATATAAATCACTATAAATCAGGGTAATTTTCCCACCATATAAATGCATCTTCAGGATGCTTCTTGAACTGAATTTAAGCAGAAGAGTATTTAGAAAAACAAAACAAAACAAAACAAAAAACCCCCTCAGAATTGCTTGATGAAATGATTCCATTCTTGGCTTTTAAAATTCCAGTGGAAAGGTTTGCTAATGTAGATGACACCTTATCAATTATGATGGCCTCCTTTTCAGATTCCAATTTGTTGGGCTTCAATGAGTGCCTCTAAAGTGAAATCAGTGGTTTCATGAGAGTCATTAATATTTGCATTTAATGACTTCTCTTTAAATATCAAATTGAATTTTTCCAAATGACTTTCAATTAGAAGTTCAATGACTCTGCTTGTAAAATTCCAGGGCCTTTGGGAGGACAATTGGTTCCTAAACTAACAAAATGCAACAACTCCAAGTTGTCCCTGAGATGTCCAATGACCTTGGACCCTCAGCTTATTCAAAGGGGATAAGGCTGGGAACTGAGGGAAACAATCCTTAAAATCATGAACATAGGGTTTACCTTTAAAGCTAGTAGTTGCCATGTCTTTCCTGTCTTTGACATTGATAAGCACTGGCATGTGTGTTAAACGTGGCTTCAACCGGGGACAAATGAGAACTGACTCAAGACCTCCATAACATATCAGATATCTTACATGAATTACAACTTACTGTCACAACCTCAGTTTGATTTACATTTAATTATTATTTTATAGATAAGGAAACTCACACAAGTCACCTGATGACTCACAGAACGGTCCCAATACTCCTTCACTTTCTACGATATGCAAGTGATAGGTTAACCCACTGAGGAGTTTTATTCCACAGTTTTAGCAAATAGACAGCACTTTCACGGCTTCCCACTAATAGGTATTTTCTTACTCGTCACCAGTACTTTTTCTCTTTTCTGGCTTAGAATGAAATAATCATATCTAAGGCAAACAGAGGAGGTAAAGATGATTACATTAATAACACAAAGGGGACAAAACTACTAGAATTTCACCTTTAATTTTTTATGTATTTTGTTTGAAAATCCTATTTTATGGAGACACAAAATTCAGACTTTACTACAACAGTACCATGGCACTGCTAAGCTATTGCTTTTTAGCAAAAGAAAAAAAAAAGATAATAACCAATTTTTTAAAATCATTGATACTTTCATAAGGTCCTTTATTTTCATCTTTATTTTGTTAAACTGTTACGAATTTACATGTGTCAATTAGTTTAAGGACTAGAATTAGAACTGGCTTCATCTGCTTGTGAATGATAAACATCCACGTATGATGAGAAAGGTTTCCTCTGTATCTGGACTGAAATGGTGTTGCTATTACCTAATAACTGGATCTCTCTTGTAAGGACACCGCTAACAACTTCCTGATAAACAGCATCATGGTTGAGGAGACTTAACATCCCTGCCCTTGGCAAAATTATAGCAAAGAGGAGTAAAATTATAGAGAACAGGAGTGAGGAGAAGTTTATCAGGGTGATTTAAGGCAGGACAGCGTGGCACAATAAATGATCACTTGACATCTGGTTACTGACAAGGGATAAAGAAGAGACTTGATATTAAGGAGAAGGGCAGAGGGAGAGGTTCCCTCAGGGAATCCAGCTGAGAGAAATACCCTCCCATCCCTACCCCCCCCCCCCCCACACAAGGACTACCATAAAAGATTCCTGAGATTTTTTTTTTAACCCTAGAAGAAAGCTGGAGGCAATTTTCAAAACCCTCAGTCAATTTTAAAATTCCCAGGCCCAGGTGAAAGATTGATTCTTAAGATTAAGATTTTACTTCTAATTCTAAACACACAAGTGACTCAGCAAAATGTCAGGGATGGGAAAGGCACTTGATAAAACCAGCCCCTTTTGGTGCTACCTCCATTTCTGAAATGTTCTTTACGTACACATGGTCAAATTTTCCTTCTTACCAGTTTTTGAGGGTGTCACAATTTTAATAGTCCACATACATAGAGTTAGATAAACAGCATTAAAAATGGGAACCCTGGAGTTCCCATTGTGGCTCAGGGGGTAAAGAACCCAACACATGTCTGTGAGGATGCAGGTTCAAACTTCATTCAGTGAGTTAAGGATCCAGTGTCGCTGCCTGTAGGTCACAGATGTGGCTCAGATCCTTTGCTGCTGTGACTGTGGTGTAGGCTGGCAGCTGCAGCTCCGATTCAACCCCTAGCCTGGGAACTTCCATATGCCGCAGGTGCAGCTGCAAAAAGAAAAAAAAGGGGGGAACTTTATCAACTGCATACAGGTTTTCCTGAAAGAATATCTTCATAAAGCATCCTTTTTAGACACCTCTGTTGAATCAACATACCGACGCCACTGGTAGGAGCATAACTTTTGGAATTCAGCTGTTGGGATCGCAATTTACCTTCCATCATTTGGACAAATCACCCCTGGTTTCCAAAGTAAATGCTAAATGCAGTGGTAATTCTCTAAGTCTATGGAATTTTAAAGATCTGGTCTCAAATATGGCTCCATCATCTAATAATTCAATGACCATGACAGGGGCTTCACTTCTTTGGTTAAAATGTCCTCACGTGTAAAATGATGATTATGGGTAACCTATGTCATGGAATTGTGAAAATGGCTGCATATGTTAATGTACTGAAGGCATTTAGTATTGTGCCTGACAAGCAGTTAGGGGTTAAAACGGGCAGTGATTACTAAGATCAATATCTATCCCAGGCAGAAAGATATCTTTCCTGCCTACTTACAAATGCTTATATGAAATTAGTTAACTCATTGCTGGGAGAGTTCCTTGATCTTTGGCACTCATGCTACTTTCTATGATAAACAAAACAAAACAAAATGAGCAAGCAAAAAACTCCAAAATGCTGCAGCCCTGAAATTCTCATATCTTCTGCTTTTGTTCACCCTCTCTTTTTCTACACTGAGAACCAAGAGGAAGTTGAGAAATTCTAGGCATGGCTTGGATGCCGGTGATACACAGAGGTCATGACATCTCTGTTTTTTAATCTTGTCATTTTCCTCTTCGTGAATAGAGACTCCATCCTTGATGTCTACTTGGTTGCTCTCAGTAATTTCATTCTCTCTCTTCCTGTCCTCATCAAACCCTGTTCTCAGAGCACCTCTCTATGCCACCTTGAAGTAACACCTGATAAAACCACAAATGTTGGATTTCTCAAAGACACGGGCATTCAAACTAGGATAAAAATCTTAAACCTAAGAAAAGAAAGTCAGCATAATTCAACAAAGAGAATTCAGCCATGTAGTTGCAGGTGTGTGTGTGTGTGTAGGGGGGGAAACCAGGACTTTCTAGTAATCCCTAAAGATCATTCCTGTGGCTAGCACATAGCCTGTCCAAAAGAGTAGGCAAATAGGATCAAAAGAGCATAATAGCAAGAGTATAAAATGGCCAAGTGACTTTATAACCTTGTCTCATTTTTTTCTTCCAGTCTCCATTTACTTTCTATGCTATCTGGGTCCTGGATTTGAATCCTATTTATTAACTACTAAACATTAAGCAGATCAAACAAATCGCCTCATCCTCAGTTTCCCCACCAATGAAAGGTTTATTTCTATTGGTTTTTTTGGTGGTGGGGGAAATTACTTAACATACATGAAAGCCCTTCTCAAAAGCTAGCCAAGTAATTATTAAGACGATGCCGTTCCCATTCCCATCTGACTCGGGCTAACTACATATTTTAGACATCCCCCTTTCTACTTCTTAAAAGTTAGACTCCTGGCCTTGCAATGCTAATAAAAAACTAAGAAAGATCTTTGTAAAGGCAGTGTGTAAAAATAACTTCAGACTCCGAAAGTCATACTCACCATTTTTCACAACTGGATGTAATACCTTCCTGGAAAATAGGTTGCTGTGAAAAGTTTCATCTGGCTCTTTTTTCTCCCTCATTTATGTTACAATATTTTCAGTAATTCAAATAAAATTTTTTTTTTCTTTGCTCTTGTGCAAGAAATGTTGAAGGTCTTGTGGCCCTAGCATAGGGAGACAGCTACTAGAAATGAAAAGGAGCTTCTCCAGTTGGAAGTTTATGGAGGTAGAGATTCTCCTGCATTTAATTTCCTCTGGAAGGAAAGCCCTTTGTCACAGTGTTTTCACAGGTCTTTTGCTGCAGATGTACCACTTTAGTTTAGGCCTGACTTAATAAGGGAAGAATAAGCAGATTCATGAATTATCCTCAGTGTATGTATTTAATCAAGGGAATGACTGTGTTCTTGACTTTGTATTAGATTTTGCCTTTTAAAGAACATTTAATATTGCATTTTACTCAAAGGAGACAATTTTGAATGGAAATGGCTTTGATCAAGGCATTAATGGGATAATCAAGTTTAAACTAGAATCAAGTTTAATGGAATTTCCTATTCCTTCTTTTCCTGTCATAAATCATAATTACCCATTTGTTATTCAAACATATCCAGTTTGTTCTATTCAGGTCTGGCGTAAGACTATAAGCCAGGCATACAGTACTGTGGGGGACCTTAAATTATCCAGCCATGCTCCTTATTTAGCAGATGAAGGAAATGGTGCTCAAAAAACCCGAGAAGTGAAGGGCTTTGTCCAAGGTTGCACCAATGCCTGTTGTTACAAAACCACACAGGAATGCCTCATCGTTCCCATTTGAGTATCTCCCATGACTTCTCCCCCTTTCAACCTCTCTTTTCGGCTATTATCTGGTATTCATTAGCTCTCAAGATGTGCAGAAGCTTTCAGGTGGTTCATAACACTCAACACTCTCCTTCTTTGGTCTATATCAGGAGCGATCTGTCTCTTGTTTTCTTGACGTATTATTTCATTGTAAGGATTTAACGACTGGTGATGGATTGGCATGTGATCATGGTGTCCAGATAATACGGTCCAACGTTTTAACTTTTAGGACTGAGGGCCCATAGATGCCCCCAACTGACTTAAAATATTAGCTCTCAGAGGGAGTCCTGCAGGTGACACTCTCAAACACCATCTTCTATTTTTCTGTTTCTTCCAGCTACATGTACAGTTCTCTGCATTTGCTGTAAGCTACAAAGAGATTCTGTACCTACTCCATTTTCAATGTTTGATAAAAATGCATGAACTTATTTATCAATGATTTTTAAAATTTCTTAATCAGCAAAGCATAATCAAACCCTAAAAAAGCAATCAAGCACCAAATTGATTAAAATGGATTCCACTTAGGTTCCAAGCACTGAGGAGGGGTATTCAATCACCATGTTTTCCTCTATGGTTTAACTTTTAAAATTCTTTTTCAGAAGAAGTCCATGAGAGAAATGGTTCTAGTCAGGGGAAGAAAGATTAATCATTCTTCTGATAAAAGCAGGAGGAATAAGCTCTTGTTCATAAATACTGAGAAAGATAAAAGAAGTAACGCCTTTAGGGAAACTTTTACCAATGCAAAGTCCAAGTCAATACAAGGCATGCACTTGTATTCAGGATAAATAATAGCCAGTGGAGGCAATACAATTGTTTTGAACATGTTACTTTGTGTAATAGCAGAGAAAGAGTTTTATACAGCAGGGGCTTTCATCCCTGCTGGCCTGTGGTAAGGCACCCCTGCCTCTAGAGTCAATAGAAGCCTTGTGGGGAGTTGAACCTTCACCCCCATCTGGCAGTAATAAGATACCCATTTATCTGCCTGCTGGTGTGGAGCCAGAGGTCCACTGAAGAATCATGATTTTCACCATTTCCCAGAAGGAATGAGGTCATCACATTGTGGTGCTGGGGGAAGATCACCTAGATTGCTAGAAATTCCACTCCCTCTTAGCTGTAAGAAAGAACCCCTCCCTCAGCTTCAGTGGAAGCCAAGAAGGAATCTCATCTTCTATCTCCACCAGGCAGTAAAGAGGGGTGCCCTCTTCCCCTGCCGAAGATGTGTGAGAGAAAACCAGCTAAAGGGGATGGTTTAAATAAAATATAGTGTCTCATAATAGAACACAAAAATGCCCAGATTACCATCCAAAATCATGACCAATAGCAAGAAACAGAAAGATCTCAAACAGTATGAGAAAAAGGCAATTGATATCATCACTAAGATGACAGAGATGCTGGAATTTATTTGAAAAAATCTGAAAGCATCCATGATAAAAAAAAAAAAAAAAAGTTCTACAAGTACCTGTGAAAATAACTGAAGGAAATGAAAAAAAATGGAGGAAAAATTCAGAAGAAATAGAAAATCTCAGTAAAGAGTAGAAGGTATCAAAGAGAGCCCAATGAAGAGAACAGCTGGAAATGAAAAGTTGAGTAGGGCACAGCAGCAGAACAGAGGAGGCAGAGGAAAGAACCAGTCAACCATAAGACTAAACAGCAGAAACTGATCTGAGCAACAGAGAGAAATAGACCAAAAAAGAAAAAAAAAAAAAATTAGCTGCACCTTAGGGATTTATGGGACTATACCAAATGATCTAATATTTGTAAACTTAAAGTGTTTCAATTTGTAAACTAAAACCACAATATGGTATCACTGACACCAATCAGAAGGGCTAGAATGAAAAATTACATCACCAAATGCTGGAGTGGATGCAATGAAACAGAATCATTTAGACATTTCTGGTAGGAATGCAAAGAGTAAAACCATTTTGTAAAATAGTTCGGCAGGTTCTTCAAAAACTGAACATGCAACCCCCATACCATCCAGCAATTGCAGTGCTGGGCCCTTATCTCAGAGAAATGAAGAATTATGTTCTAATAAAAACCTGCATACAACTGCTGAATTAAACTGGTACATCCGAGTTTTGGATTACTACTCAAAAATAAAAGAGAATAAACTTCTAACACATGGAACAACCTGAATGAATCATCAGAGAATTACGCTGAGTGGAAAAGTCAGTTCCAAAAGTTTACATTCTGAATAAGTCTATTTATACACAATTTTGAAAGAACAAATCTACAAAAATGAAGAACAGATTAGTGGCTGCCAGGAATTAAGAAGGGGGATGTGACTATATAAAGGGAACATGTCAAGTCCTTTGGTGATGGAAATTTTCTGTATCTTGATCATCAGCGTCAATGCTCTGGTTGTGATATTGCACCATAGTTTTGTGAGGTGTTATCATTGGCAGAAACTGGGTAATGTTTACATATGATCCCTCTCTATACTATTTATTACAACTGCATGCGACTCTACAATTGCCTAAAAAATAATTTTAAAAACTCCATGATACACACACACACACACTTAATAAAGTTTCGAATACCTAGAAGAGAAAATTGGGTATTCTGTATACTTCCTTCTGAGAAAAATCAAGACAATATGAACAAACAGTTTCAGATAGGTTGTGTATTTTCCTCTGAAAACTTGAACATAAGAACTTATTGACCTGCCTGTGTCAATCAGTAATTTAATAGGCCATAGACTACAGGCCTCTGAACCCTACCTACTCATTTCTACGTATTACTCAAACTAAAATTATTAGCATTTCTATCATATATGTGAAGGAACTAAAATTATATGTTCAAGATTGAGCAGCCATTTCCAAAGCATGGTCTGAAGACCCCTTGGAAGTCCCTGAGACTATTTCAGGAATGCATCAAATCAGAACTATTTTCATAAACACTATTTGCCTTCTTCACAGTGCCAACTTTTGAACTGATGGTAGGTCAAAGTTCTGGCACTTTAGCAAGAATCAAGACAAGAGGTGCTAAAGTGTACTAATAGTCATTATATTCTTCCCTGCCATGCACTTGCAGTAATAAAAATGCCAGTTATACTTAAAAATGCCCTTAATGAAGTAATAAAAATTATTGATTTTATTAAATTTCAACCCTTGAGTAGATGTTATTTTTAATATTTCACTTGGTGAAATGGAAAGGGAGCATAAATCACTTCTGATGCATATTTAATATGATGGTTGTCTCTAATACAGGCGCTTCTGAGATTCTTTGAATTTTGAGTTGATGGAGCTGCTTTTTTAATGAAACACTATTTCACTTTAAGAAAAACTGACACACAAACTATGGTTATTCACACTTGGGTACTTGGCAGATATTTTCTTGAAAATAAACAAGAAAGTCTGTCATTTCAGGAAACTAAATGCCAATATTTGCTGCCAGTGATAAAATTTGCAATGTCAAGTAAAATTAGAATTTTGGAACACTTGAATCTGCTACCATAAACTTGGCAACTTTCTAATACTTAAACATTTCCTGTTGAGACTGGTGGTAATATTAACAAATTTGATTTTAATATCACAGAACAAAATGTGTCAATATTTAGAAGATCTGTGTAGCTTAGTGAACAAATATTTTACAATTGAGTGATGACAAAATTAAGTAGTAGTACAAGAACATTCAAAGTGTAAGAGAGACCAATGGATTTTCAAATAACAGAGTATGAAAAGTTAATCGATTTTACATTGCAACTAATCGCTAAGAAACTATGGCCTGTCTAGTTTTAGTGTGGTATCAAACAACAATAGCCACAATTATCTAAAAAAGCTATTAAAATTAGCTTCTCTTTTCTAGCTATATATCTGCATGAAGCTAAATTTTTATCTACTTTAAAGAGAACAATATGTTGCAACAGATTGAACCGCAATAGCCAACACAAGAATCCAGTCACTTTCAATTAGACCAGAGAGCAGGAAAACTTGGAAAAATACCTAAAGCAAAGAGCACTTTTACCAATTTTTTTGAAAAATACAGATATTTTTCATAAAATAGGTCCTTAATGTTCACATGTAATAGATTTGTCATTGTAGTTTTTAAATATTGTAAAAATTTATTAGTTTTCATTTTTAACATGGAATTATCATAAATATAACTGACATTCAAAAAAATCTTTGGGGTCTTCTACTATTTTTATGAGTGAAAAAGCTCCTATGATTAAGAATTTCAATACCACTGTGCTGGCTCATTGTTATATGTGGATAAAACCCTTTGGAACACAGGCCTCCCTATCATTCCTTTCAAACATGATAATCTTTCAATTAAGCCATTTCAGTTAAGCTACGGGCAATACAGCTATGTTCAATTCACACTTGGGGGCAGTTCTGAATATACAGGTTTCCAAAGCTGTACAAAAATTGAAGAGTGAGTAAAGTTTTTTTTTTCTTTTTTCTCGGTTCTACTTCCAGGTTGCATAGGCTGTAATTTACCTTCTATTTCTTTGCTGGGATTTTCTATTTTTTAACTTGTTTCAAGAGGATTCATGATTGTTTGTTGAAACACCTTAAACCTCTCGTTAGATAATGCCAACATTTGATTCATTTCTGTGACGGCATCTGCTGACTGTCTTGAACATTCATGTTGTGATTTTCTTGTTTCTTCATAGAGTGAATAATTTTTTTTACTGAATACTGAACTTTTTTTTTTTTTTCTGCTATGGTTAGGAAACATTCCAACTGGACTCCAACTGGAATATTTTATTTAAGCAGGAAGTCACCCAGTTTAGGTTTATCATGAAAGTAACTAGCCTGATTTTGTGAGCTACGGTTTCAATGAGAGTTAAAATTTCTGAGCCTTTGAGGTATTACTTTGGTTTGATTTATCTGGTATTGCTGGATCTCCTACTGTTTTTTTGTTAGTGCTCCTTAAGGGGGCAGGGAGTCTGCTGTTTCTTTACAAGGTGTAGATGAAGAGGTTTCTCAGACCAGGTATTGTTATTGTAATGTTTTTCCTAATGGTGCTTCTAAATGTTGAGGCTTGAGTTTTGATTTTTTAAGAGCAGAACTTGGATCTAGATAAAGTGCATATCTGGATTTGAGATAGCTCCTTAAAGCAGGACTTCAAGGTACTGTTCGTCTGTAAAGACATTTCAGAGAAACTTTGCTCATAGTTTCATAGAATTCTACCCAGTATTAAAGACTCAGTTGAGTTGCCTCTAAGTACTGGGTGGAAAAATATTTTTGAGAAAAAACTGATACACACAAGCCAGTATCACATATGAATATTAGGTCTACATTTATATTACTTAAGGGGAGTTTTAACTTCAAGCTGAGAAGAAGTTATACAAACAGATTTAGCTCTTGTAGAATCCCTGAAGCCCTACAAAATAATTTAAAATGCTTCTCTAAGAACATATTCACAAGCCAGGGCTCACTTATGTTTTATAGGAAAAAAGTTAAAATTATAGTCATGAATCAAAACACATATTGAATTAGAAAATCAATGACCATAAAGAACTGCCAGCAGATGCTATACAAAGGAAATTTGACACCCTACAATGAAATAAAATAGAGCAATCTAAAAGAGATTACACAATTACTATATTTATAATGATTAAAGAGATCAAATTGGAAGAGAAACCATGACAAATGGAAAGGATATTAGGAAAGTAAAGGTATCATTTGAGGAATTACAGATATTGTAATACTTGTTAAAAAAATTCTTCCATCTAGGTGGCACATGTCTGGAATTCTACTCTTCCAAAAGAAAGTAATGTCACAAAAAGAGGCTGTGGAATAATGAAGGTAAGTGTAGGCTTGCCTCTAAATTTAAGTGTCTAGTTATTGATTATAGCAGCCCCTATTTTAAAAAGTAACGAAAATTATTTTTAAAGCTTTAAATTAGAAGAATCACAAATGAGAAAAAGGAAACATTTGTGTTGCCTCTACCTTAAGAAGCTTTTCACTTTAAATGATGTCAAATGACCTATGAGATTGATTAAATTGAAAGTTTAATGCAGTGTCTCTATATTTTGTGCCATATTTTATGATTTATAATTTCAGTTCTCAATTTATCTTGACCATTACATGTGCCAGAAAAAAACAACACAATTTGCACAATTGTGAGGATGCTGTAATGTTTCTGTCTTAGAAATTGGAACCATATCACTCAAAGCTAGGTGAAGTTTTTTTCTACAAAGACTGTACAAGCAAAACTCACCTATCACCAGAGAATAAGTCAACATGATTTCGGAATGGCTTAATTTCCTAAAGAAGGTATCCTCTGATGTAATCTAAAGTAAAAGCTACATTGTTAAATGTATGTATTTAATCATATGAACTTTATGCTATTATTTTCTTCAGGCTGTTACACAAATAACATTTATAGGTTATTATGAAGGATTACACAAAAGAAGCATGTATTTCTTCATTAACATGTGATTTTTTCTTGTATATTATATTGAAAAGTACTCAAAATTTCCAGCGCTCCATTGTCTCCATCTCTAATCAGGTGACATATATTATTAGGTCCTGAATGTCTTGCAAGGGCCCTAACTGGAAGTTCTTCCATTTAGTGTATGCTTTTTATCAGCATTAATCTCACAGGTAACTATGAAACAGTTGAAGATTTTATTTGAAGCACTGCATTTTACTTGTCCTATCCACTTTTTGCTTACTTTCTCTTCAAACATCCTCATCTTTCTAAAGACATGCTCTGATATTAGCTCTATCTTCCCCAGACATTGGTCAGGCTCAATAATCATGTCTCCTCCCTCTCAGCAAACCTTTCATTCCTATGTGTCCTTGTGTCAGTGGGCATTACCATTGGGCAATATAGATTTTCTTCTGATAACCAAATGAATATCAGAAACCCCTCCCTTAATATTAACTGTAATCTTGATGTCCAATGAGTCAGAAATTATATGGTGAAGAGCTAATTAATATGCACTGTGCTAGCGTTCTAAAGTAGTTGGCATTTAGTTACTACCATCAGTGAGAAATATATACATGATAAAAAATAAAAATAAAACAGGAACAGCAAAGCTAGTGCACTGGAATGTAACACATTCCATCAGCCTGTGAACAATGCCTGCTCAGCACTTTTATTTGCAGAATCTTCACAATAATTGACCCAACTATTGATCAAAATGATTAAGAACCAAAGCCTGTACCTTTCTTCAGGGGTAATTGCTTCAGTTTCCCATTTCCAATTCCAGCTCTGATATTATCCTCTGAGGGATTCCCATAAGAGGCCTTTAAGAGATTTGTTGAATGGATTAATGGCCCCATACCTTCTTTCACAGTGGGTGGTAAATCCTTTCTTGTATAAGATGCTTTCTACTAATGTGTAAACAGGCTAATGTGTTATTTTTTCCAGGTAGCAAAATACCCAAATCCAGTTAAAAGGCAGGGGTTTTATTCTGTTTAGAAGACCATTTAAGAAGGGAGCCTATTTTGTGACTATAAGACCCTGGAAGCAGCTGATAAGCAAATCTTGTGTCACCTTTGCCAGAATTGGGATTTATAATCACAGTGACTTTCTTCCGTTGCTTCTCAGGAAGACAGATTACCAGTGCCATGTGGGTGGTTTCCATTAGGCCAATGAAATTTTTTTTTCAAAGACATTCTGTCCCTGTTGAATGAGGATGTATAGTTTGCCTATTAAGGAACTTTGGTTAGCTCCCTGGGGGGGTGTCACAACCACAGACTTCACCGTAAAAGGGCAAAAATTTAAGATCAAGAATGCATATAAAGTTCAAATTCTGACAAA
Source organism: Sus scrofa (assembly GCF_054392235.1). Classification (NCBI taxonomy): domain Eukaryota; kingdom Metazoa; phylum Chordata; class Mammalia; order Artiodactyla; family Suidae; genus Sus; species Sus scrofa. Next base: position 51,455,540 of record NC_139389.1, read on the forward strand.
ATACTGCAGAGATTCTTCATGATATATAGAGATCAGCACATTTGTTTTTAGATGCAATTATCAAGTAAATGGTAATGCAAGAGACTGGGATTGCCAAAAAAAAAAGTGAAAAGCTGACTCTGATTGGCCATCTGAAGGCAGATAAAGCAGGATAAGCAGTAAAGTTTGTTCACTTGATCTTTGGTCTTTATAAAGTAATTTTATTTATGGCCTTGCCTAAAGTGATCATTCTTATCCTAAGCAGCTGAGAAACCAAATCTAAGCTAGAAAGCACTTTACAAAGTCCTTGTGTTTCCTAAGTCAAAGGTCCTTGAACAGCAAGGTAACTAATTCTCTGCCCATATACTCTGGCTTCAATAAGATCTAGCAGTGAATCTTTAGGCAATCTCCAGTCTATTGATTATACATATAGATTTTAATTATATTTTAAATCTTATATGTGCTTGTGAAAAACTTTGTTTCATTGGAAAATAACATTATTTGGTGGAGGGTGGAATAGCGCTAGCTCTTATTTTTCTGGAGGAAATAGATAAAGGCTTTCTCAAAGAATTTAAGCTAGAATATTGATAGTTTGTTCTCTAAAATTTTATATATATATATATATATTTTTTTTTTTTTTTTTTTGTCTTTTTGCTTTTTCTAGGTCTGCTCCCGTGGCATACGGAGGTTACAAGGCTAGGGGTCAAATCTGAGCTGTAGCCACCAGCCTATGCCAGAGCCACAGCAACGCAGGATCCAAGCCGCATCTGCAACCTACACCACAGCTCACAGCAACGCCGGGTCCTTAACCCACTGAGCAAGGCTAGGGATCAAACCCGCAACCTCATGGTTCCTAGTCGGATTCGTTAACCACTGCACCATGACAGGAACTCCCTAGATATATTTTATCTTTAATGATTTCCTTCTACTTTGAGTGTGTACATGCACAAAAATTTCTTGGTGGGTACTAGTTATTTCTGTTTTAAAAAATAATGAAAGTACTTCAGATGTTCTCTTAGTGAAAATAATCAGTAATGACTGGTTATTCAATCAGAAAATTTAGCTAGTATGTATAAATACATGTGTGTGTGTGTGTGTGTGTGTGTGTGTGTGTGTGTATCCTTTACTTTGCATAGTTCTGATATACACAAATTTCAGTTACCACAGTTTAAATACCAATTTTCCAATAAAAAGTTTCAAATTTCAATTACCATGATATATTAACTATGAGAAATGGCATACAGTACAAACTTTGCTACTGGGTCTTCAATCTACAGATCTCTAAATAAACAACAGTTGTGCATTATGATCAATGACTAATCATATCACTTCTGTCAAAGTCTCCAGTGATTTGTCACTGCACATCCGTTATTCAGTTTACACACAAACGGCACAGTGTAGTTGTGCTGTTTCCTCACCTCCTAGTAACAGATGCATGTGACATTCTAAAATATGAATAATCAAAAGATATAACTGACCAACAAAGATAAAGTGCAGCAAAGAAACAAAAGTGATGGCACTGGAAGTGACATTCAGTTCAAACATAAATTATATACAGTTATATACAGGTACAGAAGAAATGGTTTTAATATATATACATGTATATATATATATACATATATGAAATTACTGACCAAGGAATAACTTCTGCCATTCTAGAGACTCTTAGATATGTAGCCAAAGGAACTTCATCAAAGAAAACTTGACATAAATGAGATCTTTTATAAGGAAAGGTACCCGCAAAAACCTTAACATTAAAAGAACTCTCAGAAATATTTCATGACATTAAAAGCAGAAAGGACAGGAGTTCCCATTATGGCATAGCAGAAATGAACTCCGCTAGTATCCATGAGAATACAGGGTCGATCCCTGGCCTCGCTCATTGGGTCAAGGATCTGGCGTTGCTGTGATCTGTGGTGTAGGTCATAGATGAGGCTCGGATCCTGCATTGCTATGCCTGTGGTGTAGGCTGGCAGCTGCAGCTTTGATTGGACCCCTAGCCTGGGAACTTCCATATGCTAAAGGTGCAGCCCTAAAAAAAGGAGCAAAAAAAAAAAAAAAAAAAAAGCAGAAAGGATAATATATTGGAAGCTGATCCAATTTCAGGAAAAAAACACTTTCTTATACCTGCTCTCATTCCTGCTCTGTATATATTTATTTTTTCTGAAAATTTGTGAGTGGTAATTGCATATAGCATGTCACCTTGCCCCCTAAACATCTGAATATGTGTTTTCTAAGAGCAAGAACATTTTCTCACATAATGATAATGCAGCTATCAAGTTCAGGAAATTTAACATGGACATAATAATATTATCTCATCTATAGTCCTTATTCCAATTTGCCAGTTGATCAAATGATATTTTCTGAAGTGATTTTATTTTTCTTGGTGCAAAGTCTAATCCAGAATTATGCCTTGTGTGTAACTGCTGTATGTCTTTCTTTAATTTTCGTTTACATAGACCAGTTCCTCTGCTTTTCCTTGATGAGGCCAGATCAGTTCTTTTGCAGACTTTTCTCCAGTTGGGATTTGTCTGAAATTTCTTATTTTCAGGTTATGCATTTTTTTTTTTTGAGAGGAATCCTATATAAATTATGTTATACCCTTCTGTGCTCATGACATCTGGTTGCTTATGATGATGTTTTATCCCATTACTTCTTATGTGGGGCTGTATGTTCTTTGTAAACTTGCTATTCTTCCTTTGCAATTAGTAAGCAGTTTAGTGGGAAGGTTCTGTGGGACTGTGGAGGTCTACTCTTCTTCACCAGGGTTTCACCCACAAAATTTAGTTTTCTTTTATAGTTGTCTTGCCAACACCAAAATGGAGTCCATTAAAAAAAACAAACAAGGAGTTCCCGTCGTGGCGCAGTGGTTAACGAATCCGACTAGGAACCATGAGGTTTCGGGTTCAATCCTTGCCCTTGCTCAGTGGGTTAAGGATCCGGTGTTGCTGTGAGCTGTGGTGTAGGTCGCAGACACCCTCAGATCCCATGTTGCTGTGGCTTTGGCGTAGGCTGGTGGCTACAGCTCTGATTAGACCCCTAGCCTGGGAACCTCCGTATGCCGAGGGAAGTGACCCTGGAAAAGGCAAAAAGACAAAACAAAACAAAACAAAAAAACTGTCTACATTATGATTTTGCAAAGAATTCAACTGATTTTTAAAACAAACGACTCTATTTTTACAATTATGTTATTAAAATAAGAAGCACCTCTGCCCTAAACAAGAAATATGGAATATACCACTGCTTCTTGACAAATATATAACTCAAACTTGGGAGAAGTGGAAGGGAAAACAAAGTAGACACTTAGCGTTGAACATTCAGTGCATTGTAGATATTATTCAGCAGGTTTTACAGAGAAAATGGGGAGTATTGGTCAATCCCACAAATTGATTAGAGATCAATCAGTATAGCTTCTGTCTTTAACAAAAAATTTTCCTCTGAATACAACTTTGGCTTAATTGTGTTGGCTTTATTAAATAATACTTTTTACGGGCCAGAATCTCATTAATGATGAAGTATGGAGCTCAATCAAGTATCTCCAGTAAAACAAATTTAACTGTTTAAGGTTTAACCGGTTTCAACTGGTGAAACTTAAAGGCAATGAAAATTGTCCTTAGGGGATACAAAAATGGAGATGCATTACTTCAAGTTAATCTAACAAATTTCTATAAGAATGGAGAAAGTGTGTAGTATTTGAGTTTAATCCACTCTACCTACCTATACCAACTACTCCTCCATCTACATGTTATAGAAGCTCTACTGAGCCATGTGCAGCCAAGAAGACAAAGGCTCACTCTCTCCATCACCTCCATTCAGAGATTGAGATTTCATACCAAGAGGGAGAGGTTTCTGGTGTACCTTGTTATCGCCTCAAGTCCTATGTTGCAGAAATTCTAAGTAGGTGCAATTAAGAGATCTGGGTCTCTGTTCTACCCAGGTCCTACTTCCTGGGCAAGAATTCTTCCCAAAGTGCGAAAGGCCAAGAATACTAGAGTCCCAGTGGCTTGTGCTCCAGTTCACTTGTAGATCAGAAGTTCTGCACTAGGAAGTGCAGTCAAGGAAAAGAGGAACTTCCCCCCTGGTCTTTGTCCCCACTCAGTGAGTGAGAGTGTCACTTCCAGAAAAGTGGGTCCCTATCCACAGTTAAGGTGCAATGGATGAAGGGTTCTGCTCAGTAGGAAAGGCAGGCCATAAAAAGAGCATTGCAGCCTTGCCTGAGAGACTGTTTTGAATTTAAAAGCACAGAATTCCATGCTTAGGGATGTCATTGAAAACAGTATAGATTTTGGTGGCAAGAAATTAAGAGGAGCTTGGTAGCTTTATGGTACAATGAAAACAGCACAGCAGCCAGAAGTTTGACAGAGAGACAAGAAGACACCTTGGATCAAAATCAACTGTAGAGGTTGAGAAGGCTGTGCCATGCGCTAGGCTGCACTCACCAGGAGAAATCAGACAAGGATGTGAGCCAATTTTAAACCATTTCCCAAGCCTCGCACAGGCCCATCAACATGGGGAAGTTTTACTGACATGGGGGCTGAAACGTAATCTCAGACCCAACACTGACTGATCAGTAAGGTACTCTGAATCAGGAACAATTCTTAGAAGCCAAACTTTAAAATGAATTTACACTTCCCCCTGGCAGTCTGGCAGACAGTACATGGCCAAGACTGTGCCCTCTCAGGAGCAAAAAAAAAAAAAAAAAAAAAAAAAAAAAAAAAAAAAAAAATAGGCATCCTCCAAGCTGCTCTTTCCTGGCTGAACCTGCTACCAAAAAATCCATAAATACCATAAACTGTGGTAGCAGCTTCCAAGTCACACAACCATCCAATAGTAAAAGGTAAAAAACAAAATGGTTCTGAGGGATTGGGTACCACATTTGACAGAGAGGTGACTTATACAGACCTAGGAGTGACTGCGAGGTGGCCAGGATAAAGGACAAAAGCCATGGTGGACACATTTGTGCAGGTACATCTGATGCTGCACACTATGGGGAAGTGTTTGCTGAAGTTGTTCAGTCTATTCACCAAACAAACACATGACCAGGAAATCGGCAGCAACAACAATCCCCAGAAAAGGAGGGAACATCCTGAGACCTGCTATAATATATATCTGAAATATCTAGTTATCAGCAAAACCTTACAAAACATGTAAAAAAATAAAAGTAAAAAAGAAAGAAAAGAAACAGGTTAGGACAACGACGACGACAAAAAAACCACTTTTGAAAGGGCACAGATGGTGAACTTAGCAGAAAAACCGCTTTTGAAAACCGCTTTTGAAAGGGCACAGATGGTGAACTTAGCAGAAAAAACTCCAAGGCAGCCATTATAATTATGCTCAAAGAGGTAAGAAAAACATGCTTGGAGAATTAAAGGAAGATATGTCAATATCTCACCAATTAGAGAATACCAATACAGAAATTTCTAAAAATAATTTAAAAGAACCAATAGAAATGTATCCAAGGAACACAAGCTTGATTTCACATCTGAAAGTGGATTACTATCGTATGAATGATCATCTCAACAGACTTAATATTTAACAAAATTTACCATCTTTTCATGATAGGAACACTGGGCAAACTAGGAATAGCAGACTTCCTCAACTTGATAAAGGGCATCTATGAAAATTCCAGTTAACATCAAAAGGCCAAATACATGATCCATGTCTTCCACACAATTTACCCACATTCTCCAACCTGTGCCTTTTCTTGACATACCATTGGAGTATGATTAATTTTCCATTTCATTGTGAACAAGCTTCCTTAGACCCAAGAGCGTCACAGTTATTTTGTTTCTGTTAATAACTCTTAATTTGGTTGAAATACACTTCTAAAAGTACCCATTTCCTGACTCCTTTTATTTGGAGTTAAAGTATGAGACTTAAAACTTCCTTAGAGTATGGATAGACCTGGATTCACTATTTTGAGTTTCCTTTCATTTCACACACATTAAAAAGTAGGGAGAACTCCATCACTGTGCCCTTTGGTAGTTACTTCTCCCATTAAGGACTGATTTTTTTTTTTTTTTTTGGTCTCCTTTTGTTTAGATGTTTAATTTGGATGGGATGCAAAGGGAAGAAGTTTAGATAAGAATGTGGTAAGCAGTGGTAGTTTTGAAGAAAAGATTTTATGTTTGTCCATGTAACTAATATACTTGCTTGAGGCATTGGGAAACAACATCAGCTAATCAACATGACTCCCATCAGGACCTTGTGGTTAGTGTGGAAGGAGGAGGGACAAAGGAATGTTAGAAGCTCCATCCAACATCTGCGAAGAGTGAGGATTTTAGGAGACACTGATAGAGGGAGAGAGACTGGCTGTAAGCAGTTTACTACAATCCTTATTACAATACCCTAGACATGACCCAAGAGAAAGGGGCAGAGGCCAGGGATACTTAGGAGGTAGAATCGTCAGGACCTGATGACCATTTGTATTGGAGCAATTTAAGGAGAAAACAAGAGGGAGGAATATGAAATAATTTTTTTTGGCCATGCCTGCAGCATGCAGAAGTTCTGGGGCCAGGGATCGAACCCACGCCACAGCAGTGACAACGATGGATCCTTAACCCGCTGCCCCACCAAGGAACTCCAGAAATAATTCTTAATGCTCTGCTTGGACAACTGGATGGACAGTAGAGAAGACTGGAGAAGAGCAGGCTTGTAGCCTTAGAGGGCATTTAAGACATCTTAGAAGAGCTTTAATTTAACTTGATTGAATGTTTTGTTGCAAGTCAGAAATGTGTACTATACATTAAGGATAAGTACAATTTTTAATTGAATTAAATGACTGTTCCTGGCCCCTGAGGCAAGAGGAAACCACAAAGCCTGTCTTCTGCCTTCAGCAATTTTTGGTGCCCAAAGCTTAAAACCAAGGGACAAAGGGCTGTCCATAATTGAAGTGAGGAGATCCTGACCTCTGTGACCCTAATATTGCAACAGTAAAGGAAATGATTCAAAAGTTCTTTTTCGAAATGTTGATTTCAAAAAAGAGCTAATAAAGATGGATTAAATTGTCCCTACATGTTCTATGCAACAGTCATCCATAACCCCAGAATTCTCCCTAATTGTGTATGTGGAAGACAGTCAGTGCTATTTTTACCCACTGAAGCATTCCCCCCCTCCCCATTGTGATTCATCCTGTGCTCCCCTTGGAGCAAATATAATCTGAGATTGAAATAGCCCCATTGGGAATGCTCACACTAAGCATGAGCTGTTTTTTGATACAGACTATCTGTTATAACTTAAGTAGAGTAATGGTTTTATGATCGTCACAGGCTTAAGGAGTCAGAGGATTTAGGTGGAAGGACAAGTCACACCGGTAAAGTCTTGTGATTCAATAAGGCTGGATGGAGACTCCAGGAGGAGGTTCTTGTATAGGCCTACTTCAGCCAGACAAAACATTCATTCCTTGTGGACTGAATGTGCCACATGGATTCTAAGATGCTCTTTGTCCTCTCCATACTCACCTAAATCATATTATAAAGACTCCAACTTAAGCACAATTTGTTCTGTGAGATGTATCTCTCTTTTTTTTTTTTTTTTGTCCCTGGCAGAGTGATATCTCTTTACCCTCAACTCAAAGAACATTTATTATTTGCCTCTGCTGTATGGTCCTTGACAAAGGCTGCCTTGTATTGATATTACCCCCCCTTTTTTTTTTTTTTTAATGTGTCATGTCTGTTCCTTTGGTTTCCTTAATGTGAGTTTATGCGTCAGTAGAACCTCAGCATCTCAGTTGCTTTTTAAGGCACCTTAGCCATGGCAGGTGCTTAATACTTTTTTGTAGATGTTTACCACAACAGCATAGATAACATTTCATTTGACTACAAACGCTTTTCTTTTGCTTTATTGCTAATGATGCCTAGGCTCTGAAAAAAAGAAAAAAGAAAGAAGAAATCTGGTGGAATTCTGAACAATTGAAAGATACTGTTTATAGGTATTTTTCATGTCTACGCCTTCCATTAGACAGTGAACTCATTAAGGGCGAGGGAAGATTCTCACTCATTGGATTTGCTCTTACAAAGGAAACGTTTATAATTTGCATGGTCCCTGCTTTCCTGCAGTTTACCATCTGGTGGGGAGGGGGCGCAGATGACACCACCACCATTGAAAGAAAAAACACAAGCATTTCGGCAGTTGCTTTTGTAAACAAACAACACAATACCAGTTATAACTTCTAAGAGTGAGGGAGTAAATGAAAGAGAAAGCAATACAGGGGAGATGCAGTGGACATATACAGGGAGGTCTCTCTGTAGAGGTAGTATTTAATTTAAAAACGGGTGAATAAGGAGTGCAGTGAAAACAATGAGGGGAATCATGTGTGAGAAATGAGAGCAAAGACAAGCTGACATCAGATTGAGAGGGAGAGATGATGTTAGAAAACTATGCTTTTGGAGTTCCCGTCGTGGCGCAGTGGTTAACGAATCCGACTAGAAACCAGGAGGTTGCGGGTTCGATCCCTGGCCTTGTTCAGTGGGTGAAGGATCCGGCGTTGCCGTGAGCTGTGGTGTAGGTTGCAGACTCGGCTCGGATCCCACGTTGCTGTGGCTCTGGTGTAGGTTGGCAGCTACAGCTCGAATTAGACCCCTAGCCTGGGAACCTCCACATGCTGCCGAAGCGGCCCAAGAAATCAAAAGAAAACTTTACTTTTACTGGCATTAGAGGTCAATGTACTTAAATATATTTTTTAAAAGACAGTGGAATTAAATTATTCACAAATATGGTAAATAAGCAGTTAGCAGCACTGGTTGGTTGGTTGTGTTTTTAGTGGGGGAGGGAGTGAGTGGTGATTTTTTTTTAAGTAACTCTTTTTAGAACCGTTTTAGGTTCACAGGGAAAGGAGAGGAAGGAAGAGAGATTTGCTACAATCTGTCCCCACTTGCGCAGGCTCTCCCCCTCCCTCCCTTAGCATCCCTCAGGAGAGTGGGACATTGACAATCATTATGTGCCAAAGTCAAAAGTTTACCTTAGGATCCACGCTTGGTGTTGTACATTCTATGGGTTTGGATACATGTATGTATGACACAGGTCTACCACCATAATATCACACAGCGTGTTTTTGTCACCAGCCGAGACTATTCACAATTCTTGAGAAATAGAAAGAGAATCTATAATGAAGTCTAATAAAGGTAATAAAGTCTAACCTTTTTTTTTTTCTTTTTCTCTGTGCTCAGTCTAGTTTCACAGGGCACCGCGGGCAGGGGCCTTGCCTTAGGCACTTTGGACCGGAGTTCCTGGTTGGAAATGGCTGCGCCAACACCTACGCTCAGCTGCTCGCTGGGCGGAGCAGGAGCGCTGTGCACATGCTTGGGTCCAAGGTGGCAGAGCTGGGCGGTGTGCAGAGTTGCCGCGCCGGGTCTGGGGCGTGAGCAGCCCAGGTGCACAGGTCTCGCGAGAACTCTTCCCCCCCCCCCGCCTGGTGACCAGAACCATATAAAGCAGCCCCGAAGCCCCACCCACAGCTTTCTCGGCAGCGTGTGCTCTGGAGCGCGGGCTCGGCTTCTCCATTCTTTGAAATGAGCATAAGGCTTTCCTTTGCTTTCAGCGAGAGGAACCCTTCTTCAATTGATGCAAGACCAGGCAGACCTCTGTTGGGGCCAGACTCGAAAGGGTAGGTCACATTTCGCTGCCTTAAAAATCATCTGTGCTCTACCTTTTCATCTCGCCCTCCTCCGAACCCCCAGCAACCAGTAATCTCTTTACTGTTTTCGTATTTCTGCCTTTTTCAGTAAGTCATACAATTGCCATTAAGCAGTACATATGTAGCCTTTTCAAGTTGGCTTCTTTTACTTAGTAATGCACGTTTAAGGCTCTCCCATGTCTTTTCATGGTTTGGTAGTTCATTTCTTTTCAGCTGAATCGTATTCCGTTGTCTGGATGTATCACATTACTTATTGATTCACCTAATGAACAATATCTCGGTTGCTTTCAAGTTTTGTCACTTATGAACAAAGCTGCTATAAATATCTATGCCCATTTACGTATGGATATAAGTTTTCAACTCCTTTGAGTAAATACCAAGGAACACAAAAGCGAGATCATATGTTAAGAGTATGTTTAGTTTTTTAAGAAAGTGATGTTGGTCTTTTAGGAAACAGGGTTGTACATGGGGAGAGCTAGTTGAAGCTTTGTTATTTTTGTTACTCAACCTTTAATGTTTAATTAAAATTTTCTATTACTTTTAAGGAAATTTTGTGTGTGTGTGTGTCTTTTTCTAGGGCTGCACCCATGGCACATGGAGGTTCACAGGCTAGGGGTCGAATTGGAGCTGTAGCCACTGGCCTACACCAGAGCCACAGCAATGCCGTATCCAAGCCATGTCTGCGACCTACACTATGGCTCACAGCCACTCCGGATCCGTAACCCACTGAGCGAGGCCAGGGGTGACCTTGAAACCTCATGGATCCTGGTTGGATTCATTAACCACTGAGCCATGTCAGGAACTCTACTTCTAAGGAAACTTTTTAAAGTAAATATATCAAAGGTTTTATTTAAATTATTAATGAATAAGGAAATCAGTAAGAGGTTACAGCAGAAAATTCAAAGAAATACAAAAGTAATAAGAAATGTGGAAGTGAATTTATAAATCCTTGCAAAACTAGTCCTTTTACAGGGCAATAATCAGTTACATTCTATCAGATGCAGTTCCTGTGTGTGTGTGTGTGTGTGTGTGTATTTGCATTCCTATCCGTTTTCTACAGTTAACAAAGTCGTGAAATAGAGCAAAGACAAGGAAACTTTGAGATAACTTGGAAGACTGCATGAGACAGAACACTTGGTTAATATGCCAACTTAGAATAAAACTTAAAATCTAAGTTGAAGGGAAATAAATGAAAATAAAACCTTTTCTGATCTTAACACATTGAAAAATACCTGTGAAGAAGCAACAACAAAGGTCATGCATGATGGGAAATTAAGACCTTACTGATAGAACTAAAACACATGAATAAATGAAGGCACATACCATAGTACCAGAAAGACTACGTTGTTTAACGATTCTTTCTAATTTCTAAGCTAATTTTATCATCATGTGATTCTGATCAATACCAAATACTACTTTTAGCCAGCATTATGAAACTGAAATTCAGTTGTAAAATGAACAGTGAAAAAACCCAGAATTTTATGCAAAGGGAAAACAAATGGGAAATGGCACCATCCAAAGGTGCACATATCCTGTACTATAGGAATGAAAGCAGTGGTACTGGTGGAAAAATAAAACTGTGGTAAAAAAAAACACCAAAAATCCCAGTTCCCAAATTAAATATTTAATACAAATGTAGACATTGAAGCAATAATTAAAGGCTGTGCTATTACATAAAAACATCGGGGGAAATTGGCTAATTATTGGGGGGAAACATGTTAGATTCTAAAGTTAGATATGAAGGAGTTCAGCTCCTGACCCGAAACCTATGTGTGATCTTTCAGACCAGGCCACACATAGTTATAAAAGCTTTACCTGGCCAGCCTTCTGAGGGAAAGTCACACCAGACTTGGTGCACAGCCCATGCACTGCATTCTGTGAAGAGAGCTGCAGGCAAAATACCCATTTAAACCACACGCTAGCAAAAGCTCTAATATTAGTATCTTAGATTAGGTTCAGGGTCCTGGATATGGAAGACAATATACTCAAGGGAAAACAAAAAGGTATAGGGAGAAAAACATAAATATCCCCTCCTTTCCTGGCAGGAAGGGATAACTCCAAGCAAATTTTAAAATTGGCAAAGTTTGTTTTGGCCAACCCCCACCTCTAAGTCCTCATTTTCTTTCTCTCATTCCTGCTAATGTTTTTTGTCACTTCCCAACGCTCCAGTTCTAACATTCTGACTCATTTTTCTGTTGGTAAGTTTCAGAATGTATTTTAATTCAATTAACAGCTATTTGAAGAGCAACGTTAAAAATTGTTATACAACCAAGCTATAAACATTTCATTTGATTAATTTTAATTCAATTTAAAATTTTTAGGTTGAAATACATTAAAAAAATCTCTCTGAAGATCCCCTCCCCCCAAACAAACAAACCAAAAACTGCCTCTTTAGCCCTTGACCTCTTGTGTCCTTTTGAGGCCTCTCCTTGTTTCCAGGAGAATTTATGTGTTACAAATAAGATCTTTGCTAAAGAGATCAGGTACCCTTATTAGTATTTCAGCATGTAGAGACTGTGACAAAGGGATATAAAAAGCTGATTGGGAGAGGGTGCTTCCTTATTTACAGTTCAGCTTACCCAGACAGAGTTACTTTTCTGCCACTCGCCTTACACTATACCTGCTTTTAACTGAAATTATTCTTGACTGTTCTGTGCTTGGATGAATGGATAAACAGTCACCAAAGATCGTGGCTTGCTAAAACTGTGACATGTTCAAGGAGTTTGTGCTGTGGTGCAGTGCAGATGTGGCATTGTATCTGCAGCAGCTTAAGTCGCTACTGAGGCAGGGGTTTGATCCACTGCCCAGCTCAGTGGATTAAGGATCTAGTGTTGCCGTAGCTGTGGTGTAGGTTGCAGCTGTGCCTTGGCTTTGATCCTTGGCCTGGGAACTTCCATATGCCATGGGTGTAGCCAAAGAAACAAACCAAAAATGGTGACAGGTTCAAAACCTGTAAAAATAACAAAGCAGAAACTGTCATTGGTTTTAATCCCTTTAAGAATGGGCAATTTCTCGGAAAACACTCTAACACAGTAAATCATACTTCCCAAAACTCTTATTTAGTTTCGTTTGCATCAGAGTAACTTGAGGTATGCTCAGGGATGTCATAGGACACAGGTGATGGAGGTCAAAAGTAAATTTGGAAAATACTATTTCAATAGGACTGTGTCAAGCAAAAGACAGAAGGGAACTCTAGATGGTAAATTTCTTATTCACAGGCATGGGGCCAGGGAGTATAGACAAACAATTTGGAGCCTACATTTTATGTGTACTGGGAATGTCCAAAAGAATAAATGGATGGGAGTTCCCGTCGTAGCTCAGTGGTTAACGAATCCGACTAGGAATCATGAGGTTGCGGGTTCGATCCCTGGCCTTGCTCAGTGGGGTAAGGATCCGGCATTGCCCTGAGCTGTGATGTAGGTTGCAGGCTCGGCTCGGATCCCATGTTGCTGTGGCCCTGGTGTAGGATGGTGGCTACAGCTCTGATTAGACCCCTAGCCTGGGAACCTCCATATGCCGCGTGAGCGGCCCAAGAAATTGCAAAAAGACAAAAAAAAAAAAAAAAAAAGAATAAATGGATGGTGTATGCTGAGTGATTTGTGAATGACCCAGACATTGACCCAGACATAATTGTAAAAATGTGTATAAAATGGATTAGTAAGCACACATGCATTTTCTAGCTCTGTCAAGACCTGGGAGCAGTAATCTCTATGTAGTAACAAGCAATCTTGGTATTGTTGGGAAGGGGGAAGTTTCTCTTTCTCCCTCTCTTGAGTGTTTGTAGCTGGATAAATACTAAAATTGACACACGACAGATTGATAGGAGAAAAGTGAATTTTAATTAATGTGCACAGAGGTCTTATAGAAATGGGACCTCAGAGGTGGCAAAAGCAGACACATTTTATACTTTCTTAGAGAAAATTAATTTGAGAGGAATGGACGAAGAAACTTAAGCTTTGGTACTTATTAGGAAGGAATTTAAATTTGGGCTTGGGTAGTAAATTATAAAGAAGTCACAATGTGCATTTGTACGGCTTTCTCAACCCTGAATTGCTTATTGTTGATGAGAAGAATGCCTTCCTACCTCTTGGTACGTGGAGGGCACCTTTTGCATGAGAGATTCATTTCCTACTTTCAGAGAGACAGAGAAGGGTCAAAGTATCATCCTTACATCAGCCATTTCTAAGCGACTTTAATTCAAAATGATCAAAATGCCATTGAGGCATATTTTGGGGTGGCCTAACCTGGACCTCAACAGTGTCCAAACCTTGATTTTTAAGTGGCACTGTCTAATAATGCTCCAGTCTTCTTGGAGAAATGAGATTCCAGGGTGAGAGCAGAGAAAATATGAGTCTATAGCATCTGGAAATTCCAGAAAGCAAGAAAGTACTCAAGATAACAAAGGGATGCAAGAATCAATCTGAAAAAACAAAACAACACAAAACAAAAAAACAACTCCCATGGTCAAAGCTGGAGCAATTTGTGCAACAAAATAAATAATGTGGCATTAGATTACAGTCCAGAGTACAAACTAAATGTGCATGAGTGCATAGTGATAAAAAAAATAATTGCATGAATAAGTAAAGGGGGGAGAAGGTACAGCTCTTCCTTTCAGAAGAATTCCAAATCATATGCTTTAGATACTCTGCTCACCAGGAGGTAGAATATATCTACACCCCTCCTTCTGCCTCCTTGAGTGTGGGCTGCACTTAGTGATTTACTACCAAACTAGGTAGAGTAAGAAGAGGAAAAAAAATGATAACTTTACAATGAAGAAGGCTCACAGATAGCACTTTAATCAAATGATCTAGGTCAGCATCACCAGTGATGTCATTTTGATACCATGTACCTTCTAATACATTAGAAATATATTAGATAATGTCTTGTTACAAAGCTAACTTTTGACATAAACTATGTGTACTTGAAAAGAGTACCTCTTTAGGTACGCTTAGGGAGAGGTATGCTTTCATATATATAAATTCGATAAAATTTATTAAGTGTATTATTCAAATATCATGTGGCTTCTTGTTCAGCTAGATAAATTTTTAATAAGTAATATTAAAATTTATAAATATAGTTATTTGTTCATATTATGTTCCTGATAATACTGGTATTGTTTTTAAATATTTAGGTGTTTGTTCTGAAGATATACATATAATAGCCACAAATTAATTCATTAAACATCTATACGGTGCTTCCTATTTTCCAAAACTCTTCTTATGCTTTATGATTCATTTAATCCTTATACCCTATGAGTTGAAAACTAGATTTTAGTCTTACTAGGCCAACTTTTCTTGCACATGTCAATTTTTTCATAATCCAAGAACCTAGCACAGGGCTTTTGCATTAATAAATTTTTATATTTCTAGACTATTGTGAACAAATCTGGGATTATGAAAAAAAATCAATAAAAGTGAAAATATTATTATAGGTGTGAGGTGCCATATACACAATTCAATTTAGCATCCCAGGGCAGCAATTTAATATTCCCTTAATGCCTTCTGCTCAGTCTAGCTATTGGCAGACAGATCGTGTAGTCATATTAAATCTAGAATTAAAAAAAAAATTCTGATGTATTTAAGGATTCTTATGTAAATTTCTAATATTTTAGCATATTGCACTGTCAGCATTCTATTTATTTATGCTTCTCTAAACCCAAGGGATCACTGTTGAAGAGTTCAGTAAACAGTCATAACAGGCCAAAATATTTCTTTATCTCAGAGCAGCCATTTTGTAAACCACCTTATTTCAGACAGAGATTTTGGCTAATATTATCAGGACAGACAAATTTTTAAATGTTATTGACAGAGATCGATAATCTTCCAATCTTCCGGAAATGATTATTTTTGAAAATATTATTCTGTCAAAACAAAATTTAATTTTCCAGACATTGGGAGTTTGGGGTTAGTAGAGGCGTTTGAAATGGATAAGCAATGAGATTCTGCTGTGTTGCCCAAGAAACCATATCTGATCACTTGTGATAGAACATGATGGGGGGTAAGGTGGAAAAAAGAATGTATATCTATATATATATGAATAACTGGGTCACTTTGCTATATAGCAGAAATTGACAGAACATTGTAAATCAACAATAAAAAATAAAAATAAATAAATAAAAATAAACAAATATAGTTACCATATGCTTTTATTATAAGTCCATGAGGCAAGTTAAATGAGTTCCAGGAAGTCATATTTAATGATAAAATCGCTTGCTCTATGTGGAAAATCAGTTCTTAGCAAACAAAGTAGTTTTCTTTGAGAATGGAAACTATAGCATGTAAGTGAGCTTTCGGAAAGATTTTCTAATTTATAATACATGAAAAATGTTGTGTTTCATTATTATTACTTTTAATTACTTCATAGTAATTAATAGTTTACAGATACTGCATACATAGACGACTAAATAGAGAGCTGCCGGGGGCGGCGGCGGGGGGGAACGGCTTAAAATCCAGCTCAATTGTAATCTAGTCTTGCCTCCTTTGGCAAGTGCCAGTATCAACTGAAACATTAATTTCCTTATAACATTGGCAACATCATTTAAACATACTCTGATATATTTTACTTGTAACAGTTAAAATTTAATAGATGTAATGAAATGGTCTCATGAATGTGTGTATGTGAGAGTGTATGTGGGTGTGTATGTAGATTAAGTAGTAAGATGAATCATTGATAAAACGGTTGCTAGAGTGAAGGTATGTGAACATTCTTTGGAGACTCTCTACATATACAGTCACACAGATTATACTTGTAATTGTTTTTTTTTTTCCCAGGTGACAATATTCAGAGATCTCGGGTATGTGTTGACAGGGCTGTCTATAGTACTGATTCAGTAACAATTTGCCTGATATTCTTTTCACTATAACTTTCAAGTGCATTTTAAATATCAGGTGTCCTGAACTCTAGAATGCAGACAAGCTTTTTAATCCTGAAGCACTATACCCTTCTTTGGCAAGGAACCTCGAATGCCTGGATTTATCCTACAAAATAAAGAAGGACCTCAGGGAAAGGAAAAAATACAGAAATAGCAACCAATAATTTCTCTCTCAATTGCTTACCCTTGTCATATTCTCTCGATATATTGAGATGGCAAGATTCTCATTTTTACATCTTTCATTATGATGAAATCTAACAATAGCTTTAAAAATATTTGCATTTATCATATTTCTTTGTATTCCAAATGAACAATATTTATTATGAAGTTGAAGAAAACTGAAATTTCTACCAGTCTAGCTACAACTATGAGAAGCAAAAATAATCCAGGTGTTAAAGCAGAAGAGGTAATGCATAGGCCCCGTTATGCCTTAATCATTGAATAAGGCTTCTTTAAGCTCTCAAATTTTATCAACGTTAATCATTACTCTAAGCATCTGAGATGATAAGCATATGAGATAAGTCCTACCACAATGAGAATCCTGTGCTAAATCTCTAGAAAAGAAAAGGGCATGCAGAAATTTTGACAGGCAAAAGGCAGTGACTACAATTTATTTATAGTATAGGAAATTCTCATTATTCCTGGTAGTTATGTTCCATACCATTGCTGGGAACACTAAATTGGGGAATACTGAACCATTGCTCCTAGGAGAAATGCAAGGTTAGGTTCCTGTGAGCCTCTGGTCACATTTTTGTTAACCAATCAATACATAGCCTTGTTTTCTAAGAGTTTCTGTTTAAAGATTACTTTATCTAATCTGTGTTGTTGGTTCTTTAACCTTGAGCTCTCGGCCAATAGCATGAAACCATCTGAAATTTATCTAATACACATTAGGCTGTAAGGAACATCCTAGTCTTCTTGTACTTAGAAACACTAGATAGCATTACACTTCAGGGCCATTGTAAACCAAACACACGCACATGCACACACACACGCACGCACCCCCAAGCAAAAACCTAACAGAAATGCAAAACACGTGGCACTAAATAGATCCCTCCCTCCTCCCTTTTCCCTCCATCCTTCCCTCCCTCCTTCTTTTTTCCTTCCTTTCTTTTTTCATTCTTTCTTTTTTTCCTTCCTTCTTCTTTTCTTGGGTGCTTTTTGTTTTCTTACCCTTTTTTTTTTGTCCACTACGAGGTGACAATCAGATATCTGCAGCTGGTTGGATCTGTGTCCTTTGAGACACTTAGTTGTTGGCTGTTCATCTAATCTGCATAATGTCACCTCCACTGTTGGAGGATTTTCATGGTACACTCAGTTCTGCTCTAAGGTGACACATGTGTTGGTAAAAAATTGACCCTTTGTGCAAATTAACACAATAAAAGCCACAATGTTTAGGAGAAAAACAGGGCTGGGGCATAACACTCAACACTTAGGTCAGTAACACATTAGACAAACAAGATAGGAGCCTAGGAGTTCCCTGGTGGCACAACAGGTTAAGGGTCTGGCATTGTCCCTGCTGTGGCTCGGGTCATGGGTTCAATTCCTGGCTTGGGAACTTCCATGTCCTATGGGTGTGGCCAAAAAAAGATAAGAGCCTAATTAAAACAGTTGCATAGTTTTACACATATTAAATGATTAAGAGATATGTAAATGGTACAGTAGATGTATGGCACTTTGCATTGAAGGAAAAAAAAACTTTAAATTCTCTTGCTAAAGTAGGCATCAAAAGGGTTGCAGATTTTTTTTTACTGTGAAGAGGTAGAAGAGGATTATCTGAAATTGGAGAGAAGATGAAATCCCAGATGTGACTGGGTGTGGTTCATCACAGATAACCCAGGCGATGAGCTGGGGTAGAGCCCGTCAGTGATTGAGGGGTGTGTTGTGGGTGTGTGGGTGTGTGTATTTTGTGTGTTCTTGCTGTGGTGCAGTTAAGCCAGGTGCAATTCTCTGCATTCCCCTGGTGTTTTCCATGGATGAAATTGCACATGAGCAAAAGCAAATCTACGTTGTCTTCAAATTGTTTCTTAATGTATCAGTCAGATTGGAATAGTTTTGGATTTTTGACATGAGTATTAGAACTGACTTAAGGTGTTCGTGGACTGCAGTGTAATTGCATTTCGGTTCAGGTTTAACTTCTAGAATCCCCGCCCCCTGCCCCAAATATTCACTGGAACTAACTGTGACAATTGAATCTTGTTTTATGTACATGCTTTCATTTCCTGAATTTATTATACCTTGGAATATTTCTGCCCCCAATGCATGTATCTTCTCAGTACTCTGCTGTGTTCTTTCTGTTTCTACCCAGTGTGGCTTGTTATATTCTCAGAGCAGTGACCAAAAAATATGACTACACCGCAGGGGCATGGATCAGGCAGTCCCCCTTAAGTATACTTGGCACCACTCTCTCTTTAGCATTTCGCCCAACCTGTATAATTACACTGCCTCTGCTGGGCAAGGCTTTGTCCTCAGACAGCATCCCGAGACTGTATGGGCCTGAATGTTGGCCCCAATTCTGGGTATTTCATCAACACTGGGATTTCCCTGGATGCATGCCAGCACAGCAGTATCAAAACATCAAGGAGCAGAAACATGCTTCCAGTATTACAGCCAAATGAAGAACATTCATTCAAAGGAGGAGCCCTTTCTGGAATTAAACTTTCATCTAAAATGCCCTTCCTTCCCCTTCACCTGATTTTACCTCCCTCTCAATGCCTCGCTGACCTGCTTCCTCCAGTAATTCTTGATGTGCTGCTTCCACCCTCACCATGTCCACACGTCCCACCTGACCCAGTCGATCCACGTTTATTGCTTCAGCCACATGCCCTCCACAGCCTTGGGGTCTCCGCACATTTACCTTCCTTTCCTCTGGGCAGCTGTAGAGATGTTGGCAGGAGACACACATGTCTTTGGCAGAAGCTCCGCCTTCCTGTGCACAGTGACTCTTGATTGATTAGTCTCTTCCATAACCCACCATAGGAATACATTTCTCTTTGGTTGTTTTTTCTTTAACAGTTTGTTCTACTCCACTGATACGTTGGCTGTGGAACTGAAAGCCGCCAAAGTTGATTTATTTACTAGACACTCTCAATATATGTTGTAAAGACTCTTAAAAGTCACTTCTGCCAAATGCTCATCAAACTTAGACGTAAATATTTTTGCTAATGAGGAAGTCACTACTTGTTGAAGCAGCTCATTTAGCACTTAGACAACTCTTTCATAAAGAATAAAGAATATATTGTTTAATGAAAAG
Organism: Sus scrofa; assembly: GCF_054392235.1. Taxonomy (NCBI): domain Eukaryota; kingdom Metazoa; phylum Chordata; class Mammalia; order Artiodactyla; family Suidae; genus Sus; species Sus scrofa. The sequence goes on from NC_139389.1 coordinate 51,475,277, forward strand.
TAAAGAATATATTCTTTACTGAAGAATAAAGAATGTACTATTTAACATATTCTCAATATTTAATAAGATTAAAATTCTTCTTAGTATGGTACAAAATTATCTCTCTCTCTCTCTCTTTTTTTTTTTTTTTTTTGGCCACACCCAAGGCATGGGGAAGTTCCTGGGATCAAACCTGAGCTATAGCAGTGATAAATCCGATCCTCAACCACTAGGCTACCAGGAAACTCCCAGAATTATCTCTTAAGAGTACTCAACAATGCCAGTTCTATCCCTCAAAGACCTCCAGAATAATATAAATTTTTGTCTTCAAGACAACCTCTAAAATATATTAGGAAGGCTTTCTCCAGCAATTTTGAGTTCTTTCTTTACCTTTGGGTTTATGTTCATTTCCCCAAACTGATTTTCAAAAAAACGTAAACATGAATCCTTTCAATGGTTGTTTCTTTGAATTTTAAAGTTTGTCTCTTTTTTTAAGCCACAGCATCCAGAATTGTTTCTGAAGATTTTGTTTTGATCATTCACAATACTTGGCACAATGTCAACCAATAAAAAGATAATTAAAATATTGATTTTTTTGTGGTAGTTTTCCATATGATGGGTTTTAGAATTGCCCTCCCAGGAAACGTTACCTCTCCGATAGAAGCACTTATGGATGATTTGAAAACAGTCACAATATTTTCAGGAGATTTCCATTCCCTGCTTTAGGTACTTCTACATATTCTGTGTGCTTATAAACAATCTTCCTTGCAACTTTCTTTTTTATTTTGGTTTGACTAAGAAATGACTAGACTCAAATGTCTAGTAAAAGTAGAATTGGTAAAACCGCTAAATACCTCTTAAAGTATTGTCATTCAATTATACAGACTACGAAGATCTTTCAATTGGTTTTTCTACATGAAAAGAAGCTGTAGACACACATGTCTGTATGAGGTCCTGAGTTAGATTTCTAGAAGCCATGACAACCTAGAATCTAGCTCAGCTCAATGAATAAGCTACACATTCTCAGCAAAATCTGTTGTAATGTCTAAACATTTTTGTCACCTAGTAATTTACCCCCTCACATAATCTACCTCACCATTTTCCAGCCACTCAACAAAAACCCAGACACATTCAAATTTCTCTGATGGATGTTCTATACTTGTTTTCATATGGGTATATCTATTATTGACAAAGGAAAAAAATTCCTCAGGCATGATCTAAACAGTATAGAAAAGAAGAAGTCACTCAGAAAATAAAATTATATGTGAGTAGAGTTCCAGACCTTTACTAGAGTACGGTGGTAAAATGGAAGGCCAGTAACATTGAGAAAAGTTGTAAGGGAAAAAGAATATTCAAATTTTTGAGGAGAAAATGTGAGTAGGCAGCACTGAACAGTAATTACTTAAATCTTTGTACACTCAGAAAAGAATGAACTAGTCTGAAAGTGTGGCATAATATGGATGGTCATTGTAAAAAGAGACGCTTTTCCCAAATCCATCAATACCTCTGTGAGGTCAACTTAGTTTCTCTTCCAACATCTAATACTTGCCTTTTATGAAGGGAACCACCGCCAGCATGCTGACTGGCCTCTGATAAAGATGTGTATGTGTGATTGAGTTCTGGTGATTGGCTCAGTCACTTGGTTTTTATCAGGCTTATTCACATCACAGTGATCCTAGGATTGCCTAGGTCCTTAGAACATAGCAAGTTCCAAGGTACAAACATGTTTTCGATCTGTGTTGGTGTCATATTTCCTGTTGTCCCGCTGACCAACTAACGCAACATGGCCAACCCACATTTAGGGGCTGGTGGTGGCATGGAGAAGGAAAAAATTTTTTCCTTGTGGAAGGAAAAAATTTGTAATGGTTTTTGCAGTCTACAACATCCAATTCACCTAGTGCCATGAATCAAAAAGGCTTTTTTTTTCAGTGTTATTTCGCCATAAAGCAAACATGCATATATATGTAAGTCTATCACATTATCTTTATTTTAAAAATATTTGTATGTTGCTGTAATGTCCCATTTTTCATTCACTGTATTGATTATTTCATACTCCTCCCTCTCTTTTTTTTTTTAATTTTCCAGCTGGTTTTTATTTTTTCCATTATAGTTGGTTTACAGTGTTCTGTCAGTTTTCTACTGTACTGCAAAGTGACCCAGCCACACATACGTATATACATTCTCACATTACTCTCCATCATGCTCCATCATAAGTGACTAGATATAGTTCCCAGTGCTATACGGCAGGATCTCATTGAGCACAGAACTTTTTTAGATAGTCATTTTGTGCCAGTGGGAAAAACAGGAGTTTCTGTGTTCCTATGTGCAAAAGGCTATTTAGATGATGTCCCAAACAGATATATTTTCCCATTTATTTGGGGACTATTTTGTTTGTTTGTTTTATTTTTTTTTAATTTTTTTATTTAAGAAGTGTGCACATATTCCATAATTATTTTTAATTACAACAATAATAAAAACTCCATTAATGAAACAAATCTTGTTAGAAACTATTTAAGAAAACTTGGTAGAATTCAAATTGGAAACAGTTTGAATTGACAATTCTGAGTGCATGGTGGTAAGAAACTATCTATCATACAGTAATTAAAGAACATTTTAAATCTTACCCTTCAGCTGTATCTTCATAGCTCTTTTATAATTGTAGGTAACTAGCTAGTTAACTAATTCCAAAGCAACTATATTCATCACTGTATACAATTTTCTTTTCATGTTCAATAATATCTAATGATTGGTTTGTATGGTTTAGGAAGAATGCCTGTTCTTTAAATTTTTTTTTTTTTACAAAATAAAATGCATATATTTAAACACAATTACATTCACACAGATTATTATATCATGGATCTTAAGAAATATATTAAGCGACTCCCTTTGGGGAAGTGGAATGGAAAATATGCTGAGACAAATAGGAAATTTATTCTATACTTTATCCCATTTTGTATGGCTTTCATCTTTACTATTTAGTATTATCTATTACTTTTCAATTTTTCTTTAAAAATTAGCATCATATTAAAATTGTGTGTATTATGCAACTAAAATTTATAAAGAAGAAAGCCTTATATACCATTAAATATTTTATATAGCATAATAAAAAGAATAACAACTGGTAAGTAAGAATAACAAAAATAATACACCCTCTGAAAATAAGTAAAATATAAAATGCATAAGTTGGTTAAAAAACAGTGTAACTATATAAATATGTCCTCACAATTTGTTACATCTCATTGATTCTTCAATAAAGGCATTACAGCATTCTAGGTAATGTGATAAACAAGACATTATAGACTTTACATTGTACCATGGAGAGAAATGGTTATTCATAATACAATTGTAGACCTATATTATAATAATAAATAATATATTTGTACAGTTGTGTTATTTAATTATAATTATCATAAATTCTTTGATGGAGAGGAAATCAGAATCAGATGTAAGAAGACTTCAGCATTCCAAGAATGATGTCAAATGACCCCCTTCATGGTGGATTATGCACTTATTTACTATGAGATATATTTCTTCTTCAGAGATTCCTTGTTTGTGTATCAATTGTAGATTTCTGGTTTGCAGTTATTCTGAAGTTTTGATATAAGAGTCTATATGTATATGAGATTGTTTTAAGTTGTTGTTCTCTTAATTGCAAGTTCATCTCCAGTGTCCTGCATTTGTACCCACCTCTTCTCATGATTTCTGATTTTGGTGGTATAATCGTGCATGGATGATTTCATATCTTTACTGTATATATACCTTTACTGGTGAGCCTTGTCATTTGTGGAATTTTTGTTTCCTGTACTCCTCCCTCTCTTAATCAATCTTACCAGTGTCTTATCAATTTTATCGGTCTTTCTGAGAACCAGTCTTTTAACTATTATATGTGAATATAAATTATTATCTTTATAATAATTTTTACATGTTTTGTTAACATTTATTTTCTTCTGCTTTCTTTGAGTTTAATTTTCTGATTCGTTTTTCCTAATAATTTTTCTATTAATGTCCATACTTAGCAGTGTAAGCTATGTTATGTTGTTGTAGTGAACAACCTCCAAATCTGAGTTGCTTAAAATAATAAAGTTGTATTTCTCACTATAATTTTATGCCTATCAGGGGTCAGCTGGGGCTTTCTTCTTCAGAATCATTATTTTCACTTTGTGTCTTCAGTATACCGAAGGGTCAGCATGTTGTAATTGTAAATTCTAACTTTGTCTTGATATATTTGCATTTTTATTGAGATCAGAGCCTTAACCAAAATCTGTGAATGAGTAGGTGTAAAAATTCAAATATCAGGAAGGATTCAGGGTAAAAAGCTCAGAAATTTCCTTAAATACTTGAAAATATTGTCTTTTGATTGGGACATGCTATATACAGCTTGTTCAAGTTTGTGTCAATTTTGGATTATTTTTTATGGAGCATTTTAGATGGCAAGTACCTGGATTTTTGTCTTCTATTTTTTTCTGTGTATTATGCCAGAGGCCTAGCGGTAGATACCTGCTCCCATGAAAATGCCAGCAATCCTCTGCTCTGTGTGATTTATAAGGAAAGTATTTCAGAAATGGTAAAGCATGTAGACAGCATTTTTAGAACCACTCTGTGACTCCCTAGGGCAAATTTTCAGAGGCTTCTGAGCCTGACAGCTCCTCTGTGAGGGGATTCTATTTTGCAGACTCCTGGGTACAACCAAAATGCCTGAAGGGGCATGGCCTACATAAGATGTAATTTGAAGGCTGTAAATTAGTTCTAACAAAGCATATAAGATTGCTGGATCCAGTATTCTCTGCATATTGCAAAATTAATGCTTTGGGGCTTTCTTTTAAGCTTGGATAAATCTGGGTAGAGATTGGGTTTTCTTCTATGCAGGATATCTTCCCAACAATTACTTACGCTCCACCTTGTCTGGAGGGAGAAATTGAACCTTAGGGGTATGTCCTAGTCCATCATGCAGCTTAAAGTTCTTGCTGGGGCACAAGATTCGTCTCTTAGATTATATACTTTGTGTGAGTTACTAGAAGCACTCCGAGTATGGCTACCTAGATAACATATCCCAGCTTCAATTAAATGTGTGTGTGTGTACACATATACATATGTACACACATATATACATGTATACATACATATGCATATATATTCATATAAATACATATATACATACATGTATTTTACATATATGCATACATATCTATTTACATATATACATACATATACACATATATACATACATTTGTAAATGATAAGATGCTCTTAATGTGTCCCTCAGATTGACTAAACTTTTAAGTTTTCTTCAAGGCTATAAACCACTGATCTTCTTTTCCTTAGATCATTTACTTAAAAAAATTTTCAATTATAAATTCTTTCTCTGCTTCTTTCAAATGTAAATCTTTTCCCAGCTTCTTGCTAGTTTTACAATCCAGGAAAATCTTTCTTAAGGACTTGGAAGCCATCCCTTTGAAATGTGAATATCAAGAAAGACAGGGGCCCCCTCTCCCAGTCTCTGTGAGAGGGGGTAGACCTAATTTCCATAAGGAACGATGGCAAACTCAAGTGGCCTCCTCACGTTAATCAGAATCCTCACTAATAGCCTCCAGGACTTTTCTACTACCTCACCCCAGTGCTTAAAAATTCCCACACTTTTGGGAGTTCCCACTGTGGCCCAGCAGAAATGAATCTGACTAGTAACCATGAGGATGCAGGTTCAATCTCTGGCCTTGCTTAGTTGGTTAAGTATCTGGTGTTCCTGTGAGCTGTGGTATAATTGCAGACATGGCTCGGATATGGTGTGGCTGTGGCTGTGGCTGTGGCGTAGGCCGGAGGCTACAGCCGGGATTCGACCCCTAGCCTGGAAACTTGTATATGCCACAGGTGTGGCCCTAAAAAGACAAAAAAAAAAAAAAAAAAAAAAAAAAAATCCTCCATTTTTGTTTCAGGGAGTTAAGTTTAGTCTCTTTCTCCTGTTGCAGTCATCTTGAATAAAGTCTCCCTTGCCTGTTTAACTTTTCTGTTGCAGTATTTCTTTGACATATCCCGCTTCTATTATGTGAGAATGAGATCTTCCAAGATGCTGAAATAGAAAATTTCTAGCCCCTTTACTGCCTGTTCACAGAGATATTTATTAGAACAAAGATGTGTGTGTGTGTGTGTGTGTGTGTGTGTGTGTGTGTGTGTGTAGCAAAGTAGATGCTTTTGGGTCTGGGTGGGAAGTCAAGGGAGAGAATCATCATTATTTGAATTAGCCCCATCATCATCCTGTCTGATATGTACCACCTTACTTTTATTGGGAAGGGAGCCAGGCTTGGCCTCAAGTGCATATTTCTTGTGCATTGCAAAATGACTCAGGTAAATTGTTGCTAGATCACGTTTGCTTGTCTTTGAGGGCAGTAAGTAGCCTGTGTTATTATTAGATTTCACTCAAACTGAACACTAGATGTTGACTGAGCTTTTTTAGTCAATGAATAGTGGGAAAATCCCACCCAGTGTATCTCATTGATCAAACTGGAGGCAATATTGGATAAGGTATTAAAAGATCATCTCTCAGGATCAGACTCATTCATTCTTATATGCATTTTCCAACGAACCCAATATGCAAACTTCCTTTCTATATCCTTCAACTGAGACAGAGACTGTCTCTCCTTCTTTGTAGAAATCTCTGCTGATCTTGGCCCACATCATTTCTAGTAAACTTAGGGAGTTTATGTTGTTTCCCACTCACTTAGTTACAGACTTGTGATAAAAATGCTTCAATGTTTGGGCACATTAGATGATGACTGATTAGTACGCTTTAATAGTTACTTGAAATAGGACCGTTCCATGTCTATGCAAGCTTGTCTTCAAGATGATCATGACTAGTTCCTTCTCTCCCTGTGAAGAAGTGAAGCCTCTTCCTCTTTTCCCTTGAATCCAGGTTAGACTGAATGGCCTGGTTGGCCAATAGGATATGGAAAGGTGGCATGCAGCTTTTAAGATTAGGTCATAAAAAGCTTTGCAACATAGCCCTTGGTCTCTTGATTTGCTCCTGGAATTCTTACTCTGGGAAGAGTAGTCAATGCTATGTGAGAAATCTGTCCTTGCTGTGAGATCTTCATGAAAAGGCCAGGTTCTTTGAGATACAATGTGGAGAGAGAAATATGAAGTCTCACCTCTTCTATAAAGCTGCCCTTGAACAGCCTTATCTCCTGCTGCTGTCTTCTCTAAAATTGAAAAAAAAACAAAAAACAAAAAACCAACCTCCCCCCCCAAAACCAGCTTTACCATCTGTTCCATCTTTCTGGCAATCATAAATGAGACGTTTCATGTTATTATTTTTTTCATGTCAATTTACCATGTGTAATTTGAGTTTTCTCTTGTAAAATCTCCTGAAGTTGGTTGTAAAATCTTTCTGTGAAATGATCAGGTCCAAACCTTGCTGTAGAACAGTGCCATAACCATATTATATATTTTGAATTTTTTTTTTTTTTTTTTGTCTTTTTGCTATTTCTTGGGCCGCTCCCACGGCATATGGAGGTTCCCAGGCTAGGGGTCTAATCGGAGCTGTAGCCACCGGCCTACACCAGAGCCACAGCAATGCAGAATCCGAGCCGCGTCTGCGACCTACACCACAGCTCACGGCAACGCTGGATCGTTAACCCACTGAGCAAGGGCAGGGATCGAACCCGCAACCTCATGGTTCCTAGTCGGATTCGTTAACCACTGCACCACGACGGGAACTCCTATTATATATTTTGAATGGATAAAAAGAGGAAAGATACCTGTAGGAGAAAAATAAAAGATCAAGGAGATAATTCACCTTTTTATGAGTTAAAGAGTCTTGTCTTTCTTCTATAGTTTGAGAACTTGCAGTCTTAATATTAGGAAATATTAGGTATGTTTAGTTTGGAGAGGTTTGGTCTCATTTGTTGCAGTTTAAATGGGTCATTTTGTTGTGTTCATGATTAAAATATGGTCTCAGTATTTTAATAGAAAATCAGCCTTGGAAAACCAGCTGAAAAGTGATTGGTCTTTAATTGGAATTATTTATAGTTACAGTTCATCTTTTAAAACAATTTCAGTATTCCAACAAATGAGAACAACTTGAAATCAAGAAACTCATTTAAAATGTCACACACAAAAAAATTATTTCCCAATACTAAACAGAAATGTAAACATTCACTGGTGCTGAAGGAGGTTAGTAAAAACAGAGCATAGGAAAAAGATGAACCCTTCCAGAGGGAAAATAATGGGTTTAGGTTAATATCCATCCTAAGAACAAATGTTGATCTATCAACAAAGCAAGCTTGCAGCTTAGGTTCATTCACTGAAAAAAAGCCTTTGCCATCTGAGAGTCTTCTGACAGCTAAGTGCTTGCCAGTGACCATGGAATTTGTCCAGTCCATCTGCATCTAATTATTTGTCCAAACTAGCTTTTACATTTCTTGAGTAATACCTCACTTAGAATTCCTCTAGGCACATTACTCCATTATCTAGTTAATCACACTATCAGAAAGCTGTTAAAAATTCTTGTAAAAGTCTCCCATTAGTTATTTTTTTTTATAAACGATTTCAACTTAGCCAAATAACTCTTCCCCCTTGACTTTCTAGTCTTTCACAATGTGAACATCCTATTTTCTTTACAACTGAACACATCTTTAAAGCAAAGTTTCTTTCCTTTCCCCTCCATTTCACACATTAAATTCCCAAAAGTTTTTATTTTATTTTATTGTAGTCCTAAAGAAGTGACCCTGGTTATCTTGCAATAAGAAAGCAGATTGTTTTCCCATAAAATTATTCATGATGACCATTCATTAGTTAGATAGTTGTTGCTTCGCTTTCTCTAATAGGTTTTTTTGTGGTTGGTTATTCATTTCAATGCAAAATACACTCACACACAAGGAAAAAATTAGTAATAGCATAATTAATATATTTAAAGATACAGGAGCAAAGAAATGATAAAAGCCTGAAAAAAGGAGCCTCATTGAAGTACTCCGTTACTAGTTTTAAAGAGATTTATTTATAAACATATATTGGAATAAATAAAAATTAACCTACTTCACCTTCAATGAAAGATATTAAACTAAGATGTATTTGTAGAAAAATACATCATTTAGAATCAAAACAGTGGATATGTTTGTTTTTATTCAATAATGTTATCTGTTATATTTTTTGGTGGCTAAATTACCATCATTTAAGTTTTTTTGCCCATAATTGCTCACCTTTTTCACTAAAATGTATATGAACTAATGTTAGGTTAAACACTATCTGAATTTTGGATGAACGTATAGCGTAAATCAACTCTCCTTTTGCAGGAAACATGGACTCGCTGCACATGCTGTAGTAAAGCCATTGTCTGCTTTTAGAAATAATACTGATAATATGGCCATGCATCTATCTTTCTGTAGTGCTGGAATGTACTAGGAAAGGGACTTCAGTGTTATTAGTTTATTTGAATGGTACAATGATTAACTGGGTTTGTATTATAATCTTCATTAGTCAATATGAAAACTGAGGCATGGATGGTTTTGATCAAAAGCCTATATCCTGTAATAGGCAGAACTGGAATCTAACTCAGGGATTCTCAGCGTTAGCCTAGGGCTTTCTCAATTATATCATGTGATCTCAATGTATTAACTCAAATTGTTGAAACATAAATATACACTTGTGTTTACTGCTTGATGGACTGAGATGCAGAATGTAAATGTATACATTCACAGTTCTTATTTTGAGGACTTTGAATTTTCTATAACAGATATAAAACTTAGAGATAAGGGTTTTGTTTTGTTTTGTTTTGTTTTTTGTCTTTTTGCCATTTCTTGGGCCGCTCCTGTAGTATATGGAGATTCCCAGGCTAGGGGTCCAGTCGGAGCTGTAGCCACTGGCCTATGCCAGAGCCACAGCAACGTGGGATCCGAGCTGCATCTGAGACTTACACCACAGCTCACGGCAGCACCGGATCCTTAACCCACTGAGCAAGGCCAGGGATCGAACCCGCAACCTCATGGTTCCTAGTCGGATTTGTTAATCACTGAGCCACGACAGGAACTCCAGGGGGTTTTTTGATGGTTGTGAAACTAAACCTTATTAAGGTATAACTTACATAAAAACAAAAATGCATCCCCAATTAGTGTATGTTTTGATGCGTTTTGAGAAACATACACAGCCAGGTAACTCCCACCACTGTCAAGACACAGAACCTTTTCATCTCCCCCCAGAAGTTCCCTGTGGTCCTTCACAGTCCATTCCACCTCCTCATCCTCAGCCCCAGGCAATCACTGATCTGCTTTCTGCCGAGGTAGACTGTAATCCTCTTTCTAGAGTTTCATATAAACTCCGTGGTTTCTACTCTTCTGCATCTGACTTCTTTCTTTCAGTTTAATGTTTGTGAGATCAAATATATGTTGTGGGGTTTATCAGCAGTTCATTTCATTTTATTGCTGATTAGCTTTCCATTGTGTGATACACTGATGTGTTTATTCACTTACCTATGTATAGATGGCTATTTGGATTATTCTCATATATTGGCTGTGGGGAATAAAGAAGCTGTAAACAATTGTATACAGGTGTCTGTGTGGGCATGTTTTTTTTTTTTTTTTTTCTCTAGGGCAGATTATCAGGAATGGAATTGCTGAGCTATAAGGTAGATATATTTAATTGTGTAAGAAATGGTTAAGTGGCTTTTTTGGGGGCTGAACCCTTGGTATATGAAAGTTTCCAGGGTAGGGGTCAAATTGGAGCCATAGCTGCTGGCCTGCATCACAGCACAGCAACACCAGATTTGAGCCACATCTGCAACCTACGCCACAGCTTGCAGCAACGCTGGATCCTTAGCTCACTGAGCAAGACCAGGGATCGAACCAGGGATCGATACCAGTCAGGTTCATTACCCGCTGAGCCACAACAGGAACAGCCTAAGAGGCCTTTTTAAAATGGTTGTCACTTTACACATTCACAAGCAATATAGGTAAGGAACCAGTTGTCAACATTAGCATTGTTGGTCTTGAATTTGAGCCATTCTGTGGAACTTAGAGTGGCAGCTTGATATGGTTTTAGTTTTCATTTCCATGATGACTAATGATACTGACCATCTTTTCATGAACTAATTGGGCATTTTGTTCATCTCCTTTTATAAAATGTGCATTCAAATCTTTTATTCTATTGAAATTAGGGTGCTCTTCCTATTATTGAATTTTAGGAGTTATGTATTCTAGGCAATTTCTCTGTTAAATGTATGCATTGCCAATATTTTTATCCAGTCTGTGGCTTGCCTTTGCATTTCATTAGGGTAAATATTTAAAAAACAGTAGTTTAAAATTTTGATGTAGCCTAATCTATGAATTTTTTATTGTTTGTATTTTTTATGTTCTATACAAAACATTTTGCTTATTAACCTCAAGGGCATGAAGATGTCGTTTGATTTCTTCTCCTAGAAGTTTTATAGTTTTATTTTATTTTTAGGTCTATGTGTCATTTTTGAGTTAAATTTTGTGTATGGTGTGAATTAAGAACCCAAATTCAGAGTTCCCCGTCGTGGCGCATGGGAAACAAATCCGTAGGAACCATGAGGTTGCGGGTTTGATCCCTGGCCTTACTTAGTGGGTTAAAGATCTAGCATTGCCGTGAGCTGTGGTGTAGGTCACAGATGAGGCTTGGACCTGGCGTTGCTGTGGCTGTGGTGTAGGCTGGCAGCTACAGCTCTGATTAGACCCTATCCTGGGAACCTCCATATGCCAAAGGTGCAGCCCTAAAAAAATTAAAAATAAAGAACCAAAATTCATTTTTTTCCATAAAAATATATAATTGTTCTAGTCATATTGTTTAAATGGAAGCAATACTTTCCTCATTGAATTACCTTGGCAACTTTGTAAAGATAAATCTCTATCTATCTATCTAATCTAGACTCTTGATTCTTTAATACTGATCTATTTGTCTATGCTTAGATGTCTTGTCTTCCCAATTGGATGCCTTTTATTTCTTTGTTGGATTGCTGTGGCAAGGACTTCCAATACTGTGTTGAATAAAAGCAGTGAAAGTGGGCATCCTTGTCTGTTTCCAGATTTTTAGTGGGAAGACTTTCAGCTTTTCTCCGTTGAGTATTATAGTGGTTGTGGGTTTGTCATAAATGGCTTTTATTATGTTAAGGTATGGTCCCTCCATAGCCACTTTGGTAAGAGTTTTTTATCATGAATGGATGTTGAATTTTGTCTAATACTTTTTCTGTATCTGTTGAGATCATCATGTGGTTTTTGACTTTTCTTGTGTTAATGTTTCTTTTTGACTTTTCTTGTGTTAATGTGATCACTTTTTGATGTGATCAGCATCACATTGGCGTGATATATCCAGAGTTGAGGTATATCCTATAATCAGGTAGTGTAAACTTCTTATAGTTTTAAAAAATAAAAACTACTGGAGTTCCCGTCGTGGTGCAGTGGTTAACGAATCCGACTAGGAACCATGAGGTTGCGGGTTCGGTCCCTGCCCTTGCTCGGTGGGTTAAGGATCCGGCGTTGCCGTGAGCTGTGCTGTAGGTTGCAGACGCGGCTTGGATCCCGCGTTGCTGTGGCTCTGGTGTAGGCCGGTGGCTACAGCTCCGATTCAACCCCTAGCCTGGGAACCTCCATATGCCGCGGGAGCGGCCCAAGAAATAGCAACAACAAAAAGACAAAAAAAAGTAAAATAAAATAAAATAAAAACTACTTATCTATTCTTTATATTTGGCATTACAATATATATTTTAGAGTAAACTCATCAATTTCAACAAGGAAACCTGCTGAAACTTTGCAGCTTGCATTGAGAGAGATTTCTCTCAACTGTATTTTTTAGTTTGCATTTTAACAGATTTTGCACATATTTTGTTAAATTTATCATTAAGTACTTCATGTTTTGATGTAATTATGACTGGTATTTTAAAAATTTCAGTGTCTTCTCTTTCTCTCATCTCTATATCTCTATCTCTATACTTAAACATTGCTCTGGTATCTTTATTTTATTTTATTTTATTTTATTTTCCCACTGTACAGCAAGGGGGTCACGTTATCCTTAGATGTATATGCTCTGGTATCTTGTAGCATTTTGCTAGTTTACTCACAAATTCTGGTAGCTTGTTATAAATTCCTTTGTGGATACACATACACTCTTCTGCATATGTCATTTGTTAATAAAGGCAGTTTTAATCCTTTCTTTCTGATCTCTGTATGTTTTTATTTTTGATTTATTAATTGAACTGGTAATGATAGGAGTGGGAATCATTTCCATCTTACTAATAGTAGAGGGAAAACCGTCACTTTTTCACCAGTGTAAGTGTTGCTTTAGCTATGAGTTTCTCATCGAATCCTTATATCAAGTTGAGAAAGTTCCTGTTATGAGTTTCTTGAGAGATTTCTGTTATTATTTTATCATGAATGGATATTGACAACTATTTCAAAGCCTTTTCCCCGCATCTTTTGTTATAATTGCAGTTTTCAGAAAAGTCTATTAAGGAAAATTATATAAGTTGATATTCAGATGTTAAACCAACCTTGTATTCCTGCTATAAAAAAAAATCTCAGCTGTGATGCCTCATATTTGCTAATAGTTTATGGAGGAATTTGTATGTTTTTGAGGACATTCATTCCAAGTTTTAATTCCTTGAAATTTATTTTTTGGCTTTTAGTATCAGGGTAACATTTACTAACCTCTGTTGTCTGAAAAAGTTGTGTAGGGGTGTTAATTTCTATACTTGGCTCTGAATATATGTGGGATTGTGTTCATTGTGGTAAATTTTATAAACTACATATGTAATTGCTAGCCATATTCAGATTATTTTTCTGGAAGAGGTTTATTTTGAGTTTGCTTTTGAAATATGCACTGGATATAGAATTTTAGGCTGTAGTCATAGTGTTCAGCACTATTAAGCTGTTATTCTGTTAATTTTGGGGTTCCATAGTTTCTGTTCAGTGATAATATAGTTTTGCTAGTTTTGTTTTCCTTCCATACTTTGTATTCTTTCCTCTGGCTACTGATAAGATTTTCTCATTATCATTGATTTTTAACAATTTTTTCTTGATGAGTTTTCTGTTTTATAGTTTGTTCATTTGCTAGATACTGAGTTAGCACTGTAGTTTCATTCAAAGTGGAGAACATTTTAGTCTACTCTTCAATTCTATTTTGTTGGTTTCTCCTGCCCCCACCACTTCCATTACGATGTACACTGGATAACTTAATTTTATTCCATAGGTGACAAATGCTCTGGTAATTTTGTTTTATCTTTCTTTTTTATTTTTAACAGGCTCATTGCTGAGTCTCTGCTGATGTTTTCTTGTATAACATCTAATTTGGTGTTAATCGTGTATAGTTAAATTGTTCATTTAAATATATTTTTTATTTCTATGAGTTCTAGTCTTTATTTTGTTCTTATTGTGTTTTACATACTTTTATATATTTATAGTAATTATTTAATGTATTTGCTAATTCCATCATTTGTGTCATTTATGGGTTTTTTTTTTTTGTTTTTTTTTTGTTTTTTTTTTGCCATTTCTTGGGCCGCAAAGAAGCAAAGGATCCTGTATGCAGATTTCTGAAGCACTTTTCTGCATAGCTTCTTCTTTTCCACAGTTCTGCCCCCTACAACTCCAGCTGCCTCAGCTTTTCCTATTTCCTATTTCCATTCCTCACCTCTGTGAGGTTGCTGGTTTGTTTGGGTTTATGACTCTGTGTGTACATTCTTGACATTATGCCTATGCACAAGCCAAGAGCCTCACACATTTCCCTTCTTTCAGGGATCTCTGTCTTAAGATGCATTTTGTTAGTGTTTGTTTTTGCTTCTTGTTTTCTGTATGTTTACAGCAGGAGGGTAAATATAGTTTTTTTTTTTTTTTAATTTTTTTACAGCATCATGGCCAGAAGCTGAAATTATAGTTTTTTAAAATCAAAGTATAATTGATGTAAAACATTTTATTAGTTTCAGGTGTACAGCATAGTGATTCAGTATTTTCAGAGATTATACTCCATTAAATGTTATTACAAGATAATGGCTATAATTCCCTGCGCAGGTTGTTTTTATATCCCTGTCTAGATCCATGTGAAGAGATATAATTATGGAATTTTTTAACCTCTAAAAGAGAAAAGAAATTTGCTGGAGAATTCAATATTCTGTTAAATACTGATTTTTCTGGGCAATCAGATTTATACCAATAATTTCACTTAATTGTTAATCCCTCTGATGGAAAATAGAAGTTATAGGCAACCGAATGTGAAAAACTAAGATTCAAGTAATGAATGCTATGCATAAGTCAAAAATGGCCCTGTGATACTAGAAAGAAAATTGAAAATTTTCAACATCATGTCATTAACTAAATTAGTTCATTGGACCTGCCCTGGAGATTTCACCCCAGCTGAGACCCCTTGTCTAGTCCAGGGAGCTGCTTCTTCTAATGGGATACGTGCAGCCAATAATGAAACTGATGCTAAGACTGGAGTAGCACAGGTGGGTACCTAGTTCACAAATCAACTTATCAGCCCATTGTGGATGGAGACACAACATATATGGAAGTCTTGAGGTAAAAGGAAGGGAATTGGAAAGAATGAGAGGAACATTCAAGACTTTGAGACCAGGGGTGTGGTTTGGACTTGGAACTGATGTAACACTCCTTTTCAGTCCTTGTATGGGCTTGTCTGGTTGTTGCCATGGTTATTGTCAAGGTCCTGGTGCTGGTAGTTGTGTCATTTAGCATGCTAATGCATTACTGTGAGAGTATAATGAGTCTCAAGGTCCATTGGAAGTCAGATCCTCAGCTATCCTGGACCTGTGTGGTTCTAAGCAGTTTTTGTTTGTTTGTTTGTTTTCCTCCCTCTTTGCAGCTTCCTCCTGAAACTTAGATAAGAGTAATTGGTTTCTATTCAGTGGAGGAGTAGGGATATGATACTGGGGTAATAGCCTTGGTAACACTGCCATTTTCAGAAATGCTTTGGAAGAGTTTTCAGATTTGTTTCAAAAAAAAAAAAAAATAGAGTTTAGAACACTTTCAAAGAGTATTCTGGAGTAGTCCAGAATGGTGTTAAAGGGATCTATGTCCTTTATTTATAAATGTTCACAGATCTAAAAGAAGGGAAGCAGAAAATATAAAATGGAAAGAGGAATTGCCCACTTATAAAATCTCCAAATGTGGCTCAACATTTCACAAAGATTTAATAGCAAATAAACCAGCTAGAAATGAAAACTAAACTATGGCTTGCTGGATATAATAAAATGATCTGATTATGCCAGAAGTAAAGAAAGATATTAAAAATGTGCCACTTGAGGGTTTAAAAAAATAATAAATGCTTGAAAGGCAAAGAACTCTATTTGCCTTGGTTTTTAGAAAACACTCAAAATATTGAAAATTTATGACAGTCCTTAGTCACTCTCAGTATATCATCGTGTGACTGCTAATTTGTGAATATTATCAAAGGAAAGTCCTGTATTCTCTTTGATATAAACCTTGTAATATTTATAATGTGGTGACCTAGTTTGGACATGGAATTCCCAGATAAAATTAATGTCAGAAGAATTTTAAAAGTCCCTTAAACCTCTGTAAATGATCTAGACATTTCTGATGTATTTATTTCTATGTATTTATAAAAAAATCAGCTATGACTCAGGAATCATAATGAGCAAAAACTCTACAGTAACCATTAGAGAACAGAATAAAGAGCCATAAGAATGTAGATTGATTCTTGTCAACTCATAAGCTTTTATTTTTATGTATATGCAAAGATTAGGACATGTTTTAGGTATGTGAAATCAGCAGCATGGCACACATTGAGTCCAGACTGATTCTTAGAATTTCATAAACCTTTGTTTTTATTTATATGAAAATATTAGGCTGTGCTCTATAGATATGTAAACAACATAATACATCCTAAAGACCTTGCCTATTACAGCTATCTATCCCTTGGACCAGTAGCCACAAATTATATTCCTTGCCTCAGAGCAGTTGTAGCTTTGGATACATTAAACATCTATTCATCTCAGATGTAGTTCAATATATATTAAAATTCATTAATATTCTCTTTTGTAATGTTCCAAAACCCTTATTGGAGAAGAAGAACTGGTGATTATGCTTCTTTAGTTTGAGAAATGTCCATCCCACAAAAAATATTTTGGAAATTCCAACC
Source organism: Sus scrofa (assembly GCF_054392235.1). Lineage (NCBI taxonomy): Eukaryota > Metazoa > Chordata > Mammalia > Artiodactyla > Suidae > Sus > Sus scrofa. Next base: position 51,492,359 of record NC_139389.1, read on the forward strand.
CCAAATTTTCACAACAAAATTTTAGTTCTATTCATGACAAATGTCTTTGTGCAAAGATGTTTCATAGAACAGAATCTGTGAAGGAATGCAAGGACTCCATCACAGGTGCACAAATTTGCTTTCCAGTTCTGAAAAGATCAGAGAGGAATTGTCAAGTTGTGAGATCCATGGAGAATATGATCCAGCAAAGTTCTGATGGCTGTTGGTGGTATCAGATAATTTCAAGTAGATATATGGTAAAATACTACATGAGGGGCAAATTGACCTTGCTCTGTAACCCCAGTGGAAAAGTTTTTTAAGATGAATTTGGTACTAGTGTCTTTCTATTGATGTTTAATATATGCTAAAGACCTGCAAGGATCAAACTGTTTCCAGAACATATTTCAGAAAAATATTTATTGGAAGACCAAGAAAATGGTATTTACAGGAAGATAAAAAATCAAACCACTCAAGCCACCCCACAAGGTAGATTTTACAATGTCCATCATCTATTGTAAAATCCCCAGGCATGTAAAGTAGAAAAGTGTGACTTACAATGAAGAACAAAATCATCCCTTTCTGTTGATCCCTGTTTTTGCCTGCTGTTATTTTTCTTTTGCTTAAAGGAATCCTTTAACATTTCTTGCAGTTCAGGTCTGCTCATCGCCTTTAAGTCTTGTTGGGCAAGAGCAGGGCAGAATTTAGCCTAAGGCTAATTTTACCCCCCACTTGAGTCAAAAGTTTTCTGAGTACTCTATCTGACATTCTGTGAGTTATTAGAATTTCCACTCCGGTTGGTGGAAAGTCATGCTTTTTTTTTTTTTTTTTTTCAGCCCTCGGTGAGCTCCAGGAATTGTTGCCTTTAATTTTCCCATGCATTTCTTTCCCTAACCCCAAGTTGCTTTCTAGGGTACATAGGCTGATTACTGTTCAGCTAATGATTTAGGGAGAACCTTTCAGATCTCCAGGGTACTCAGTCTGCAACTCTCTCCTGTCTGGTACTCTGCACTGCAAACTCCATCAGCCTTGACCTTCCCACTCTCCTCCCTGTGTCCCCTCAAGCCATGGACTTTAGTTGGTTTTCCTCTCCTGTGCCATGACATGCAGCCCCATGCAAACAATAAACTGGAGTGCTCAGATTATTCACCTTGTTTATTATCTCTCAGTTATTGTCCTCTTATTGCCCAATGTCCAGTATCTTAAAAATTTTTGTTTTCTATATTTTGTCTACTTTATTGATGTTTGGGGCATGAGGATAAATCTGTTCTATGTTACTCCACTTTGGTAAGGAGGAGAGATCTTAAAAGTAGGCTATTTTTTATATGTTTAAATTTTAATATGTCTAATTTTTGTGGGTGAACAAGTCGACATTTTAATGAAATGTATTCACATTAGTATTCTTTCTATCTCTGATATTCATTTACTTACATAAATCCCACTGGCTATGCGGCAATTAGACAGCAGATGGTTCAGTTCAAATCAATTAAATTGAATGGTATGTGCTATGAATAACTGGACTATCAAAGTATGTGTTAAAAACATTTTTTTTTAACAACAATCCTTATGATTTTGATAGTCCTTGAAAAGTTCAACCTAGGTTCACCTTCGGTATTTATCAAAATTGTTAATCCTAGTATTCTTTTTATATATGAAGTGGCCAAAGAGTCAGCCAATGTTGTTATTTAGTATTTCTCTTATCAAGTATTTATTATCAGCATTTTTGAAAATATGAAAACTATGTTTCTTTTATAAGCAAGTATTATTGTGTTTTATTATTATTAATTATATTCATTATTTCTCAGGTATAAACTTAAAAATAAACCAAAAGAAACAAGTATACACAACTTAATCTCTGTTAAATGAAAAAGGTAGAATTCATTAAATAGATTATTTCTTAGTACAGCATTTGGAATAAAATAAATACTTAATAAATCACAGCTGTTATTTCAGTTAACAATCAGTTACTGCTAATAAAATAATGACTAAAGACTGTTTAAAATTTTTGTTCATCTTCTATGAAAAATGCACACATTCTCCTGTATATCTCAGTGTAGGGGATTAATTCATCAGTATAATTTTTCCAGCATAGTGAATTTCTGTGAAACCCCTTTGAACCCTTTCATTCTATCCCACCAGGATCCTAACCCATCCTATCCTTTTACCCTATCCCATTAATTGTAAAATTGAACATATGTCAGTTTTTGAGATAGTTCTGTTGAAAATCACATAAAATGAAATCAAATTTAAGAAAATCAAGTTAAAATGCCTAATGTCCTACTCTTAGGAGAACTCTGATAATTAAGCATTAAAATAATTCATAAAATATGGATAAAACAGTAAGACTTGTGTTGATGTAGAGCATATTAAAATTCAAAAATAAAAATACCAATTATTTTAAAGGAAATCATATTTCACTTCATTTTAGCAATTCAAAAAGTAAGTATTGAGAGGATAGCAAGATAAATGACAGCAACCTCTGTCTTTAGGAAAGGAGACTGAGGAGGAGTAGCTGTGAAGAGGAAAGTTGGGGAGGTGGCGCACAAGAAAGCAAAAGTGACACGTTTCTCAAGAAAAAAAGAAGAATCAGCTGCAGCATTTCTGTAGGAATTCAGGACCTCAAAGAGTCGGTCTCAGGTAGTCCTTAGTCTGGAGATGATGCTGAGTGGAGATCCACTGATACAGAGAAATAGTATTTTTTCAGTAATATTTCTAAATATTAGGTCAATGTTTTTGATTAAAGTTCATCACCTTCTTAAAACCAAAATTTTCATATGTGAAGCATCCACCAAGATTATTTCATTGTTCTCTCTGTTTTCTCCCCTCTCACTTTCTGGCACTGCCAGCCCTGGGACAGGGGCTCTGGTCCAGCTGTGGCCTGGTGGTGGTGTCTTCTCTAGATGGCCAATGCTCCTTTGTTCATGTGACATTTGTGTTCATAGCAACTTGTTCCTTTCCAATAATCCCATATATACCAAATAAACTTTTGGAACGTCTCTTACTACCTAGAACAACTTTCTCTCAAGACGATTTGGTTTCTTTATTTTAATCCTTTTCAATGCCACTGGTTTTCTCTCTTCATTTAATAATCCTTAGCTGTCCATTCATAGTTAGGATTTAAGGACCAGGTTGACCAGAAACTTGTAATAGCTGTAGGTTTTCTCAGTGCTTTGGTAGCTCATTTTCTTCTAGAGGCGTCTCCCTTCCATGCAGCAGCCAACTGTGGTCATTATGATGTGAGGATCGTTCATGCCAACATCCTTGCTTCCATGTAGTGTGTGTGTGTGCGTGTGCGCACACATGCACAGTTTGGAGATTCCTATATTTGCCCAAGTAAGAAGGGTTTACTCTGTATGGAGACTATTTTGGCTTACTTCATTCATATAGAGCTACCCACTTTCATTGGTATGTTTGTTTACATCCCCCCTTTGCATGTGTTGAGAAGTTACAAAGTACACTGAAGTCCAGGTCTTCTGTCTCAGGGGTTGACACTCCCAGTAGACTTCTAAGTCCTTCTTTATGCTTTAATTGGGAGACTTCACCCTCTCTATACACAGGGAAGCACAGTCGCAGGTGTCATGTTGTTCTGGATGCATTTGGAAAAAAAAAAAGCTATTATCTTTACATCCTATTCATTCTATCTCCTGACTCCAACCTGGGAACTTTTCGGAGACGATCTAGGGAAAAACTGCTTTGACTCTGGTTTTCTCTGCTCTGTTTTGGGCTGTGATTTCCTCCAGTCTGTTATCTCCAATGAAATGATTCTGTTTGCTTTCTAGAAATTCTGCTAGAAGTCTGGTCTTCCCATGACATCCCCCCCTCCCCCAGCACTGCTGTTTTTTGTTTTTGTTTTTTGTCACGTCATAAACATATTAGGAAAGAAGGAAAGGAGCTGAGTGTATTTAATCAATCACATTGATCTGGATGCACCCTCTTTCAAACCAAGCCTTGTTGAGAACTGCTTATTTTATTTTATTCTGCATAATAGTATCATCTGAGGAATTAAAAAAAAAAAAAAAAAAAAAACCTACCAGAGGAGTTCCTGTTGTGGCACAGAGGAAACAAATCCAACTCATATCCTTGAGGATGTGGCTTGGATCCCTGGCCTTGGTCGGTGGGTCAAGGATTCAGTGTTGCCAGGAGTTGTGGTGCAGGTCACAGACGCAGCTCAGATCCTGCGTGGCTGTGGCTGTGGCCAGCAGCTACAGCTCTGATTCGAGCCCTGGCCTGGGAACCTCAATATGCCATGGGTGCGGCCCTAAAAAAAGGCAAAAAAAAAAAACAAACCCCCAAAAAACAAAGAAAAACTACCAGCATTAGGCCCAAACTCATATAAAATTAAATCAAGATTTTGAGGGTTGGGGGACTAGGTATCTATCTTTTTTTTTTTCCTCCCAGGTAACTTTAATGTACAACCAAGTTTGATGAATTCTGAAATGCCTCTTCTAATAAATGACAAATCCTTGGGGACAGAAACTTAACATTACTTATTTATACAACCAGTGCTTTACACGTAGGCAGATAAAGGTTTGTTAAATTGAATTAATAATGTGCTGAAAAGTTCAGAATGTGGAAATTAAGGGTAATTGCTCATTTTTATTTTATTCTCTCAGGCTTCTGAGAATTAAAAAAAAAAATCTTAAAACTTCCTGAAAATATATTCTCAGTTTTCTGTATGAGTAGTAAGTAAACTAAATTTAATAAAAACCTGACCCATGTGATATTATAAAAACCATCGTGCATTTTTACGGTTTATTAATTGTGCAAGTGAATCCCTGCACACACAGCCAACATTCACACCCATGTGATTTCTCTCCTGGTTCTTAGGGTTGAAATAATTGAATATTTTCATTTGAGATGTGAATTTTTCAATCACCAAGGTAGCCATTTCCATGATCATGTTATGCCCAGGATTATGTTTGATGAGTTTCCAGGGATTACTTTCTCTCTCCTTTGGCTTCATATGCTAATAGCCCAGTTTAGTTCATCTGGGGTAGTGTGACACAGACTAATGAACAAACTGACTATCCAGTGCAGACGCTCAGCTTGGGAACAATGAATCACCACACTATAAATATGCCGCGAGCTCCCAGAGAGGTACTGATAAATTACAGGACAAAGCCTTTCTTCCCTAAAATGCTGCTGGATCTTTGAGAGTGGGTGAGTCAGTACCTAGGTCCAGAGCTTTACCTTTTCATCTGAGAAAAAGAAATCTGTGAGATGTTGAATAAAAGTTCATGATAAACACAAGGTTATTCATGCATTTTTATAATCTAGCTTTGTGTGCACTCTGAGGATCCTTTTGATCCTTTAGATGAGAGGATTTTCCTCTAATTATGCATATTTGATCCAAAGACTTATTAAAGTGACCTGCCCTCACATCTTCTCTTTGAAGGATAAGCCCTAAGTTGGAACATCTCCCTTGGGGTCTACTGCTGGGAGAGAGGCCACATTTACAATTAAAAAAGAATTTCTGTGAATTTGGCTGTGATAACAACTGGTTATTATAGAGAAAGGATTGTATTTTCACAGGGAAGTCTCACTGCAAAAGAGTGAATTAAAAAAATATGTTTTCACCACTGGAGTTCCCTTTTTAAAGTTTTTAAATCGTGGTAAAATACGTAACATGCAATTACCATCGTCACCATTTTTTAGTGTAGCATTCAGTAGGGTTAAGGTTATGTGCATTATTGTGCAACCAATCTCCGGAATTTTGTCACCTTTAAAACTGAAATTCTTTTTTTTTTTTTTTTTTTTTTTTGTCTTTTTGATATTTCTTTGGGCTGCTCCCGCAGCATATGGAGGTTCCCAGGCTAGGGGTCGAATCGGAGCTGGAGCCACCGGCCTACGCCAGAGCCACAGCAACGCTAAAACTGAAATTCTAAACCCATTAAATGATTGTCCGGTTTTCCACTCCCTCTGGCTCACGGCAGCCACCATTTTACTTTTTGTTTCTGTGACTTTGCCTACTCTGGCTATGTAAGTAAAATCATACGGAATGCCTTTTTGTGACTGCCTTATTCCTTTTAACATAATGTCTACGAAGTTTACTAACATGTAGCAAGTGTCAGAATCTTCTTTCCTTTTAAGGCTGAAATGTATGTTACTGTGTGTATATACCACATTTCGTTTATCCATTAATCCATCGATAGATACTTGGGTTGCTCCCATCTTTTGGCTACTGTGAATGATGCTGCTGTGAACATGGCTTGGAGCACCCTTTTATATACACATTCTAGCCTTTCTAAATAACTTTTCCTCCTTACAGGTAGCCAAATACAACTATTCTTGTATCTGGACTGATTATAAGGATTCCTGGGTTCCACCTGAAATCTGCTAAATCAGAAGTCTTAAGAGGAATTCTAGGATAGTGATTAAAAAAAAAAATCTGATGCCTCAGATGATTTTGGTAATTAGATTTGGGAATCTAGATTAAAAAAAAAATGGTTTATCAATTCATGGGAGGAAACTAGTCCATCCACACACACCTGTTGCTATATGAAGAGGTTTTTTGTGGTGGTTGTGGTTAGAGTATAAAAATTTATTATACATACAGAATATTTAAGAATACAGGGATACCTTGTATCCTCCTAATTTAGATTGTTTAAAGTTATGTCTTAATCTCTCACTCTCTCCTCCTCTGATAAACAATCATCTGGGGCTTTTCCTGAGAGAGAAAAAAAAATCTGTAAAAGAAGAATCATCTACCCAAAGTATTTTACAAGAGCACATAATTTCCCCTTTTATTTCTGTGCACTTTATTCTTTTTTCCCCCTCATTTGTCTTAATTAAAGTATAGTGGCTTTACAATGTGGTGCCTATTTTGAGTACACTTTATTCTTAAATGGAGGAAATTTGTTTATCCTTATTTCCAGATAATTAATGCAACAATTAAGTCTTACCAGCATGGCCTGCTAATTAGTTGCAACTTGAAATTTTTAGTAATCTTCATCTTAACAATGTTTAAGGCTAGTTTAACAATATTTATAAACAGTTGTGAGAGGGCTTTTCTTTTTTCCAGGTCTTTATTTTTATGGCCACACCCATGGCACATGGAAGTTTCCAGGCCAGGGATTGACTCCACGTTGCAGCACCTGTGACCTACGCCACAACTGGAGCGGCTCCGGATCCTTTAACCCACTGCGCCAGACTGGGAATCGAACCTGTACCTCTCTGCAGCAACTGGAGCCACTGCAGTCAGATTCTTACTGCACCATAGTAGACACCCTCTTCATTGATATTAGTAATTAAGATGTTAATGGAGAAAACATCAGGAAAGTATGAGAAACCACATTATTGAATCAATATTTATGCTTTAAAAATATCATTACATTTCTTAGCTCGTATTTTCACGAGTAATCTACCTAGCTTATTTGTGTGAAAAGTCGTCTGTTTTATCTTAACAAGTATGTCTACTTTGTAATTAAAAACACTTATATTCTACACCTCCTTTTAGAAGACTCTTCTTTTGTGATGACCATGTACCTAATTTAGAAGGAGTTTATGTACTCACAGTCTTCATGTTATTTTGATTAAATCTATGCTTCTGCTTTCTCCTGATAACAGTAGCACAACCATGTTCAACTCTGTCCAATAAATAGTTTTCATTACTTTCTCCATTAAAAATATTTAATTTGTTTATGTATTTTGAATATGCTCCATGAGCCATAGTTCCAGATAACTTAACTGAATATTTGTACATTGTCATATGGTGTTTAATAGAACATTTTAATGGTAATTTACATTTGTGTGTGCACTTTGATAGATGCCATGAAACTTGCTATTTTATAGGCTTTTGAAGAAAATCAACCTATTGTACCCTCAAGCCAATGTTGAGTGTTTCTGATATTCCACTCTGTGTTATAACCCCAGACATAAAAATATATATTAAAATATATATATTTGGGAGCATATTCCAAATATACACTCAAAAAGAATGTTGAGTTATCAAAATTTTAATGATAGTCATATATATAGCATGTTATGACTTCTTAGTGGATTTCTCTATCTGGGAGAAGATAAAATGTGATTAGAGAATGAATAGGCTAAGGAACTTAAAAGGTTGTATTGTCTTTTGGAGAGATAATTGAACAGGTATTCTTAGAGAAACAGGTTGAATGAGCACTTAGAGAATCAGGAAAGGGTGTCCATTAACTATTGATCTTCCAGGTCAAGGAGAGGACCAACGTTGTTTTTATCCCAGGACATTAGAAAAACAGGAGAAAGACATCTGCCAACAGAATTTCAGAATTCTGAAATTCAGAATTGATAAAAATTCAAATACATATAAAAGCAATGAGAATAATACAATAAATTCTTCTAAACGCATCACCCAGTTTCAATAATTATCAACATATACTAATAACCTGGTTAGGTTCTATTATTGATGCCCTAGATAGGATACAAAAACAAATCTCAGATCTTATCAAGACCTGACCCTAAGACCTGAATCCTACTTTTCAACTATCAAGCCGCCATTTCTTGTGTGGGAAAGTGTAACTAAATAGGACAAACCCCAAAGTGCGTGAAAAGTAGAAACAATAAAATATGAGATAAAATTTTATCTGAGCAGTGCTAACATGAACTATGGGAAATACATTACAAAAATATACTGCTATAAGCTACCTCTAACCAAGGGAATGAGACTCTTTGGGGGAGGGACTGTTCCTTGAAAATTTTAAAACAATATGTATGAAAGTAATGAGAAAAATTCCAAAGTGATTTTGATAATGAAATGAGAAGAGAAGTAACTATTTCTAGGAATTACTACTCTCTTCCTTTCACCGGAATTTAGGAATAGGCATTCTTCTCTCACGGCAGATAAGTTGCTACGTGGTGATTACAATATGATGCCTCCTCTGGTAGATTTTGAGCAATGTGTAGTCAAGCTGCCACAAAGTTGGCATGCTTATTATTGGTAAATAAATTAGCGAGAAGATAGAGGTACCCAGATAGGCAGATAGTCTGACAGATCAAGTTTCTTTTGCAAAGTTAGAACATTTTCTCTGCCAAAATATTTGGGAGACTTAAGTGATGGAGCTGGTCTCTCTGATTCCCAAACCTGTGCATTCAGCCTCTTCAATTTTAGCTCTCTTCCCTCTGCTTCTATCAAAGTGGATAAAACTTTAGGTTTAAATGATTAGGCCTCAAACGTTATTTTAGTGCTTTGAAAACTATACACTGTTATATAAATATGAATTGCTATTCTTCTTTATGACAGTACATCTATGATAGTATTAGGATGAATATATATTTGCTAATCTCCAGTGGTATTTGATCTACAAACATGGCACTTTCCTGTGAATCAAATTTACATAATCCTAAAAAGGACACTGTGATGAAAATTGATCCCCCCCTCATCTCCCCCTCTCATCTTTCCATAATTTTCTTGACAAACAAACATAAAAGTTGATTGTAAGGCAGACAACAATGAGGCAGCTTTGTTAACATAGGGCCATCTAATCTTGCAGAAAGAAACAGCTAAGTTGCAGTTGTCTGAAATATTAGTAATATTTATCAAAAGTATTCTAGGAATCGTAAGTCCAGGGGAATATCATATGAAAAAAGAGGAAAGAATAGAAGAAATAAAGGAAAGAACAAACAGAGAAATGAACAAAACGGAGGGAAAGAAAGAAAAAAGTGGAAGAGAAGGAGAAGAGACAGAGGGGAATTTGGGGCCTTTTGACTTTGCAAATCTCTACACATCATAGCTCTGTCATACTCAAATGCTGCCACCTAGGTATGTTAAAGATATACAATAATTTTCAGAAGAGAAATCTGTTTAATCTAGCATTTCCCAAACTGTTTAACATTTGACCCAAGGTTCCTTTTAACATGTAATGGTCATTAACATGCTGACAAAAAGTGTTATGTTTAAAAAAAAAAAAGAAATTTCTGTTATGCCAATATAGCATTCTACAAAAATTATTACATATTGATTTATCTTTATTGTGATAAGTGCTTAGAGTTTTTAGGTCATGATCATAGAAATTCCTCATTTGAGGACTTAAATCTCTTTTAGTTGCTTTATAATGGACAAAGCTGTTTATAGAGTTACAATACATATTTGACTTTCTTTCTGGCAGCCCAGCCTCCAAATCCCAATGGGTCTTGATGAGAGTCAGACTTAAAAACCAGACACTTGCTTTTCTGACTTTGTTAGCAGCTACAGTATGAATGCACGACTTAAGACTCAACCAGTCAGATGCAATACACTCTCAAGAAGGTAGAACCAAAAGAGAGGATTCTAATAAGAGGAAAATTGCATTGTGGGGCCAGTGGTGGCAACAGTGCTTGTGACAGTATCCTGTCTTTCATGCTGGTAGACACCACAGGCCAAAAGCTGTTATTTTTTTTTTTTTCATTTAAATTTTCCATTGTTTGAATATTATTTGTGTACAGATGGAAAAAAACCCGGGGAACATGTAATTTAAACAAATAATTTATAGAGATTAAGCTTTTTTTGGGTACAAAAATCATTAGTTTTAAATTCATTGATATGTAAATTTGTTTTCTATTATTTATAGTAAATATGATCTAGCATGAAGAATAAATATTAGGGCCTAAGATAATAGTACCTGCCCTACCTACCTCAAAGATAGACTCGATTATATTCATTTATTTGTCATTTAATTAATATGCATTGAGCAATGATTATGCATCAGGCAACATGAGAGATTAATTTTTACACAAAGGATATAGACTTGAATGAGTCCTTTATAAAATAGTTGAAATTATGTACTGATTCTCCAGTATTCTCCCTAAGCTACGATGTGATCTTTCAAAATGGGTATTATTCAAGTTTTGCCAATTAAGAAACAGAAATTCAGAAAAATCAGGATGCTTGACTACCTTCATATAGTTCATAAATATCAGAGGTTCCCTTGAGTTGGTTTGAACCCCAATTTTTCTCTTTCGGAGATCCTTGCTCTTTCTACTTCACTCCACAACCCAATGCACTTTCTACGGTGTGACTATTTTCTGCATCAGTAGAAGCAGCGTTTTGATTATCATCCTAACTGCCCTCTGTGCTGAACCTTGCAGTTTCAAACTTGGTTCTTCCAATAACCCTGAAAAAGTTGGGAGAGTATAGTCACTGCACTAGGTATTAAACCACTTCATCATTTTATTGAAGTTTAATAACCTACTGCCTCCTACTCACTGGCTTCTTGAAGCCAAGGACCATGTCTTATTTATTTTTGTATCCTTCTACCTAGGATAATTCCAGGTACACAAAGGTGCTCTGTAAGTTGAATTGAAATTAATGTTTCTGAAATGATTTACTCATCTACATTCACAGTGATAATGCAAAGTTATAATAAAAGCTTATATTTATGTCCAATATGTTCCTGTGTAAGAAATTTGTATTTAGTCTGACATAGATTTCCATCAAAATGAATAAAATTAAGAGCTTTGTGTTTGATGGAATGGACCTCAGATGTGATGATATATTGACAGAGTTTTGAAAACTGCAGAGCATTTGCAAATAGGAAGTACTATTATGATCTCTGAAAGATACAGTAGGCTCCTGTCAAAGATCATTTCACTTTGTTTTCAGACACTGTAACATTATTATCTGTCACATGTTTTCTGCACTAGGCTATTTTTTTGTGGTACATTGACGAGAGCTCTTCAACTATTAACCTCAGAACAATCTGGCACAATGGCAAATCTTTTATAAAGCAATTACACTCAAGCAAATCAAAAGGCAGAAATGACAGTAACCAAATGAGAAAAAGGCATGATTAAATTGTGCCATAAATTACAAACAGACTGCTGTGTTGTTTTCCTCTTCTGGAGAAAATGACCTTCCTCATTACTCAGTTCTAGCACACTTACCACTCAGGCCTACCTCACTTGGCAGTTTGCCTTCTTCATGCTTCTCAAAGTTATTTATCGCTTCTGTAGAATTCCATAAGATTTTTTTTTCTCAACAAGCAGCTATCTCAGGGACAGAGAAGAGTTACAGCTCCTTTACACCCCATCCCATTTCTTTCTCACTAGTAAGATTAAGCCCACAGTATCAGTCCCGACTCAGCCGCAAGTAAGGGGAACTAGCTACATCTGATTTAAGCAGAAAAGAAATTTTCTTAAAGGTCATTAGGTAGTTCATAAGTTACCTGAAAGAGTGGGCCATATCTGGGAATATTCAGACAGTAATAATGCTCAAAATTATGTTACAGAGCTCACCTCCAGAAGAGAACACTGCAACCAAATGCCTCAGCCAGCCCCTGGTCTAGGAACCTCCATATGCCACAGGTGCAGCCCTAAAAAATAAAAAGATAGCATGGTGCATAGAGTAAGCTAAATTAGTAAGACCAGGTACCAGGGACCCTGCATAACATACCAAGGCAGAGTAAAGACCAGAGTGAGAGCCAGATTTCTGAAGTAAAGCAGGTAGGTAGTCTAAAATGGGTTTCCAAAGAGCAAGGCAGTAGGAACCTGTGCCATAGAGCTGAGCACGTTTGCATAGATACCTTTTTTCCTAGTCATAAATCTCTGAGGAGCCACAGAGCTGCCCTCGTGTTGTGGTTCTTCTTACCTTCTGTAGTACAGTCATGTTATCTGGACAAATACCAACATTGTATGTTCCAAGTTCTTTGAATCTTGGATCTCGTTTTCTCTTGGGGAACAGCATTGTTGCATATGAGAAATGGGCTCCTGGATTAGGCATATACATAAGCAACACCACCGACACAGTAGGATAGCCACCAATTGCTAATTTCCCTTCCTTCCGAAGCCTTTGCCCACACCTTCCTCATGTCCAGGATGTTTCTCTGATCTTGCCTATGGAAAGCCTGTTCATCTGTCTCGCTCCAAGGTCAGTGTCCTCTCTTCACAGTCCTGATGTGATTCCCTTAGGAAACTCTGCCATAGCCTGATATGTGTTTCCATAGAGCTTTGTATTCCATTTATCACCCCAAACCAATCATCTTATATCATGGATATAGTGAGGTATGAGAGGAAGGAGAAAATATGAATTGTGTAACTGTTATTTAGGCTGTTGCTGTAAGTCTGTCTACTTGATGAAGGCATGGAGGGAGTGGTTATGAAAATGTTTAATTGTTCAGGAGACCAGGATTAAGTTTCTTTAACAAAAGGAGATGGGTAGAAGTCATCCCTCAAGCTTAAATGCCTTAAGTGGGTGGCTGAAGGTCTGTGCCAGAGGCAGTGGGTAATGGTACACCATCTCCTTTTCAGCCACTGTTGCTTGATCCTTTGTTACTTATTCAAAGTGTTCACCACCCAAATATTTTCTTGTCTATTTCTTTATTCATTTATCATGGACTTTTTTTTTTGTCATCCTCAGTGTTACAATAAGCTTGATTTAGTCAGAAATCTTGTCTCATTCACTGTGATCTTTCTAGAACCCAGAAGGAAATCTGGCATGTACTCAGTGTTTGTTGAACCAGAGAATAAATGAACGACACTAAAATTCTTCAAGGAAAGGGAAGAAAATTTGGGGGGGGGGGCCCTCAGGTTTACAGGACTTTTCTGGTTAGGATTTATAATAATTTTTTTTCATTACAAATGCAGTTATTGCTACTATTCTTTGAATTTCTTTTATAGATTTTTTTCCCCTTTCCTTGAGGGGGAAGGGCGATTATTGTTTCTGGCATCAGCGACCAACTCCTTGATCCACAAATGATGTAGAAGTATGGTACTCATTATTTTACTCTAAGATCTTCAGGGTGTCTTGATGTTCATAGACCTCTACAATGCTGTGGATTCTTGAGTTACAAGCTAGTAGGCGAAATAAGCTAATAATATAACCCTGGACCTGATTCTGTTTATCTTTGTTTTTACGCCTCACACAGACAACACTCAGTAAATATTGAAAGAATAAAGACTTGTGGTTGCCTAGGGGGAGGGGGAGGGAGTGGGATGGATTGAGGGTTTGGGGTTAATAGATGCAGACTATTGCCTTTGGAATGGATTAGCAGTGAGATCCTGCGGTGTAGCTCTGGGAACTATGTCTAGTCACTATGATGGAGCATGATAATGTGAGAAAAAAAGAATGTGTAATTGTATGTGTAACTGGGTCACCATGCTGTACACTAGAAAAAAAAATAACGTATTGGGGAAATTTGAAAAAAAAAATAGAAAAATAAATGGACTAAATTATCCAACTACACATACCCATCATCTGTGATATAGTTCCCAAGGAAATGACTTTGTACTGTAGAAACACACCTTTTTAACCTTGACACATGGCAGCACCTTCCCAGCTATGGCAGTGGGTGCTCTCAGGCGAGTGAAAGGTGAGGAACATGTGCTCCATTCCAGTGGGAGAAAGACGGTATATAGCCTCTTAGTACTCGAGGTGTGGTCTCTCATCACCTGTGAGTTTACTGGAAATGCAGAATCTAGACTCTACTCTAGAACTTCTCAGAATCTGCGTTTTTACCAAGATCCTTGGGTGATTTGTGTGCACATTACTGTTTGTAAAGCAATGCTTTATGGGAGGTAGATGAACAATTATGTTAACCTCAGTCCTCGGTCATGTCTTCATATCTACATCTCTCTAAAATCTCCTAGATAGCTATGTATTGGTAGACAACAAAATCCCTCTTCAGTGACTCGGAGGAGTATTACCTCATCTAAAATCCTGTTTGTATATTCATCAGTTTCCGGAAAACATACTCAGTACAGTGTTTTGAATTAATCAATTCAGCATTTAAATGATGAAATTTGCAGTCTCAATAAAGCATGATAAACAGCTGCTGCCTTTCACTTTTGCCTCCATTAAGGGGGAGTTAGAAATACTCACCGGAAACTCATCAGTTCTCTGTTTCTTGCCAAAAATGTCCTTGGCACAACTTCCAAGTTCAAAGAAGCACTGGATTTTACATCTAGAAACATCTGCTTTAATCTGTGCTTGGAACAAATGGGAACATAAACATCTTTCATTGTTCTGCTTCTCAACACTTCTATAGCACTTTGAGTTGGGGTCACAAAATTACCATCATGTGGTAGAAGGCTTTACACCGTAGGATGTTACACAATTAAATTTTAGCAATGTCAAAATGGTAAGATAGATAATATGTGCAATAAAATTAGAAGAAGAGATTTGGATTGCTTGAGAAGCCAAATAAACCATGAGAGAAGGTAGATATCAGACCTGGCACTGAGGGTCAAAGAGAGACTGGAAAGTGGACAGAAAAGGCCATGCATTTCAGAGAGAAATGACAATGAAGAGAATATGAATAGAGAAACGATCAGAGCAAGTGGCATTAATGAGGAAATGCATTCACAAAGTGTGACAACAGAATTCACAATTAGAAATGTTGACAGCGGAATTCCTGTTGTGGCTCAGTGGGTTAAGAACCCAACTAGTATCCATGATGATGCAATTTTAATCCTTGGCCTCGCTCAGGGGGTTAAGGATCTGGCATTGCTGCAAGCTGCAGCATAGGTATCAGATGCGGCGGGGGAGGATCCTGCATTGTGCCTGCGGTGTAGGTCAGCAGCTATGACTGCCCTAGCTTGGGAACTTCCATATGCCTCAGGTGTGGCCCTAAAAAAAAAAAAGAGAGAGAGAGAGAGATAGAAAATTAAAAAAAAAAAATGTTGATCAAGACAGACTGATCCAAATTTGACTGTATATTTGACTGTAAGTTAAATAGAGATGCTATAAGTTAGTAACAAAATTGGGGGAAATCGTTTTAGCAAGAAAGGTTAAGCAAAGGTGTACAGTGTGAAAATCTAGCACTAATGTCAGTGTTGCCATGCTGGGTCTTGAGAAGTGATAGCGGAATGGCAACAAATGTTTGATTTCCAGGAAAGGATATTAGTTTCTGAAGCAGTTTAACTCTTCTGTAGCTTATTTATGCATTCCCTAATTTTCAAAAGGGTGGTAAATAATTGATAGAAGTCATTAACAGACAGATGCAACAAATGCAGAGCATGTCTGAACATGGCGCTAAGTGGGACTTCATAGAATTTTTCCCTTTAGATATGTTTCTGGATTTGAGGTGCTTTCAAAGATGCCTCTTAGTCTTTTGGGGAGTGAAGATTTCCAAGTCATTGAGAAGATTCCTTTTGTTGTTCTTTGTTCTAAATACTATACCCTGGTGGCTCCTTCTAAGTATTGTGAAAATTGGCAAGACACCTACCTGGCCATAGGGTTCAGCTGTTTGTTTATGATCCATCACATCTAACCGCAAAGGTGAATCAAAACCAGTTTCCCAGGATCAGTTTCTTGGGGTATCTTCTCTTTTGCATCCCTTACCCCTAAAATCCCAGGCTTTAGGAATGTGCAAGGCATTTTCCAGTGGTCAGTATGATAATTTCTCTGTAGATGGTGGCCACACTGCTACAGAATCATCATGTCAGAACCCCCATATGAAGCATTTTGTAGAATGGTCGTAATGATGCAGGCACGTCCTGGAGCAGCATAAATGCACTTAAGGGGATCCCTACTTGACAGGTGGTCTGTATTTTCTTCTTTTTTTTTTTTTTTTTTTTTTTTTGGCTTTTTGCTATTTCTTTGGGCCGCTCCTGCGGCATATGGAGGTTCCCCGGCTAGGGGTGAATCGGAGCTGTAGCCGCCAGCCCACGCCAGAGCCACAGCAACGCGGGATCCAAGCCGCATCTGCAACCTACACCACAGCTCACGGCAATGCTGGATCCTTAACCCACTGAGCAAGGGCAGGGACCGAACCCGCAACCTCATGGTTCCTAGTTGGATTCGTTAACCACTGCACCACGATGGGAACTCCTGGTCTGTATTTTCTACCAAAAAGAATAGGAAGGTGACTTGGGAACTACTGGCCACAAAGCAGTGATAGGTCTCTTTGATAGAACTCTAGAGTAAATAGACTCTTCTCTGGGGACTCTATTCTCATTTTCAGAAAGAAACTGGGCTCAGTCCATGCAAGGACTGAATCTATCCCTCCAAGAATAATAGGAAGACTGGGATTTCTCTCACTGCTCACTTGTGGTCCTTAACAGCTCAATCAGAAAGGAGCTGAATCTTAAAAATTAAAGACAGACTGGAAAGGATTTTAGAGGCTCCCTAGAATAACCTTCTCTTTAATTTGTGGATCTCCTAATGTACTAAATCTACGAATACTGACTTGTAATGTAGTTCTTACTGACCTCATGCTTAGTTAAAATAGGAAGTGATTTATGTAGTGGAATCTGAGAAGATCCTAAAGTTGCATCTTCAGGATGCAGATGTATCAAGTTGATTGAGAGCTTTTCATTTCTAGGCCCAGAGCCATTAGCTAATGACAGAAGAAAGAAGAGAATGAACCTGTTACCACCCACTGATGCCCAGAATTAGTTAATCTCCTCTTCTGTAAATTGAGGGATTTAGCTAAAAGACAATAAAATATTAACTTGGCTGCGCATTAGAAACATATGGAGGACTTTAAATATATACCAATGCTTAGTCACCATTCCCAGATATTTTAATTTATCGGGTCTGAGATGCTTCTGGAGTACTTTGGGTGCTTTGAATATGCCATGAACATTGAGAATGGCTGGAGGAGGGACCCTCTATGTGGTCTCCAGTTCCAAGAACCTAAAAGGCAATAATAGGTCTGGTAATTCCTAAGATTGAGTCACTATGGCTTTACTTATTTGTTGTTAATTCTAGTGAGGAATCCTACATGCCATGCCATGCCATGCAATAATTCAGTCTCTGAAGTTATGGCTGTGGGAAATTTATGACATTTCCAGCAAGCCAAAATGGCTTCCAAAAAAAAAAAGGATATCATGCCCTTTGTTGATTTCAGATTTCACTATGAATTGAGTCCCTAAATATATCTTTCAATTTTACCAACTATTACATTACCTGTAAGGATTATACATACAGGTAAGAATTGATTATTTATCAAAAGCGGGATAAAAATAGCTCACCTTTGATAAGGATTGATTATTTCTCAAAAATTGTATGAAATTGGCTCCTACCTACAATATTGCTCCTACAAGAAGATTGAGAAATATTTGTTGGTGGAAAATGCTATAAAGACAACTCTTTTATAGCATCTATAAATCCTTGCAAAAACACTACAAGTGATGAAATAATTTCAGTGGGTTATTGTCACATGAAGATATTAGTCAGAACTTATAAAACTATCGTTGGCCATGAAAGATGCTTATAAATGTGTTTTGCTGTAAATTGCTAAGGAAATATAAAAGTGTGTTATTATTTTGGATTGTGTTTATTGGAAACATTTGGGGAACTGGAAATTTAATTAGCTGGCTGACTGGATTTAAAGGCAACTGGCAAGCACCATCCTTCACACATTGCGATTTCAAAAAGCTCCAGTTTGCTCTAAGGCTTTAGCCTGAGGATTTGTCCCTGATTGAATTCGTAGAACCAAGGTGCATAGACTTTTTTTTTTTCCCATTGTTAATACTCATATTTTACTTTAGTTAATCATTCCTGGAGGTTAGAGCTGAATTGAGAATTTATGCTCATCTACTGGTTTTGAAGAGCTGTGGGACTCTGCCATGTGAGGCCTTGCATAGAGAGCTTCAGTTTGGAGTAGGACAAATGTTTTGTACGGGTGAACATTTCCTGCAGGTCCATTACTGTGTTGTCCTATAAAAGATGGCATTTTAGGAGAGAGAGGCTTTAATAATTCTCTCCTAGGCTTGAACAGTGATAACAGTGTTGATAAGGAGGCAGTCAAGATGCAGTAGAAGAGGAGGAGGTAGGTCAAGATGCAGCAGAAGAGGAGGAGGATGCTAGAAAAGAGTAATGGGAACAACATTCAGGATTCAGGCTCTCGGCTCTGTACTCGGCACAATGCCTGGCTCCCAACTATTACTAATTGTTGTCATTGAGTATTTCCTTGGTCTTGGGTATTGAGCTGTGTACTTCCCTTATGTTATCTCATATATCCCTTATCACAAGTATGTGAGGGCTTTAACCCCCACCCCAGGCCTGGGTACCATAGTCTCATCCTGGGACCCCCTCCGTTAGAGGCTCCGCTCTGGATTTCCTTTAGTCAAGAGGATATGTCCACCAGGAGTGATTCCCCTTTCTGGACATGGTCTGGGTCTTTGGTGTTCCCTGTCCAAAGGGCCTTGTGCACACTTCCCAGGAGGGTGTAGGCCTCTTTCCCACAGGCAGATCACAACCTATAAAAACAGGTTACCAGTTGCAGGAGAATTGATGTCAGGTTGGCTCATCGGTTACCAGGGAAACTAGCAGAGAAGCACACCTCTCACTGCTGTCATAGCGGAGGTGTTCTGATCTGAAGATTAGAACAGTGATTAGCTAGGGCCAGAGGGCAAGTGTGTAGGCTTTTACTGATTAGGCTCTATGATTAAGAGGGACAGTCAGTTCTGTGAGTAGGGTGTATGTGTAGCAGGGACTGGTCCTCTGCAGGCCATGTACAGAGAGCAAGAGAATAGGCATCTTAGGTGGCCTGACCAGACACCAGTCTCGTATGTTATTCAGCCCTGTGCTCTTGAAGCTCTAGGTGATGTGGGATCTACATTGGTCCCCAGATTAACTTCCATTTCCAGTACAAGTTTAAATGCATGATCCATGCTCCCTGATTACATCCAACTTGAGCTTTTTTATTATGTTCTGCAGGATCGTCTAGTTATTTGAGAAAGCGTTTTGAGTCATTTCATCAACCTTTGTTCGATTTTCCATTGCAGGAGAATTTTGCAATTTTGAAGCTACTGTACTTTTGGAAACATAGGACTCGTATTAATCCAAAGAAAATTGTTCTAGTCTCAGCAGGACTGTATTTTTTTATTTTATTTTATTTTTTTTGTCTTTTTAGGGCCACACCCATGGCATATGGAGGTTCCCAGGCTAGGGGTCGAATCAGAGCTGTAACTGCTGGCCTACACCACAGCCACAGCAATGCAGGATCCGAGCCTCGTCTGCGACCTACACCATAGCTCACGGCAACGCCAGATCCGTAACCCACTGAGCGAGGCCAGGGATTGAACCAGCGTCCTCATGGATGCTAGTCAGATTCATTTCTGCTGAGCCACAATGGGAACTCCTCATTTTTATTTTCTTATTAAAGTATAGTTGATTTACAGTGTTGTGACAATTTCTGCTGTACCCAGTAATAAATATATATACATTTGACCCAGTAATAAATATACATACATTTTTTTCTCATCTTATTTTCCATCATATTCTATCCCAAGTGATTAGATATAGTTCCCTGTGCTGTACAGTAGGACTTCATTGTTTATCTATTCTAAATACAATAGTTTCCATCTACCAACTCCAAACTCCCCTTCTATCCCACTCCCTCCCTGCTGCTTGGAGACCACAAATCTGTTTTCTATGTCTTTGAGTCTGTTTCTGTTTTGTAAATAGGTTCATTTGTGCCATATTTTAGATTCCACATATAAGTGCTATCAGGTGGTGTTTGTCTCTTTCTGACTTACTTCACTTAGTCTGAGAATCTCTAGTTACATCCATGGTGCTGCAGATGGCATTATTTTGTTATTTTTTATGTCTGAGTAGTATCCCATTGAGTATATTACCACATCTTCTTAATCCATTCATCTGTCAGTGGACATTTAGGTTGTTTCTATGTCTTGGCTGTTGTGTCAGTAGGACTGCATTTTTAAGTAATTCAAAATATCATCAGGTTCTGGAGTTCCCGTCATGGCTCATCTTGAGATGAAATTCAGGCAATGATTTTAGGTGTGATTATGTGACATCAACAATATGATTGTGGGAGTTCCTGGCTTGGTGGAAATGAATCTGACTAGGAACCATGAAGTTGTGGGTTTGATCTCTGGCCTTGCTCAGCAGGTTAAGGATCCAGTGTTGCTGTGAGCTGTGGTATAGGTTGCAGACTCAGCTCGGATCCTGCATTGCTGTGGCTGCAGCATAGGCTGGCAGCTGTAACTCCGATTCAGTCCCTAGCCTGGGAACCACCATGTGCCCTGGGTGTGGCCCTAAAAAGCAAACAAAAACAATATGATGTGATTAAAAAAAAAAATCTGAAACTGGGATGCCTGGGCTCACATTGTTGTTCTTTCACTTGGTAGCTGTGTGATCTTTGGTGAGCTGGTTAATGCCTTTGAGCCTCAGTTTTCTCCTCTTTAAAAGAAGGATGGTATTAATAACTACCTCATAAGGTTTCTCTGAGAAATGAGAATATTGGTATGTGTAAAATAAAGAAATCCTCAGCACATAGTAAGGCATAAAAAATTTATTTACTATTAACATGGTAGATATCGATGATACCAACTAATAAATTGCAAACTAATTACGTGATCAAGAGGGTAAAAAAAGTAATGATAGGCAACATAATTTAACATTCAGGCTTATATGTTTTATCCTTTATTTGAAATGAGCTGAGTTGCAAAGGTTTCAACAATTGAACAACAGCAAAAAGATTTGAAGGATTTTTAAAATAGGACTTGAGTTAGTGTTCCCTTTAAATATGCCTTCAAACAAGTACATAAGAAATTCATCTTAAAATATATGTAAGCTTAATTTATATGTTTAATTAAATGGGATCCTGAACATACAAACCTGATTTTTAATGTTGCCTTTTGTTAGGTATACACACACACACACACACACACACATATGTATATTTAATTTACTTTATTGAAGTGTAGTTGATTTACAATGTATTAATTTCTACTGCATAGCAAAGATGTATATGTGTATATATATATTCTTTTTCATATTCTTTTCCATGATGGTTTATTACAAGATATTGAGTATGATTCTCTGTACTATACGGTAGGACCTTGTTGTCCTAGTTTAGGTATATTTAACATTCAGAAATTGTTTTGACACAAATTTGATCATCATTTTGGAAAAACCCAGTTTCTAACAAAAGGCTGCTAGGACTAGAATGTATTTTCTGTTTATATTTCTTCATGTCCTTTGTGAAATGTTAATGGCAAATGTGAAATGTTACAGGCAAAGAATAGATCTTAGCTCTAGTATTTTAAAAGTGGGTATTTTCAGCTATAAATATGTTGTTAAAATTATATTTGATCTCTTTTTCAACCTGCATGAAAGAAACAGCCTGAATTAATGTAAGTCCATGTAAAAATATGCACCGTGGATTACTGAGGAAGAATTTAAATTCCTTCCCTTCTCCTCAGGAGGAATGTATAATGTAGCATTCCCCCCCCCCCCCCACAGGGCATTTTAGTACATTCATGGTTGAAAAATCGCAGAGGAGGTCATCAGGGAAAGCGTTTTGTTTTGTGATAGGACTCTTTGGAAATAAAAGAATCTCTTCCTTAATCTGGGACACAACAATTTATCTCTTTGTACACCTATTCCTTAAAGCTGATGTTTTGTGTGAGACCTATATGCATCTTGAATGCCTCCTATGATATGATTGCCAAGTAGATCATCAAATAAACTTGAAGATCTACTTGGCTTCATTAGGTGATTGAGGTATTAGGAAGCATCCTTCTGGTAGCTAGAAGGGTCCTGCAAGGAGCTGTACAAAAGGAGAGGTCTTTAGAGGCAGAGAGAGGGTGGAGCAAGGGAGTAGTTAGAGAAAGAAAAGAAAGAATTGTTTCCAGTTGTTCTTTGTTGGGGGAGGGAATGGCAGGGGTCTTAAGCATATTACTTTACTGGTGCTGAGCAGGGTGCTTCAGATTATCTGTTTAAAGATCACATTCCTGGAAGAGGTAGACAGTCCATTTAAGTTTGCGGTCATGGAGGAAAATGACTCCATTGGGGGCTGGTATTTTATTTTATTTTAATTTTTGCTTTTTAGGACTGCCCCTGCAGCATATGAAGGTTCCCAGGCTAGGGGCTAAATTGGAGCTGTAGCCATTGGCCTAAGCCACAGCCACAGCAATGCCAGATCCAGGCAGCATCTGCAACCAACACCACAGCTCATGGCCATGCCAAATCCTTAACCCACTGAGTAAGGCCAGGGATCGAACCTGCATCTTCATGGAGATGCTATCAGATTCGTTTCTGCTGAGCCATGATGGGAACTTCCAGTTATTTCTTTTTAACATTAATTAAAATATATATATATATGGGATCAAACCTTAGGCACATAGAAGTAAAAGAAAGAAAATGATGGATTAGGAGTACAGATTTTCAGTGTGTCCTTTAGCAGAATTTATCGCCCCAAAAGATGACTCTTTGGCATAAGGATAATTTTAGGCTAATCATCTTTTAAGAAATAGCAGGCATAGGAAAAGTTCTAAAAACCTAGTAGAAGTTACACTCTACACCTTTATATGTATCAGGGAAATCTTCATTTGTAAGGGTGTCTCCATCTCTGTACCAGGAAGTGGAGACTGACCTACTCCCTGGAAATTTATCAGTGGAGAAGGCACTGACGTAAATCTGCACAACAGCCTTACCCATGTTTACTAGGCTTTTCCTAGGGTCTCCGTGGTGGTGGTCAGCATGCAGTTAACTTCCTTCACCTGGTGGCCTCCCCTCCCCTACTTCCGACAGCTTTTATTTGTATTTAGCTGAAAATGGTATTTAGGGTGGTGGCTTGGGCAGTTTTAGAGGGTTACTCAGTTTTCCTGGGTATCTTCCATATATACGGGAAGTATACATGTTATTAAACTTGTGTTTGTTTTGCTCCTGTTAATCTACCTTTTATTAGGGGAGGTCTCACCAAGAACCTAAAAGATTTGAAGGAAAATTATTCTCTCCCCCACCCCTCGCAATTTCACATTAGTATTTGTTGCCAGTAGGTATTGAAGGGCTGTTGGTATATGATGAAAATGACCTGCTATATCTTCACAAGTCCTGGGCTGAAGTTATCACAGTTGAACCAGAGACTCTATAATTTTTTATATCAGAATGTTTTTGAGAAACAACAATAGTAAACTCAATAGGAAAAATCAAGTTGATCCAGTGTTTTATTCTGTTTCAGTGCATGCATTATGACTCTGAGGTCACAGTGGGAACCTTGGCATCAGAAGTTCTCAGAAAGACATTGCTATTAAAGCTGTCTAAAGAAAAGCTACATTTTTCAATCAACCAAAGAGATTAATTATATTTACTGAAAGTTGGCTGTGATTTTTGGTATTAATGTAAGATTTGTGAGTTATGATTGCTATTCTCTTTATTTTATAATATTTTCATGCATGTGAATAACATAAAGTCTTTCTTAGATTTATCTACAGACTTCGTTTTTCAGTTTCTTTTTCTATTAACTTTAACATTCTTCAGTCATATGTGTTCCCATCAAGATGTAGCTCAGGGACCAGTCATTGCTTTTGGGTCAAGAACACAATCCTTGAATTCTGCTTGGTTAGGATTTTTTGTTAAGATTGTGCTATATTTATTAATATTATTATTTGTGTCCCTACATCTGCTTTGAGGTTCAAAGGCTGTGACCTTGCCTTGTATCTTTGTCTTTATAAGTAATATTCCATGAAATAGAAAGCTTTTTAAGCATAGGGATGTAGAAATCATTTCCATTTCAATTTGTATACACTAGCCAAACAGATCAAGGAATCATAGTAAAACATAGCAGGTGCATTTAAAATCAGAAATTGATGATGTTAGCATTATGTCTCTGCTCAGCATCAGATCCAGTATGAGGTATGCAATGATGCCATTCAAATAGCAGACATTTTAACTTATTAGTTATTTAGTTAATACAACCAATCTATTGTACAAGGTTGATTGAGGTGGAAGTCGGGAATACGTTTTATCTCTCCCTATAATGTTATTAAGCCAAACTTAGTTCACTCACCAGAGGTGCAACAAACCCAATCAACTGACACCAGGTTATGGTGAAGGAAAGTATAGCATTTATTTCAGGGCTCCAAGGAAGAAGAACAAATGAGCAACTCATGTTCAGAAGACCCTAATTCCTTGATCCCTTTCAAGAAAGAGTTTTTAGAGACATGTAAGTGAGGAGCTCATGGGGTGTGTGATCATCTTGTGCCCAGTGCTCTGATTGGTTGATGGTGAGGTAGCAGAGTGATGTTTTGGGAATCTCAGGTATCACCCTTCTGGTTCTAGCCTCTCTAGGGTCTACATGGTGGTGGTCAGCACACAGTTAACTTCCTCTACCTGGGGTTGTTTCAGTATCTGCAAAACACAAAGCTATGGCTCAGAATATGAGCCCTTGAGGGTGAACTAACAGTCCTTGACCAAAGTATTATTATTTTGTCTTGCTTGACTGTTTTCCTTTGTTTCTGTATTTTCTCACTTCTCTGATTAAATTTGGTTTTTTGGACTTCAGGAAGACCTAGGAGGCTGAAGCTTTTCCACAAACAAGACAGACTGGAGGGTTGTTTGTCCCCAAGAAGGCCCTGCAGGGTCTTGCATGGTTTCAGTAACAGTATTTTCAATAGCACTATTTTTCAAATAGGAAAAGATCTCTCTTTCCTTCCCTGCCCCCTGGATATTTCAGATGGGAATCATTTTCTCATCATTATTATTTAAAACAGTGCCATTTTAAGTGATTAACAATCAATCCCAAATAAATCCAAATTTATCTTTTCCTCAAGTTTTAAGCTTGTCCTTTACACTGAAGCTCCCTACCTGATTTGAATTAAGGAATGGAATTCCTAACACCCAGGAAAATATTGTGTAGAAATTTTCTTTCTTACTAAATGCTCCACAAAGCCTTCATATTTCCTGCTCTGACGGCAAGTTTCATATTTAAGTTATTAACAAGTCCTGCATGGATGTATTTTGGGAACGTGTGATTACCTAACATCTATTGTTTTAAATTATCATTCCAACTTAGGCACAGTCCCTTTTAATATCTTCTTACATTTATTAATGCAAAAGTATTTATAGGCAGCTAATATTCCAGACTCTGTGGCAAGACCTGATGATTTATGTAATTAAGAGTTAAGGAAGACTAAAATAAATTATATTAATTGAATAATAAAATAATTGGTTTTTAAAAATAAACATTAATAGTCAGAGGTTAGGATGAATTAGAATCTAATATTTATTCGGAGGAAGATTTGGTTTTGTTTCACTTGGTGTCAGCTGGTGAATTTTTTTAATATGTAGGAAATTATTACCATCTCATCTTCACATTCTTCTTTTTCAACAGTTGTCTCAAAAATATATTTTATAGTGAAAGGACATAACCTGGGACCACAGATTGCATTTAGTGTTCTTTGTCTGAAGCAGTGATTCAGTCTTTCTGTGCCTTTATTGATCTTGACATTTTTTTTAGCATTGCAGGCCAATATTGTAACATGCCTCTCAATTTTGTTTGTCTGCTGTGTCCTCATGATTGGATTCAGATGATGTATCTTTGGCAAGCCTATTGCAGGATTGATGTGCTGGTCCCTTCCTTGCCTCTAGCTCAGGCACTCACATGTCGATTTGTCTTGATATTGATGATGTTCACTTTTATTACTTCATTAAGGAGGTGTTGGCTAGGCTTCTCCCATGTAAAGTTACTCATTTATTTCTTTTTCTGTAATCAGTAGCTATTTTGTGGAAAGGTACTTTGGAAGGATGTAAATATTCCATTCTGCATCCAGTTTGTACTTACTACTGTGTTATTTGTGTCTTCATGGATGGTTACATTCCTCTGACTCATGTTTCTCATATGATTGTTCAGGAAGAAACTGGACAAGGAAGAGAAAGATGAAAGTCAAAAATCCTTTCATTAAATAGAGATCATTGAGCTCAGGATATTCATTTTGCAGGGGAAGGAACCTGAGACCCAGGAAAGCTAAGTGAGACACAGGGGCCAAAACCCATGGATCCTTATCCCAGGACCTGACACAACGCACTTTAAATGTTGTATTATTGATCATCACTTTCTTGAGTTTCTCAGTACAATTTAATGGACATTGTAAAAAAAAAAAAAAAACTGTTGTGAAAGATTCGAGAATGTGAAGTAATAATGCATTCTGTCTGTAATATTTTATTTAAAAATATTTTCTGTGGTTATATTTCATCCAGCCATTCTCTCGTTTTTATTTTTTTCTTGGAGGTACACCAGCCTGGCAGCATTAGTCCACAGACATTAAAGAGAATATCTCATATCCTTCTCTTTCCCAACTAAAGGACAGATGAATGGATTAAGAAGATGTGGTATATATGTGGTATATACTACTCAATGGAATACTACTCAGTCATAAAAAAGAACAAAGTAATGCCATTTGCAGCAACATGGATGGAACTAGAGACTCATACTGAGTGAAGTAAGTCAGAAAGAAAAAGACAAATACCATATGATATCACATGTCTGGAATCTAATATATGGCATAAATGAAACTATCTACAGAAAAACCACAACAGCAATAACCAAACTTTAGGAGTTTAGCTTTTAAGGAAGGCCCTTGGTATGACTTCTGAGACAGGAGACTATACTCTTCCACGTTGACTTTAGACTGAATTATCATCCTCTTTCTATACAGCCTATCTTTTGAAGCTTTCTCAAATTCTGTGGAGTTTAAAAACGATGATTTCTTGTGAGAAAAATATTACATGTACATGTAGAATCAAACTTTCAATGTGGAAAGAAATCCATAGACTTTAGCTAAAATAGAGTGATTTATCCATCTGTGTGTGGGGGTCTAAAGGTCTTAATTTTAACAAGAAATTCAGAAGTTTCTGATGCATGTGTGCCCAGAGACATACCATGGAATCACTGTGATTAATGTAGATTAAATCATGTAAAAAATTAAAGCCGATTTTAGTGTTAGGAACCTAAGGAACAGCTAGAAGAAATTGTGATTATTTAGCTGAGCAGTTACAACCATCTGCAATTCAGTGGTTGGAGGCATGCCTTTAAAGCTAGATTTTTATCAGTATATTATAATATTTGACATAAAAGAAGAAATCAGGGTATGTTTTTGGGACAGAGTTCAGCTACCACTACTTTTCTACCAATTCAGGAAAATATAACCCTTTTTAAAAACTTAATTTTCTTATTGGATACAACCTTTTCAGTTTGTACAGAATTTGATGGTTCATAGGAGCTATTATTTCTTCAAATGAGGAGATCAGAACAGAGAGAGTCAGATTTATTTTCCAAATAGTGCATAGGTATCTGCTAGAAAAGCAAGATCTAGAAACTATAGCTCCACGCTTAGGACCTGTCTGCTTTCCTCCTATGCTAAGCTCTGTGATGTAAATCTATGGACCTTTAGAAAAGGTCATGGTGAATGATAGATGTAAATTTATCATATATATTAATTATCCATCGTATCTATTTTCTACATGTTAATATAATTTTCTTTTGAAAATTTATCTGTACTCCATTTTCCAACACTAGAAAAAAATGTAAATAAATAGGAGGACAGATTCTAATTATTTGCTTAGTTTATTTGTTTGTTTGTTTGTTTACTCTGTCTCACCCTGATTTCTCAGGTCCGAATAGTTCCATAGAATTTCCAAATATAGTTGTCAAAGGATAAAATCCTCAAAATTGATGAAACATGTCATATGCTGAATTCTTGCCAAATTGTAAATGTTCTAACCTTTTGATGCCTTCTTCTATCATGTCTGTAATTTCCTCTCATTTTTCTTCCTGCTCTGGGAAAACTTTGCCTAAAGCTTATATTGTACTGCTCCACATAACACTTACAGAGCGAGGTCTCGCTTTTTTCTTAGCACTGTCTACATTTCTAGTCAGTAGCATATTCATACTTTTCTGTGGAATGCTTTTTTTTTCTTTTTGTTTTGTTACATGTTCCAGCAAAATAATTTTTTTCTTATGTCTCTTAATTGATTTTTCAACGAGTCTTCCATTCCCTCAGAATTTTCTGTTGCAATCATATGATAGCATAAATTGGCAGGAATCAGGAATATAATAGGTTATGTAAGCATATTCTTGGACCTCTGAAATCTCCCAAGCTCATGGTTTATGAGAGAGATTTAATTTAATTCAACAACCTTCAATCTCTTAGCAAAATTTAATTACATAGTGTAGTATTGTCAACCATAGTCACCATGTTATCATGCAATACATTAGATCCTTAGACTTTATTCATTTTATAGCTAAAATTTTGTACATTTTATAATCTTCCCTTATGCATTCCCACTCCACCCACACACTTCTGCCCGTGCCAACCACAGTTCTGTTCTCTTTATCTATGAACTCATGTTTTTTTGTTTGGAGTTTTGCTTGTTTGTTCTTTAAATTCCACATGTAACAAATACCGTGCAGTATTTGTCTTTCCCTGGTATCTTTTACTTAGTATGATGCCTTCCAGATATATTCACATTTTTGCAAATGGCAAGATTTCCTTCTTCTTAAAGGCTGAATTATATATATATGTGTGTGTATATATATATATATATATATATATCTTTAATATCTACATATACCTATATATGTCACATTTTCTTTATCCATCTGTTGATGGACACTAAGATTGTTTTCACCCTTGGCTATTATAAATAATGCTACAATGAACATAGGAGTACAGCTATCTCTTATGTATAATGATGTTGTTTCCTTTGAACAGATACCCAGGAATGGGATTGCTGGATCATATGGTGATTTTAATTTTGGGAGGAACCTCCATGCTGTTTTCCATAATGTCTGTACCAGTTTACATTCTCATTGATAGTGCGCAAGTGTTCCCTATTCCTGACCCACACTTATCTCTTTTTGATTATAGTCTTGACCACGTGGGGGGCCCTCATGAGCATGGGAACCTGTACCAACAGATTACATGCCCATGAAGCAGGCTCTGACCAAAGACCTGCATAGAAAGGATAAGTAGGGTTGGGAGGAATGGTTGTAGAAGAGTCAAGACAATGTGGTAAAGGATGAAGAGAGGCCATATCAAGATAAGCCCTGCACATTATGCCAAAAAATTTAGCATAACCACCTCTACCTCCTGTTTAAGAGTGCGCAGATAAGGTGTATTCTTTATCCTTATATCGTATTTATGAAACCGAATCATTTAAAAACTACCAATCCCCAAATTCCCTTTTTTTTTTTTTTTTTTTTTTTTTTTGTCTTTTTGCTATTTCTTGGGCTGCTCCTGCGGCATATGGAGATTCCCAGGCTAGGGGTTGAATCGGAGCTGTAGCCACCGGCCTACGCCAGGGCCACAGCAACGCAGGATCCGAGCCACGTCTGCAACCTACACCACAGCTCACGGCAACGCCGGATCGTTAACCCACTGAGCAAGGGCAGGGACCGAACCCGCAACCTCATGGTTCCTAGTCGGATTCGTTAACCACTGTGCCACGACGGGAACTCCCCAAATTCCCTTTTTATAGAAAGAATTATTTAGGAAAGAAGAAAAAATGAGATAAAAATAATAGCAGATAGTATGTACAGCATGTTTCCTTTGCATTGCAATTTGGTCCTTCTTAAGCTCCAGAAATACTCCCCTACAGCACCTCACACACTGGTGCCCCAAGTCCAAGTTTTCCACGAAATAATGGTCTATTTACCATGGTTTCTCAGACGTGATGTTTAAAGAAATGGACATCAAAACATTAAAGAGTAACCTTGTGTCTATAATGTCAAAATGTCACCCAGCTCAGACTTAATCACACATCAAGAGTGTCATAGGAATGGTGCAGCATTACCTTTTTTTTTTTTTTTGTCTTTTCATGACTGCACTCGCGGCATATGGAGGTTCCCAGGCTAGGGGTCTAATTGGACCTGTAGCTACCAGCCTACATCACAGCCACAGCAACACCAGATCCAAGCTGCGTCTGCCAGTTCATGGCAACACCGGATCCTTAACCCGCTGAGCGAAGCCAGGAATCAAACCCACCACCTCATGGTTCCTAGTCAGATTCACTTCCTCTGCTCCACGACAGGAACTCTCAGAGTTACCTTTAACAGAGGATACAGACTACACAGTATCATGGTGTACCTTCCTATGCTTCTGAATAAAGACACCTGTGAACTGTTCCCATCTCCACTTTCCTTTTTCATTGCTCTTTTAATATCAAGATGACATAAAAAAGAATCCTCAGTGACAGCTAGGTTTAACATTCTGCCTAATAATTTGTGAGGAAAACAGTAGTTAGGGTCATGTTACCTACTAGGAAATTTCTTCCTCTGCTCCTGTGACAAGCTGCTGAGCACTTGACCTCACTCTAGGAAGGGCTTCTACCGGCTCCAGGGATCCTCAACTAAATCAGTATCTCTGGAGATTGAGGCCCTGACGTTGGTGTTTTTCTAGAACTTGATACACATGCTCTTATAAGGCTCCAGTGCAGGAAGCAGAAAAAATAATTGAATCCTGCTGCTTCAGGTTTCAAGATTTCCAGCAAAGGAAACTTTCATCATCTGCTTAGGGTACAGATTAGAGCATAATTACTCCTCACATTCAGGAACTTCGGCAAAGATAATGCAAGTTGAGTTCACTTAGAGTCTAGGCAAAAAGAATGTGGTCTATGGAGTTCCTGTTGTGGCTCAGTGGAAATGACTAATATCCATGAGGATATGGGTTTGATCCCTGGCCTTGCTCGTAGGTTAAGGATCCAGTGTTGCCGTGAGCTGTGGTGTAGGTTGCAGATGTGGCTCAGATCTGGCATTGCTGTGGCTGTGGTGTAGGCCATCAGCTGTAGCTTTAACTCAACCCTTAGCCTGGGAACGTCCATGTGCTGCAGGTGTAGCCCTAAAAAAAAAAATAATAATAATAATAATAATAATGTGGCCCATAGTGGACTTTTTACCTTGTCCCTTTTCTCCTAGAAAACATCTCTGAGTCTCCTAGGTGAATGTTCTTGGACTTTCAGGCCACTTGGGCTTGGCTGGTTGTAACTCCCTCTTACCTATAGGAGAAGCCTTGGTTGGCCTAAGCTAATCATCGTATTCCATTCACTGGCTGTAGTGATTCATTCAGGGATGGGCTTGTAGCCCAATCCTTCCCAGTGGGACTTAGGCCAAAGATTTCATTTGACTCAGTTTTTCTTCTTACTGGACATGAACCTGGAAGATAGCAATCATGGATGCTACTGACAGTGAGCCTGAGCTCTCAAGGGGGCTTCTGTTTAAGAATGGAGTCAAATCACAGACTGGTACTGTAACAGGTGAACAAAGCAAAACCAGATCTTTGGGGGGCTTTGCATGAATCCCCAAGAAATTTACCATAGTAGATTTTGGTCAGTGTTTTTGCCCATTTACAACTGAAAGAGTTTTTGTTATCATGGAGAATATTCTATAATTGATAACTGTTATATAGTAGCCACCATACATTTCATGTTGGCCTGTCTTTTCTTAGTACCACCTAACAAGAGCCAGGAGGGAACATGTAAATAATGTAATTTTAACAACTGGGGAAACTGAAGTGTAGAGAGAATTAATACCTTATAGCTTTCAAAAAGTCAAGCCTTGCTTTATCAAAAAACTAGTTGAGGGTTGCCGTGTGAAAAAGAAGGAATTCAGGCCCAGCCACAATTGTAAGTGTATTTGTGTCTTTGTGTGTCCCTGGGGGGGGGCAGGGTGAGAGGGGAGAGGGGACGTGTCTTTAGGCTTTATTAATAGTGGTCAGGAAAAATATCCTTCAAGCACTCAAAGAAATACTAGATTTCCAGACTTTTTTCAAAAACTTTCTTTTTGTTCGTTTTGCTGAATTGCAATATTATGTGGTTCCTAATTCCTTTTTACTGTTTTTCATTATCACCTTTGTTGAATTATTTTGGGTCGAAGATTCATCTTCTTGAAAGAGTTTGCATTTGCTTCTGTCTGAGGCTCTGTGGCAACATCCATCTGGAATAACCCCTAAGTATGAACCCTCATGAGGCCAGGCCAGTGGTTATAATTTCTCAGGGGGTGCTCTCCCTGCTTTTGTTCCTTTAGCAAGTTCAGGCTAACATAGGTAATTTTCCCCCTCACCTTCTTCTGGCTATATGTGAATTTTTGTAGTTTATTCCCTTTTGTCTGTTTTATATTGTATTTAACATTTGTCATGTTTTCATTGAAATGTAAGTGACATATAGCACTGTATTAGTTTCAGGTGGACAACATCATGATCTAGTATTTGTAAATACTGTGAAGTGATGCCCATGATAAATCTCATCAAATCCGTCACCATTCTTAATCTGTTTTTTTTTTTTTTAAAGTTCGGTTGAGGTATAATTGATTTACAAGGTTGTGATAATTTCTGCAGTACAACAGTGATTCAGTTACACTTGTACACACATCCATGCTCTTTCAGATTCTTTTCCCACACAGATTATCACAGAATACTGGGTAGTGTTCCCTTTGCTATTCAGCAGATCCCTATTGGTCAGTCATTCCGTATACCTCAATGTGTATATGCCAGTCACAAACCCCCAGTTCATCCCTTCCCCCCAGTCTGTTCTTACATTGAGGTTATAGAATTTCATGAGTCCCAACTTTATTTCAATGCCGTAGCTCCAAATCTCAACCTTATACAAGCCCAAGATTCTATGAGGCATATAAAGCTTAAGGCTGTGTTTTCACCAGGATTGGAAATGTCTTAGCAGTTGCCTTAGTTTTAGTACTCATTTGCAATCCTGCTTTCCTGCTTCCTCTTCACTATGGCCTTGGGGATTTTTCTTGCTTTCCAGTGAATTCGGTACATTTAAAAAGATGCCTGTTGCAAAAGAAAAAAAAAAAAAGGATGCTTATAAACAAACTCATGGAAAAAGAGATCAGATTTGTAGTTAGCAGAGGCAGGGTAGGGTGAGGGAGTGGTGGGGAGGAGGGAGGATTGGGTGAAATCAGTCAAATGGTACCAACGTCCAGTTACAAGATAAATAAGCAGTAAGGATGTAATGTACACCATGATAAATATAATTAACACTGCCGTATGTTATATAACTCAAACCACAAAAAAACCCCAGACAACCTAATGAAAAAATGAGCAGAAGATCTAAATAGACATTTCTCCAAAGAAGGCATAGAGATGGCTAATTGGCACATGAGAAGATGTTCATCATTGCTAATTATTAGAGAAATGCAAATCAAAACTTCAGTGAGGTAGCACCTCACACTGGTCAGAATAGCCACCATTAAAAGTCTACAAATAACAAATGCAGGAGTTCCTGTCATGGCGCAGCGGAAATGAATCCAACTAGGAACCATGAGGTTATGGGTTTGGTCCCTGGCCTCCCTCAGTGGGTTAAGAATCTGGTGTTGCTGTGAGCTTGGTGTAGGTCGCAGATGCAGCTCGGATCTGGGTTGCTATTGTGTAGGCCAGCAGCAACAGCTCCGATTAGACCCCTAGCCTGGGAACCTCCATATGCCACGGGTGCAGCCCT
The DNA here is from genome assembly GCF_054392235.1 of Sus scrofa. Lineage (NCBI taxonomy): Eukaryota > Metazoa > Chordata > Mammalia > Artiodactyla > Suidae > Sus > Sus scrofa. The sequence continues at coordinate 51,526,425 of NC_139389.1, forward strand.
AATAAAAGACCAAAAAAAAAAAAAAAAAAATGCGGGAGAGGGTGTGGACAAAAGGAAACCCTTCTACACTGTTGGTGGAATATAAACTGGTGCAGCCACTATGGAAAACAGTAAGGAGCTTCCTTGAAAAACTAAAAATAGAGTTGCCATATGATCCAGCAGTCCCACTCCTGGGCATAGAGCCAGACAAAATTATAATTCCAAAAGATACATGCACCCCTATGTTCATAGTAGTACTATTTACAATAGCCAAGACAAGGAAAGAACCTAAATATCCATCAGCAGGTGAATCAATTAAGAAGAAGATATGGTATATATCTATACAATGAAGTATTAGCCGAAAAGGGAAAGATGTAATGCCACTTGCAGCAAGTGGATGGACCTAGAGATTATCATACTAAATGAAGTTAAGTCAGAAAGAGAAAAACAGTTACACATGGTATCACTTATATGTGGAATCTAAAATATGACAGAAACGAACTTATCTATGAAATAGAAACAGACATACTCATAGAGAACAGACTTGTGGTTGCCAGGGGGGAGTGGGTGAGGAGGAAGGATTGGAAGTTTGGGATTAGCAGATGCAAACTCTTACATAAAGGATGAATAAGCAAAGAGAGCCTACTGGGAACGATATTCAATATCCTGTGATAAACCACAATTGAAAATTATGTGTTTATATATATATAATATCACTTTGCTGTATACCAGAAACTAACACAACATTGTAAATCAACTGTACTTCAATAAAATTTTTTTAAAGTCCCAACCATGAACAAATTCAATACTATGCCTTCTGTGAAATGTCAAATTTTGAAACATGCTAAGGAAAATAACACATCTTTATAGATTTTATAGATTGGTTCTAATATAATCTGGAGACTTAGATGTCCTCTGATTGTTCATCCTTGTCCAGTATACCTTCTCTTTTGTTCTGGCCATTTGTCTCTGCAACGTGGCTGTTTCCTTCAAAGCTGCAGTCAGTACCATTTGCTCATTCTTCGTCATTGACACCAAACCAAACTTGGGTCTGCTCACCTGATGCACAGCAGAGCCAATCTATTGACACTGAATTATGCAGTAGGAAAATACCCAATCAAGGTGCCCAGCATGGGATCAAGCAAAGAGAATGGGTATCTCAAACTCAGAAGACCCAAACTCTTCGTGGCATCCAGCGAAGGATTTTTAAAAGCAAGATGAGAGAGAGTCACAGAATGGGTCATCCATTCAGGCTAAATTCTTTGGTTGGTAGTGAAATAACAGTGATTTCTAGGAATCTTTGTCATCAACATTATGGTTCCTACTGGTCTTGGGGTATGTGCTTCTAGTAAGTGTGCAGTTAACTTCCTCCACCTGGTGGGTGGTTTTATTATTTGCAAAACAACTCAAGGATAGGGATCAGCATATTTTTTATAGCCCTTGAGGAACTAAGGATTCTTGACTTCATTTTATGGGCTCAACAATTATTGTCATGTCTTGTTTGACTGCTTTCCTTTGTTTCTGCATTTTCTCACCTCTCCAATTAAATGTGCTCTTTGGAACTCTGGGAAGCCCTGAGAAGCTAAAGCTTGTCTACAAGCAAGAGGTGAGGAACACAGGGTGGAGGCTGTCCTTAGGATGGCCCTGCCAGGTTCTGCTCAGTTTCATCAGCAGCAGACATGCTTATATCATCCATTACAGGGAAAATAGACGCTGTACACTTCCTGTCCTTAAACTTTTAAAATAATGGGCATGTGCAACCATCTGTTTTTACCTTTCTATCCAATTATACTGGAAGAGAAGCTTCTGCTTTGCTCCAGGGCCAGTCCCCTCACCCCTGACTCCCCCACCCCCCCTCACATGTAGGTCATCTTTTACTACTCCTCCTTAGGATACTCCTTAATATATCACTTTTTGATTTTATCTCCTGCTATACCTTTCATCTCTTCCTCATTGTTGATTCTATTTCAGTAAAAACAGCAATTAAAAAAACATCTTAACATTCTCCCTAATACTATCTAAAAGAAGTTTCAGGCGTTGCCTCATTTTTTGTTTTTCCCTCTGTAGTCAAACCTCTCAAATGAGATATGTGTATACTTTTTTTTTTTGGTCTTTTTACAGCCACACCCATGGCATATGGAGGTAGCCAGGCTAGGGGTTGGATTGGAGCTACAGCTGCAGGCCTATGCCACAGCCACAGCCACATGGAATCCAAGCCGAGTCTGCAACTTGCACCACAGCTCACAGCAACACCAGATCCTTAACCCACTGAGCGAGGCCAGGGCTGGGACCTGCATCCTCATGGGTACTAGTCAGATTCCTTTCTGCTGAGCCAGGATGGGAACTCCTACACTTTCAGTTTCTATTGTTGCACCACCTTTTAATTCTTGTCCCTTTGTCATCTGACTTCCAACCCATTATTCTACTGAAACTCTCATGTTAAAATTGTTACAAAGTTTCACTTGGCTAAACTCTAGAATTTACTACTTTACAGATTAACTCTTTGTATCCCAAATAGATAGTAAGCTCCAAAGGGCAGGAATCACATAGGCACTGTTCTTGCAGTGACCCAGCAGGTAGCCTTGTTCCTGGCCCAGAGTAAGTGCCCAGTAGACAGTTTATAAGTGAATATACAAATATCATTACTATGTGAAAATAAAAGAAGGAAAACATCCTGAGTTGTAAGTCATACTGAGGCATTTTCCCCCAGATTTTTACAATACCAAATGAAATACTTATTTTGACAAGAAGGCATCAGAAATGCAGTGGGATATATGCTTCCTGCCTCATTTTAGATACAAATCATGTCTTCCTACTTCTAGTGACTGTAGCAATATTCACCAACAACCAGAGGAGCAGAGTTTACGAATTCTTTCTGTCCACACTTTCTGTCTCATGAGCAAGATTTTTCAGAATGTGGTCTTTCTTTGGCTTTAAAGTTTTTTTGTGTGCTAACTAGAAAGCCTTGCCCCTCCACCCCCAGGAGATAACTAGGGCTGGAGGTATAATACACCCCTGCCCGGAGCCACAAGTTTGTTAGCCATTCTTTGGGTGTCCTTCCTTCACCTTCCCCTGCCAGACTCCACCAGGATCCAGGCCATCTGCAGAGGTGCCACAAGATTAGGCTAATAAACCTGAATTGCTCTGAAAGTTTTGCATTAAAACATAAGCATTTTCCTTAGCCTAGGGAGCCAGGCTTTCTGTGTCATATAAAAGAACCCTGGGATATAGAAAAGAAAGACCTTTTTTAATAGCCCAAGGGTAAGTGGCTATTTACTTTCTCTACCAAGGTTAATCTGCTAAATTTTCTATGTAAATGTAGAAGTTGTAAAAGAAGTGAAGTAAATTCAAAACAAAACAAATCAAAACAAAACAGAAAGACAAAGCCTAAAGGAGGAAACATCCTGGTGAAAATAAAAAAAAAAAAAAAAAAATAGAACTCTAGCTTTGGGCATCTCCAAAATAATTTGAGAATCAAATGTTTCTAATTAATTCATGGGGGGGGACAAAATTTTAAATAAAATATTCTTTTAAGATTCTAATGGCTATACTTATTTAATTTGTAACTTTGCAACATCATCTCATCTGTTCTTCAAGTTAAAATTCTTAGGTTAGGGAGTTCCCGTTTGGCTCAGTGGATACGAATCTGACTCGTATCCATGAGGATGCAGGTTTGCTCCCTGGCCTCCCTCAGTGGGTTGGGTCTCTGGTGTTGCTGTGAGCTGCGGTATAGGTCACAGATGTGGCTCAGATCCCATGTTGCTGTGGCTGTGAGTAGGCCTGCAGCTGTAGCTCTGATTGGACCTCTAGCCTGGGACCTTCCATATGCTGCTAGTGGGACACTAAAAAAAAAACAAACAAACAGGTTAAAGAATTAAAATTTTGTATTAAATTTGTATTTTGTTCCAAAAATATATGTAATACTATATATTAAAAACATTAATTTGTATTAAAAACATGCATGTAATTTAGGCTGATATTAATTAATTAAATCATTGATGAATTGAAACACTCTCAGGAGATATGTAATTTTTAAGTACCATACGTTCTAGTTGGTATTAAACTTAGAGATCGCTGTATACAGGCACACACCCTCATTCTACACACAGAAGTCTTAGTCCTGGAAAAATGCATTGGCTCATTTGCTCATCGATTTATTCTACTGATATGTGCCTCTTCTGTGATGGGCCCTGTGATGGGGCTCATGTTCCAGAAACAGTGAAACAAGGTTCTGCTTTTAAGGAGAAGCTCAAAGTCCGTGTGGGAAACTCAGAAATAAATACACAGTGCAACCAGCACAGGAAAGTGGAGGTGTGTCTAAAACAACCCAGGGATATATCTAGAACGAATTGCAAATTGACTGGCAGAATCAGAGAAAGTTTTATACATAGAGAGATGAAGACTCAGTCTCCAGTGTCAAGTTGCCACCCTCCCTCCTGGTTATAGCTTTGAGGAAAAAATAATAAAATGTGTTGAACATCCATATACTCTCTGTCGTTGACCTCCATCTCCTACTGCAGCTGGGCTTCTCTATGTATAATGGACCCTTTTACGTTAGCATGAATCTTGTCTCTGTGGATCATACATCCTAATGGAAGAAGACAGATACTAAGCAATAATTATCAGCCTGTAAGAAGTTAATATGTGGGGATCAAAGTAGAACAGGGGAATGTGTGATTGGGTGATAGGGTAAAACCGGCCTGAACAGAGAAGGTAAACTCTTGAAGGAGGGGAGTCATTGTTCTATCTGGCAGAGAGCATCTCAGGCTGAGTGCTATGCCTCTGATGTGGAAGTCTGCCTGTGTGTTCAAAGAATGGAACAATAGCAACGTGGTTAGAGCAGAGAGAAGGAGGGAAGCTATCGAGAACAGCAGAGGAGGAGTTCCTGTCGTGGTGTGGTGGAAACCAATCCGACTAGAAACCTTGAGGTTTCAGGTTCGATCCCTGGCCTCGCTCTGTGGGCTAAGGATCCTGCATTGCCATGAGCTGTGGTGTAGGTCGCAGACACGGCTTGGATCTGGCATAGACCCCCAGCCTGGGAACTTCCATATGCCGCAGGTGCGGCCCTAAAAAGACAAAAAATAATAATAAAAAAAAAAATTAGCGGAGGAGCTCAAAGCTGCCACTGGTTTGATGCACCAATCCTGTTGGGATGCACCCACTTGGGAGTGAAGGGAAAGCCATGCGCAGCTCTTGCGAAGATGAGTAGTATGATTTCTCTGATGACCTAATAGCATCTTACTGGTTGCTGTTTCGAGAATTGACAGGGGAAGTCAGGACAGAAAAGGGAAGACTGACCAGAAAGCTTTGGCAGTAATCTTCACAAGTGAGGACTGTATTTTGAATGAGGATGGTTGCAATGAAATTTATGAGAAAGGGTCAGATTCTAGATTAGTTTATGATGGTAGAGCAATACGATGAATTTGGGGACTATTATTTCTTGAAACACTGACATTCTCATTTTCATGAGAGCACTTATGTAACATTTGTTAAGGGCGGCTGTATATTTTATATCAGTTTCTGTGTCAAATGGTGGTATTATGGGTAATCTGAAGAACTTGCTAGGTATGCATTTGGAGTTGTGCAGAACTAAGTTGGAGGGCTTATTGAGAGAGACTGCTGAGGCTCCACTGTGGTATGAATAATGGTGTGAAGCCATCAGGGTGTAGTAATTCTATCTATTTTCTGAGGATTATGGTTACTGTGTTTATAAAAGCCAGAAAGAGGAGCATAGGAGTGCAGTCAGTAGATAGAGTGGATTATGGATTATGGGGCTGAAACCTCTATGTCTACCTGCAAACTGTTCCTTAACACTGTGTCAGTTTTGTAATTCATACATATGATTATACTGCTCAGGATAACAAAAACACAGCTACTGAACAATATAAATGACACTTTGCAGGCACCAGTGCTGTGGAATTAGTAAAGAACAATAATGGAAATGACATAACCATGTTCTTTTTCTCAAGGAATATCCCTTCCATTTGTATATTAGGGAAAAAAAACAAAAAAAGAGAGCCTTACAAAACTTGCAGTCACTCTTCTTCTAGGTTATCATGAGAATGAGACTGATAAGGGGAGTATCTTCTAGTGATCCCTCTCCGTGTGAGGGTTTTGTGGTAGCATCCAAGTCACTTTTCCTTTTCCTTAGCTGCCAACTTCAGAGCAGAGAATTCTAGAGTTTACATAGATTTTAGGAATTATCTAAATTTGCTTAACATGTCTGATTCTAAATATCTTCCTTTGGTATATCGTAAAAACAATAGTTCCGAGCTGTGAAGATCACAGGGGGTGTTGTCTGCAGTGAGAATAGGGGGTATTCATTGCACATTTTCAGTGTGGAGATGATTGTTTCACACTACTGCCTGCCAGAGAGAAAACTGGAGGCTGGAGAATGAAACCACAGTTGAGACCAAGGTTATACTGAGGTCTGCTCTTGTCATCTGACAGCCACCAGGTGGTTACTCTAAGTCTGTAGAGAGGTGACTTGAAGATGCCTTGCCTCCATGGCTGCAAGGCAGAAATTGAATGACCCCAAGGAGTTTGAGTGAGTCCTGAGGCCCTATGGGGAATGGAGGGCTTATCCTTGGTAAGATGAAGTCTTATTCCTATTGATTTCTCTGACATGGGCTTTTTTGTTATTGCTGTTTTGTTTTTTGGGTTTTTTTTTTTGTATTTTTTGTATGAAAGAAACATACTTTATGCAAAAAAACAAAACTCTACTCTAGGAACAAATAGCAAATCAAGTCCAAGCAAAATGCCTCGCTTTCTGGGAGTGGATAGTTTCATTACTCTGGTAGTTGGTAATGCCATTTGGAATCTGAAGAAGATAAATCACATTAGAAGAAATGCATTTCCAAAGTCAGTGATTTAAAGTTACAAATTTGCAACTGCAGTGACATAGAGATCGACATTGTACAGGGATCCAAGAATCAATTTCCAAAGACAAGAGGCATTAGAAAGATAATTTAAACTTTGAAACATTAGTATTAATTTAGTCCATATACTCTTTTATCTATTATGGAGTTCTCACACAGCATTCATATCCCATTCCCTCTTGCGGGCAGTTTTACTTGCAAAACATCATGAGTGGTGATAGAAAGTTCTTCTGTTGGACATGACACATGCACAAGTGGGCCTGAGTACATACCACACACTCACTTGTGGATGCAGCCCAGTAACAAGAAAGGGCATGGTCTTGGCAGAGGGAAGAGGGCGCTGTCTTTGAGCCCCAAGCCTGTCTTCTGTTGTCTACTCTCAGTGCTTCAGGCCAATCCGGCTGCATCTTTTGAATTTCCTATTGACAGGCTAATAATGGAATCCATCTGCTTGACTCTCTAGAAGAGTGTCCTGATCCCTCTCCAACTCTCTCCCTCCCCCAGGCCACAAGATTCTCCTCTCTAGGGCAGCCAGCTTGTTACATATTGAGCAGTTGGATTCTGTCTGGGGTGTTGCTGTTGGCTCTGGAAGCTGAGTTTTGAAGTGCTGCATGCTTAGGACTAAGGGTAGTAAATAGTGGGAAAAACCATTAGGGAAAGGTTGTATGTAATGCATACCTTTCAGTCCCATCACCTTTACTTCCAATAGGGAGTCAATGGGAGGAAAACAGGTAAGGTGAGATAGGTTGGCAAAGGAAGTTGGGAAACAAGGCAGGCAGAGAAAATTTCTTAGTCAAACTAGTTAGCTAGAGGCATGGATTTTAATTTGTAGATGATGTGGACCCTGGCCACAGACAGGGAAAAATAATCTTATTTCTACTAAGTGACACAGGGGCTTTCTCACTGAGAAAGGGAAATAGAGAACAATGAAATAAAATAATGGAGCTGGCTGAGGCAACTCTGAAAATAACAATTTTAAGTTTCCAATTTTGATTTTAACATATTTTTTTAGGAGATGAGATGAGTTCTCTGAAGGTTAAGAAAATGTATTTCATCTTTTGGTCAAATCATCTCTATTTAAAGTAGGGGAAATGAATCTGTATTATTTAGGTCATATGAAGAAATCAAGAGAATACCTGTGCAATATGCATCCAGATGATTGATTATTACAGGAAGGATTGAAACTTGAATTTTATATTCTTTTCTATGAGAAAAAGTTCATCCTAGGAGCACACATTCTATATAGATTATTGCACATGCCTCATAGTATACATTGCAGATTGATTATTTGCTGAAAATAACTACAGGTGTATTTTTTAAGAATTAAATATGCACGTGAATAAATAGAGAATGAGGGAACATTGAAATTAATTACAGGTTAATCTGACTCCTAAAATAGGTGAAAATAAATGAGACGAGACAAGGATACTAATATTTATGGCGTATCTTCTCTATGCAACATAATATGTGTTTCTGGTCTATTTAATCCGCAGACTGTCAGATAAAATAGGCAATATCCACATTTTGCAGATGAAATCCAGATAAAATCACGGAGTATTAGTAATCAAGCAAATATTTGACTCGAGTCAATCCATAGTAATACCTCAGAAATCTGTGAAGACAACAGGGCATGAGTTGGAGGTTAGTTACTAGGATCAGACAAGATTTCAGGGAAAGTACATGTCAGTTTTGACCTATTGAACAATTGTAAAGAGTTGTCTAAGAAGAACTCAATCTGGAACTCATCTGAACTGGAGGGCAAACACCAGGAGGCAGGGGGAGATGGGGGGAGTTATAAATCCTTCCTGAGCAGGAAAGATATTTATGTAAAGAGGGTGTGAATGCAATCCACAGATTGATGACTTAGCTGGGCCCAAAGGTTATATAAATAGAGATCCTTAAATAAAACTGATCAGAGTTCTGGTAAGCAGATTAAGGGTCCCCAAGGGATGTTCATATCCTACTCCTTGGCACCAATAAATATATTACCTTAAATGGCAAAATAAACTGTGTAGATGTGATTAAATCGAGATCAATCAAGATTAAATGATCTATTTTAAAAATTAATGGTATAGTTGATTTACAATGGGATTCAGTTATACATACATATATATGTGTATGGGAGTATATATATGTTCTTTTTCATTTTCTTTTCCATTTTAGGCTCTTAAAAGATGTTGAATAAAAGTCCCTGTGCTAGGCAGTAGGTCTTTGTTGTTTATCTCTTTTATATAGAGTAGTATGTATCTGTTAATCACAGATTCCTTGAGGTAGGGAGATTATCGTGGATTATCTACATGGACCCAATGCAGTCACAAGGGAGGCTCTAGAGTTAAATTCAGAAAAGTCACCTAAATTGACAGAACAGTGTAAACCAGCTATAATGGAAAAAATAAAAATCGTTATAAAATTTAAAAAAGAGAAAAGAAAAGCGACATGATGGCAGAGCAGAGAGAGGTAAGGCCGAAGCACTTTGAAGACAGAAGGAATGGCCAATAATCAAGGAATGCAACTATTCTTTAGAATCTGTAAAAGGCAAGAAAAGGCTTCTCACTAAAGTCTCCAGATCGGGAACAAGGTCCTGTAGGTTGCAGACGCGATGCGGATCCCGAGTTGCTGTGACTCTGGCGTAGACCAGCGGCTATGGCTCTGATTCGACCCCTAGCCTGGGAACCTCCATATGCCACGGGAGCGGCCCAAGAAATGGCAAAAAGACAAAAAAAAAAAAAAAAAGAAAAAAAAACAGAAAAAACAAAACCCAGAAATTAAAACAATTATATGAGAAATATCAGTCAAAATTAGTTTTTATGCTGCATATGCCTGGAGTTAGCAATGACCTGTTCCTAAGTGCTCCTTTAGAGATTTTATTTTCTTGAGCTATTTTTCTCAAGAATGCATTGGAAATCAATGCCTTTTTGCGGATGAATGCTAGAACAGATAAGGAAAAATTAAAGAAAAACCTTTTTTCCCTAGTCAGTAAACTCACAATAGGAAACTAACAGTTTTAAGATGGTCTGTAGATTTTGGCGTTTAAGTGCTCAGTCAGGTTTTCCTCACCCCCCTGCCCCTGAATTTTCATTTCAGTCATGCAGAAAGAAAACAGTTCTTTTTTTTATCTTTTTAGGGCCACACCTGCGGCATGTGGAAGTTCTCAGGCTAGAGCCTGAATTGGAGCTGCAGCTGCCAGCCTACACCACAGCCACAGCAATGCAAGATCCTAGCCATATCTGAGACCTACACTGCAGCTCACGGCAATGTGGGATCCTTGACCCTCTGAGCGAGACCAGGGATGGAACCCGCATCCTCAGGGATACTAGTCAGGTTTGTTTCCAATGAGCCAGTACAGGAACTCCTCTTATTTTAATTACAGTACTAGAATGAAATCTGTCACTTGTATAATATAGCAGGGGTGCAGTTTATTTCAAATTAATACCATTCTGTGCTTATTACTATATCTGTTTTTCACCTACTCTATGTCCAAGTAATTTCTATGTCTTCAAAAACTGCTTTTTAGTATGCTTTCATTCACTCACGCAAGAACTATTTGCTGAGCTCCCAATCTACAGGGAAGTCATTATACTGAGCACTGGGGATAGAGTTTGTTTAGAACAGGAGTTGTTCTTGTCTTTTTTTTTTTTTTTTTTTGGTCTTTTTGCCATTTCTTGGGCCGCTCCCACGGCATATGGAGGTTCCCAGGCTAGGAGTCAAATCGGATCTGTAGCCACCGGCCTTCACCAGAGCCACAGCAACATGGGATCCAAGCTGCATCTGTGACCTACACCACAGCTCACAGCAATGCCGGATCCTTAACCCACTGAGCGAGGCCAGGGACCGAACTCGAAACCTCATGGTTCCAAGTCGGATTTGTTAACCACTGAGCCACTACAGGAACTCCTGTCCTCATCTTTTATGCCTCCTCAGACTACCCTAGAGCACACTGATATCACCCATATCTGTCTCTGCATGCGTAAGAACTTAACATTACCTAATGAATCTTAGCATATGTATCTCGATTGTATACTTACCTAAGTTACATACTTTTAGGAGGTGGTTGTTATGTGTCACATGGTATAGATCACACTTCCTAGACACTTAGTAATAATTTCTTAATGGCCAAGAGATAGATTAATCTCCACTTTTTATAGAATTGTTATATCCTGCATTAAAAAAATGTTCCTTCTTCAGCAGTTTATGTAGGTCTACCTGCAAGGCCCTTAAAAAAAAAACTGGTATTTGAGTCTTCTTGGGATAAGTAGAACTGTTTAGGTAGTCAGAGAGGAGAATGAGTTTCAGCAGAAGCAAATATGTACGTCCAGGGATGAAACAGGAAAATTTTTTATTTTATTTTTTTAAATAGAAGAGTGAGGAGTTCTCTTGTGGTGCAGCAGGTTAAGGATCTAGTACTGTCATTGCAGTGGCTTGGGTCACTGCTGTGGCTTGGGTTTGACCCTGGCCCAGGAAATTTCACATGTCAGAGTGCAGCCAAAAATAACCCAAAAAACAAACTGAAGAGTGATCATTTTTCTGTAATAGGAGTGGTGTACACAGACCACCACCAAACCAAAGAGCCGTTCTGGGGTTGTATTAGGAAAAGTTTTTATGTCGTAATAAAGCACATAGATTTAATCTTCTTTTAAATTCATAATTTTTTATTGTTTATTTTTTTCTGTGGTTAAAAAACACATAAAATTTACCATATAAACCATTTTTAAGTGTAAAGTTCAGTAGTGTTAAGTATATTCACATTATATGTGAAATAGATCTCCAGAACTTTTTCATCTAGCAAAACTGAAACTCCATCTTTTAGGCATAAGAAGAGTGATGGAATGGAAGGATTTAAATGAAAAAATATTAAATTTTTATTCTCCCCCTCCCTTTTCTTCTTTGTTTGTTTGTTTTTCTAGGGCTGCACCCAGCAGCATCTGCGATCTCCACCACAACTTATGGCAATGCCAGATCCTTAACCCGCTGAGTGAGACCAGGGATCAAACCCGCATCCTCATGGATGCTAGTCAGATTCATTTCTGCTGAGCCATGACGGGAATTCCCCTCTTTCTTTTTAACAAAAGATAATTCTGGCATCTATACAGAGAATTCGCTGACAAAGTAATAGGATAACTTTGGAAGCTAATAAGGCAGTATTGTATATTTTTTATTTTTATTTTTTGTCTTTTGTCTTTTTTTTTAGGGCTGCACCCGTGGTATATGGAGGTTCCCAGGCTAAGGGGTCTAATCGGAGTTGTAGCCACCGGCCTACTCCAGAGCCACAGCAACACCAGCTCTGAACTGTGTCTGTGACCTACACCACAGCTCATGGCAATGCCAGATCCTTAACCCACTGATCGAGGCCAGGGATCGAAACTGCAACCTTATGGTTCCTAGTCAGATTCGTTTCCATTGCGCCATGACAGGAACTCCTATGATATAATCTTGGAGCCAGATGAACCTAGGTTCAGATCCTGGCCCCAGCACTTACTTGCTGTATTAAATGAAGATCATTTGACTAACAATTTCCCTTTGAAGTCAAGAATGGCGTTTATTTATTGACACTAACTTTGATGTTTCAAAAAAATCAGTAGTTTTTCATTTAGATATCCAGAGGTTTTTTTTTATGACTTTATAGCAAAAATACTTGAAAGATGAATGAACTATTAGCAGATTAAATTTCTTCAATTTTCTTCATAATTTATATTGACCTATGCCTCTACATTTCCTGACTTCCTAATTATTAAAATGAATTCTTGAACATTTTTTCTTAACTGCCAGAATTATGTCTTTGTAATCCATTTTACATTTTAAAATATAATCTAACATTCATGCTTTCTCAAGAAGGGTTTTGAGGCTAATATTCTTTGGAAGTCTTTTTCAACCCTGATGGCAGATTGGAGTCACCTGGAAGCTTTTGAAACTATAATGCTAGTCTCTACCACTGACTAATTAAGTCAGAATCTTTATGAGTGGAACTAGACAGCTCATCTTTTTAAAATTTTCCCAAGTGACTTTAATATAAAGCCAGGGCTAAGAACCACCGCTCTAGTCCTCTGTTTTCCAAAGAAATTGTTTTACATTGAAACCCAGTTAAGTATTGGCTTTTTGTAGTTTATCCCAAGTTTCCATAATCATGATTAATTAGCTGCAAAAAAAAGTGAGACGCTCAAGCTCTCTTTTGTCATTTTAAAGTAAATATTTTTTCTAGGTCGATCTTGGTATAGTCATTAAATAACTTGATTTTTAAGTAGGTTATGTAATGTAGCAAAAACCCACAATGCTTTATAAGCTTCTCGGCACTGTTAGAAATCTCTATTATACTAAACTGTATCTCTACGTTTCCATAAGGTTTCAACATGTCAAAACCAAGGAGTGGGGTAGGAGGGAATGCTTCTTTTGAATATCCTCCCTCCCATCCTCCCTCCCACTCCAAACCACTAAAATTTAATCTATAAGCTTAATAAAAACAGCATGTCTGCTGTGATAATAGAGCTTCAGAACAAGTCTTTGCAAACAAATTGCCTTCGCCAGTTTCCTTTTATATAGAATTAGACTAACTTTTGATAATCCTAATTTACTGTAATTCTTCTTAGAAAGCATATGTCTTATAGCTGGTCTATGACCCTGCTTTTTATAGGGATTTGGGGCTACTTCTTTCAGATGATTCTTTAAAAGTAATCTACAATTGGCCTTTGCTTGTCCTTCCCTACAGAGGAGACTTGATATTTCCTTCTTTGAATTAATCAGAGAAAAGGTCATATTTGCTGTTTCAAGTTTCCCCTCTCTTCTGCTTCTTTTAGAACTTTATTTTCCATAAAGTACTACAGCTGATGACACAACTCTGCATAAAATCCCCATATTTTTTCTGCTTGATGAACCTTGAATTTCAACTCTCTATTCTTTAAAATCAGATATTTCCTTTAAACCGGCAGCTCTTTTCTAGAGAACCTGCTATTTTGCTCAAATTATATTTTCTTAGCTTGGTACAAAACAGAAGCATTTAAAAATATAGCATGATGGAGGATAATGTGAAAAAAATAATGTATGTATGTATATGTGACTGGGTCACCTTGCTGTGCAGTAGAAAATTGACAGAACACTGTATACCAGCTATAATGGAAAAAATAAAAATCATTTAAAAATGCATTTATTTGAAAAAAAAATGTACTGACAATTATTCTATGCTCCTGTGCTAGGCACCAGATAATATAAGTATTTAAGATATTATTTAACATGAAAGCTTAATTGAAAGGAATAGAAGATTTCTTCAGGCAAGGAATCATGTAGTTAATAAGAGATGTAGGCATATGACACAGGGGAAATCATCAGAGAATAACAGTGATCAGAGTTGAGTTTTGAGTTGGTCCCTAAGTCTTGATGTTATATGAGGCAATTTCTTCGGGACAAACCCAGTGAAGGCCACAGCTCACTCCTGGCAGGAAATTGTTTTTGATGGTCTCTAAGGTTTATAATTTTGTTTTATAGTTCCATGATTTCTCATCATGGAGGAAAAAAATCTGTGGCCCCTTTGTCATACTTATGGAAGAGATGAGTCAATTCTGACTCTGCATCACTTCTCCCGTGTGTATGCAGTCACAAGTTGCTCTGAGAATATTAAATACTTACCTTCTACAAAAGATAAAAAAATGTTATGCTTGCCTCTTTAGTCAGAGAAACACAAACCATGGCAGTATGTAGAGTTTTATGTTCCAGATGGTGATGAATCACTGATGGAACCCCTAGGGTCTAATTGCACAACTTTCCTAGATACCTATAAAGCATCAATTATGCAAAACAAGTGCTTTCTCTTAATTGTTTCTCCTAGGAATTTTAATATAAATAGAAGCATATTATAAAACAGGTTTTGCTTTGCATCTGAAAACTCTTTAGTTATAGCTAGTAAACATCTATATTGACTATCAATTTGGAATGCTGTTATAGAACGATTCAGTAAAAATGAAAATTTTATAGCCTTCGGTTTCTATATTGTGATACTGAAAAAAAAATGTATTACCAGTTGTGATGTTTACATAGGTTATATAATCTAGGACAAATTTGAATTCTTTATAAGCTCTGCATCTATAATATATGTGATTTCATACAAAGTTGGAAAAACGTAATTCATACTTGGTATCAAAAGCTGTTAGGCTAGTTTCTTCTATGTGTTGTACCGTCTTCTGTATGATACCTTTCCCTGCCAAGGTATCATTATGAAACATTTTGATTTTGTAGACAGTGATGAGGAAAAGCACGAAGATTTGAATGAACAGACCAGTAAAACATCTATACCATCCAAACCCCACAATGATTTCTTACTGATTTTTCCTGTTACAGTAAAGGAGGCACTTGTCCCATTTATGTTCAGCTTTTTCCATTGGGCACTTAGGAGGAATTCCGTAATCTTTATTTGGCTAATGAATGATTAGGTGAATGAATGAATGAATGAATCTTATTCATTCTTAAGAAACTTGTATTATTAACTATCCCTTAACTCCCTTATAGGTCTGTGCCCATTTCTCCTGATTCCCTTCCATTAGCATTCATTGCATCTTTAAGGTCCTGAGAGAGAGGTGTGAAGTGAAAACAAAAAACACACCACTCTTTGTTCATTTACCCTCAATTTACAGCTCTCATTCTTCTCCACCAAAATAAAATTATCAAGTGTTTCCTGACTCCCTGCTTCCATATGCCTGCATTTGACTCCCTTCCCACACTATACCAATATGCTTCCTGTCCTCACCTCGCCAGTGAAGGCATTTTTCCAAAGGTTGACAATGATCTTCACATAACCAAATCAAAGCCTCCTTTCCCTGGTCCTTATACTTGATCGCTCTGCGATCGAATATTTGACATTGACAATCTACCAAGAAATACATATTCTTTCCCATGATACGATGTTCTGCTCAATTCTTCACCCCTTTGGCTGCTCCTTTACTGCATCTTTTATTTAATCAAAACCCTTAAATATTGGAAATTCTCAGAGCTCTGTTCTTGATCATCTTTCTTCTCAGATCTTACTGTTTCTCCAGGCTAGACTTTCTCAACCTTGCTACTATTGACATTTTGGACTGGAGCATTCTTTTTGTGAGGGGCTGTTGTGCATATTAGAGGATGCTGACCACAGATGCCATTAGCATCTGCCTCATTTGTGATAACCAGAAACATCTACTTTGTCAAATGTGCCTTCAGAGGCAAAATCACCCTCAGTGTAGAAACACTGTTCTAGGTGATCTCCGTGTAGTTCATGGTTTCTTTTTCGCTTCTGTGATCTGAAAGCTCTCATGTCCATCCTTGGCAGCTGTATTGAATTCTTAAGCTATTTATCAAACCACCCTCTCAGTATCCTCCCTAATAGGCCTCATATTAAACTAATTATTCAAAAGGTCCTCAATTAACCTAGTTATTCTCCACCATCATACTTGCCTGTCTTCTATTTTCGAGCCTCATCAAATGGGCTATTCAAGTACTTGTGCCAGAAACTGGATCAAATGCCCTGTTAAAAACCAATCACCATTTCCTGTTGATGGTCAATTTAGCATCTCTCTCAAATCCAGCCACCTCTCTCCACTTCTGTTGATATCAGTCTAACCCATACAACCATCTTGTCTAGCTTATGAGACCGTAGACACTCTTCTGCCTTTGAGATCCATTCTCCCTATTGAAGTTAAAATATTTTGAAAAGCAAACCTTAAAAATGTCATTCTTTCGCTTAAATTTATTCTTAATTTTCCCTTTGTCTTTACAATAAAGGATAAAACTATTTCAAAGCCTGTCCGATCTACTCCCAGTTAACTTCTCATCCTCCTTTTTCTTTCCCATTTACTGTTTCGGCTTTATTGTCCTCCCATCTCTTTACTTGTGTGCCATGTTCTTTCCTGGCTCAGGGTTCTTTTCTAGAATGTCCTGCTACTTTGAATTTTAAACCAAGTAATGGTCTCCAGGATCTAATCAGTCTGCCTGTGTGGTAGGCAGACTAAAAGCTCCCCAGTGATGTCCAAGTTCTAATTTCTGAATTCTCTTGAGTATGGTCATTTTATAGCAAAAGGGATTTAAGTTTGCAGATGGAATTAAGGTGGCTAATCAGCTGACCCTCAGAGTACCCAGGTGGGCTCAATGTCATCTTGATTCCATGAAAGTAGAAGTAGGAAGAGGAACTCAGAGTGATTATAAGGACTCAACCCACCACTAATGGCTTGTGAAGTGAAATGCAACTGTGCACCAAGGAATATAGGCAGCATCTAGAAGATGACACAAAAAGGAATTCTTCTCTGGAGCCTCCAGAAGGAGTGGAGCCATCCTGACACCTTGATTTCAGCTTGGCGAGATCCATGGGGGACTTCTCATCTACAGAAATTTAAGATAACACATTTGTATTTTCTAAGCCATTATGTTTGTAGTGATTTGTTATGGAATCAAATCAACCTGTTACCCACATCCATCATGATTTGTTTATCTTCTTCATAGCCTTTTTTATACTTTCAGGTACATATTCAGTGATGCTGCTTTGCTAGACTATGTGCTGGTAAAAACTGTTTTGTTCTCTTTTACTGCCATTTCTGAACAAATGTGTGAGCACTTAGTGATTGTTTGCGGAATGAATGAACAAAGGAAGGAATAATTTGGTTGAGGGTCTGATTTTGCCACTAAGTCATTTTACATTCATTTCTGCCTTTTGTATTCCACTAACTATGGAAGAAAAATGAACCACACCACCAATAATAGCAAAACACTTCCTATCTTCCTTTGAATGTTATTTTGAAATTAAATGAAGTGTGTGGAATAAGATTGAAAGTCCCCAAACACAATATAAGTTTAAATTATTTGCAGAGTATAGCAAAGACAACACTTAATATTGTTAATAAGCAAGCACCTAAATAAACAAATGGGACTTAATTAAATTTAAAAGTTTCTGCACAACAAAGGAAACCCTAAACAAAACAAAAAGGCAACCCACAGAATGGGAGAAAATATTTGCAAATGAATCGACTGACAAGGGATTAATCTTCAAAATTTATGAACACCTCCTACCGCTTAATACCAAAAAAAACCAAACAAACGCATCCAGAAATGGGCAGAAGATCTAAATAGACAATTCTCCAAAGGAGACATACTGATGGCCAGAAAAAAAAAACAGATGAAAAGATGTTCAGCATCACTAATTATCAGAGAAATGCAAATCAAAACCATTATGAGCTACTACTTTACACCAGCCAGAATGGCCATCATCAAAAAGTCTACAAACAGTAAATGCTGGAGAAGGTGTGGAGAAAAGGGAACCCTCTGACACTGTTGGTGGGATTGTAAATTGGTGCAGCCACTGTGGAAAACAGTATGGAGATTCCTCAGAAAACTAAAAATAGAACTACCATTTGATCCAACAATCCCACTCCTGGGCATCTATCCAGAGAAAACCACTCTATACAATAACCAAGACATGGAAACAACCTAAGTGCCCATAGACAGAGGAGTGGCTCAAGAAGATGTGATACATATACATAATGGAATATTACTCAGCCGTTAAAAGGAATGACATACTGGCATTTTTAGCAACATGGATGGACCTAGAAATTATCATGCTAAGTGAAGTCAGTCAGACAGTGAGACACCAACATCAAATGCTATCACTTACATGTGGAATCTGAAAAAAGGACCCAATGACCTTCTTTGCAGAACAGATACTGACTCACAGACTTTGAAAAACTTATGGTTTCCAAAGGAGACAGGTTGGGGGATGGGGGATGCACTGGGGGTTTGGGTTGGAAATGCTGTAAAATTGGGTTATGATGATCATTGTACAACTATAAATGTAATTGAGTAACAAAAGATGCTATATAAAAAAAAGCAAGCACCAAACTAACGCCTAAATTTAATTATACAAAATTGATTAGAGCTTGGAAATTTTAGGCAGAAGAAATGAACACCATGAATAGTGAGCTCATTTCTCTATTGGTAAGAGACTTCCAGAATGAGGTGATGGGGCGGAAGAAGAATAGAACTTAGTATTATTAACTAAATATATGTTGGTAATTGGAAAGTGTCTGGGGAGCCATCACTATGGAAACTGTAGAAAACCCTAGACTAGTGGCAAGAGACTATTCTACCTGAATACCTGGTGATTTGCTGCATATTTCATCATTTTAGTGTGTGCAATAGTTTTAAGTTTTTCTCTGTAATCAGATCACTAAGGAAGTGAGCTAGCTCATTGAAATCTGATCTAATTCCCTGTTCTCTGCTAAAAAACTGTTTTTAAAATTATTTGAGGAGTTCTCTGATGGCTCCATAGGTTAAGGATCTGGCATTGTCATTGCTGTCACTCTGGTTACTATTGTGGCACAGGTTCCATCTCGGTCTCTGGAACTTCCACGTGCCAAGGGCATGGTCAAAAAAATTATTTGAAAATTGGGGAACACTCTTTTTGAGATGGGTTTTATATTCAGGAAAACATTAAGGCAAACTCAGTTTGGATTATTTTAAGGGAGATAATTCTGAATAAAGAACTGTTAAGCCAGATGCTGGAGAAGTGGAATGGCTAAAAGGGAAGCATTGTGTTGTCTCTGAGTTAGTCATATAGGTAGCCACCACCACCTTAGGCAAAAGAAGTGGCTGGGACTATAACTTAGAAACTTGGAGCAAAAATCTCATGGAGCTGAAACTCAGACCCATCAGGATGGGTCCTGGCTGGCTAGGGTTGGTTGTCTGAGCTCACAGATGCCCTGTGGGGTCGCACCCAGCCCGCAGAAGCAGGGTTGCTGCTTGACAGTTTTTATCTCTCGGAGGGGTGAAGTGATTCTGTTTCATGGATGTTGGAAAAGAGCAAGATGGAGTCAGCAGCTGCTACGGGGCAAACTCCTATTGCCTGAGTGGGAATTGTGGCCGGGGAGGTGCTGACAAACAGGAGCCAGTCCCTCCTCCAACCTTGATCGCTACCCTCCAACCCCCCATCTTGGCAGAGCCTGGCATAGAGACTTTGCTGTTCAAGCACAATTGGCCTCTGCAGAGTCCTAGCCCTAACACCACAAAGATCACAGAAGAGGCTCAAGCAAGTTCTAAGAAATCTGAGAATGACTGAGATGGTAGATCTCTTTGACATAATTCTGAAATTTGGTGGGATTTTTTTGGTTTGTTTGTTTGTTTTGCTTTTTAGGGCTGCACCTACAGCATATGGAAGTTCCCAGGCTGGGGGTTGAATCAGAGCTACAGCTGCTGGCCTACACCATAGCCTCAGCAACATGGGATCCAAGCCGCATCTGCGACCTACACCACAGCTCATGGCAATGCCGGATCCCCCACCCACTGAGCAAGGCCAGGGATCCAACCCGCATCCTCCTGGATACTAGTCGGATTCGTTTCCACTGCAGCACAACAGGAACTCCCAATTCTGGAAGTTTTGTTACAGAACCAAGGATGCCCCCCCTCCCTACATACAGTCCTCTACTTTGAGAAGCATAGAGCAGTTTGGCCAGGTATGAGGTGCTTATTACATTATGTGTCCTTCTGCAGAGTCTGTTGGGTTTTTTTCTGTTAAAATGAATGCTCTGAGGCAGGGCATGTGCCATGTTTTGCTCGAGGTAAAGAACAAGAAAAATTATTGCCATTGTTTTAAAATTTTCCACCTCTTGGAGTTCCCATCATGGCTCAGTGGTTAACGAACCCGACTAGGAACCATGAGGTTGTGGGTTTGATCCCTGGCCTTGCTCAGTAGGTTAAGGACCCAGCGTTGCCGTGAACTGTGGTGTAGGTCACAGATGCAGCTCAGATCCCACGTTGCTGTGGCTCTGGCATAGGCCAGCGGCTACAGCTCAGATTTGACCCCCAGCCTGGGAACCTTCATATGCCATGAGAGCAGCCCTAGAAAAGGCAAAAAGACACATATAAATAAATAAATTAATTAATTAATTAAATTTTGCCACCTCTTCTTTTCTCTTTCTCCTTGAAGCCTCAATGGAACTTTTTTTGGTGGGAGGGTATAAGTACAAGAAGTTATAGATTTTATTTTGTAGTTTGGTTTCTAGAGCATTTGTTGTCATAGCAACCATGCCAGGCTAGGGTCAGATCTTCCCGTAAAAAATGCTGGACGCTGCCCTGCTCTGGGTGACTCCTCTCATTTCCTGAGTCTCTGTTTGCTCCAGGTCCTGTGTTTTATCCTGGGACAACTTAGTTGTTAGCAAAGTTTCAAAACTATAAGGACCATTTGTCTAACAGGTCTTCATGCTACAAGTCTTTTTTTTTTCTGGGGCGAACCCAAGGCATATGGAAGTTCCCAGGCTAGGGGATGAATAGGAGCTGTAGCTGCCGGCCTGCATCACAGCCACAGCAATGCAGGATCCTTAACCCACTGCACGAGGCCAGGGATACTAACTGGATTCATTACTGCTGAGCCATAACAGGAACTCCCTATGCTACAAGTCTTAGTCCTTAACATTAATTTTTGTGGTAAATATTTTAGAACTTTAAATTGCTTTCTGTTGATTGTTTTACAAAATTTCTATGCAGCTGACTTTTTAATTGTGACATGCCTTTTCAGTCAGTTTTTTTCCTGTGGTTTTTTGTATATTTTTTGTTCACCTTATTCCTTTGATCTCTGAATTCCGTAGTTAGAGCACAATGAATAGGTTTTTCTTTTTTCTTTTTTTTTTTTTTTTTGCTTTGTATGGATGAACTCATGGCATATGGAGGTTTCCAGGCTAGGGGTATAGTCAGACTACAGCCGCCAGCCTACGCCAGAGCCACAGCAACGCCAGATCCGAGCCGTGTCTGCGACCTACACCACAGCTCACAGCAATGCTGGATCCTTAACCCACTGAGCGAGGCCAGGGATCGAACCCACAACCTCTTGGTTCCTAGTCAGATTCGTTTCCACTGCGCCACGACTGGAATTCCTGTATAGGTTTTTCATAAACCCTTTGTCCTCAGGAGGAACAAGGGCCAAGTCGCAGGTGTAACTCTGCTTTCACTATTTTCAAATCCCAGAGGACATCCTTAGGGCTTCATTCTTTCCCTCCATGAACAGCTCTCCCTCCCCTCCTGGGTTCTCACTTCCCCTTTTATTGTCTGTTCCTCACAACTCTAGAGCTAGTCAATGGAGTCCCTTTCGCACCTCAGGTAACCCTCTCCTGGAGATTCAGCCGGACTCTTTGCCCCCTCCCTTTCTGTTCCTCAGTAGTGACCAATAAAGTGGCTTCCAACTTTGCAAGGTGGGGGTAGGGGAGAGTTATGTCAAGGGCCACTCTATGAGGTGAAATAACCTGTGTTCAAAATGATCCTGAAATGTGCTTTGGAAGAGATGAAATTCACACACACATATTACTGGTTGTTCACTTCCTGGCGAGAGAAAAATCACTGTTTCTTCAGTTGAATAGCCGAGAAAGGTTTAGACATGAGGCATGCAGCCAGAAACCTTGCAACATTCCAAAATGCTTATGTTTAAACAATAAAATTACAGTCTGTCTGTCAACCATACCAGGAGAGGGATGCAACAAACTGACAATTGAAATGACATAATTTAAATGAGCCTCTGATTCTACACTAGTGTCTATGAGCAAAATGATCTCTTGATAATCATTTACAATAAAGCTTGAGGTTTGGTGGTCCAATCCGTGTATCTACGGATTTCCATCATCTTTTTAGTTTTGGGCCTCACCTGCAGCATGTGGACGTTCTCGGGCCAGGAATCAGAACCTGTGCCATGGCAGTGACCCAAGCTGCTACAGTGACAAGCCTGGATCCTTAACTCAGTGAACCGTAAGAGAACTCCTCTTTCATCTTTAAGAAAGGGATTTGCTAACCTCTATATCATAGGATGGAATCAGCAGGTTTTTGTGCTTCTGAGGTGAGACAGGCGCTCTCTGACAACTCTAAGCCACCTGCGCTCCCCACCTGTTCAGGGATTTTAAAGAATTAAGTGGTGGATCTAGTGCATTTTCTAATAGGCCTGGACATCCCAGCTATTTATCAGCTGTCCAGGAGTCTGTTCTCAGGATGACAGGGGTTGGGAAATTTTTTCCTTAGGCAGCTACTTCAACGTCCTCAAGTTGCAAACACACCTGCACATCCTTCACCACCACCTGTTTCCCACGGGCTCTAAAGGCTCGGAAGACAAGCCCAGAGCACCGCATGATTTCATGTCTGGAGGACTCTAGCGAGGCCAGAAGTGCAGAGATAGTACAGAGCCTCAGCCACCTTCCCTGAAGTTCGCCAGAGCCACCACCTAGCGTCACCGGAGCAGCTACTCTTCAAGCCTTATCCACGGGGAAGTTGCCTAGATCCCATAGTGCAGCTCGGTGGAGAGATTAGACCTAGGAGCCATTGGGTCAGATGAAATATTTCTGGTTTGACTCTTTATTACAGACATTCTTTTCAACATTTGCTTATTATTGTTATTATTATTATTTTGCTTTTCAGGGCCTCACCTGTGGCATATGGAAGTTCCCAGACTAGGGGTCACATTGGAGCTGCAGCTGTCAGTGTGTATCACAGCCACAGCAATGTGGCATCCGAGCTGTGTCTGCAGCCTACACCACAGCTCACGGCAACATCAGATCCTTTACCCACTGAACAAGGCCAGGGATTGAACCTGCGTCCTCATGATACTAGTCGGGTTCGTTTCCACTGCGCCGCAACAGGAACTCTCAATGCTTGCTTTTTATTCCCTTCTCGTTGCTGTCCCTCTCCCCACCTCAAACAGTGCTCCAGGAGGAGCTGAAGTTGTCTTTCTGGAATCAGGCAGTGAACTGCGAGTCTTAAGGCTTCAGTTTCAAGGGCTAAACCTCTTGAGCAGGGAACGGGCATCTGGAGAAAGGGAGGGTTGAGATTCTAGGAAGCATGTGGGAAGGAGGAGCAGCTTCTCATCCTGCAACCTCCTCACATAGTCTTTCCCATGAATAAGGACTGTTAGACTGACTGGATCTTGAAAAGGCCCCATTCACCATTCACTTTTTTTTTTTTTTTTTTTTTTACTTTTTAGGGCTACACCCGCAGCATATGGAAGCTCCCAGGCTAGGGGTCTAATCGGAGCTGTAGCCGCTGGCCTGCACCGCAGCTCTCAGCAATGCCAGATCCTTAACCCACTGAGTGAGGCCAGGGATCGAACCCACAACCTCGTGGTTCCTAGTCAGATTCATTTTGGATTTGTTTCCACTGAGGCACGATGGGCACTCCTTTTTTTTTTTTTTTTTTTTTTTTTTAAATGGCTTCTGTACTGAACGAATACCACAGAGAAACCAACAAAATGCTGGGTTGGCTATTACCTTTAAAGGGCATTCTAAGTAGAGTACCATATTATTCAAGACTAAAGTGATATGTTCATCTAAAGACTCCAGGGAAATGTCAGGCACAAACAATCAGGACCAGAGAAGACTGGCACGCTTTTTTCTGTGCCAGAAAAGACTGTGCAACTTTTCTGTTAACTCTGCAATAAAAAGTGCATTAAAAATAAAAACGGTCAAGGACCAGCAAATGAAAAGTCGTTTTCTACTTTTGGTGTGAGAATTTGGTAGTGGTGGTGTGCAGGTATGGGGGGGTGGGGTTAGCAATGTTCCCTTGAAGTCATTGTAACCTTTAGGAGCTTAATGCCTAGGGAGATAATATTAAATTTTTATGCGTGTAAGATTTCATTTTTAATATTTATAGATTTTTTTAAAAAATTGGAGACCTTTAAAATTAGTCTTTATGTCAGTATGACCATGTATTTACTCTCTCCTATTGCAGGCATCTGTGGACAATATTGAAGACTGAATGGGATTCCTATTGTTTTCTCCTCTGTTAGTTTCTTTTGCTTTCCCCTGGACAAGCTTCCTATGGCATAGAGTTTTCCACCAGCCCCCACCAAAATTTATTCAGCTCCCATCCCCATAAACGAGGACATAGAATTGATAAGATTTCTACACTGAAAGTTTTGCCATTCTCAGCAGGACTTACAGTCTGCTGTGATTATTCATGCAGTGTGTTAAACTTGTGTACCCCCCCCCCCAAGTGCTCCTACACTTATTTTTATAGATGCCACTGGGCTTCCACTGTGTCTCGTTAATGGCTATTGCACATAATTCAAGACGTTGTAGTTTTTTATTTCTCGTGAAAAACAAAACTGTGTCTTATAAAGCTATAGTTCTGTGGTTTAAAAATTGGGGAAATGGAATATTATTGAAAAAAAAATCCAAGGGAAAGAGAGTTTATGCAAATGATAATGGTTTTGCCATTAAGACAAAATGGGATGAAGATCTATAAATTTCCTTTCTCTTACGATGAAAGGTTAATGGTTCCCATTTGACAGATGCCAACCTATGAAACAGATTTTGTGACTCATGTTGGAAGTCATTAATTGAGGTCTTATAATGGGGGCACCTTGACTACTGTAATATTAGCACCTCATTCCTTAGGCTCTTATTATATGTCAGGTGCTGCACTGATTCTAGTATCACTATAAAAATCTCAGGATGAAGTTACTATTAGCTCTGTTTTACAGAACAAGAACCTTATACTTAAAATATTATAGAACTAGGAAGTGGCAGAGCCAGATTCAAATCCAAGTCTGTATCTGGGTATCTGCCGCCTCCATAACATCTCCTCCTGGATGTCTATGAAACATATGTAATTTGTTGTGCAAGCCGCAAACAACCCAACCTACCATTATAATTATCTGGACCCCCGATTTAGTCTCTTATCACCCTGATTCCATTCCTACCACATCAGGATTAAATTCTCTGATTTTAAGGTCATTGCCCAGTCCTAGAACTTGTTTTCTTATCCAATTTCTTGTCCTGGATTGAAATTTTTAGAAAATGTACACGCAAACAGTACTTTTTGACACACAGGCACTTACAAATGTCATAATAAAGTTTCTATAGACAATTTGTAATAAATTGTCACGCTCAGATTGGTATGCCAATTACACCTTTATTGCTTTCTATCCCCAAATCACCCTTCGTTCCCCTTTGACCCTCCTGCAAAGGAGATAACCCTTAAAGGAACTCCTTTGAGCACGTTGTTTCCGGGGCGATGTTGAGCTCCCTGGGGATGAGGCACTGGAGGGACATTGCAGGAGGAGGGGCTTCTCATGGTGTTTTTAGAGGCCATGCTTTTGGTCACTGGTGTGGGTGACAGAGGACAACCTGTGATGCTCAGCCCCAGGAGGGTACACAGGAGAGAATGTATGGTCTCTTCATGAACGCACAGATCTGGGCTGACTGCAGATAACCTGCCTACAGGCCCCTGCCCACAGCGGTGCCCCGACTCCTTCTGCATGCTGGGTTGCCTGCTCTTGAGCTATGGGTCACTGAGCCCAGAGGATGCCTTCCTGTTTGTCAGGTGACTGTGTACCATCTGTAGCCTGGAGGACCCAGTGATGGTCTCTGTCCCACAGTGATGGGTTGTTCTCCAGTGAGCTCTGAACAGAGCCTCGGGGAGGGAGCCCACTTTTCATGTTGGTTCTTCCTTGATTACTCTCTCTCAGCAGGAGGTATCTGTTAGAGGTCTCTCTACCTCTTCTAGTTTCTTCTTACCATAACTTACTTTTTCCTATTAAACTTTCCCTGTGTGGATGGCTATGTGGTTTGGCTCTTGGAGGGCAAACGGGAAGCAGATAATGTGAATTAGCAAATGATAACGTTTCCATAATTGCCCATATTCCTCAGCCACTCCCCATGCTGCTGTGGAACTCTACATGCCTTTAGCTTTGTTTTGTTGTTATTTAGAAAAGTTACAGTGAGGTTTCACTTTTCTCCTAAAATTTCAGTGGAATCAGTTTCAAAAAGAAATGAATTCTGATAGAAGATTAGTGGAGTAAAAATTGACATCTTCTGTTATTATTTTAGCATCTTTAGTAATGATTTTCTTGAGAGAGACTCCTTTCAGATAATGGAAAGCATGGTGAAGCTTTCCTTTTAAGCAGACAATATAAAAAGTTGATAGACAATTTGGATGATGCAGGTCAAATATGAAATAACTTAGCAGCTACTTCCTTTAAGTGAAAAGCTGGGCAATGACCTTAAAATCAGAGAATTTAATCCTGATGTGGTAGGAATGGAATCAGGGTGATAAGATAGGAGGCTAAATTGGGGATCCAGATCATTAGAATGGTAGGTCGGGTTGTTTGCAGCTTGCACAATAAATTACACATGTTTCATAGACATCCAGGAGATGTTATGGAGGCGGTAGATACCCAGATACAGAACTCAAGGGAAAGCTCATGACTGAAGCTTATAAATTGGAGGTCATCATATATAGAGTTTAAAGTTATGAAATTGAATTGTATTACTGCGGGAGAGAGTTTAGATAAATAATTCACATAGAAGAATGGCACAGAACTGTGGGAAATTCTTAACATTTAGACATCAAGCATAGGAGTTAGAACCTGCAAGGAAGAGAAAGTAGCATTAGCCTGGAAATGAGGGGGAGGAAATCAATAGGCAGAGAGACCATTGTCATGAGAAAGAAAACTTTCCAGAACGAGGAAGAAACCAACGATGCTGATACTGCCAGGACAACAATATCCTAAGGTCAGAAGCATGAATATCTGTTGACATTTTCTCCTAAAAATTGTTGCCAAAAGGGAAGATAAGCGCAGAGGGCATTTATGATGGAAGATACTAGAATGTTTGTGTGCAGTTAGGAATAATTCAAAGGAAGGGAGGGTATTGAGACTTGAGAAACAGGGCAGAATTGAGGAGGAGAATTGCTGGAGAAGAGGAAATCTATGAGAAAAAGATCAAGGGTGGCTGCCAGAGAGAGTCAGGAACACCTTCTAACATAAGAGAGGCAGAAATTAAGAGCAGAAGAAGGTGGTGAGATGCTAAGGTGTGAGAGAGAATTATCATTTATGGTTGTATCTATTTTCTTGACAAGTAGGAGGCAAGAGTCTTGGGGGAAGAGTTTTATGGAAAGAAAGAAACAAAATAATCACTCTGTAAATTGAGAAGCAAACTTTAGAAGCATGAATGTGTGTGTGTGTGTGTGTGTGTGAATAATGTGTACATTTTAACAATTCTAGTTGCTTGGTTCCCTGGGCAGAGCAGGTGATGAGTCTGTTTAACAAGATTATATTTTCCCGATGAATGAAATGGAGAGATCAGTGGAGTTAAAGGTATTTTGAAGGGAGGATTATAATAATGGGAGTGAAACTGCCTGGGGACAGGGGCTGGCAGAGTCAATAAACTTGAGATCTTTGAAGATGAAGAATTGCTGAAGTAGGAGTATTCCTTTGAGCTGAAAGGGTGGAAGTGGTTTTCCAACAGCTGGATCCTTGAAATTGAGATGTCAGAAGTGATTTCGATAGTGACAAGGCCAAAGGTATGGTAATAGCAGTAAAAGGTTGAGCTGGGATGAAAGAAAAGCCCTGAAAAGATGAGGTGATCCAGGGACCCAAAGGCCAAGCTGTTGAATATACTGAAATAAATTTTCAGTAAGATACAGAAACACAGTCTGAATTTGTTTCGTTTGTTGGGTGGGATGTTATGCTTCCTGGGAAGAGGATGGAGAGGTTCTTACATTTTCCAGGCAGATGTAGGATGGCATGCAGACCAAGAGACCAAGAACTATGAACTGGAACAGCATCATGAAGCAGGGTGATGATGAGACAGGCGTGGGTCATTGACTGCTGGTTTTTTGTTTGTTTGTTTGTTTTGCATTGAAACAGCACATTCAGAAGTCTCTGTTATATAAATGCCATGCTAAAGGACAAAACCCAAAAAGCATTTTTGTTCACCACCAATTCACCAATTTGTTTCTACCAGAGGCTTTCTGGTGGAGTTTTAAAAAAAGAACCACCAAAACAAAAACCAAAAACCTACGTCTTTGGAAAGTCTCTCTTAAGCACCACACAATGGCGATTTTTGTTTTTTAGGAACCAATGTGTTCAAACTGACGCAGGGTGATTGAGGAGCTTGGGAACTTATTTCTGCAACTGGGGTCCTTGGCTGGTTTCCACATGAGAAGAAATGACACCAGCTTCTCACTGTACATTTTCCTTAGAGATGAATAAAATGATAAACTACAAAAACACAGCCATTCAAGTATTGAGTTTGCCGTGAAAACATAGCATGTTGACAGGCTGGCCTTCAAGTCCCTTGGCTCCAGTCAGGCATCTCCAAGATGTAGGGGTTGCAACTGATGACAAGATGATAAGCTTTATTTGTTGTTGCTGCTCTTTTTTCCCCTCTGAGCTAAGGACGGTCCTGGGTCATTCTGTTCTTGTTGTTTCAAGCTTCTTTCTTCATGGCTTGCAGAAATCCACCCCTTCCTTTTCTGTAAAGGAGAAACCTTTGTCAAGGGTTGGCTGACAGGGAAAAAAATTAATCATGTCACTGAGGTGCTGCTCGTCAACATGATGATATAATCTCTGTTGCTATTTTGGGTGCCGCTTTTAGGGATCCCAGAAATTTAGTTTCTCTAACTCTTTTTTAGCATTCAGTATGTTTACCTAAGGAGACCTTTGCAAATTCAACAAATTCCCAAACAGTGCAAGTCTGTGACATATATTTTGAGGAACAGAATCTTAATGATCCCACTCTTAAAGATGTCCTTAGTTTGCCTAAAGTCACCTCTGTATATTGTAACCATTTTGTGTTGTCCCACGTCACATGTAACTAATGTAAAAAACTCTCAAACGTGATCATTTGACACCATAATCAAATACGTAGAATGGATATAAAAAATTGTACTCTATCCTGAAGTTCCTGTCGTGGCGCAGTGGTTAATGAATCTGACTAGGAACCATGAGGTTGCGGGTTGGATCCCTAGCCTTGCTCAGTGGGTTAAGGATCCAGTATTGCAGTGAGCTGTGGTGTAGGTCACAGACAAGGCTCAGATCCCACATGACTGTGGTGTTGGCCAGCAGCTGCAACTCTGATTTTACCCCTAGCCTGGGAACCTCCATATGCTGTGGGAGTGGACCTAGAAATAGCAAAAAAAAAAAAATAGAAGGACCTCTACTGGGAAAAGCTAGGTGACTCCCAGGTACAAGTGCTAACCTCCCACAAGGAAAAGGTGTGGAGAGGTAACTGTTGTTACATAGAGTGTATCTTGCCTTTTTTTAAAAAAACTAGAGTATAGTTGATTTACAGTGTTGTATCAATTTCTGCTGCACAGCATAGTGACTCAGTCATACACACACACATGTACATACACATACACACACACACACACACACACACACACACACACACACATATATATATACATTCTTTTTCTCATACTATCTTCCATCATGTTCTGTCCCAAGAGATTGGATATAGTTCCCTGTGCTGTACAGTAGGACCTCATTGCTTATCCATTCTAAATGTAATAGTTTTTAATTCACCTGAAAGGTAAGTCACCGCTATCTTTGATATCATTCTGATTTACTCCGGTATCCAATCCAGCACCAAGTCCTACAGATTTTACTTCAGAGGTAGTCTTCAAATCCTTCTCCTCTTCAGTACCTTTATCACCACTCCTGCAATGCAAGTTATCCACAGTATCCTCCTAGGATGCTAGGGAACTCTATCTTAGTTGTTCTAGTCCCTTCTCTATTTAGCATCCAAAATAATCTTTAAAAAAATAGGTCTGATTTTTTTCATGTCCTTGATTATAACCCTTTGTTTGTTTCCTATATCTCTCTGAATAAGAGGAAGTTTCTTTAACATGACAGAGGGGCTTCCTATGAATTGTCATCTGTAACTTTAGCAGCACCGTCTTCCATAACTTACCCCAAATTCTGTGGAGCCAACCTTGGCTTCCTACAACATCATGCTTATTATTTCTGCCTCGGGGCCTTTGCTCAAGCTATTCTGTCTGTCCCGAATAATCTCCTTTCTCTTATCTAATTAATTCCTCTTCATTCTTACGTCGTTGAAGCTTTTTTGTCTCCAGAAAAGCGCCCCCCCCATGACCACTCACATAAACACACACATGCCAAGGCTGAACACTCACATAAACACGCACATGCCAAGGCTGAACAAAATTCTCTTTGCTTGACTACTGTACAGAATGGTGTTGACTGTGTTAAAATATTTATGTGACGTTTTTGAGATTATCTGATAGATACTGCTTTTCTACCCCCGGAGTATGGTTCCTGAAGGTAATGAACGTATTTCTTTCACTTTTTTTTTTTAATCCAAAGCTTTTCAAAGTGCCTGGCACTCA
The DNA here is from genome assembly GCF_054392235.1 of Sus scrofa. Lineage (NCBI taxonomy): Eukaryota > Metazoa > Chordata > Mammalia > Artiodactyla > Suidae > Sus > Sus scrofa. Next base: position 51,557,384 of record NC_139389.1, read on the forward strand.
GAACTCAGTAAAATATTATACTCTATTATCTGCCACATTTTTATTTGCCTTCTCTTGAATTCTTAGGTTACCAAGTCCTGGAATGATTGGCAGGTACTTACTTTCATAGCCACAGGTGTAGTTCCTACTACAATTAATCAACAACTGTCTATTGAGCTCTAATTATGTTCAAATGATCGCATTAATACCTGAGGGTATCTGAAGGCTATATGGTTTCTGTAAGTTGTATTTTGACCAGCAGTTTATCAAGATGAGAGGGAGAGGAGAGAGAATAATATCAGATGAGACCCCGAACCACAAAAAGAATAAATATGTGCCATGGCAGCAAATAAACCATTCTGCTTAGGATAGAAAGTTCACATAAGTAAATAAGTTTGTCAATGGATAGTTGGCCAATCTGGATAAAATATTTCTTGATAAAGCCCATCAATTCTGAATCCATTTCTTTCCCTAACATTTTGAATATCTATTTCCATGGAGTTACTTATAAGACCTTTGCTATAGACAAATCTTTATATATATCTAAAGGAGCAGCATCTACATAGGTCAGTATATGTTGTTAAGGTAGTTTCTGCATAAAGATCAAATGGGTCATTGGTGATGTGGTCCCAACCTGGGCCACCAGCAGATGTAGTGAATCTTGGTACCAAAGATGTTAGAAAAGTTGAAAGATCACAAGGGAGAAGTATATAAAATTTCCAGGGTCTTTCTGGGAGAAGAGAGGGGTTTTTCACTCTAGAAATTCTGTGAAGGGGACTAAAAGTTAAGGATTTTTAAATCTTCAGGCTGGTATTGAAGCTTGAGTTACAAGTTAAAATTAACCATGCTTTTGCTGGGCTTATGTTGAGAGAAATCCCATGTGAATTCCTTGGTTCAATGCAGCACCCAGAATAATTTGTTAAGTGTTATTTCCTCTGTGTTAGCAAACATAATTTTATAAACTAGAATTTTTACATTCTCAAGTCTGAAACCAGCGGACAGTGAATAAGTTGTGAATTAGGAGAAAGCACCAGGATTTAAGAGAGGGAAATGCAACTCCATTGTTAGCGAAAATCCAGAGAGGCCAATATGTATTTAACTCATATTTAGACTTCCATGTTTGAAAAAGAACTTTCCTCTAGATTGAAAAATCTTGTTAGAATTTTGATATTTTTTATTTTAAAAGAGCAGTTCCACTTTCGGCATATCATATGGACTTTTTTTTTTCTCCTGTGAGAAGGAAATAGAAATCTGTATTATGAAAAGTAGGAAATGAAAAACATGTGATTTCCAGGTCTAGATCATTTCTCATACTAGAGACCATCCTGCACTGTAAATTTGTCTTTGATATTGACTCCAAGAGTCATTTTCTTCAAGTGTAAACATTTAAGAATCATTGTATGTGGCGTATGCTAAATTCCTAGAATATAGTCAAACAGATTTACATGCAAAATGAAAATCTTCTATCACCTTATAAAACCCCAGATATGATCTTTAGGGTACCTGAATTTTAGTCTCATCATATATGAGAATAATAGTGTTTATACTTTGAGATGAAATGAGGCAATGACAGCATTAGCTGGTAGAGCGCTGGTGCTTGATAAATAATAACTGTTGTTGGTGCTTTTATTGTAGTACGAATATTTATATTCAGAGATTATAGATTATATTCCAGATTGTTATGTGTGACTCCAATGTGCCCCTTTGATGAAAAAGTACTTCAATAGAGGTGTCTACTAAAAATAAACAGAAGTATCTATGCTACTTCAAGAACACGTGGAAGGCTTCATTGTTTTTGTCTGACCATCTGTTCATTCAACTTCCACAATAATGATTTGGAGATCCACCCTCTCATCCCATGGTCAATTCATGACGTTTGAATAGGTTTTCCACTGCCGTTGCAGGGATATGGTATGAAATAACCCAAGCCTGGGCCTGTTACCATGTTTTATTTTCTTTAGCTACAGCGACTGACTTAGACTTGGCTCTTAGACTAATCAGAGCCAATGAGATGAAATCAAGCTTTTGTAGGAATTGATAAGAGGGAAATTCTTGCTCTTTCCCTAGAATTTGGAACCAGAAAGACATGGTTGGGAGGTACTGCAGTTATTTTGCATCTACTTAGGTTTCTTGTCTGAGATAAAGCCAGCATGGAAAAGAGCAGACATAGGACTCCAAAAGAAAAACAGAAACAAAGCAAAACCAAACAGAAACCCATAACTCATTGTTTAAACAGTTGATCAAGGCATGGGTTAAACATGTTGTCTGGATTGTAAGGAATAGATGAAAAAACCAGGCAATGGACCTGAGTTCCTTAAACCATGATACAAGAGAGAAAAAATATGTTACCCCCTTGAAAGTTGTGGGTTAAGAGCCATAACTTGGAAGAGTGTCACTGGTGGTGAGCCTGGTTCCTCTTCAATAATTTTAAAGTAAAATGGAAGAAGGGGTGTTTGTTGCTGCTGTTTGAGTGCTTTTAACAGCTAATTGGAAAGAACACTTTATTAATTAGGGAATATAATGTTGAACCATTATTTTTGGTTATATGAAATATTTTATTTATAATCTTTCAACTCATGAAATCTCATAGATGCAAACAAAACTAAACTTACAGAGTAAAAGGCAATCGGCTCTGTCCAGCATCCACAGATGGTTTTAGTAGATATTTTTATACAGGGGTCATCTTAAATATGGGGCCTAGAAGTAACCTTGCAGAACCTAAAATATTCATAAGTAGAGATGCTTCTCTAGGAAGGCATTAACATTCATAGCAAGAAGAGGCTTTTAAAATAGGCACTTTGTTGGATTTTTTTTGTTGTTGTTGTTCAGTCAAAGCAATGGATGAGAAAAGTACCAGTTCAAAGTCACGGAAATATGAGGCAAAAGGCAATTACTCTTGGATCAAAGAATCAAATGATCACAGAATGAATTTACTAGCTATTTTCTTTAGGTCCTGCATTATAAAAATAAACTTCTGAGAACAGGGGAAAATTTTGAGTTTTGAATTCAAATTATTCTTTCCCCGACCTCTTATCATCATTAAAGTTTATATTTATAAGGTTGATCACACACAGTTTTCAAAGAAGAGGACTCAAAGATTATCACATAGCTATATGACAAAGTTTTTTTAGCTCACGATTGAAGCGGAATATACGTAAAGAGAAGTGAGGATATCGTAAATGTATATCTTGCTGAATTTTCACAACTGAACATGTCCCTGAAATCAGCTCTGGTGAAGAAACAAATGATTGCCAAAAGTCCAGAATCTCTTCTTATCCTCTATTCTGCTATCCCTGACGTCTAAAACATATATTAGGTTTTACCCTTTCTATACTTTATCTCATTTGAGTCATATTGTATATTCTCTCTGTGTCTGGCTTCTTTGGCTCAACATTGTCTGTAAGATCCATCCATAGTATTGGGTATGTGGCTAATTCCACCAGGAATATTACCAGTGGTGCTGCTATAAACATGAGAATGTATTTTTTGGTGGGCAGATATATGAATTTCTGTTGGGTGTTACCTAAGGAGAGAAATTGCTGGATCATATGATTGCTTGAGTAAATAATGAGCAAGTAGTGGGACCAATTTATAGTCATACCAAGAGTTCTAGTTGCTACACTTTCTCACCAACTCGTGGTATTTTCCATTGTTTAAACTTTTAGCTATTCTGATGTGTAATGTGTGGTAGTACCTTGTGATTTTAACTTGCATTTCCCTGATGAGTACATTTTTATTTGTTTATTGGTTCTTTGGCCATCATCTTTTATGAAGCGTCAGTTTATAGAGTGACAGTATTTTTATAATACTAAAGCTGAGAGAGCCTATAATGTTTGAAATTAGGGTTTTATTTTCAAATGGAAGCTCAAGGCTCCTTTCACACGTGTCTCTTTCTGCTTCAGAGGGTATAACATCTGATATAGGAAAGTCTTTTTTGTTTCTTGGTGCTCAGCATAGGAATTTGCATGTGCTGAGGGAAAGACTGAAGTTCTGCTTCGAGGAAAAGTTATTCTTTTGAAATTTCTCTTAATATTTATTCCTCTGAAGTCCTCTCTCTTTCCTGAAATTAGTTTGCATGAGAGAGAAGTATAAAACTACCTCCCTTCTTTCTCTTCCATATTATGTGATGATGTACCATCTTGTTAAAGTTGCCAAATGAATAATCAATCCTCTGGCAGTTTCTTACTTCATCTGCCATTGTTCACCTGTGGTTAGTATATTCAGCTCTTGCTATTGGTGTTGGTATAGTTCCTGACCTCTTGCACGTATTATCTCATTTAATATTCACAATAAGTATACAAGACTTGTATTATTTTCACCTTAGAGATTTTTATAAAATAGAGGCTTAGAGAAGTTATAAACTTGTCCTAAATCACAGACCTGGTTTGAGGTGGGAGCTGAATTCCAAGATAGCTTCAAGGTAGCAAGATCATTGCCTTCTAACTACTCCTTGTCCTTTCTGACTTCCATGGTGTGTAGCTTCTCAGATCATGTCAAACACTACAAATACATGTGCCTTATTTGGGTCTTGCTAAGTCAACTTTGATCTCCATTTTGCTAGACCTATTGGACATTTTTTGCTCTCATCTTTCTTTTTTTATTTTTTAATTAAAGTTTAGTCGATTTACAACATTACGCCAATTTCTGCTGTACAATAAAGTGATCCAGTCATTCCTTTTCTTATGTTATCTTCCATCATGGTCTATCCCAAGAGACTGGATATAGTTGCCTGTGCTGTACAGTAGGACCTCATTGCCTGTACACTCTAAATGTAATAGTTTGCATCTACTAACCCCAAACTCCCCATCTATCCCACTCTCTCCTCCCTCTCCCTTGGCAACCACAAGTCTGTTCTCTATGTCTCTGAGTCTGTTTCTGTTCTGTAAATAGGTTGACTTGTGCCATGCTTTAGATTCTACATATAAGTGATAATAGTATTTGTCTTTCTCTTTCTGATGTAATGTCATGTGGCGGGATAACCTGCAATTGCTGCTCTCTTCTTTCTTTACATCATAGCAGCACTCAGTGTTGTTGGACACTTCCATCTCTTTGAAAACTGCCTTCCTTTAGCATCCATGAAACAATCTACTTTTTCTTGCTTTTTCTGGTGAGAACTTGTCTTCCCTTTGTAGACTTATTTTCCTTCTCAGACTTCCCTAGGCTGGATCACCTCACTGTTGGCTCTCATATCTGCAGGGACTTCCAATTTGGGTGATTGTATGTATTTGGTCAAGAGACACAATTTTAGCCTTGATCTACTCAATACGTTCTATATCCTCTTGGCATAACTTTATTAAGCCACTCTAATGGAATCTGCCCTTGGCTATTTTGCCTCTTCATCCTCCTCTGAGGTTCTTTTCAAATTTGATGAGCTACCTTACTCATTGCTAGGGTCCAGAACTCTCATTTTTTAAGTGACTCACCCTGGGTGTTGGAAAGCACGAGTGGTGCTTAGATTTGGCCCCAGCACTTATTCCAGTTCAGCTGAAGTATAATTTTTCCCCCACATCGATTTGATTTATGATCATTTGTCTCACTCTTGTCAAACAAGAACTCATTTGTTTAAAGTAAAATGATGCTCTGTGCCAGAAGGCAGAAGGTACTCTTGGCAAGTATGTGCTTGCCTCAGCACAAAGTTATGTTTCTTTTATACTCTGTGTATATTTTTAAGATGGGCTCTTATTTAACTTTTACAGTAAACAAAAAGGCAGGAGAAATGGATCAGCATGAGCTAGAATGGATATGCATTTATTATCAAGAGTTAGTGAAAAAGGTTATAGCAGAAAGCAGGGAGAGTTTTATATGCTGAACTCCATTTGGAGGCTCCAGTTGTGACATCGATGCTTTCTTCAAGTACTTCATTGGAGATTGAATTCTTCAGTTTTGTAGATACTTCTTCAGCACAAAGTATCTGAGTACCTGAAAATCATCTTTGACTCACCAGGGGTGGGCTCTATTAGAAAGTGAGTGAGAGGCAGGACATCTGGATCTATGGTAGCTGTACTGAGAAGTATAGGGGAGGAGCCTTGGAGAAAAAGGGGATTACATGTATTAGGATGGTTTGTGTTCTAAGGATGTTATTGAAAATGATTCTCACCCCCTAAAGTACTCCCAGGGAAATAGAAAAGAGGATGGTTGTCTTATCTCAGCAAGAGTAAGCATCTGAACCAAATCTGACATGACATCCTTGGGCTAATGTATAATCCCTGGAAGTGATGCTGCCTACAAACTAAGAATGAGAGGATGAGGGTGTCTTTCCTGTGGACACTGACATGTTCTATTCCACTCATACCTGCTATAGACCAAACATCTCCCCCTTCCCCAAATTCACATGTTGAAGTCTAATCCCCAACATGCTGGTATTTGGAAGTGGGGCCTTTGGGAGGTGATTCGGTCAGGTGGATGAAGTCCTCATGAATGGGATTAGTGCTCTTTCAAAGGAGGCCTCAGAGAGCTCTCTTGCCCCTTCTGCCATATGAGGATGCAGCAAGGAGACAGCCATTGATGAACCCAGAAATGGGCTCTCACCAGACAGCAAACTTGCCAGCAAGCACCTTGATCTTGGATTTGCAGCCTCCAGAACTATGAGGAATTTCTGTGGTTTATAAGCCACCCAAGTCTCTGGTACTCTATTATAGCAGGCTGAATGGACTAAGATATAAGCTTTCCCCGTGGCCTCTTCCTTGTGCCTTAAATCATTTGTTCAATATGTGAAGTCAGATTCATCTACCAGCTTTTATTCTCTGCACATAATTCTATAAGACCATCCTTTACTCAGTGCCAGTATCCTTCCCATGGTTATCACTAGGATGATTGGATATGTTTTCCTAGACCAGTCATAGTCTAAGCCTGAGGTCCCTTTATACCCTTCCCAGTTTAGCTGTTGTCTAATAGAGTATTAGTATTATTTTTTTACTCAAATAACACAGTATGCGTTTGATAGAATTGAAAGGAAATGACAGAACTGGAAAATCCACAGTATCTGACCTAAGACACACGTGCTCTCCATTTGCCATACGCCACTTAGGTTAGACTGCACAAAACCCACAAAAGCGAGTTATACGTGATGTGAGAATCTCTAAGATCTCTTTTATAACCTGATTGTGCCTATCTCCAGTGTTCTCCACACCTAATATTTCCACATTGATCTTTTTGATCTGGTAAGGAATAAAATCTTTGCTATCTTGTAATCTCGTAAGTCCTGTTACAGAGAGAATCGAACACACAACAGCGCTGGTGAGAACTCCGGGAAACGTGTTTCGCACGCACCTGCCAAAAGGAGGGGGCATAGATGGCTGAAAATATCTGAGTTGCCAGTAGATAACTGGCATAGAAATCTTCACGTACTTTTTTGTTTGTTTTTAGTTCAAAAGATTTTATGGGTAACCTCATTGCGTATCCATTCTAAATGTAATAGTTGGCGTCTGCCATCCCCAAACTCTCCGTCCATCGCACTCCCTTCCCCCACCCCCTTGGCAGCCACAAGTCTGATTTACATAGGTTTGAAAATCACACAGAATCGGATGGAAAATAATTTTCATGGTTAATCCATTTTTAGGAAAATTCTCGTCACAAAATGGAAAGATACCCATCAACCTCAAGAGAATGCTTATTCATGAGAAGGGAGGGAGACTTTTAACTTACTTTTATTTCCTGAGAAAGGTTGAGCTCTGAAGCAAACATGTGAAAATGTGAACATTAATAGACTTTGGATGGTGGCTGCATGGTGTTCAACTATGGTTTCCTATAGTTTTCATAGCATTTAAATATTTCATAATTCCTTTGATTTATTGAACAAAGAAACAGCAACACAACGAGGATTGGAAGCAACAAAAATGTGCCTTGTTGAAAGCTTCTAGGCTCAGCCCTAAGGATGCTAAAGAGGCATCTCAGACCAAACAGGATGGTTACAACTCTGTGGTCTGTGCCGTCTACACTATAGCAGCTTTCACGACAGAAGTGAATCATATTGTCAGATCATTGTGCCAGATATTTTCACTAAACATCCTGCTGGTAAATGTTTGTGGTAGCAGTTTTGCACCACGGTTGAGCTTATTTTTATCATCACTTCAAGGACCCATGTTTTGTGAATTCTTTTGTGTGCATTAGTATATGTGGTCTCCTAGCATCACTGTGAGATTGAAAGGGAGGCCATTATATCTCATGATAAAGGCAGCAACCAGGCTCCCTCCTCCCTGGCCACCCTCTGTGCACGTAGAACAAGGGTGAACATTCAGGTATTCTAACTTCTCACAATTCACCAGTTTTTCTCGAACATCCCTTTGCCCTCCTCATGGAATGTCTTCCAACATTGTGACTTTCTTATAAAATTATCTTTCTTTTCTCACCAAGAATATTTCAGACATCTGTTAATATTATGGGATATTTTTCTCTTAAGAGAAATGAAAGCCTCTCTAAGAGCCTCTGTAACTCAGTGATTCCCTGGTTTGCTGTGATTTCCCAGCCTCTGTTCCTTAAGAGACAGCAGGTCATCTTATTATCATTCAATGAGATGCAAGTTGTCAGGAAAAAAAGCACAAAGAAAACATTATGTGTCACAAGGATACATTTCTGGGCAAACACCAGTGCTGTGCAATTTTATTTTTAATGAATGTGACGAATTATATACATAGTAAGTTGTGATTGACTTTTTGTAATTTTGTGAATATTTTCACAGTCACAAATTTAAACTTTAGAAAAAACTTGCAGACATGTTTATATGTGTTGTTGGTCAGAAAATGTCGCCACCACACAACAGGCTAGAATTAAGGGTAAACATTAACAATGGGATAAATAGGTACTGAATCAGAACCTTGCAAAATTTTTTAAAAGTTTTCTGACCTTTGTTTTATGAATTAGAGAAGGCCAGTACATTTTTTCCTCACTTAAGTTTGCCTTCCACGTTCTTGCTCATCCCTTTTTATTTTATTCTATTTATTTTTTTTGCTTTTTAGGGCCGTACCCGAGGCATCTGGAAGTTCCCAGGCTAGGGGTCGAATCAGAGCTACAGCTGCCAGCCTCCACCACAGCCACAGAAATGAGGGATCCGAGCTATGTCTGTGACCTACGCCACAGCTCACGGCAACACCGGATCCTTAACCCACTGAGCAAGGCCAGGGATTGAACCCACATCCTTGTGGATACTAGCGGATTTGTTTCCACTGTGCCACAATGGGAACTCCCAACTTTTTATTTTTAAATAAACTTTGTATATATGAGGTACAACATGATATATATACACATCATGAAATTATAACCACAGTGAAGCTAATTAACATAGCTCATCCTCTCAGGTAGCTACCATGTTCTGTGTGTGATAAGAGCACCTGAAATATACTCTTTTAGCATATTTCCAGTTTTTCAGTACAGCATCATTAACTGTAGTCATCCTACTACACAGTAACCTCTAGATGTATTCATTCTCCATCACTGCCTCTTGGAACTCTCTGACCAGTATCTCTCCGTTTCCCCCACTTCCCCACCTCCAGTAACCTCCATTCTGCGTTTTCTATGTATTTGACTTTTTTAGAGTCCACAGAAGTGAAATTACGGAGATTTTTTTCTTTCTATGTCTGGTTTATTTCCCTTAACATAATGTCCTCCAGATTCATCCATGTGGTTCCCATCTGAAGTAAATATATGAAGATGTCAACATTTTTAGTTTTGTTCTTCATGCGGTATCTCTACAAAATTGTCAAATTTCCTTTCATTTCTTTCGTTAAGATGTCTTTCAATATGATCTCTCCTGATTACACGTGCTAAAGGACTAGTAATGGAGAAATCTTCATGGGAAAAAAAAGCAAAGACTGAAGCAGGGCTGACAACAAACTTTCTTATGCTAATTTGTTCTAAAAAAAAAACAAGTAAGTAAAAGGCATGCAGCAAAATTTAGTTGTAGGAGAAGCGGTTAAAGGTCATGAATAACATTGTGACAACAAAGGAAGAAATGCAAAATCAGTGTACTTATTTTATTAGTGGTCTTTATCTATCATGGCTCCTTCTTGAAGCACATATCATCAGAACTTGCTTTTAAGAAAGCTGTTTCCTTAGGTGATTACATAATTCAGAGAAATAATGCTTGACTGGTCTAGCAAATAAGAATCATTCCTAAAAAGTTTAGGACAGCAAGTGCTATTTCTAGCTTTACTCTGTGGGATAGGCAATTCCTCTAATGAAAACATAGCTTAGTGTCAACTCTCTGTCAAGTAGTTCACACTTAATTATGCAAAAGTTATAGTCTGAAAAAAAATCTAGCTTCTATTTCTATCTTTTCTACCTCATTAGTCTTTTGCCAAACTTGATAACCAACAGCTAGAAAAAAAGTTTCTATTTTTATCTTTGAATGTTTCTTTCTTATACCCATGGAACACAAGAAATGATTATGGAAAGGTTAGCAATATAGTCTGGAGATCTTAAATACTTTACTGTATATGATTTTCACTAATATTTTGTCATAATGTATATGTGTACATATACACATATGCACATTTGCAAGTATTTTCCACACAATTAGTACATATTGTCAAGGACTTGGTCTTTATAAGTCAAAAGTCTTCCAATGGGAAAATGGTCATAATTATTTAGAAGCTAAAATATGGTTTTTCTATTATTTTGTGACTAATTTATGTTGAGCTTGATTTCAGAGTTAGAGTCTCAGCTTCTATAGGGTAGAAACTTTGTCATACCCACCTCTTTTTTAATCCTCCAGAATACCGAGGACATCGTAGAAACTACAGTCTTTTGCTTGATCTGAGTCAGTGTTGTTTATGCTCAGGAGAGACCATATCATCTGTTCTTCCTGCTTGAAGGCTACATCTTTACTTGGAGTAGGAGAGCTTATATTCTCATCTTGGCATTTCTCTGACTGAGACCTTGTTTATTTTCAATTGGTTATTTGAATGAAGCCATATGGGGCACTTCCAACCCTTATATCCTATTATGATACAGTGATGATTTCAAGGATGGTATTGGAATTAGGATTCACAGGTCGATGATCATTGATCAGAATGATACCCATGAGTGTGGAGAAACAAGGAAGAAAACCTATACATAGAGAATATGTGTTTATATGTAGAAAAGACAATGAAGCTGACAGTGCAGACAGTAGAAGAGGTGAAAAGGACCATTTGGCTCTCATCATTCAATGGCCACTTACTGAGAACTTACTCTACATGGGCATTGTGCTGGCTGCTTGAGAAACCAATAAGCCTAATAGTTATGACCATGCCTGAGAGGTTAATTTCACGGTGAGACAGACACAAGAGATAAATAAGTGCATACACCCTGATAGTAAATGTGTAAAAGACATTCTCTTAAGTACCCAGAAAGTGAGTATATCTGAAATGAGGAGTTGTAATAGGAGGAAATCTGTTAGATTGGAGGAAATTGGGAAAAGCAAAGCTCTTCTGAAAAAGAGTTCTTTTAAGCTAATAGCTGTTGGCAGAACCACTTAGGGAGAAACACTGACTGTCACACATATCCTGATGGCTGTCCAGGCTGTGGATCAGCTCCCTTCCAGAGTCCAGATGCCCTCCCTAACATTTTGTCCTCGGAGATGCTTCTCTATCTTAAATCCTCCTTTGACCTTGTCGACGAAAAAAATATACAACCTGAAAGTTGAGAGTTAAATTTTATTTGGGGCAAAATTAGGACTTAAGCCTGGAAGACAGCATCCCAGGTAGCCCTGAGAAACTCTCCAAGGAGGCAAGGGAGGAGCTAAGATATAAACAAAGGGCAGAGACCAGGAACACAAGAGACCTGAGCTCACTGAAATCATTCCTTTGATGTGCACGTCCGCTATCCAGGCCAGTATCCTGAGTTTTCATAGCCTGCAGGACGCACTGGCTCTCACCCTTGGAAGTGACTGCATTCACAGTTGACTGTGACTTTCTTTATCCTTAGCTACAGACAGGGCTGAAATACCACCCAAGGAGGTAAAAAACCAGAATATCAGGATATGATAAAGGTGAGAGGGAGGTGCATGCAGCACACACACATTTTACAAAAGTTTGTGGCTGGTCTCCTGAAGGTCACTACCAGTCCCAAGGAGCAGACATCACCATGAAGGATTTTAGTGTTTTTCTAGATATGAGGAGATGCAAGAATGGGGCACATAAATCTTCTCCTAAAAATATCTGACTATCTGAAGGCCTGTTCTTCCAGTTTTCACAGAGCACAGAGTGCCTCGCTCCTGGTCTTCACCTGAGGCCCACACATGGGGTTGCTGCGGGTTGGGAGCAGCAGTGGCTCATGTTTTACTCTATATAGAGGCTGATGGCAAGTGCCAGACTTCAGCTCACAACCTAAACCAGATGAAATAGATTTCTGCTACTTGAAACCAAAGAACCTTAACTAATACACCGTCAAAAGTTGTGTTGATACCGAGATAGAGATTTATGTAAGCATAAAAATGCATTGTTTTGGACACTGAGCTTCAAGAAATTGACACTAGAGCAGTTATGTTAATGAATTTAAAATCTGTGGAATATGCGTCTGTTTTTTTATAGGCTTATTTTATCAAAGATAGCTCATCTGAAATGTTGATTTTATAGCCAGTCATAAACTTGAAGCATTTTTGGAGGCAGAGAAGACCTGAAGGAAATCGTCTCAATTTAAAGATAAGAAAACAGCAAAAGAACAAAGTCCAAAGATGGGGTCAGACAGTAGAACTCATTTGTAGTATCTCCAGGATGAAACATGGAAGTCTGATTGTCGTTTTAATGCTTTCCTCAAAAATCCTGGTCAGGTCAATCTCTAAAAACTCATAGATGCACCTAAAGAGATTGATGACTTTTTGATCATACCCCTGCTTTTTAGTTGGAAAAACAAGTCTAGCAAATGGGCACCTACTACAACAAAAACAGTTGGGGAAAAATGTGCATGTTGTGATAAGATCTAGCTTGTCATACAACATTGCTGGATTCTAATAACGTTACCTAGATTTCAATTTTTCTCTTCATTGATTAGTACTGCTAGTTAAACTAGAGTTGGATCATGCAGAACTGGGCTTGCCAGCAGTTATTATCTTGACCAACTTTAAATATTTGCTCAATAGCCATGTACTCAGGACATCCTGCTGGATGCCCCCAGGGCCAGATGATGGTATCAAATCGATTCCATCATTCTTTGGCAGCAGTAGCTGAAGGACTTTGAGATCAGAGCAGCAATACCCAGTGCCAAGACCGGGACCAGCTACTCGCTGGCTCCTTTCAAACTCCTTTGAAGGGACAACATAAGAAAACTCCAAGCTCAGGTAAAATGGTTAAATACTAGGTCTCTAGAGAATGTGAACACTTAATAATTCATCACTATAGCAAAGAAAAACCTCAATTTTCCAATTTGCACATACTGGGTAGAATTAATCAAAATAAGATTTAAGAGTATGCTGGTTAGAAATACTCAAACCAGAAAAAAATGATTTTGAATGTTTTGTTGTGCATAATAGAAGATGTCTTATTAAATGGAGTTGTTAATATGTATATCTAAAGGCTAACTCAGTGGGAAGGTAAGTTTCTCAACTACGTTTCAATAGGATCCTTAGTAAGACATCTAAATCAGGGCAATTTGAGGCAAAAATACAGTAAGGAAAGGAAAAAAGGACTTGTTTTCTCAGAGTATAAAACCACAGAAATTGGCACAACGTTGTACATCAACTATATCTTAATAACAACAACAACAAAAACAAGCACCTCTCTTTTCAGCTTGGCACATGTCAAAACACTCACTTTAGTAGGATGTAAACGGGTGATCCCAGTTTAGTGCTCTCTAAATTGAAGAGTTCAGCTTCTAATTTCAGAGCTGTACAGCTGATGATAATGCAATAAACCCTTCTTGTTGCTTGCTTTTGCTGTCTCTATCAAATTTAATAACCTGTTTCTCCTTACACGTTAAGGAATAATATACACAATCATACAGAGACCACAGATAGAAAAATAAAGTCTAATGTCCTTTTCTTGGTTCATGTTCAGGCTCCTCAAGCAGAATGCATGTGCATTGTTATCCATCTGCAAAATAAACTCTTAAGTTTTTCATTTCCATATAATCACATTAGAATGTTATAAGATTAGGAAGTAGCCTTTCTTTTAAAGACCAAATGGTTCAATTGTCCTGGGACCATCCATTATTTGCCTCACATTATTTCCTGACAATGTCAGAATACTTTGTTTCTTCTGAATCGTGGTAATGAAGAAGGCTGAATTACAGCAGTGAAGACAAGGAATCTAGGTATTCATTTTCTGACTATTGAGTTTTAAGAGTTTCTTTATATATTTTGGATAACAACAATTTATCACATTTGTCTCTTGCAAATATTTTTCTCCCAGTCTGTGGCTTATCTTCTAATTCTCTTAATAGTGTATTTTGCCAAGGAGTTCCCATTATGGCTCAGGGGTTAACAAATCTGACTAGCATCCATGAGGACCCAGGTTCGATCCCTGGCCTTGCTCAGTGGGTTAAGGATCCGGCGTTGCCATGAGCTGTGGTGTAGGTCACAGACGTGGCTCAGATCTGGCATCACTGTGGCTGTGGTGTAGGTTGGCAACTACAGGTCCGATTTGACCTCTAGCCTGGAAACTTCCATATGCCACAGGTGCGGCCCTAAAAAAAGCAAGAATAATAATATCTTTTGCCAAGAAGACATTTTTAATTTTATTTATTTATTTATTTATTTATTTATTTATTTATTTATTGTCTCTTTGCCATTTCTTGGGCCACTCCTGTGGCATATAGAAATTTCCAGGCTAGGGGTCGAATCAGAGCTATAGCCGCCAGCCTACGCCAGAGCCACAGCAACGCGGGCTCCGAGCCACATCTACAACCTACACCACAGCTCACGGCAACACTAGATCCTTAACCCACTGAGCAAGGCCAGGGATCGAACCTGCAACCTCATGGTTCCTAGTCAGATTCGTTAACCACTGAGCCATGACGGGAACGCCCCATTTTTAATTTTAATGAAGTCCGGGTTATCAGTTATTTCTTTCATGGATTGTATCTTTGATTTTTATATGTGTAAAGGCATCACCATACACAAGGTCATACAGTTACCCTTCTAGTGTATCTTCTGGAAGTCTTATAGTTTCATGGTTTACATATAGATCTATATTCCATTATGAGCTAATTTTTACCAAGGGAATAAAGTCTATGTTTGGATTCAGTGTTTTTGCCTGTGGATGCCCAGTTATTCCAGAATCATTTGCTGAAGAGTATCTTTGCTCCATTGAATTGTTTTTGCGTTTTTTTTTTTTTTTTCCAAAGGTCAGTTGATTATGTTTACGGGGTCTATTTCTGGACTTTTTATTCTGTTTCATTGATCTGTCTATTTTTTCAATACTGTACTCTCTTGATTACTGTAGCCTTATAATAAGTCTGAAGTTGGAAAACATTCCTTTTATAGACAGAAAATTTTCTTCAGAAGGTATGGGTGGATAAGTGAGATGTTGGGAAAGGAACGGGGTTAAAGAATTGGGATGGAACTAAAGATTCTCATACCAAGTCAAGTAAGCCAGAAAGAAAAAAGCAAATACCATATGATAGCACTTATTTGTGGAATCTAAAATACAGCACAGATGATCCTGTCTACAAAACAGAAACAGATCTTGGCCAAGGAGATCAGACTTGTGGTTCCCAGCGGAGAGAAAGGAAGGAGTGGGATGGCAGTTTAGGGTTTTGGGATGCAAACTGTTATATTTGGAATAGATGGGCAGTGGGGCCAGCACAGTGTGTGACTGGGTCACTTTGTTGTACAGCAGAAATCGAAGAAACATTGTAAACCAATTATGCTTTAATAATAATATAAAGAAAAGAATTGGGATTGGTGTAGTGAAATATGACCTACAAAATTTTTGTCATAGTTTTGTCATCATCCCTGATGTGATGGGGGATTCATGAAGCTGATAATTGCCGCTTTTAAGAGTCTTTTATTTCAAACTCTCTTTAGATTTCAAAAGAAGAATATGTACAAGTACCTGTTTTAGTTGCCATAGGAAAATGATTTAGATTTATACTAGACACTTCTGAAAACATGATTTCTTTCGCTAATCTTGGTTTTTGTAGTTTGCTTAGAGGCACAAAAATGTTGAAAAGATAACAAAGTATTTTGGAATTCTCCTATAAGACACAATAAAATTAAGGTGTTGAAGGAAAGTTTAAAAAGAAGTAAGATCTTCACGATATGCTGGAAATAATATTCTGTTCTAGGGAGAGAAGGATACTATAGAATAAATCATGGATACGTTAGCAAATTCTTTAGGAATTACCTTCCTTTTTATAATAAACATTAATGTTTATATTTAGACACCACTTTGTATAACCTGTTTTTGTCAAAGATAGGATGTCATGATCTCTACTGGAAGTGTATGGAAACAGGTATGGACCATCAGTAAGAGTGGCCAAAGCAGTTAATGCCAACAGATTAAAGTACAGATTAAAAAAATCTCAAACCCTGGAATCCAGGAATGGTTAAGACCTCTGGTGAGCTAGCACCCTTGAGAGTACTCTGTGGAGTTAGGGATGAGCCACAGTTTGTATAAGGAAGCTATTCTAAGGGGACAGTTGGGTTTTAACTGGTTTGTCCACCATCATGAGTTTGTAGTGAGTACCTGGATTGCTCTCTTGATGTAGCTTCTGATGGAAGTGCTAGCAGTGAAGATTGAGATGGAAATATAAAATGGATGTGTCATGCTTTGCTTTCATTTGTTATTTTTATGCAAGGTATGACTTTTTCATTGGCCTGGAGAAAACTATTAATTTCCGCCTTGATAGAGTCTGGTCCTTTCCATTTCTGCTGCCCAGACTATGGGTGTGGAGAGAGGCAGTACCCTTTCCTTTAATTGCATCCCTCAAGAGTGAATGCAGTAGTTTGTGGTAAAACATAGGAAGCTATTTCTCTGAATTAGATGGTGGAAAGATTTTGAAATCCCATTCTGGAGATTGTATGCCTTTTATGTTGAAGTTGTATGAGGCCTTTGCCTGAATGGTATCAAGTTCTTGGTATCATATCATAAGAGTCTCCAAGGAATCCTCTGTAATTACTCTTTGTCTAGAGGCAGTATCTACTGAATGAGGCCACCTAAAAGATATCCAAGTAGAAGGCAATAGTTAGTCAAATTAGAAGGAGGATAAATGGAAGAAAATGTTGGATATTTTGTCTGTTAAAAAAACAAAACAAAACAATAAAACACTACCTTGTTAACTTCTGGGTTGGTAGTTTTTAATGTATCTAGTAAGAGTAGAATTTGTAAATATTTCTGCTTTTTAGTTACCTGAAGTGTCCTACAAACAAAGAATTTCACTGGTTTATTAATATATCTCTATTATAAAGGAAGAAATGGTTCAGAGACTAAAATGAAAGACATGATTTCTGAAATCAGTAAGATGAGGAAGAATTTTGAAGAAATGATCTAAATCAACAGGGTAAGAGAGGAAGGCAAGAGAAAATCCCTAGCGATGGTGACGTTGAAATACTAAACCCCTCTTCTTAAACACGGTTTGAATTTTCCAAGAAACCAGGGGTTTACTTCCTGTCTAAAGGTGACTCTCCCAAAGCCACACATAAAACGGCAGAATGACGTCACTTCACCCTTGCTGCCTTTATTCCTGATGTGTTCACTTCCACCCAGTCTGGAAATGATGGATGTGGATGGCTGTCCACACCCTCTTTGCCGACTCCACACCAGGACCCTACATGTCCACATCATTCCTTGATTCTTGAGATGTGGGGCTCCAGCTCTCCTGGTTTCTGGCAAAGTCACTTCCCAGGGGAAAATCATTTCCAGCAACCTTGCTCAGCTCTCTTCCCCATCACTCCTTCTTTCGAGAGCTCTTTCCTCCAAAGTGATTATCTCCTCTGAGATATAGAAGAACACAGCTCTTTTAGTGGAAAGAAAACAACCCTTCCTACATCTTTTTTTTTTTTTTTTTTTTTTTTTTAATGAGAATTGAAGTCTCCAGTTCATACCTGTCTCTCTAAGGGAAACAGCATTCTGTGTTTCCAGAGTACATGGATATCCCTGTCTCTACAAGAATCGTCTGACCCTTTTGTTGATAAGGAATGGTAGCCCATGGAAAGGCCACACCAAAAACAGCTTTCACATTTCACATCACTTTTTATCTTCTAATGCATGAAATGCTTCAAAATTCTATTTCTTAGGTACATCACGTCTTAACAAGGAGAGCTCCGTGACTGTGTAAATATTGTTGGGAAATATGGGAGCAATGTCAATCCCTTGAAACTAGTACTGTAAATTAGAATATGGTCATGGAATATGTTTTCCGCGAATCAAGAAGATTCTACATGGTAAAAACCCGCTAAGCATCGAATATAGTTTGAAAATATCAATCTAGAAGCATTGTGTGATTTCAAAAGAAGTTGTCTTCGGCAAAACTTGGAGAGCCTCAAAATGTGATCTTTAATAGCACTGCTCACCATCTTTCCTTCAAAGGTCTCTTCATAGTCTTTCATTCCTAAGTGGCATGATCCTGTGTCTCCATGGGCTACCCCTCGTTTGAATCTCCATTTATGTTTTCTGTAGCTGGTCTTCTTTGCTCACAAGTGTTCCTAAGGAAGTTTTCAAATGCTGTCATGATCAGGTAGTAACACCTTTATGAGTAGTGGCTAAGAAACAATTTTGAGAGTCAGTGGAATAATCATAAAATAGAGGACAAATATGAGAGCAAATTTTTAGACTGGGAAAAAGTGTACTGCTTAATGCAAATTCTGTAATGCAGAATAATTAAACTTTTATGAACAAGAAAAGCTCCGATTCCGAAACTTTTACAAAGCTGCACGGGCAATAAGGATACCAGTCCCATCTGGAAACTCCTTCTTTTGCGTGATTAAAATGTTGAATTTTTTTCTTATCTTGTGATGAAACTGTTAGCCCATGTTATTAGCTTATTAGCATTCATGGGAGTGAAAAGAGAATTTGTCCAGGAGTTTATTTAAGTGAAGGACCACAAATTTTAAATATACCTGAGTGTTAATGTAGACTTAAATCCATGAAGGCATAGCCATTACACCAGTGAAAAACTAGGAAATATCTGTTCAGTTTTGTAAGTAGAAAACTTCAAAAAGGGAAGCGTGGCTCTTAAAGTTATTTCATAGTGAAATACGTTTTTATTAAAAACTTTTAAATCACTATTCCACAATATGAAAAACAATTAAATTTATTCCAAAGATTGTTATTTATCTTAAATTCTTACCTGAGAAATCTGGAGGGCATAGTACAGCTTGACTGTCTGTTTGTCAAAAATTGTAGTAATAGAGTTTCTTTACTTGGAGGCCATGATTAAACCAAATACCAATTATGAATCATAACACTTTAAACACAGGTCATGGCTTTTTTTCTTTTGATATGGAAGATACCTTGCGTTAGGCTGGCAGATTTCTTTGAGCAGCTTTTATGGCTGTAATAAATTCACCCAAAACATTGAATTTAAGTTTAAAATATTTCTCCATGTGTTAATTTATTACTTTTGAAATTCATTGGTTATATGGTCCTATCATTTGTCTCATTTACATTTTCAATTATGGAGCAACCCATAAAATTCCCTAAAATTAAGCTTTTGTGCAAAATCTATAATACATATAGACATATACTTATAACTGTTAACTGAATTGCTAAATTTAACATTAAAAGGCAGGCCTGGTAAATTGAAACAGAACTCAAAGGACACCCAGAGGTTTCCTGTTACTCTGACTCAGTCTCACCCTTGCTATACCCTTCTGCTTAGAACAGAAGGATGGGTATTCTGTGAAAACAGGAGACAGTCATTCTACACTATATAAATTAAGGAAGTTTCAAGGATTTAAGCCTCAGGTCTGGTTACTGTCAGTTTTGCATCCTTTATTTATTATTTATTTATTTATTTATTTGTCTTTTGTCTTTTTTAGGGCCGCACCAGCGGCATATGGAGGTTCCCAGGCTAGGGGTCTAATTGGAGCTACAGCTTCCAGCCTATGCCAGAGCCACAGCAATGCCAGATCCAAGCCACATCTTCGAATATACCACAGCTCATGGTGACGCCGGATCCTCAACCCACTGAGCAAGGCCAGGGATCGAACCCACAACCTCATGGTTCCTAGTCGGATTTGTTTCCGATGCACCACAACAGGAACTCCAGTTTTGCATCTTTTAAAAATTAGGCATCAGAGCTATACTATTTAAGAATTTTCAGACTGCTTTTAAAAACTCTGTACACAAAATTGAGCATGAAATAGTTACAGTACAAAATAAATTATGGCTACAGCCAAGGAGATAAATAACGAACATTGTTAATTAAACAAACCAAAAGCATTCAGATCTGTTTAACTTTGAGACTGCTCTCATTCAAAAGCCAGCATGGCAGCACCTTCAACTATCTTTGGACTTCATAGTTGCTGGAGAACAGCGCCAGCAACCAGAGCCATAGAGCCACTTCTGAAGCTGATAAGATCTTAGATTTAGAGAGTTCTTTCTGTGACAAGGTGGGTTAAGAATCAGAATGCTCAGGTCACTGTGGAGGCACATTTTCCATCCAGTATTGCTGCAGCTGTGGCATAGGTTGCAACTGAGCCTCGGATTCAGTCCCTGGCCTGGGAATTTACATATGCTACACGTGCAGCCATAAACAAATAAAAATTTAAAAATTAAGATCTTAGATTTAGGGTTTCTCCACATTTGCTCAGGCTAGAGTTATGGAAACTTAAAATAGAAGCTCTCCTGAGAAAGAGAATTCTCAGCAATGCATGCAAATTACTGTCACCCTCTTCCCAATGAACAAACCCTGAGTGATCTTACCTGCTAAGCCATGGCTTCATTAGCTAAGAAAATCATCTGATCTAAATCAAACCAAATCCAAACAAAGTGAAACTTTACTAGCAACAACAATAAGGGATACATGCAATGCCGTCATGGAAGGGTAAGAAACTGGATTATTTGATGCGTATCATGCTTTTTTTATTTTTCATTTTTGTCTTTTCTAGGGCCGCACCCACAGCATATGGACATTCCCAGGGTAGGGGTCTAATTGGAGCTGTAGACGCCGGCCTCCACCAGAGCCACAGCAACTCGGGATGCGAGCCGCCTCTGAAACCTACACCACAGCTCATGGCAATGCCGGATCCTTAACCCACTGAGCAAGGCCAGGGATCGAACCCGCAACCTCATGGTTACGATTCGTTAACCACTGAGCCATGACGGGAACTCCAACCACGCTTTTTTTAAAAGCACAAATGGATATTGGCTTTGTGAATACAAATTAATGCCCCTTATATTTATGGCCTTACATGTGATGAGTTATCTCTTCAGAATCTCAGTAGGGTCCTTCATTTCTCTGTCCTGACATCGCCACGCTTCACCTGAAGGCAGCCAGTTCCTAGGGGCCCCTTATCTCAGCAGAGTCTTGAGATGTGACGTGAAATGGAGAGATGGCCTCAGAACACCCAAGTTCCTGCCTCTGTTTTGTAGAGCCCTGCACTTTTGGGGGGCAGATTGTGTTTTACTTGAATTATTATCTGAAGAGAACAAAGAATGTGATGAAATGCCAGCTACAGAATGAGAGGATCCATTTTCCTAAAACAAAGTGGGTCAGGAGACGCAAGAGTCCGGGACCCCTGCTGCTCGCATGCCACCCACATCTGTTCACCACATAGAGCCTCCTCATATCCTTAGTGGACTACAAAAGTTCATTGGTCTTGCTGCTGTGAGGGAGGACAGACTCCAAACATAAGGCTTCAAACCACACTCAGAAATGGTCCCCATGCCTAAACCATCTGAGTTGGGTAAAAGGAGTCCCAGCTAGTCAGCATAGAAGAAAGATCCAGCTGGGGGTGGGGGTGGAGCTGGGGAGTGTGCGCCGTGTAAGCCCTGCAGGTCCTGACTGTCTAAGACTAAATTTCCCACCGTCTCAGAGGGACGAGTCCTCGGAATCAGATGGAGTTTGAGTCAATAAAGTACTGTGATGATTCCTGCCTGCACGAGTTGCTTTGATATCATTCAGAGCTTCATTTGAGTATCTCTAAACTTATCCAGATATAGAAAGATATGGATATTGATTTTAGCTATCTATATCAATATGGCTGTAAATGGTATAGTTGTCTTTGCTAATTCTGTAGAGCTGAATAACATCTCTTTAGGAATCAACCTTTATTTTTTTTAAATTAAATGTTTTATTCCTCCCAAATCAGGGGGTTCTAATAACCCTCTTCTTAATTTTTAATATTGTTAATCATGTCACATTTTAGCTCCGATTTGTTTTAAACCCCCTCAACACTGGTCATGACTAATGCCATTTTATTTTACAGCAATGCTTCCGTAGGTTTTTCTTTGTTTACCAGTTTGTTTGCTCAGTACCACTTCCTGTGCCCACTTGTTCCTTCTCAATTTAATTGCCATCTTTTTTGAAAAATCCTTTAGTAGGTCTGAGAGTAGTAAACTTACTTGGGCTTTGCTCAGAAATATCTTTATTTTGCCTTCATTCTTCATGATCGTTTAGCTATGTATAAACTTCTAGGTAAGACGTTGTTTCCATCAAAATATTGACTACATTATTGTGTTCTTCCAGTTTCTGATGTTGCTGTTGAAATCCTCAGTCTGCGTGGTTATTGTCTCTTTTTTGGAAATCTGTCCTCTCTAGTTAAAGATCATCTCTTTGTTCTTATTATCTGTCATTTCCCTGAGGTATGTTCAGGTGTAGATTTATTTTTATTCATATGAGCATTGGGATCAGCCTTTAAATTAAAGGAAGGGCATGTATGCAGTATGACTTTTAGCATCACCTATTATTATTATTATTATTATTTTGCTTTTTAGGGCTATACTCGTGGCATATGGAAATTCCCAGGCTAGGGGTTGAATCGGTGCTGCAGCCGCTGGCCTACACCACAGCCACAGCAGGGCCACATCCTTAACCCACTGAGTGAGTTACCCACATCCTCGTGGGTACTAGTCGAGTTTGTTTCCGATAAGCCACAACGGGAACCCCAGCATCACCTGTTATTGCATATGTGGTTGATTGCTCCAGAGTCCCTGAAAGTATAAAATATTGTGGTTGCCCCAGAAGGCTTCCCACTTGTTTAATTTCTATCCTGGTGTTTTCGTCTCACTCCAGCTGGCTAAGAACATGACGAATGTGCCAGCTTTCCCTGTCTTAAGAATAGCCTGTTTTCCTCAGGCTGATGTGGATTGTGGGGTCCAAAGGACCTGAGCCCTGGAACAAGTCCAGGCATAAACACACCACTCAGTGGCACTAGTCCCAAGTTACCTTCCTGAGTTTTTCTGGTCTTTTTCTTGTGAGTTGTTACATAGAGATTCTGCAGACTGACTTTTTATTAGGTGTACAACATCTCTTTAGGGAAACCCCTGACTTGCATTTTTTTCCTTTTTCATCCAAGTTAAACTAGAACAAACATTTTGGCCAATTTGTCTTGAAAATGGAGCCCAAGCAGAGTGGAAAGAATACTAAGCAAACAATCCTGAAATTTGTTCTTTAGCCGCAGCTCTCTGTGTGCTAAATTTATGATCTTGGTTAAGTTACTTAGCTTTCTGATGATCAGCCTTCAAATCAATAAACTGCAATTTAAAGGTGAGCAATCTTTATTATCTCGTACTGCCATCTATTTTCAAATGTAAACTAAATCCAACCAGAGCAGATTCTTGGGTTCTTGGGTTCTAAATCCAGTGTTCAAGCATAGGCCTACTAATTTTTTTTTTTTTTTTTTTTTTTTTTTGCTTTTAAGGGCCACAGCTGCAGCATATGGAAGTTCCCAGGCTAGGGATCCAGTCAGAGCTGCAGCTGCTGGCCTGCACCACAGCCACAGCAATGCTGGATCTGAGTTGCATCTGTGACTTACCCCACAGGTCATGGTAACGCCAGATCCTTAAGTCATTGAGCAAGGTCAGGGATTGAACCTGCATCCTCATGGTTACTAGTCGGGTTCATTAGCACTTAGCCACAGTGGGAACTCCTAGATGCCTAATCATAACTGAGAGGAAATTTAATTCCTTTTTTTAAGCCTAATATTTATTGTAAATCGATTTGTAGTTTTAAGATTTCTGGTAGTGTTTCAGTGTTCATCATTGCTTGTAGACATATTGCCAGCAGTATTTCCTTACCTACCTAAAGTATGTGTGGGGGGGGACGATTAATGATACCCTTAGATTTGAATGAGAAAGAAATAGAACAGTTATCCAAGAGCACAGCTGGATCTGCATAAAATAATCTATTACTCTAAAAAGATATTTATTATCTCTCTTAAAAATGGACAAACAACTGGATCATAACTACCAAAGAGAAGTGAATGGAAGGGGTTTCAATTCACGTGCATATAAATAAAGTAAAACTTAATTTTTTAATACAACTGAGATATTAAATGTCCTAAAGCATCACCAAAATTATCAAAGCAAGCCACGAGGTTAAAAAAATTTACATTAGACCCCTCCATGGCAGTGAAAGGACCTTTATAGGCTAGTGACTGATACCATAAAGGACTAAGATATAAAATAATTTTAAAAATTCCATTTTATTGGGTGACAAAAATCATAATGCTGAAGTCTCTGAGCATCTTTGAATTACCGTTGCTCTAGTAATTGTTCTTGCACTTTGCATTTGCAAATATCTCACATGACAAACTCCATATATCAATTAATGTCAATGCCAGAGCAAATTAGACAAGGAGAGTCTTTTTGGCAATCTGGCATTGTTGAGCGACTGCTTTCAGAATCATCTTCATTATTCCTGCAACATCTAGCACTTCCTTGAGTAAAACTTTATGTCCTGGGTTACAAATACAGGGGGGCTTTGAATATTGCCTTCCTGTAAAAAATTCTCAGTAGTCTGGATGCTTTCCCAATAAGCCAACTATTTCTTTATTTTTGAACTTACCTTCAAAATATACCTTCACAGCCTGGGAGGCACTATTATTATTGTCTTTAAACAGTGAAGTATAATATTCACATTAAAAATTGCACATATGAATATACAGATCACAAAATCTTCACAAACTCAACTGAATACAGATTGAGGAACATGTTGCCATTCCCACCCTAGGAACGCTCTTCCGAGCTCAATGTTACTATCTGACCCAGACAAGGATAACCAATCTCTAGACTTCTAATGTCCAGGTTTTGTCTATTTTTGTTCTTTATAAAACTAAGTCATACAGTATGTGCTTCTTACCAGCTGATTTTTTTTCATCAAAGTGTCTTTGTTTGCTTTATCCATACACTTGTGCATAGTTGTAAATCATATATTCTCCTTGCTTTATCATAAACTGTATGAATAGACCACACTTATTTTCTGTTGAGCATTTAATTAGTTTCCAGTTTGGGACTCTTCTAAAAAGCACTGCTTAAAATATTCAGTGACTATAGGGAAACATGTTTGGGGGGGCGGTGTATATGAACCGTAGGAAATTGTCATTTTCATCAATCATGAACAATTGAATTGAGTATTACAAATTTCATAGGATACAATCCAATAGTCCAGCCGTGGAATTGTTGGGTCACATTGTAAATGTGTGTTTTTGTGCAGTGGATGCTGTCAAAAAGTTGGCTAAAATTGTGCTAAGCAATGCATAAACTAAATTTGGTGTGCTATTTAAAATAGTTCTACATCTATAATATAAATGTATAATTCTGCATTCATTGATGCATTTCCAAATATATTAACTCGTGTATGCTTTGGTGGTTTCTTCAGTAAACTACATACATACATAGGCTTATTGTGTGTATTTTATTTACCACAAAATTGTCTCGATCCTTTTTTTTGATTTCAGAGGGTTTTTTTTTTTTTTTTATGCCACTGGCTTCTTTTTCATTTTTCTTCCTTACTACACCTTTCCTTTGTGTTCCTACATTCTCATATAAAGCTCTAGGAGGTTGCAATTGGTGGCAGTAAATAAAAATTTATATTGGCTTAGTTGAAGTGTTGACTTTTTTAAATGTTGGAGACTTTTAAGATTCTTTATATTGTGAAAATCACAGGAGAGTAGTGGTCAAGATATCCAAATTAAGAGGGAGAAAAGAGGGGGAAAAGTGAGATATATTATGTCTTTGTAAAAATAATGATAAAGAGTTGCTAGTTTCCCTCAGTGTTTCTTTACTCTCTCATTTCAAAACTTTTCCACCCCTTTAGTATCATGAGTTGGGAAGGCCAAATGAAATAGTTACATATGTGATGAGATAGTGCTTTGGTAGTTGATTCCTATACTGTTGTTATCTATTGTGTATTTTATGTGTTTCCCTGGGCTGTCAGAAGTTTCAGAGTGACAGAGAGGTCCAAAGATTGTACCAAGCTGTATACACACGTGTTAACTTCTAGGGGTTGTATCAATGCTAATGTAGATGATAATTCTCACATCTTTGACAAATTCTAAAAGGGAAACCTACCCAATCGAAAGCATTAACAGTGACATTACAGAATCAGAATTCTTAATCATATATATGCTATAAGTTTCAAAATGATTATTAAAGGGTCATGATACAAATAATTACTGATGTGTTCAGTGTGCTCCCATGTACTTAATATGCCCAGCTAAGACAATGTTTGAGGCCACGTGCAGTCTTTTGTTGTTTGGTGTTATCCTTTGTGATTTCTCTGAGATTTTATTAAATGAAAATTTGAGAAGATGCTTCATTAAACTCAAAGAAAATTATGCATTCGACACCCAGAAGCTTGAAAGTCAAAGAAAACTAATATAAATCTGCTTAAGCAATGAAACAAACCTTTGTGGTTTGGGGGATTTTTTTTTGTCTTTTGTCTTTTGTCTATTTAGGGCCACACCCATGGCATATGGAAGTTCCCAGGCTGGGGGTTGAATCAGAGCTACAGCTGCTGGCCACAGCCACAGTCACAGCAACACCAGAACCGAGCTGCATCTGCGACCTACACCACAGCTCACGGCAATGCCGGATCCTTAGCCCACTGAGCGAGGCCAGGGATGGAATCCATAACCTCATGGTTTCTAGTCGGATTCGTTTCCACTGTGCCACGACGGGAACTCCAAGCCTTTGATTTTTATTTTAACTCCAGTAAACTTTTTGGTGACAGATGTTAAGAGCAGAAAGTTATTAAATTTTAATGGAAGGCAAGATGATTTTGAATATTAAAAATATGGGTCTATAAAGGGAAAAAAATTGCTTACAGGGTAGGAAGCCAAGAAAATCATTTACTTAGCAATGTTGCACCTTCCATCATAAGTATATTTTAAATGTTTCAGTTTTTATTAATCCTCATAGACTTCAAGTTTGTTATAATGATTCATGCAATAAAAATACATAAAACCTCACTCATTCAATTTCATCGAGTTCATTTAAGGGAGAATCTCCAACTATACCGTGAATCTTACCCATTCTGCTTATTAAAACCCTCTCTTTGTAACTTTGATTTCTATTTAAGGGGTTTACAAAATGAATTTTTTGAGGAAAAATGTTAAAATATGTCCCAATTTTAAAACAATTAGCTCTGAAAAAAACTTTAATAGTCACCTTAGTATCTTCTTATGTAAAATGTCATTATATGCTCTATAAAACTACCCTAAAATTACTCTAATTGTAACATCTTCCTGGAGAGTCTTTGATTTCTAAGTAGCAGCATTTTCTCAGATTAACATTGTGTATTTGAAAGAATATTTCTGTATAAGGGGCATAGAGTTAACATGGTAAATAATTAGATATTAAAGATCAGTATGTGTAAGTTTCTCTATTCTTTAAATCTCCACTTCTGGGATCTTTTGTTAATAGGCCATAAGCAAATAACTGTAGGGTGGTGTGGCAAGAACTCCTAGTAACCACAATTTTGTAGAACAGATTCCTTTTTCAAAGAGTATACTTAACTATTTCATACACTTAACTATTTCAGAATTTCGTAGAACAAATTCCTTCTTCAAAGGAATATGCTTAACCATTTCATACACTTAACTATTTCAGAATTTTGTAGAACAAATTCCTTCTTCCTAAATACTTAACTATTTCGTATACTTAACTATTTCAGAAATACTGGTCCTTTTTAAAGTTAAAACAGCATAAAAGCATGGGAAGGATAAAGCAACCACAAAGATAGCAAACCTTTTAATTCCACTTGAGATTATTACGTCACAAAGAAATTAAGGATGGGAACGAGGCATAAAAATGTTATCCTAAACATGATATTTATGTCCTTTTCCTCACCTGTATTCCTATGATTCTTTGTTGTCAGGTAGATTCACCAGTATTGGAAAGGAAATCTCAAATGATTGTCAGGAAAAGGATGGAAAAATGAAATGCATGGGCATGTGCACACAGAGCATCGAGGGCCAAAGATTAGTAAGAATAATGAAAATGCAAAGACGTTGTGTATCCTGTAGGATTGCAGGCAGAAGTGGAATTTGGGAAATGAAAGAACAGAACAGCCATTGCAACTGGATATTTGGGGACTAGAGAGGATATGGAAATAGGAAGAAAAATGACAGTAATGGAAATGTCTATGTGGATTTAGGAAAAACAGGGGGAAATATATTTGAGAATTTTGAAATGCTTTTGATAAGCTTAATAAAACGGCATACAAATTCATTCTTGCCAAATTTTGAAAATAGAATCTAGGCTAGAATTCCTCCCTTGCATATTGGGAAATTTACCTTCTCCTGAATAGTTGACATGGCCTCAAGTCAGAGGTCACTCTCCAGAGAATAGACAAAAGTTTTATTGAGAAATAATACAATAACTCTTCTTTGTTTATAGCAGAATATACTCTCATCTCCTTCACTTGGATAAAAATTTCTTTACTAACTAAAATGAGCAATATGCAGACAGGATTGCTTGAGTAGGGGGAATTTTAATTCTCTCAATGGAAACTTAATCCATCAGAAATTGCCCAGTACTTTTCTGGTTAATTTTTCCTACAGCTCAAGCAGTCCTTTTAGTATCCCATCTCATTCTTTTTCCGTAAATCTCTGCTGTGTTACAAGCCAAGATTTGAGACACCAGAATAGATTGTGGAGAACAGAGGTCATGAAGTCAAAAGACTTGCCATTTGAGGTCAGATCAACAATCAGGTCAGATCAGATCATCAGTTCATTAAATTATGGGACTTTATTTAACAGATATTATTGAGTGACTAATATGAGCCAAGTACAGCTGGCTGCCTGAGAATGCAACAGAAAATAAGATGGAAATGTTTACTGCTTTTATACACTAGGTCTTTTAGCAGAGAAGTCTCATGATTAAGTAATTCAAACAGCATGGTAGGCGTCTTAATATAACAAGTGCAAGGTCTAAGGGGATATTGGCAGAGGGTGAAAAAGTCTCTCGAGAAGTAAAATGGTAAGAGTGGTCAGGAAAAGGAGGTGGATTATACGACAGTTTCGAGCAGAGAGAAGGCCACGTGGACATGCCTAGAAGTAGGAGAGATTTTGATTTAAACGACTGAGACTAAGAGGAAGCAATCCCTGCCTAGGAAGTCCTTACACGGAGCATAAAGCCTATGACACAGCTCTGAGGAGCATAAATGTTCAAGGATGATAAGCAAAAAGTTGGGAGGAAACCAGGGAAAGGTGGTGTTATACTAGAAACAAAAGGGATGTCAAGGAATGAGGATGTGGGTAGATGATATGAAGATGCAGCAGGAAGGAATTCCTGTCTGGTGATGGGACAGTTCCGTATGGTTTTGGTGATGGTGCCAAGAGACTGTACATGGGATAAAAATGCATAAAACCACACACGTACATACAGCTGAAGCCATAAAAACAGAACAAGGTCTGTGGTCTAGTTAATAATATCATTCCAGTGTCAGAATCCTGGTTTTGATATTCTATGAATAAATAAGATGTTACCATTCACAGCAGCTGAGTAGAGTGTGCAAGGAACTCTGTAAGACATTTACGACTTTCCATGAGTCTATAATTAGGTCACATAAAAAGTTAAAAAGATGAGAAGAGAATGTTGGGGGAAAAGAGTGTCGGGAGTAGTGTTCAACAAAGTGAATACAATAAATAACTAAAATAGTTCATTGGATAAACCTTCAAGTAGGTCATTGGTCATCTTTGAAAGAGTAGTTTAAGTGAAAAAGTGGCCTGGAAACAACCAGAAGAATCTGAGAAGAGGTGAGAAAATGTAAACGGTCTGGATAATTTTATTCAAGACAGCTTCATCAAGAGCTGAAGAAAGGAGGCAGAAAGAATATTAAGTTGGGGACTGAATATGGTGAAAGGAAGACATTTTATTTGATTTTCTTTTTTAAGATTTGAAGGTGTGTTTCTCCCTTCTCAGTACTTAATTTCCTCGTCAACATGTAAGAGTGCTTTTTGGGGATATGAATGTTGGCCCCTTGACCTTCATTTTCATTATACTTTTTTCAAATATGTTTTTATCAATTCGATATTATATTTTTAGTAAGCAAAATATTTTAATTTGTATAGGACATAATATATTCTATTTTCTTTCTAATCCTCTAGCTTTACAATTTGGTTTAAATGTCTCCCCTGTATCTAAATGGATCATACATTCCCTTGGATTTCCTGTAGGTTTCTGTAGTTTCCATTTAAGTATTTAATATGTCTGGAATATGTTATTTTGTGCTGAGATAAATTAGTGGTAACTTCAGACTCTGAAAATTTTCTTTACTAAATTTCCTCAATCAATGGCTTTCTTTGAGGCTTTTTTTTTTTTTTTAATATGGAAGGTTTTTTTTTTTTTTTTTTTTTTTTTTAATGGAAGTTCCTAGCCTAAGGGTCGAATCCGAGCTACAGCTGCATGCCTACACCACAGCCACTGCAATGCAGGATCTGAGCCATGCCTGAGACCTACACCACAGCTCATAGCAATGCCAGATCCCTGACCCACTGAGTGAGGTCAGGGATCAAACCCACATCCTCATGGATACGAATTGGATTCGTTTCCACTGCACCACAGTGGGAGCTCCTGAGGCCTATTTTTATAATCGTGGCTGGAAAGCGCAGTGTGGAACCTTTTCAGCAGCTTTCCCTAAAGCCAGAAAAACCAGGCTCTCAACCAAAGAGATACAGACACACATCCTAAGAAGGCACAGCTTCTATTACAAAAATGGTAAAACCTAGTTAGGGGAACACCCTTTTTTCTTTTGTGCCTTTCATTCTTATCATGCCAGATGACTAGGGTGGCAGGAACCATTTTGCAGCCATGAATATACTCATGTCAAGTTCCTTAGCAAACCTGGAAAAACAGAAAGCTAGAAAGGGACTGGTTTCTTACAACATCTGAAAACAACTGCCTCAGTCTCTACTACTGACTTGTAGACTTTTTGCTACATGATTCAGAAAATACCTACAAATGAGTTATTTCTGTTACTTGTGTACAAAAACATTTGTACCTGATACAAGGTCTAGCTCTTTTTTCTTTGGCGTACATACCCAGTTGTGTCAAAATAATGATTATTCCTTTCCTGACTAAATTAAAATGTCATCCTTAATGTTGATTGCTGTCTCTCACACATCAGTGATCTCTTCCTGGAATCTCTTATTCTAATTTCCCCTCTGTCTTTAGGCTAACACCATATCCATTTAATTCCCATAGTCTTATGGTTTTTATAGCAGATGAGAAAGTTTATTCATATAGTCTCCAATTTTATAGTCTCTAGGATTTTCTTGGACAGTTTTTTATATGAACTTTAATCATTTTACAGAATTAAGAACCCACTTGGTTATAGATAAATTTGGGATTACATTAAAATAATTTTGAGAACCCCGATGGACTTCTAATTTTATGATACTAGAATTTGCTCTTAGAAATTAGGTTTTGGGGAGTTCCCGTCGTGGCGCAGTGGTTAACGAATCTGACTAGGAACCATGAGGTTGCGGGTTCGGTCCCTGCGCTTGCTCAGCGGGTTAACGATTCGGTGTTGCATTGCCGTGAGCTGTGGTGTAGGTTGCAGATGCGGCTCAGATCCCATGTTGCTGTGGCTCTGGCGTAGGCTGGAGACTACAGCTCCGATTCGACCCCTAGCCTGGTAACCTCCATATGCCACGGGAGCGGCCCAAGAAATAGCAAAAAGACAAAAAAAAGAAAAAAAAAAGAAATTAGGTTTTGGGTCTTAGAACTCAAAGATGTGTTATCTTTCCATTTAACCTGTTTCTTTTTCTTGATTCTTTGAAATAAATTATTTTCTTCTTGATGTAATTCAGATGCCCTCCTTGTCATATTCAATGTTTGTAATTGTCCATTTTCTGACTAGGTTTTTTCCAGTTCCCTCTGTAAAATGCCCACTCATTAATACAGAGATAAATATTCAGATAAGTTAAAAATGTGTTTGACAGATTCTGTTGTATTTTTTATATATGCTATCATATGGTCAATCCAAAGATAGTTAACTATTGTTTTCAATATGCAACATATATTTTCCTTATTGTTCTCACTGGAAATTCCAACATAATGTTAAATAACAATGATATGCATTCGCATGCTTATTTAGCTTTTCTTTTTTTCTTTTTTGTCTTTTTGTCTTTTCTAGGGCCACAGCTGTGGCATATGGAGGTTCCCAGGCTAGGGATCTAATCAGAGCTCTAGCCACTGGCCTACGCCAGAGCCACAGCAACGTGGGATCCGAGCTGCGTCTGCAACCTACACCACAGCTCATGGCAACATGGGATCCTTAATTCACTGAGCAAAGCCAGGGATTGAACCCACAACCTCATAGTTCCTAGTTGGATTTGTTTCCTCTGCGCCATGACGGGAACTCCTAGCTTTTCATTTTGATTGAAATAACTTTTCTTTAGATCTTGGAATATTTTAAGTTTTTTTTTTTTTAAATAGACATTATTACATGAAAATTAGAATTAAAATGTTTATTATGTTTTTAAATATATCTATTCATATTTCACTTAGACAAACAGGCTGAATTTTGTCAAATTATTTTCAGATCTTTGATAGGATGAATGAGTATTCCTTTATTTTTCAACATCATAAAAGAGAATGAAATGACAATACACAATGCAATAGGAGACTTTGAAAGAGCATGTTAGTACTACTTGGTGGTACTATGGCAACACATTTGAAATACTAGGAAAGAAGTGGGTGATCTTCTAGCAAAAATATAAATTACTGTAATGTTCCCCTAGAACAAGGGCAAATGTTAGAAGTCAGTTATCTCATTGGAGACTGTAAAGATGATTAAAGGTCTCAAATGTAAAAAAAAAAAAAAGAAAAGAAAGAAAGAAAGAAAGAAAAGAAAACACTAGAATCAGAACTATCATATATGAATTCTATCTAATTTTAAAGAACATGTATTTTCATTTCAGAAAAAAAGGAAAGATTTTTAGTCATTTTATAAAGACAGAATACATTTCATAACTAAACCTGATATGCTTATCTAATAACTTCATAATCCAAAATATTAGTATAAAAACAGAATAAATAAAATCTTATTTAGCAAATAGAATGAAATAACGTGGTGAAAAAGAATATCCTGTTAACATATATATGAGTTGTTCTAGGAAAATGAGGAATTACTTAGTCTCTAGAATGCTAGCATAATTCATCATAATTAAAACTGAAGAATTATCTGTAGATTATATGAATAAAGTTAGGTGGAGCCCATGAGCCTTACCAGCATATATAACTGGAGACTTTGCCTCTATCAGACGAACTGTCATATCAGAAGAAATGCCAGTGGTCAGAAAACGATGAGTAGTGATTTGTAGATCAGTGCAAGTACTTCTTTCTCTTAGGAAAGTTCTTACAATGTGCAATGACTGGTGAAATTCAGCCCATTTGAAAGTACAAAGTAGATTTTAAAAATAAATTTGTAACAATTTATATTCTAAATGTAAAATATTTATTTTAAAGTCAAAGAGATTAGGATCTTGAGACTCGGGAATTGAAACCCAGTTCCTCCACTAACAAGTGATGTGAACCTGGACAAATTAACTTGATCTGTCTGACTCAGTTTCAGGTTTGTTTGTTTGTTTGTTTTTCTGTATAAAAATATATATATAGTTCCTGTATCATAGCGTTGTTTGCAAGGGCTAAATAAATTAAGAAATGCTAAGATTCTAGAACAGTGCCTGGCCTGTAGCGAATGAAAACGAATATTAGTATTTCTCCCACCATCACTGTGACCATGAAACCGGTGATTCCCAACTTGTAATCAAGTCTGAGTAGCCTGGTGCACAGAAGGGGCACTCAGCAACTCGCCTAATTTGATGAACAGTATAGCCCTTAAAACATTCAACTTGAGGTTTTCTAAAATGTTCCCATAGTAAATAATGGATCCAGAAGTTCCCGTCATGCCTCAGTGGTTAACAAACCCGACTAGTAACCAAGAGGACGTGGTTTCGATCCCTGGCCTTGCTTAGTGGGGTAAGGATCTGGTGTTGCTGTGAGCTGTGGTATCGGTCGCAGGTGCAGCTCGGATCCTGCGTCGCTGGGGCTCTGGTGTAGGCCTGCAGTTGTAGCTCCGATTGGACCCCTAGCCTGGGAACCTCCATTTACTGTGGGTGTGGCCCTAGAAAAAAGACTGGATCTAATAAATTATATCCTGAAAATATAAAAAAAGAGAAAGAGAGGAAGCTGTTTTCGGAAGAAATAAAAGGTAATTAAACATAAACCCAGTTCATTTTGATTAAATGTCTTGCTGGCATCTAAATCTGCATATCTCTGCCACAAAACTAGTGGTATGGATATCCTGCAAAAGTTGAATTTTTAATGTTGTAATATTTAAGATATTCTTATATTATAATCTCTCTAACATATTCTGATTACCTGCAATATTTGAACTACAGCAACCTAACAGTTTCTCTTTCAGTGTGTCCTTTTTTCCCCCATGAATTAATGTCACGATAAAAGGAGTACACATTTTTTATCTAAATGGAATAATTAGATTAGTGTTTCACTGTAATTAATGATTTTATACTTTTTTTTAAACTGTCAAATAATACTTAATATCCTTAGGGTTACTAATGATAGCAGACATTAAATAAAAAATAGCTGCTTGGACACAGGGAGTTGATATGTTTCCAGATGTTGGAAGTTTCTAGAACCTTGAAGTCAAACGGGATTTGTATAATGTGTGTTAGGAGTTGGTTTTAGAGAGCGATCAATCTTATGCCTACAGTGTTTTCCTCTGGGACATTAAACTTATCACTCACATTATAATTATTCAGGACTAATTCGCCTCTCTCAGTTACATCTTGATCCCTAAACACCATATCCCTTATTTAAAATTTCTCTTTGACATGTCCTAATTCCTTCAGTGCTCTTGCTAATGCTCTAACTTATCATTTACTTCGTTTCTAGTTGTATACATTATTGCTCAACTCTGTTTATATAGTAGCTAGTCAAAGGGATGTGTTAGTAGTACAATCTGCTTTTTTCTAGGTATATTTATATTACCTATCTAGATCTCTATATACCTGTCTCTATGTACTTATTCATATATCTTAAAAAGTGAATTAAAGAAAGGTAATTGAGCCTGTTTGAATTTTAACTCACTCAGGCAGAGCTTGCCTAGAAATTCAGACAGGTAGGACATTCAAAGACTAAGACTTCCTAGGCTGGCACAACTTGTATTATAAAGTATATGAGCAGTTAAAAATCTCATAGCTTAATGGGCACATAGTGTTTGTGGGTGTGTCATATTTATTGAAACTTTTAACATTACTGATGAGTGAGACTAAGGGAGAATAGGAATCTAATCTTGACCCAACACTTATTAACTTTAAGATCATTGTAACATACCTTGGGTATGCCTCAGTTTCCTTATCAGTGTAGTGGAGATACTGATATTATTTGTTTGAGTGTACTTAGGATTAATGAGGTAAAGCCCTTTAATTCCCTGACCTACTCCATATACACAGTAAGCTACAGCTCCTCCTGCCCTGCTTCGTCATTCTCCTCTCCTCCATCTGCTTTCACTTCTTCCAAAAGGATGGTGAAATCGCTTATCTGCTAATACCTAGCTCCTATTCTTTTCTGTTTGTTGTTTTTGACTGTTTATCTCTTTTTATTCTTTTATCATCATTGTAATGCACTCTCAGGAGGAACAGATGATAAATTGTATATTTCAGTCATCCTTTTTGGATGATAAGCTGCTCAAAATAATTTTCCTTTTTTTTTTTTTGCTATTTCTTGGGCCGCTCCTGCGGCATATGGAGGTTCCCAGGCTAGGGGTCGAATCGGAGCTGCAGCCACCAGCCTACCCCAGAGCCACAGCAACTTTGGATCTGAGCCGCGTCTGCAACCTACACCACAGCTCCCAGCAACGCTGGATCATTAACCCCCTGAGCAAGGGCAGGGACCGAACCCGCAACTTCATGGTTCCTAGTCGGATTCGTTAACCACTGCGCCACGACAGGAACTCCGCTCAAAATAATTTTAATGTGACCATATAGATTATTTTGACCTTGGCTAGAGCTATGAATAGTATACATTTAATACTTATAGCACCACCCCCCCAACTGCTATAGGTATTATTTTTCTCATGTGTAGTTAAAACTGGATCTCTAGATGGTTAAATAATTTGATTATTCAACCAAACTAGTAAATTCAAGAATGAAGATTCAAGCCCATGTCTTTATTGTGCAAAGCCCATACTATTGTTTCCTCTCAAACACAGGATACATCCATAGCCTAATCAAAATGCAAGATTATTTCAGCAGTTACCCATAGCAATAAAATGATTTCCCAGAAATACTGCTGCATTTTTTAAACTCATTGTGAAAGGACATCTGTAAACATATAAATAACTTGCACAGTAATGTGAGCCTTTTGTTTATTCCAGATCATCAATGAATTTCCCACTACTAAATCT
The DNA here is from genome assembly GCF_054392235.1 of Sus scrofa. NCBI lineage: Eukaryota > Metazoa > Chordata > Mammalia > Artiodactyla > Suidae > Sus > Sus scrofa. The sequence continues at coordinate 51,594,095 of NC_139389.1, forward strand.
GAGAGTCAATTTTCAGTCTTCATTTTTTTTTTTTTTTTTTTTTTTTTGTCTTTTTGCTGTTTCTTGGACTGCTCCCGCGGCATATGGAGTTTCCCAGGCTAGGGGTCTAATCGGAGCTGTAGCTGCCAGCCTATGCCAGAGCCACAGCAACTCGGGATCCGAGCCGCGTCTGCAACCCTACACCACAGCTCACGGCAACGCCGGATCGTTAATCCACTGAGCAAGGGCAGGGACCGAACCCGCAACCTCATGGTTCCTAGTCGGATTCGTTAACCACTGCGCCACGACCGGAACTCCTCAGTCTTCATTTTTTCTGTCTAAAAGCAACATTTGACACGTTTGAGTATCCCTCCCATCAAGAGATACCTTTGTTAGTTGGGTTCTAAATGACCTCATCCTCTTCATTTTCTTCTTATTTTGCTGATACATGCCCTCAGTCTGTGAAGAACAGAAGCCCTTAGGATTCAGTCTTCAAAATACTTCAAAAATACTTATCTATGCAGAATTCTAATCCCTTTGGATTAAGTATTTTCCCTTTGGATTAAGAAGAAAATAAGTATTTTCTTCTTATTTTGCTGATACATGTCCTCAGTCTGTGAAGAACAGAAGCCCTTAGGATTCAGTCTTCAAAATACTTATCTATGCAGAATTCTAATCCCTTTGGGGACCCATTTAATCTCCAGACATTTCATCCCTTGCTGAAGAGTTACGAATTTATTGCACCAGCCTTGACTGCTCTCCTGAATCCTTACTTCTTCATCCAACTGCCTACATGATGACGTCTCCACCTGTTTCTAATAGAAAGACTGGCTACATCTAGACCTCTCAAACTTACTGTGTTTAAAACCAAACCTTATAATCGAATTCCCTAATGCTGTTTAACTTGCAATTTCCTCTGTTGATTACTAGCAACTCCATCCTCTTTGGGCTCAAGCCCAAAGCTTTCCTTTCTTTTGCCCGCATGCTCAGTTCTCTTCTTTCTCAGTTAACTCTACCTTCAAAATATATCCAGAGCCAACTAGTCATCATCTCCATCACTCCCACCCTGGTTCCAAGCACCATCATCTCTGGCATTAATATTTATGGCAGACTCTCAGATGAACTTCCTCATCCCACCCTTATCTCCATAGAGTCTATTTTCAAAGTATCCCATTAAAATGTACATCAGATTGTGTCCTGCTCCTCCTCAAAAACCCTAATGGCATCCCATTTCTTTCAGAGTAAATGTGAAATCCCAATCCCAATCTCAAGGTATCGTACCTTGACATAACTTAATGCAATTCTTTGACTACTCTCTCAGTTCTACTTCACTGCTTCTTGACTTACAAGGAACACTCCAGTCCTGGAGCTTTGCGCTTCCATTGCCTCGTTGGAATCTTTCCTCCAGAAATCCATGGGACTTCATGCATCTGCTCCTTCAAATCTTTGCTCACCTATCACCTTCTCTTAAGTCCTACCCAGGCCATCCATCCTATTTACAACTGCAGCCTCTCCCACAGCTCTTCCAAATTCCCTTATTTTTCCTTTAAAATTTATATTTTTTTCTATTGAACTATATAATAACATTTTTATGTTTCTTGTCTCTCTAGTCCTTTCCCCTCTTTACCCAGCAAATATATTATCGGTGCTTAGAACATTGCCTATTTTTATAGTAGATTGAATTTAAAAACATCAAATAAATGAATAAACATTATGATGGGATTCTAGAATTTTGATACTGTTATTGACTGGGCCTATTCAGTACAGTGACTTGAAAGATTTTTTCCCCCCCCTCAGGCAAAACCATCCCTAAAACTCCAGGGTCCATACCTCCCACTTTTTCCTTAAAATCATTCTCAAATATTTGTCAATACTAAACATTTCAGTTCCTATGAGAGTGAAGATTCAAGAAAGGCCTTCTGCTAAAGATGGTGAAGTAGTTTCAAAAGAGATAAAGTTGGCATTGTGAAAGACGAAGAGTAAAATAATAGAACAGCCACATTTACAACTGCAGCTGGCTTACAGTTTTGGAAAAATACTAGACAGGACCATTATTTTCCCCTTTCACTTCACACAAAAAGGCTAATGGCTTAGACACATCAAAACAACTCCAAAATAGGTCAAAAAGTGCATTGCCCTTCAAGACCATTCTTTAGCTAAGGCTCCAGCCCTTGGAATTGGCTTTTGAGTTTGCCCCTTTAAGAGGCATTAACATCTGCCTGCCTGATACTCTCCCTCAATCCAGCAGGTGAGCAGGCTTCCTAACAGCAAGCCTTGCTCTAATGAACAGAAGTTATATTCCCCAAGATGTTCATTTGGCAGGGCTATTGGGCTGTTCTCAGCAATTCTCCAAACTTGCATTTCACACTTCTTTAGTTCTGAAGAGGAAAAAGGAAAAACAACTTCAGTGTTTTTCAAAAGCAAAATGGAAACTGTCAGAGCATTAAGTAGCTACAAAATGAATTTCTAAGAGCTCTCTTGCTCTCTTGTTGGGACAAATCATCCCAGATGAGACCACTTTGATTTCTGTACATGGTTAAGTGCTTTCAGCTCTCAGTAAGGTTTGGGCTACCTTTGAAAGTGCTCCTATTTGGGGCTTATTTTTGGTTCAGAGCTATTTTGGAGAACCTGTTTTTACTTGGATGAACTCTGAGAGTTTGATGCAGATAGAAACTAGGTATCTTCCTGATTCTGCTTGATATATTTTAGGTGAATAATTTATGTATGTCTTTAAAATTACTGCTCTATTTAGCCTACATTTCCTCTACATTTCTTTGGGAAATGTTGAGATATCATAATGTTAATTTTCGTGTTTTCTTTGTGAAAATATTGTTATTTAAGTGTCACCAAAATTAGCCTTTATTTCTTAGTTCAGTGGGTAGGTAAAGCTACAACAAGTGAGAAGGAAATTAGTAATACAATCCAGTGTGAGAAGTTTCAAAGTAGAAATACGGGAAAGGAGGAATGAAGAAGTTACTTCTTTTTACATTTTTTTATTAAAGTATAATGGATTTACATTGTTGTGTTAGTGTTAGTTTCAGGTGTACAGCAAAATGATTCATATATATATATATATATATATATTTATTTATTTATTTATTTTCAGATTTTTATTTTCAGGTTATCATAAAATATTGAGTATAGTTCCCTGAGCTATGTAGTAGGTTCTTGTTGATTATCTATTTTATATCTAGTAGTAGTGTGTTTATGTTAAGCCCAAACTGCAAGTTTATCCCCACCCCTTTCCCTTTGGTAACCATAAGTTTCCATGTCTGTGGTTCAATTTCTGTTTTGTATATAAGTTCATTTGTATCTCTCTCTCTCTCTCTCTCTCTCTTTTTTTTTTTTTTTTTGTAGATTCCACATATAAGCAATAACATACGATATACGGAGGCTCCTTTAAAACTAAAAATAGAATTACTACATGATCCAGCAATCCCATTCCTGGACATCTGTCTGGAAAAAAAAAAAACCATAATTCAAAAAGATACATGCACCCCAATGTTCATTGCAGTACTATTTACAATAACCAAGTCATGGAAGTTACCTAAATGTCCACTGACAAATGAATGGATAAAGAAGACGTGATACATATATATGATGGAATATTACTCATCCATGAAAAAGAGTGAAATAATGCCATTTGCAGGAACATGAATGGACCTGGAGATGATCATACCAAGGAAAATAAGCCAGACAGAGAAAGAAGTTACTTCTGTGAAAGCAAAAAATGGTGAGTTACTCAAGTCTCATTATGGAAGTTTAATCAGGAGAAACAGGGGACAGAGAAGTTTAGGCATCTAAGAGAGCGTTAGCCAGGCCTGAGAAACAAAAACAGCATAAGGTACATTTTATTGCACTTCATATTATTGTGCTTTGCAGGTTTGGTGTTTTTTACAAGCTAAAGATTTGGGTCAACTCTGAGGTGAGAAAGTCTACCAGCGCCATTTTTCCAACAGCATTTATTCATTTCATGTCTCTGTGTCACATTTTGGTAATTCTTGCAATATTTCAAACTTTTTTATTATTATATTTGTTGCAGTGATCTGTGATCAGTATTCTTCAATGTTTTGGGCCACCAAAGACCATGCCCAAATAAGATAGTGAATTTTATAAGTGTGCGTGTTCCGACTGCCAACCATTTCCTATCTCTCTCACTCCCCTCAGGCCTCCCTATTCCCTGAGAAGTTATAATGTTGAAATTAGGCCAGTTAATAACCATACAATAGCTTCTAAGTGTTCAAGTGAAAGGAAGAGTCACACATCTCTCATTTTAGATGTCCATGAGCTGTTGGGTATACGTCTTTCACAGTTCTTTCCCTGACCTTGGGTAGTTACTTCTCCTTCATGGTCAATCAGCACTCAGGCAAAAACGCAAGGGGACTCCTTCAGATTTCTAGAACTCTTTCTGTTTGCAGTTCCCCCTCTCTCCCTCCCTTCCTTCTTTCCTTCCTTCCTTTCCAAATGCTAGTCTCTTCAAACTCTCATTCCATCTCCTCAACTTAATGAGATCTCGAGGCTCTGTTTGTGTTTCCTCTGCCTTTTCTGTAGTCTTGAAAATTGCTTCAGGGAAGTATATTGGTGAGTTTATAGGATCCACCTTTGTTCCCTTTCCCCAGGCATCACATCCTAACTGTTCACTATTCAGTGAATGAACAGCGTGGTTTCATACACTGTCCAAGTTTTTTAGTTGTTTAAGCTAGTACGGCAAATCCCGTCCCTGTTACTCCATTTTGGACAGAAGCAGCAATAGACAAAGATGATATTTTTATCTGCCATCTGCCTGATCCTTCTGCCTCATGTCTGAAATTTTCAGGAGTAGGTGAAGAATATGGATGCTATTTACTTGGTCTCATTCAAAGAACTCATGATGTCTTTCAAATTTAGAAAAACAAACATAGATATTTTAAGAAAAATTTTTCATCCTAAAGTTAGTTAAAAATAAGAAAGCATTAGTCACACAGTGATAGTTCAAAATTTGTGAGTGCTGAAACTTACACAGAGAGAAGATAAATATACTTGGTTATTTTTCCTTGATCTACGGAAGATACTTTATGGTTCAAGATAGATGTTTCAAAAATCCTTCTTACTACCCAGAATTATTCAGATTGAGAAAAATATTCTAGAGAAGTCACTATATCTATAAGGTAATATATAAATTTTAACTAAAAGACACCTAGGGAGTTGCTTAAGGGGAGAGATTGTCTATGTCTTAGTAATGTGGCTTATACTTATATGTGATTTTGATGAGGGCACGGTTGGTATTGAAGGGCCTTAGCTAAGAAAGCCTGTCTCTTTTCCACATGGTTTTTTTATCACCCTCTTGTCTCGTGTGAGCCTTCTCACATGGGATCCTAGTTTCCAAGAACAGCGAAAGAGGCAGAACTTCAGTGTGCAACCCTCTTCAGGTCTTCGTTTGTGTCAATATTTCTGATATTCATTTGCCCCCAAAAGTTACATAGCCAGTGCCAGAGTTGGAGCAGGAAGAAATTATACAACCATGGGGAAAGTTTTAAAATTTTGTGCCCATTTTTACAGTATATCATGTGTCATTCTCTTGTCTCTTCTTTGAAAGTTCTTTAATGATTTATAATCACCTTCAGGATAAAGACTCACTTCTTTAGCATGACCTTCAAGACTATGTCCTTGACACTGACGACTGTACTTTCACATATGGACTAGACTTCAGTTCATTTGTTTATCAGATAAATCAAGCCTGGAGTAAAGAAAGGAAATTTGATTGTAGAAACATTTACCTTCTTAAAGACTATACATGTCCTGGGGGTGAATAATAACCTAATTCACCATAAAACCATATTTATCAAGACTTTTGGAATACAACTTTCAGTGATTCATTTAGCAGTATTCACCAGATCCCAAATTTGGGGTACTTTACATTTGGAGAATATGATAAACAGTAAAATACGATGTTTACTTCTCCAAATCTCAGAAGAAAATACTTTCTGCAGATGCGTGATTGTTCTTATGTCCACTTATCTTGTGGAACCGCTTTGACCTTGGATTATGCATATTCACAATCCCAAATAAAGTCTTCAAATACTTTTATTTATATGATTTCCATTGAATCAATTATTTGAACAATCATAATATGTTGAGCATTGTGTTAAATATACAGCCTGCATTAGTTCACTTATTTTCGTAAAAATCACTGACTCTTAAGTATTGTATACCTCTTTTACAAATGAAAAAACTGAGGATAAAAGATATTATCTGAAGTCATACAAATACTAAGGGATGCTAGGGATGGATTGTAGATCTCATTCTGCAGCCCGTGCTCATAACCACTACATTATAGTACCTTTGCTTGTCCCTTAGGCTGTATCAGATTCCTATAGTTGTGTAACAAGTTACCATAAACTGTTTCCTTGGATTAGAAGTATGGATACAGGTTAGCTTAGTTCTCTGCATCTGGTCTCATAAGACTATAATCAAGTTATTGGCCAATGTGGTCTCAACTGCATTTCAGGGTCCTCTTCAAGTTTATTCAGGTTAATGGTAGATTTCAGGTTCTTGAAGCTATAGAGCTGAGGTCACCACTTTCCTGCTGCCTGTCAGCTCTCTGAAAGGTGAGCCTTCCCTCTGATCTTAGTCATGTGGTTCTCTCATGGCTAAAGTATATGGCCTGCTCTAGCTATCCAACAGCAAAACAAGTGTATAGCAAAAATAGGAGTACAACACAAAGAACATAAATAACTTCTTATTTGTTTTAGTCAGGCTTTTCCTTCAAATAGTTTTGGGCCAAACGCTGTATTTTTAGTATATGGAACTGCTAAGGGATTATGGATCTTTAATATAGATTGATTCCCTTTCTTTGGAGAGCAATGTGACACTACATGTTTACCCATGAATACCACTTCCAGGAAATTTTATTGCAAATGTACTCATGCACATAAATATATATAAAATTACTTTTATTGCTTCCTTAGGATTAATAGTAAGATGGGAAACAACCTAAATATGATTAACAGATAGTATTTAAATAATTTATAGTATAATTATACAATGGCATATTATATATTTGTTAAAAATAACTAAATGAATCGATATACGCTGGTGTGAAAGAAACTTTATAAATTATAAATTGTTAATTAGAAAAGAAAAACCTATGGCATTGAAGACTGCCTATCCTTATAACAATATGGATCGATAGATATGTATACATATACATGTTTTTTAAAAAGATACGTATGGAAAGATGAAAACATACATTTGTATATATAGTGCAATTTCCATAAAGAAGAAATTATTAACAGTTTTTGCTTCTGTGCAGAGGTGACTTTGAGTGGCATTTAGATTTCTCTGTATATCTTTCTTGTTCCATTTATACTCTTCACCGAGTGCACTGGTTACTTTAATTTTCAAATAAAACCATATAGTAAGGGAAATACCACTTTAAAATAAAATGTTTGTTTCAAGAGCATTCAACAGTGCCTGCAGTAGTGAAAAAGGGGAGACTAACTGAAGATATTCATGCTACAAAACAGACCAAAATGCATGGTATAAGGAATGTACGCATAATTCATGATGGGGCTCCAGAGAAAGTAGAAACCATTATCTTGGTTGGAGAAGGAGGGATGACTTTTTGAAGGTGGCTTTTTAAGATGAGTTTTTACACTTTATGACTTAAAGTGAGTGTTTAAGAGATAGGGAAGCAGGCAGAAAGTGGAACAGTGAGGGGGATTGGAGATAATGGAATGAAGTTATGAATTAGGATGCAAAATTCCAGACCATGGTGTTTCCCCCTCTTTAACACTTTAATTTCCCTTTAGAATTATCATTATGGTGGTGATTTTAATTATTAGATTGGTAGGGGCTATTTAGAGGCAGGAGAAGATTTACAATATTATTGTGATGTATCAGACTTTCATATGAGAACTCGAGCTGGCAAATAAGGCTGAACAGGAGAGATATCTAGGGTGAGGAAAGGCTCTAAAATAGACAAAAGGAGCACTGAATGAGGGAGAGGGCTCGGTAATCAAATTGGTTTTGAGTTAAAACCTTGACCTTGGGTTCAGAGATGGGTCCATCTCATTTACCATTCGGTTGGTGCTTTCATAGCTAGCCCTTTGAGACTCGAGCATTGGAGTGAAAGGGAAAATTCAAGCCTCCATATTGGGGTCTATGAAGGGCATGCGGCTCTTCTGCTAACTCAACAATCAGAGAAAATTGCCAATGGGTAGAAGGGTCCCAAGGCCACTGATACAGTTGTTTTCTACTCAATCTGCTGACACTGTTACTGTCATCTTTGTTCAAGTTGTGCTCTGGGGAGTGCTAAGGCAAACGCACAAGCTTCTGGAATTCATTGCAACCTAAGTAAGCACACAAATGCTGAGTACGTTCCTGTGTGACACAGGGGAAATGGGAGACATAGTCTGTGACTTCCTCTAAAAGCTGCAAATGGAATCAACTCCAACATAAACTTAGGAGGATGCTGCTCCTACAGAGATTGGCTTTGTGAATAATTAACTGGGAAACTGTAGCAACAGAAAGAGTCTACTGCTGCTAATTCAGAAAAGGATACTTGAAAAAAAAATGATACCTTCAAGCATACACTCAGTAACTAGGATAGTTAAAATATATCCTGTGCTTGGTTTAAGATATGACAAAATTCTTTATGGAAAGTTTTGTAAATATTTTAGATTAGTTGTTTTCGTGTAATTAATCTTGTCCAAAAAGGCTATTCACTATATGATATTAATTACTTCAAGATATGAACTTCACAAATTACATTCCAAAGTTTCAGTGGTGGTAAGTTTGGTAAATCTTGGCTGAAATTCCATAGAGTTACACAATTCTGTTTTTTATTTAGTCTCCAGCCACCTTTTCCTCCTGAGGCTGGCATATAAATTGGGATTTAATTTCTTGCCTTTTAAGAGAAGAGGTTTAAATGCAGTGAAGCAAAACCTCACAGCTCTCTTTAAAACCCGTTTGAAACATTGGTTTAAATTTAAGATCTAATATCACAGCTCTAATAGGTCAAAGATGGCTGTAAATTCTTTGCTACTTTTTGCATTGAGGTAGAGTCTAATTTTCTTTTCTTTGTATCTGTACTGGCTTAGTGACATGCTTGACTAATAGTATGTGACAGAGTGATATTCTTGTGTTACCAAGGTCAGGTTCTAAGAGCTTCCAGGTTCTAGCCAGACCTCTGGGATTACTCTTTCTGAAAGTCTGAGAAGCCGTGTAAGAAATCTAACTGCCCTGAGAGCACCATGCCAGAGAAGCGACAGATAGGTTCTCCAGTTAAGCAGTCATTTTTGCCCAGCCTTCCAGCCATCTTCAGCCACTGAGGTGCCAGATATTTGCATGGCACCATCTTGGACTCTCCAGCCAGTGTATCAACCAGCCGATACCACCAAGTAACTTCCTTCAATACAGAAAAATCACCTGAGCTGTGCTCTGCCTGGATTCTTAACCAACAAAGTCTCGAGATAACACAAATGCTTGTTTTAGGCCACTGAGTTTGGGGATAGTTCGTTACACAGTAGTAGGTAATTTAGAGGATGTTTATAATGTCCATGTGCTTATCACTAGGAGGTCAGCTATGCTAATCACCTGCTGATGTGTGAAGGTGATATGACTGACCAGGTTGCTGAGAAAAGTGATGAAATGAATCAGATGGAGCCGGATATGCTCTTTTTTAATTTCTTCATGTCTGCACCTTTTGGGAACCAAGTATTTTCATATTGTTTACTTTGACTGAAGTCTCTGATATCAGTTACTTCCATATTTATATGAGGAGGTATTTGAGCTTTTCCTATCTTTAAAACTTAAATTCAGTTTAATAGTAAAAGTCATTGTCTCCCAAGAAGGAAGTTTTTTAGAAATTGCCTGAAAAGGAATTCACGGGAAAGTTGTACTCGATAATTATACAAGAGGGGTATTATACACCCTATGCCATGGCACATCACCAACACAGTTGTCATTTTGAGGGGCTTAAGTTCATCTGTGCTGCAATGTCCCACCTCAGTGTGCACTTTTTTTCGTTTTCAGGGTCTTTTCTGATACGTTGGGATGTTGAGGCCCTTGCATGCTAGAAAATTCCAGAAATGCAAGGTTATTATTGCTCCCAAAGATGATCTTTGAACAATTGGGAGTCAAAAATAGGATAAATGTTGCATGCTTCTATCCATCAGGTGAACCGTCCCGGGTGGCACAATTCTCAGAGGTCCTGGCAGAATTAAGGACACATTGCCTACAGCAGAAACCTTGTCATTGTTACCATTTCTTGCTTCCTCTTTCATAGTCTCGCTCATATTCCCTCTCCCTCGCTTTCTTATTTTCACTTTTCTTGGGATCACATCCCAAACAACCTTCCTTCACCCAAGTCCTTGCCCCTGCAGTGTTCTGAGGAGAAATCCAGACTAAGACCACCCTAACCTAACATTGCTTAGAAGATATTTTTTACTCTGTTTATGCTAAAGCCCAGTCCTCCTAGGAATTCAGCATTCAAAGGACTTCCAGTGGAGACATTTTTTCAGGTAAAACGAGAGATTTTCCACATAGTTATTAATAATTCTTCCTGACTTCAAATGACGAGACACCTGCATTTTGAGATTTTGGCTGAGGTAAAGATAGTAATATGCACAGTTAGATTTCAGTTGACCACATTTAAGTCAACTTCATTAACACTTCATTGCCAGTCATTGAAATAAGAAGGCCGAGAGTATATCCATCCTGCTACCATCATCCAAGATGTAGACTGTTGGCTTGGGCTACCACTAAACTTGATACAAATTAGAAGGCAATGCTATTACAGCATCATGATGGGCTTAAGTTAATGCTCATAAAAAAATGTTCCAAAATTTAATTGAAAAAATTAACAGGTAGCAGAGCATTACATAATTATATCAGAGAACATGCACACTAAAAATTGAGCTCCAAAAAAAAAAAAAAAAATGGAGTTCCCGTCGTGGCGCAGTGGTTAACGAATCCGACTAGGAACCATGAGGTTGCGGGTTCGGTCCCTGCCCTTGCTCAGTGGGTTAACGATCCGGCGTTGCCGTGAGCTGTGGTGTAGGTTACAGACGCGGCTTGGATCTCACGTTGCTGTAGCTCTGGCGTAGGCCAGAGGCTACAGCTCCGATCTGACCCCTAGCCTGGGAATCTCCATATGCCGCGGGGAGTGGCCCAAGAAATAGCAAAAAGACAAAAAAAAAAAAAAAAATTGAGCTCCACTTGACTCAATTTCAATGATTTTATTTTGAGCCAAGTGATCAGTAGTCTGATATCCATTCTGGGACCAAATTAAAGTCTCTTCCCTCTTGGTGGTTAGTATACCAACTGACTTAATGACAAGAGGAAGCAGAACAAATATTCTGACACAACAACAATAACAACAACAATAACAAAAAACCACTCAGATGTTGATTTTGTAGCATGCCTCAGCTTAATTAAAAATATAAAAATATGGAAAACATATCTCTTTCTGTGAAGAATAGACAAACACCATCTTACCAATAAACTGCATGAGAAGCCTGCAATTGACTCACAAGCAGAAAACTCCATAGACTGTAAGTATTTTCAAACATGGAAAACTCTTCCATGTACAATATGTATCAGAGCTTCTATAAACATAGAAAAGAGGTTCTGAATTAAGGTTAGAGGTGGTTCTGTATTATCCTTGAAATCTAACCTGCCTAGAATCACACATTCATTCAGTTTGATGAATAGCTGCATCTGAGTGTCTCAAAGATGAACTGTGGAACCTATAAACCCACATTAAAATTCCACTAACCTGGAGTTTCCGTCATGGCACAGTGGTTAACGAATCCGACTAGGAACCATGAGGTTGCAGGTTCGGTCCCTGCCCTTGCTCAGTGGGTTAAGGATCTGGCATTGCCGTGAGCTATGGTGTAGGTTGCAGACACGGCTCGGATCCAGCGTTACTGTGGCTCTGGCGTAGGCTGGTGGCTACAGCTCCTATTCGACCCCTAGCCTGGGAACCTCCATATGCCGCGTGAGAGGCCCAAGAAATGGCAAAAAGACAAAAAAAAAAAAAAAAAAGAAGAAAAAATTCCAGTAACCAAGGAGAAATGAAGAACTCAGCCCACAGTTCCAGAAAGAAGTTGGAAGTGTTTTTATGAATTGTTGACCTTACCTGATACAATGGTCAGTTTTCTTTCATTTATTTATTTATTTATTTATTTTATTACTCAAATGAATTTATCACATCTGTAGTTGTATAATGATCATTCCCATAACCCAAGCACATCCCTCCCACCCCCCAAACTGTCTCCTCCGGAGACCATAAGTTTTTCAATGTCGGTGAGTCAGCATCTGTTCTATGATCAGTTTTCTTATGAGAGCAAAATGTCCCATGACCCTCTGAGAAAGGATCAACTGGAAAATGGTGGAAAAGCAAGTGTATTTTTCCATGTGAATGTGTGTGTGATGGATGGAAGAGATAAGAAGCAGGCTGAGGGAAGGTAGTTTCTATTTGATAAATTATCACAAAGTGCTGGGTGCCGATTTTCAAGAGGAGAGTTTTCCAGAAGAGAATCTGCCTGATGACCAAGTCCAGGGGATTCTGAAGAAAGGCTGCAAGGCAGCACGTCCGCCAGTACACAAAAAGTATAAGGCTGTCATGCCTGAAAAAACATGTTTCTAAATTCTTGCCCTTCTTGTTTTTAATGATCACCCTGTGTTCTGTTTACTGTGCCTGGACTCTTGATTTGGGAATCATTCTTGCTTGCTAAATGTTTGGAAGAATAGCGCTTCATTATCTACACCTAAATTACGTGACTTTTTAGAAAGATTCCTTTTCCTTATAAGAGAATCATAGATAACAATGGTATTTACTACTTGTAGTTTTAGAAGAAATTGTTAAGTTTTATAGGTGTAGTTTGAAACATTTAGAGTTGTTGATTAGTTTGACAAATTGTTTTTCTTTGGCTGATTTATTGATCTATAAAAAGAAAATAGGCGTAAAGGCCTATTGCTGATTGTTAAATATAGGTTAGAAAAACAGGTTGTGGTTGTTGAGTTACTAACCAAGCGCCTGCCCTAAAAACACAATGCATTTGTGGTAAGCACAAAGGTCACGAGAAGTCTTATACCTCTGACATTTGTGGCCAGTGTGATTGATCTATTCGTCCTACCTGGCTATCTTTTAATAGGTTTAGAGCGTATCCTGCCTGGACAATGTGCTTCTTAATCTTTAAACTTGATTGGCCTCTTACTATTCCTACAAGTTATAGTCTTTTCTCCTATTTAAGTCACTGCTGTCCACCAATAAAGTTGAGACTGCGTGAACACTGCTTGAGAGTGTGCATCTCCGTTATTCCCGTACCTGCCGCCTCTCCTCTTCGGAAAAATCCCCTGACCGCCGGGGCTGGACTCTGGCAACAAAGTCCCAAGGACATTACATTCATTACTTTGTATATTTATCAAAACCACACGGAGTTACTTTTACTTATGAGTAAAGAAATCCAGTGAGATTTAGAAACAAAAGTCACAAAGTTGGTACACTCTTGAATCGAGATTCCACCTCGAATATTTTCTAGCTTCTAAGTGCTTACTCTGTGCTACCTCTACTGAAATAGACAAATCAGTTTCTGCATGTCAGATATTTTCACTTGCATGGCACCATTTCCATAAGGCTGCTATTTTTAGCTGCTGCCGTTCTTTCTAAGTTAATGGGCAGTATCTGTGTTCTGAGGAAGTGTATGGAAAAGTGAGCTGGGAGGCAGGCAAGACGGGCTCTTCCTTTTATTCTTAAACTGTTACATTCCCATCTGTCTAATGAGGAAACATTGCAAGGAGAAAATAAAGCAAGAAAGAGGAGAGATTTGAGAGTGTATGGGCAAGAGGGAGGTAAAGATATTCTTTCTGGTCTTCCCCTTCATTGAATTGTAAGTGCCCAAAGTCCCCAAATTTCTTTGTTCAGCACTAGGGAGCTGAGACCATGTTCTGCCAACAAGCTCCTTCTTGTTGTTGACAGATAATGGAGAACATTTATCATGCACTGGGGAAGATGCTCTAGCTAGAGAAACCTTACTAGAAAGACAGGCCATATGAGTTGCTTTTTGCATTTCTCCTCCAATTTACTGCATTTACTGCATGACACGTAAATGTATATGTTACGTATCTACTACACAGCCTTTTGTCAATAAGAATCTGTGTATTTCTGGATTGTTTGCTCAATCTCTTTTTTTCTACATTTTTTAGTTCAAAGATGTTTGATATATAACATTGTATAAATTTAACATGTACTGCATGTTAAGTGATAAATAACATTTATGTATTTTAATATGATTGCCATTCTAGCGAACATTGGCACCTCAATCACAGTACTTCGTCATCCTTTCTCTTTCTGGTTGGAATAACTAAGTTCTGGTCTCTTAACAAGTGTGACGATTGTGGTACAGTATTATTATATATGTTATGTAGATCTCTAAAGCACAGGATAGTGAATATAAAGTCATAAAGACAAAGTAAATGTGCTGCGTGTCTCATTCTCACCACCACCCTAGTAGTCACCATTTCACTCTTTTTACGAATTTGTATTTTTTAGATTCTGCATGTAAGTGATATCATATAACACTTGTTTTTCTTTGACTCATTACACTTACTATGTGTGCTCAAGGTCCATCCGTGTTGTAAAAAATGGCAGGATGTCTTCCTTCTCTTGGCTGAAAAATATGCCATTGTGTTTGTGTATATCACATCCTCTTTATCCATTCATCTGTTGGTGGGCACTTTGATTGTATCCATATCTTGTGAATAATGCTGTAGTAAACATTGGAGTGCCTATATCTCTTCAACATCCTATTTTCATTTTATTTGAGTATATATCCAGAAGTAAATTGCTGGATCACATGGTAGATCTATTTTAAAGTTCTTGAGGGACCTCCATATTGTTTTCCACAGTGGCTACACCAGTTTACATTCCCGCCAACAGTATATATGGGTTTCTTTTTCTCTACATCCTCGCCAAAACTTATCATCTCTTACCTTCCTGGTGATGGCCATTCAAACACAGGTGGGGTAATATATCATGGTTTTGATTTGCATTTCACTGTGCAGTGATGATTTTGAGCATTTTTTCACATACCTGTGGGCCATTTGGATGTCTCCTTGAGAAAAATGTCTGTTTAGTTCCACTCATTTTTGGGTTAGATTTGTTTTAACGTATTTTTGTTCTTTATGTGTTTTGGATATTAACCCCTTATCAACTATACAGTTTGCAAAAAAAAATTCTCCCATTATGAATTGAGTTTTCATTTAGTTAATTTTTCATTTGCTGGGCAGAAGCTTTTAAGTTTGATGTCACATTTGCTGATTTTGCTTTTGGTGTTGGTACGCTTGGTGTCACATCCAAAAAATTGTTGCCAAGACCATTGTTGACGAGCTTCTTCCCTAAGTTGTCTTCTAGGAGTTTTATAGTATCAAGTCTTAAGTTTAAGTCTTTGATCCATTTCAAGTTAATTTTCGTGAGTTTTGTAACTTTGCTCAATCTTAAAAAATGAAAATCTATTATCTGTCTTTCCTCCAACCTGCAGAGCTATATTAGTTATCTGTTGCTACACAAGAAATGACCTTAGCAACCTAACACACAGTTGTTATCTCACAGTATCTGTGGGTCAGGAGTCCAGGTATGGCTAACTGGGTTCTTTGCTTCAGGATATCATACAAGGCTGCAGTCAGGGTGTTGACCAGGGTTTGGGTCCCATCTGAAGACTCAGTTAGGATAGATATACTTCCGACTTCATATGCATTTTGGTAGAATTCAGTTCCTCAAGGGTTCAACTTAGAGCTGTTATGTTCTCAGCTTTTTGTCCAAGGGCTTATCTCTATTCTTTGCTACAGAGGCCTCTTCAGCATAGCAGTTTGCTTCATCAAAATGTTCAAGATGAAGAAAGCCAAGAGTCTCCTAAGATGACAATATAGGACAGGATGTGAGAAGTGTGAAATTATTCATTAATTTTCTCTCTCTCTCTTCTGTCTTTCTCTTCCTCAATCTCAAGATTGGAGAGATCACAAAGGTTGGGACATTCAAAGAATGGTTTAATAGCAGATGGGATTTTTAATATTTTGGCCCTGAAATATGTATAAATGCTGTGTAGATATAAAAAGAAAAGATATGTATTCAACCAGATGCAATGGCAAAGGCAAAAGTACAGTTGTATGTGTTCAAATGGCAGGTTCTAAGGGAAAGAAAAACACCCGGCTACTGGAACAGAGAAACTGTTTGGGGAGGTAGTATTAATAGCCTGTATTTACAGAGAGGTTTCTACATGACAGACCTGATTTAAATACTTTACCTGCATTAACTCATTCTATCTCTGCAGTAACCTTTTGAGAGAGACGATATTAGTATTCCCAGTTGGCAAATGAGAAAAGTGGGTCTTGAGAGTTTAAGTGATTTGGCAAGTTCACACAGCAAGTAACTGAAAGAAATTGGATTCAACCCAGGTATTCCAGCTCCATAACTCAACCTCGCAAAGTAGGTTAAAGCCAGTTTATGTTGTTCTATAAATGCAGAATCTCTGTCAATTCCCCTTTGACTCTGTTAGTTATAATCATATGACCATGAGAGAAGTCACAGAACCTATAGACTTTGTTTCATATTCTTTAGAACAAGGTTGTGTGAGATCATCCTACGGCCCTTCTCCGCATGAAAATTCTATTTTCTAGTGAATTTTAGCACATATCAGGGAATCGTAGAAATATTTTCACAGAAAAGGATCCTGTTCCAAGGAACATTTTAGAAATTATTCTGCCAGGAAGTGCTATGTAGACTGGATTAGTGAAAGGATATAGTCAGAGGACCAGATAGAGGACCATTGCTTTAGCCCTAGCCTTCACAGACTGCCAGTCTGGTAACTAGAAATCTAAAGATATGTGAGGGGTTTCGGAGTTTCCATCATGGCACAGTGGTTAACGAATCCGACTAGGAACCATGAGGTTGCAGGTTCGGTCCCTGCCCTTGCTCAGTGGGTTAAGGATCCGGCGTTGCCGTGAGCTGTGGTGTAGGTTCCAGACGCGGCTCGGATCCCGCGTTGCTGTGGCTCTGGCGTAGGCCAGTGGCTACAGCTCCGATTCGACCCCTAGCCTGGGAACCTCCATATACCGCGGGAGTGGCCCAAAGAAATAGCAAAAAGACCAAATAAATAAATAAATAAATAAATAAAGATATGTGAGGGGCATAACAGAGGGCAAAGCTAAAGGATTTAGTGGGAGGCAATGGTGATATAGAAGGAATCTCATTACCATGGCATCCAGATGTGGGTTTTATTCTTGGGTCAGTCATTTACAGCTGTGATCCCAGGAAAGTTAGTTATAACCTCTAGCTCTATTGAAATGGGGGTGATAAGACAGTGTTTGTTAGGTTGACAAGAGCTATGCTGCAGTAATAAGAAGTCCTCCTATAGCAGGAACTTAAGCAATAAAATGTTATTCTCATTATGCTCAAAGTCTGCTTAGGTTCTGGCTGACTATCCAGGGCAGTTGACCTCTCTAGGGTGTTGAGTGATCCAGGCTCGTTTCATGCATAACTCCACGCCCCATCCCATGACCTCCTAGGAAGCACAGCAGAGAAAGAGAGAGCAGACAGGTTACTCAGGGGCTCAGGTTACTGCCTCCTCTTGCTGGGCACTTCCTCCCACTGTGCACTGGCCAGAAACATATGTTCCTGTGTAATCCAAGGGCCTGAGTAGTGTAGTCTTTCTTTGTGCTCAGGAAGGAGAGGGGAAAAAGATACTGGTAATCATCAGTGAGGTCTACAAAAAACACCCACTTTATTTAACATAGTAACATACCTAACACATCTTAGGGGTCTTGGTGACTGATTTCTCTCACTTCACTCTTATTGACAAAATTGGGTATTATAGGAGTGGAGAATGAAGAAGGGAAAGTGATCCAAGAAAGTACCCTTGAATATTTAAAGATGGCTTTTGCCTTCAGTCTATCCCTCCTTCTCTCTTTCTCTTTCTCTTCCTCTCATGTGCACAGACAACACATGCATACTTACACACACACACACACACACACAGCCTAGTTAGGGAGCACAGTCTTATTCTAAGCACCCTGAATCAACCTAGTCTCCCAAGCTTCAGCTAAATGTCCATGGTTAATAGTTTCTGCAAAAGTGATAAATCCAATGATGTAGTCTCAGATCTGTCCCTAAGTTATTGTTTCTTGGATGTTTTTCTTTGTTTTGGTATTTAGAGAGTCAAAAAACCCAAATTTAAGTCTAGGTCTGCTAAACATCATTTCTGACATTGCAGATCTATGATTCTTAACTAGGGGAAGGTTGGTATTTTAGTGAGATAATTCCTCGTTATGCAGAAATATCTCGTACCTTTCAGGATATTGTCATCTCTCATCACTAGTAGTCTACATTTTTCAAGCCAATTTGTTACTTTTATTGTCTTCAGAGAATTTATGACTATTTTATTGTCCTATTTTTATTGAAGTATAGTTATTATGCTTTTGCCATGATGTCCCATGAGCATTTTCTGGAAATAAACCTTTTGAAAGACAATGTTGTGTAGTCTTATAGCCCAAAAGGCACAGATCGTGCATTAGAAATTACCAGTGGGTTTTTGTGTACTCCCTTTACCCAACTCTATAGTATATTAGCTTCGTGGAAGAAGTATAGACTTTGGTTTTGGGTTCAAATGCTGGCTCAGCTACTTACTAGCTAAATGGATTTGGGAATCGCCACTAACCTTTCTAAATCCTGTTTCTTCCTATTTGTGGAAGAGTGTTTTTCACTTGTCTGGAAATTCCCTATGGAGGCAGTTTGTGATGTTCTTTGATGTATTCTAGGCTGGAGTCTGTCTCATAGTGGGTGCCCAATAAATTTTTATGAATAAATATAGGAATGAGTCACAAACTAAATTTGAGTTTTGAAGGGTGTATGGAGTAGGCCCCCCAATTCCGAATTTGGCAGTGATGGAAATTTCAGTTCTCTATTCATGGAGGCAGCTTCAGTTGCTATAAAGGGACTGAAGTTCATGGGTGATTGCCACCCTGTCACAAGATACTTTTTTTATGACTCTTTTCTTGGAAAAGGAAGCAGCTAAACTCTCTTGAAAGTCATGGCCATAATTTAGTGAAGTCGAATGAGGATGCCTTTTTGGTATGAATATTTCTGAAGGCTTTTGGGCTTATCCCTGACTGATTTGTTTTTTAATGCCCATTGATTGATTAGTCATGGCAACTGTATCCACTGGTCATCTCTAGCTAATTGTTCAACTTTTATCCTTTGATTCATTTGTTTTCTTTTTACAGCAGCACCTGTCGTATATGGACGTTCCCAGGCTGTGGGTAAAATTGGAGCTGCAGCTGCTGGCTTATGCCACAGCAACAGCAACACCAGATCCAAGCCACGTCTGTGACCTACACCACAGCTCATGGCAACGCCAGAATCGTAACCCACTGAGTTTGAGGATTGAACCCACATCCTCATGGAGATTGTATTGAGTTGTTAATCCACTGAGCCATTGGATTTGTGCCAAGCATTGTGGCCACAGTCAGATTTCTCCCAGGACTTTGATCAGTTCTCCTTGGATACCGTCTCAAGTTCCACAGATGGACCTCCGGAGAAATATTTCTCACAGAGCCATTCCCAAAGGTGACTGAGAAGCAAGGCTAACGTCACTACCCTTCTCTCTGTGAAAAACATCTGCCCTGTGATGCTGGGAGCATTGTCAAAGATCTAACATTCAGTCTCCTCTCTCTAGAGTCCTCAGGAGCAAACAGGGGAGGGTTTTTCTTCTAAGATGTCCAGGACCACCTGACCACCCCAGCTGTCCCCTGCCCATAAGGCAGTGGCCCCATGTTAAACAAATTATGCAAAGCAACATTACCACAATCCCATAAAAAGAAAAGAGACATAAACTAGTTGAACGCAAACAGAGCCAATAATAGTAGAGAGTAAACAGACTCTGGACAACATGTGAAGGAGGGTGCATACTGGCTAGGAGAAACATTAGTCGCCTACTATTTTCAAAATGTTTTGAAGATGTAACAGCCACGGCATGTTCCCAGCCATCTGCTCTCATAAACATAAACACACTCATTAACGGGCCTCTGTTGAACTTCAAAATCAACTATTGGAGAGTTTAATAAAAGTCTGCCTTTTATTTTTATGGTACTGTTTTAATTCATCCTCCGGCTTTTGGTTTTCAGTTGTTTTTTTATGCACTCAGTTATGAATGGTAGGTTCACTGTGTTGTAGGTATTTGCGCTTTTGTATGTGACAGTAATAATGAAAATGCTTCGCTGCCAAAAACATATTTGTTCTGCTATGTTCTGACCCAGTAAAGAGGAGATAGTGTCATACACAGCTGTGATCCATGGAGATACTCAGAATATATTCTGGAATTGATGCATAGTCCTCGTGTTGCAAAAAAAAAAACAAAAAACAGCACGAGGGAAGACAGATAAGTCCAAAGGGGGCCATATGTGTTTGCCTGAATATATCCTAATAAGTTTAGCAACATCCCTCTCCAGTAGCTGTAAGCTGGTGACTAAGAAGTAACAGAGGAGGAGTTTTTTTTATATTATAGGCTCTTTTGGGGACAGTTCGTGATTAGGACAATTAGGGCTTGACTGTTCTAAAAGAAGGTATTTAGTATACCTGTGGTTGAGTCAAATTGGCTATAACATGGAATTAAGACTCAAAGAAAGAAGGCTTTCTATTTGTTTCTGGAAGAGCTAAGGAAAAAACTTAACAGAGGCAGAAAAGTAAAAAAAAGAAAGAAACCAAAATTCTCCAAGAACCTAAAAGTTACTGGCATTTGACCAAACTAGAGTAATATTGGGAGAATAGTGATGCTTGGTAGGGACAATTTATGAGTTGAAGATTTCTGAAAATCCCTCTGAAGTCCGTGTTCTTGTTTCTGTAAAGCAGACTTGTGCAAGAGTGAAATAGACTTGAACAAATTTCCCTGGAGGTTTACTGCAGATCAAAATATATGTTTTTTCAATTATCCCCTGGTTCTTAGACACCGATGAAATTTGTATTCAGTTTTAGTCTTGAGGATAAAGAATCCTTAAGAAATGCCATCTAAGTATATCTGAGAATTATAGAAGGAGAATAGACTCGAGCTCATTTAGGAGTGATATATCTTAAGGTATAACAGAGGAACACACTCGGACAGAAATTTGATGAGAAGGAAACTCAGCTCTCATTTAACCATAGGACCATGGGTATAATTAAGGTGGGTACAGTGCCTTGCAATTTACATGGTTCCTGCCCTTATGAGTTATGGCATCTTTACAACCAGCATATAAGGTAGAAAAAAACAGGTTTTATTCTTTTTGTTTCTTTGTTTGTCTTTTTCGAGCCACACCCGCAGCACATGGCAGTTCCCAGGCTAGGGGTCAAGTCAGAGCTGTAGCCGCCAGCCACAGCCACAGCAACGCGGGATCTGAGCCACATCTGTGACCTACACCATAGCTCATGGCAATGCTGGATCCTTAACCCACTGAGCAAGATCAGGGATTGAACCTGCATCCTCATGGATGCTAGTCAGATTCGTTTCTTCTGAGCCATGACAGGAACTCATGACAGGTTTTGTTCGTAACCTTGGGACCCAGAGGCCATATGCAAGGCTAAAGCCTACTTTGTGAGTGCAGTGAAGCCAGTATTTGAACTTAGCTTACCCTTATCCATACCCTGGGATCTTTCCGCCACCCTCTACAGGCATTTCATATAGATTTTTAGGCAGATACTCATTCTGTGAGGCTCAGTGCCTTAGCCGTGTTTGAAAGAAAACACCACGCCACTGTGTGAGGAAACTCCTGAAGCAAAGCCAACCTGTCTCTCCTATTTCAGGCATCAGGTCACTGGTGTCAAATACTGCCTTTGCAGCAACTGGCTGCCTGCTGTAGACTCATATCATGCGTGCAGCTCCGTTATCCACTCTATGTTGAGTTTTTTGCTGAATAGAAAAGAGAGGCTGTTTTAGCACCTAATGGCAATTGCTTTCAATATTAAGGCATCTGTGCAGGCTTTTGCATGGCGTGGTTTAATTTTCACCACCACAGTGGAGCAGTGGAGCTGTCCTCATTGCATAAGGAGGACACCGGTGGGGTGGGCAGAGGCAGGTATTGAGCCCAAGAGCCTCGAGGCCTCTGGTCTCCATAGTTCACCATCACCCAGCAGGCTGCTGATAAATAAGAGCAGTATATTCAAATCAGGGTCCTTCTTCACTGCCTCCTGCAGGTGTCAGGTTCATACTTGCTCCATCTCCGCATTTGTGCTCTTGTTCTGTCCTCTCCTTTCTCTGATATCTCTCTTCTCCTCCCCTCCCCCCATAGAAACCCTACTCACCCTCTAAGGCTCTGTTTAAAATTCCCTCCTTCTCAAATACTTCACTCTGCAGTAATCTGTTGCTTTTTCCTTTAGAAATATAATTGTGTTTTTAATTCATAAATCTAGCTTTAGAGTCTCATTTTTAAAATGTATACTATTTTTACATATTATTGCTTTTTGTTTGTTTTGTTTTACTACTCTTAGTAATCCAAAATAAATCATAGAATCTCTGAAGTTCAAGGTCAGTCCTTTCTGAGTATTGACTGCCTAGCTCAATGCTGAGTGTATCAAGGTCAACAAATGGATGATTATTGTGGAGTCATATGCATGATAAGCCTATTTGAGGAGACATTTCGTAGAATTCCTCACTGTTCTCAATAGATAGAGGTGGCTTAATATTTACTTTTTGAATTAGATTACATGTCTTTTCCAATTGCTTAATACTAGTTTCATGACACTTAGGCAGCTGCCTCAGAGTCTTCATGTAGATGTACTATCAAATTTCACTATGTTATGAATGTTTCATATAATATGGAAATCTATATTAAAAATACTTTGACATAATTTTGGTATGGTAATAAAATCAAGATGATTAAGTATTAATTTTTGTCTTGCTAGGTTGTAAGATGTGGAACAATCATATTCTCCTTTTTAAAAAACTCCCTGTCTCTCCAATTATACAGATTATACTGTTACATCCTCATTGTGCTTACTTAAGGTCTAGCAGGAAAATTAAAAATATACTGTATTCACTTTTATCATAATTATATAGATAGATAAATAGATAAATAAATATCTTTTCTCCCTGCCGCTTTACCCATGAAATCATGCTGAGTCAGAGAAAAGAGAGTCCAAAAAGGCCCATTAGCACATAGTTTTATCCCCTTTGTCACTGTAGGAACCTTCAGTGTAATACATTCGCTAATGTGATGAGGAAATGAGTCAGCACTCTTCCACAGAGAGGAATGTTCCAGGTGTCCTGTTTTTGTTGATTCGCTGTCAGCTTCTATTTGAATTAGACCTTGAACCAAATACAAAACAGAACCATATTTCCCCCCGCCCCCCAATGATTACTTCTAGGATCTTGGGCTGGCTGCTCATCGCTCAGGGCAAAAGAAGGCACATGAAACAAAAAATGACAGGGGGACTCCCCCCCCATCACACACACACACACACACACACACACACACACACACCAAAGCTTGGAGATGGCAGTAATGAACTATTTTAGGGGTGCGAAGTGTAGCAGAACTGAATGATGCAAAGAGAAAAGAGAATTTTTGCAAAGATGCTTTCAGTCCAAGGTCCTAGGCTATGGAATACACTTCCCTGGTGCCCACCCTCTCACTGCCCTACCACAGAGCAAGGTAGAGTCAAGTAGAATCAAACCACGTGTGACAGATTTTATTTCCCAAAGATGCCCCATAGGACAATTTCTAGTCCCACACGCTCTTTGAGATCTTTCTGAATCTCGTGAAGTAGCTGAGACCTCTTTCTCTTCCCAGTGAACCTAAACAGTATTTTTAGCTGTCTCAGCAACAACCAGGCAGCAAAAGTGACGCTGCCTAACTGCCAAGGTTAGATTGTAAAGAGTGATAAGACTTCCCCATAGACCCCATAGTTCTCTCCCTCTTTCTCTCTCACACATAGAGCTTGGTCATCAAGCTGGGTGGAAGTGCTCAGTAGCCCACATGGAGAGACTCAGGTGCAGAGGAGCAGGGGCCCCCTTCGAAAGATAGCATCAGCTGCCAGGCTTCAGAGGAATCCAGCCCTCAGCCTTACCGTCTTCCAGCTGATAGTGGGAAACAGAGAAACTGCCTCTGTTGAGCCTCGTCCACATTCCTGATCCGTAGAAGTGATGGCAAAATAAATGGTTGTGCACGTCCATTACATCTTGGAGTAATTTTTGGAGCCACAGTAAGTGAAAGGGGTTAGGGTACCGGGAGAATACACTGCTGTCGTAATAAAATCCTGCACATGGTCCCCTGAGAGCATATAATAAGGCAGAAGCCGGAATGACCTTGAGGAGAATGTTCATAAAAGCCTAAAGGGCTTCTAAGTGATTGTTAGGAAGAGTCTCATGGTTTTCAAGAAGACTGTCGGGGAGCCTTGATAGTATGGAAATGTTATTGCAAGATGGACGAAAAAAGGACTCTTTGTGTCTAGAGAACCAATGAATCTAGCGAAGGAGAATTTTAGGTAGAATTTACAAAGCGTCTTCTGACTTTTCTCAGTGCCTATGATAAAAGGAGAGCAGAGGGGAGCTAAAAAAAGGAATTGTTCTGTTTTCAGCACAATGTTAGAGGACATATGAAGAAGACAGAACTTGGGTTTGAAAATATATCTTTCTCCTTCCTTCCTCTTCAAGACTCTCGAATTAAGCAAGGGCTTCATAGCAAAGCTAAAAGCTAGGGTGAGACTTGAAAATGCTTTGTGAAGACTGTCGCCAGACCAGTTTCTTTGCTGAACATGCGGCCAGTAAGTAAAACATTGAGAAGCTGAGAATTTATTCACAAGGCAGCCAGGTGAGGAGATGGGAGGCTCAATCTCAGATTAGCCTCCTGCCACATGCGGGGCTTGAGGTATTAAGGAGATAAAGAAGCAGGATGGTTTTAGGTATGGGGAAGGGTGACTGGGAGCAGGGAAGGATGTGGTAATTGGGGCTCTACACAGGCACATCTGGCTTACATGCTTCTTCAGGGGATGCATGTTCAAAAACAGAGGTGCTTAGCATGAGCTGAGGGTGGGGCTTTAAGCCTTCTGATGTCAACATGTCACTCATTGATTGGCTGCCAAGGCCCAGGTTTAGGGTCTGTGGTCCCAGCCAGTCTTAGCCAGTGCAAACTGAACAAAAGCTGACTTCTAGTTATTTTAAAAAGTCCTCATTACGATAGTGACCCATACATCAGAGATGTTATCTGTAGGGGTGATTAAGGAGTCTTGTGATACGTTACCCAGGCTAAGTGAAGCTTGGAGGGTATGCAAGGGAAGACAGAGAGAAAAAAAAGACAACTCAAGTGAGCTTCAGCAGTGAAGACAGTTTACATGCACAGGGGTTTTAACAAGCTCTTCCTTTAGCTATTGTTCTTTAAGACAAGCTCAAGAATTTCTCTCAGTCACCAGCTTCTGTTAACTCTGTGGGGCCTGGTTTAAAAACCTCAGAAAGATATAAGATGGTGCCTGAGAGAACCATCGTGTCAGACACAGACCCTTTAAGGCTTTTCAAAGCATGCCTTGCAGACCCTCTCTGAGAATCAGAGGGCAGAGTCCTACAGCAGCATCACAGGAAACCCAAGGTACAGAAGTAATGAAATGCATCACACGTTGATTTATGACAGACTTCCGTTTGGGTTCAGCAGTAATGGACCTGACTAGTATCCATGAGGATGCAGGTTCGATCCCTGGCCTCGCTTAGTGGGTTAAGGATCCAGCGTTGCTGTGAGCTGTGGTGTAGATTGCAGGCATGGCTCAGATCTGGCATTGCTGTGGCTGTGGCATAGGCCCAGCAGCTGCAGCTCTGATTTCGACCCCTAGCCTGGGAACTTCCATGTGCTACAGGTGTGGCCCTAAAAAGGCAACAACCAACCAACCAACCAATCACATTGATTCGTAAGAAATCTTTACTGTTTTTAAAAGAATTGTATTACCTTTGACTGACAGGGACAGAGATAAAATGAAGAGAGTCCTTATGGCCCCCAAACTTTGATAGTTCAGAAATAGGAGAAAAATACTCACTTCAAACACCGATAATTTTTATGGAAAAGAGAGAATTCCCATTGTGGCTCAGCAGGTTACCAACCTAACTACTATCCATGAGGATGTAGGTTTGATCCCTGGCCTCACTCAGTGAGTTAGGATCCAGCATTGACATGAACGGAGATGCAGGTCACAGATGCAGCCCAGATTCGACCCTAGCCTGGAACTTCCATATGCTGCAGGTGAGGCCCTAAAAAGGAAAATAGAAAAGAAAAGAAAGGATTACACAGGAGTCAAACCTAAGAGCTCAGAAGCAAAGCCCATAGACACTGGAGGACAGAGACTGAGGTTTAAGTAAGAAACTAGCTCTTGGAGTTCCCACCATGATACAATAAGTTAAAAATCCTCCTACTGCCATTCTGGTCACTGTGGTGTGAGTTCAATCCTGGGCCTGGCACAGTGAGTTTAAGGATCTGACATTGCTGCAGCATAGGTCTCAGCTGTGGTTCAGATTCAATCCCTGGCCCATATGCCATGGGTGTGGCCATAACATAAAAAAACTGGCCCTATAGGTATAACTGGATTTCAGATTTGCTATGAACCAAAGATTGCTATGCATTTCACATTTTTTCCTTTCTGTGAACAGAAGCTTCTATACTGGTGACTAGCCAGCGTCACCATCTTAGATCTGTGAGTGACAGGTAGATAACTTGCCTCTTTAGACCTAGACTGCCACAAGTGAGGAACTGTACTTGAAAAACTGCCACCAAGGTTTGTTTTCACCTGAACCTGATCCAGATCACAAAATCTGGGATCTCAAGCCCAAGTCGGATATTGTAATAAGGTCATGTATTGAGCATCTTGAGTTGGGGGTAGGGAGTATATTTTGCTTGTTGGAGGGATGGAGATTCTTGGAACAGATAGTACACAGTGGCAGATTATGTCTGCAGAAATGGCCATGGCAATATTCTAGGGCCACATTCTCTGTCAGAACTTTGCCATTCCCTGTGAAGAAGTAGAGTTTCTTTTTGCTCTGGCTTAATGCAATGCAGCGTAAATGATGCTATGCCATTTCTGAGGCTGGGTCATAAGAGGTGATATGGGTCTGCCTGCTCTTTCCTTGACTTTGCATGCATGTCCTTGGACCCCACAATCATTGTCCCTTTAGAGAAACCATGTGAAGAGTAACAGAGGCTGCTGGGCATCAGGCTATATGTAAACCTCTAGACACAGGAGGGAAGAGCCATGGGATCATTCTAGACATGGGGGTTTGCATCTGACATGGGGGTCTGAGGTCCCAGAGAGAGGGGGACAGAGAGAAACTGTTTCTGCTGTGCCCTGTCCAAAGTAGTGGCCCACCAAACCCCTGAGTATGAAAACTGGTTGTCTCCAGACACTAAGTTTTGGGCAATTTGTTACAAGGCAGTTGTGTGTGGATCACCAAGGAACCTAAAATCCCATATAAGTCATCCATCCATGTAGGATAGAGGGGGTCCAAAAGCCAATGGGCCCACGGTCTTCAATATTCGTGGATTCTTTGAGACAGATTTCTGACACCATTGCTGTCCTCTTGGATGTAGTAAAACTTGGATGCAATAATAGTATTGTTTGTGCTCAAATTTAGGGAATTAGTTTTGTAAAATATGATTAGATTGTGGGCCCAGCTACTACACTTTCTCTGAAAGGGGATATGAAAAACATTTATGATTTAAAGACTGAAAACGGAGAAGTTAAACATTTCAGTCAGGAGTTCCCGTCGTGGCTCAGTGGTTAACGAATCCGACTAGGAACCATGAGGTTGCGGGTTCGATCCCTGCCCTTGCTCAGCGGGTTAAGGATCTGGTGTTGCCATGAGCTGTGGTGTAGGTCGCAGACGCGGCTCGGATCCCGTGTGGCTGTGGCTGTGGCTGTGGCATAGGGTGGCAGCTATGGCTCCGATTAGAACCCTAGCCTGGGAACCTCCATATGCTACAGAAACGGCCCAAGAAACAGCAAAAAGACTAAAAAAAAACCCAAACAAACAAACAAACAAACAAAAAACATTTCAGTTAAAGATTTGAAGTAATTGTGAAAGGTAACTGTCCTGATTCTAACCACCCCACAGCCTACGTGTTTTAAGGAAAGGTCTACAGCCCCCCACTCAATTTGGGAAAAAGAACACTCGGGTGAAGAGATTGATTAATGCATTTTTAGAGGACTACCGCAACATCCGCTTTTACCAGCAGCGTCTTTCATTCGGGAATATATTTTGACCACCAAGGATCACTAGACATTTGAGAAAAGTAAGGAGCCAAGAGAAGGGATGGGAAGATCAAATAAACACTAACACTTGAGGAAGATGAGAATTAATAGAAGAGAAATATAAAAATTTCTAATGAGTATACCTAGAGAAATTTCAGAGAAGAATGAATCCGTAAACTAGAAAGAAATGCATTGAGAAAAAGGAGTGGGAAAATAAGAGCACCTAAAATGTAAAAATAGGGAGTTTCCATTGTGGCCCAGTGGGTTAAGAATATAGTATCTGTGAGGATGTAGGTTTGATCCCTGGCTTCACTCAGTGGGTTAAGGATCTGGCATTGCTCCAAGCTGTGACCTAAGTCACAGATGTGGCTGGGATGCATTGTTGTCATAGCTATGGTGCTGGCTTGCAACGATAGCTCCAATTCAATCCCTAGCCTGTGAACTTCTGTATGCATCAGGTGTGGCCATAAAAAGAAAAAAAAAAAAAAAAAGAACATGTTAAAAACCAACAAAAAAAGGCAAATAAAGGGAGAATACAAGAGAAAAAAAGAAGTCCCATATAATAGACATTTTAGAGAGACAATAGGAAAAACAGATGATAAAAATAATCAGAAAATACCAGAATAAAATTCTTCAGAGTAGAGTCTTAATTTTAAAGAGGTAGAAGAACATTAAGAGGTTTACTCTTAGAAATATTGTCATAAAATTGTTATAGTCTGAAATAAAAATGAAGATTTCATGATTTCAAAGGGAGAGGATCAAGGCATAGGATACCAGGCCAGAAGGAAAAAAACGCAATTAACAGCAAACTTCTTTGTAGTAGCATCAGGTGCTGGAAGACTATGTAGTTAGTAATGACCTTAATCCTAGAATGTGCTCCACAGTGAAACTACCAAATGTTAACAGGGGAAAGTTTTTAAAATACTGAAAACAGCACCAGGAACATTCAGTATCACGTGCAACATTCGTATCATCATGCTATACGGACAAAAACCTAAATGAGGAGAGAGCGAGAGTTTTCATTACTGGGAAGATGGGGTATTTTTCAGATATCAGTTCTTCCCAAATTGCTGTAGAGTAAACAGAATTTCAGCTACAATTCACACATGGTATATAGTTTTGGTATATTGAAACGGGAAATAAATCTTGGTAAAATGTCAAAAAGAAACAGTGTCATTGCATATTAGAAAAATTTTATGACTATTTCAATTCATGGAAAAATAATTCTAAACAGTTTGGTTCTACGCTTAATTCATTAGCTATTGTTTATTTTTCCATGTTCATGAATTTCTCCTTAGACATGGGACAGTTTTCTCCTGATTATGGCTGTGCCTCACATGGCAGGATGCTTACCCTTCTTCCTTTCATCAGCTAAACACAACAGCACCCTACCCAAATATGAAATCAAAAACAAAAACAAATCAAAGGGCAAAAATACCTCACTATTTCCTAAACTATGCTCTAGTGGATGGTACTGTCACAATTGAAAATCATTGGTGTTTGAGGCTGTAGATTATAGTCACGTGATACATGGAATCTGTCATCGTCAATCTAATATCTACTGTTTGTAGAAATCACTTCCCTCATCAGAAAATGATAAATACAGTGCTCACTTTACAGCAACTTTATGGTATGGTTATTTATTCAAATAAAAGTAATAGTTTGCTCAATAACTAAAATATTGTAAGCATTCAATAAATGCTGGTTATAATTTTTACAGAGGGTAAGATTTTTGTTTGTATAAGAGATTCTCCTATTATAATAATTGTTTTTGTTTTTGTGTGTGTGGTTTTTTTTTTTTTTTTTTTGGTCTTTTTAGAGTTTCACCCACAGCATATGGGTGTTCCCAGGCTAACGTCACAGCCACAGCAATTGGGATCCGAGCTGCGTCTGCGACCTACACCATAGCTCACGGCAACACTAAATCCTTCACCCACTGAGCAAGGCAAGAGCTGGAACCTGCATCCTCGTGGATACTAGTCACATTCGTTTCCCCTGAGCCATGACAGGAACTCCTGTAATCATTCTTGGTGTTCATGTAAGCAATACAATTCCCATCATATTTCTGATTATTTTTGAACAACGGGAGAAGGAGAAAACACACCTCTGCTCCTAAAGTATGTATCAGATCAGTTGAGTTTCTTCCTTTGGGGTATAAAGTGATACAAAGGATCAGTATTTGCTTTGGAGTTCCTGTCATGGCGCAGTGGTTAAGGAATCCGACTAGGAACCATGAGGTTGCGGGTTGGGTCCCTGGCCTTGCTCAGTGGGTTAACGATCCGGCGTTGCCGTGAGCTGTGGTGTAGGTTGCAGACGCGGCTCGGATCCCGTGTTGCTGTGGCTCTGGCGTAGGCCGGCGGCTACAGCTCTGATTCGACCCCTAGCCTGGGAACCTCCATATGCCGTGGGAGCTACCCTAGAAAAGGCAAAAAAAAAAAAAAAAAAAAGGATCAGTATTTGGTTTGACAAATTGTTCCTAAAACAGGCATCCCTCCTCCAGCTTCCCCAAGCAGGATGGATATGACAGATGAGTAAACAAATACAGACCATAGAAACGTGAGCATGTTTTTTAGGAACACTGTCTCAGGAACGTATGAATGATCTAGGCTCTGATGTGGGTAACTTCTCATTTACATAAAATCTATGCATAGTAACTATTTTGACGCTGTTCAAAGGAATTGTAAGAATGATTTATAACTGGCTTTATTTTCAAAATGCACACAGAGTCTACGGCCATACCATCCTGAACGCGCCCAATCTCATCAAAATGCACACAGAGCCTTTCATCGGAGCTCTTCAGGGCTTAATGATCCCTGTTCTTTCATTTTATCCTGGATAGCTGGGGTAAAGTGGTCCTTATTTTTCCTCAGTGTCAGGTATTGGGGAGCAGTCCTGCAAGCTCTTGATCTTTGTTTCTGTCCCCCCACGTGTTTGGGTCATGCACAAAATCCGAATGCAGTTGAGCCTCGTGAGCTCTCTGAAAGCTTCTGTCCATGGTCATGTCTGTGAAAATGGGAACTTCGATATTTTCAGCTACTTTTTTATCTCTGACCTGGGAGAAACTTATTTCATCTTCACAGAAGCAAACTGTAGAACTGATGGAGCAAGGGAGAGACAGAGATAGAGAGAAAGGGAGGGAGGGAGGGAAAAGGTAAAGGAGGGAGGGAAAAGAAAGAGGGAGGGAGGAAGGAAAGACACAAAAATTTGCTATCTGAAAAAAAAAAAAAAGAATTCCAGTTTCCTGCTAACTTCCATTTGTAGCCTGGCGTGTTTATTCACTTTGGTTGTATTTAGAGACGCCTGGAAAGGAATCATGACTACACAGAGATATAAATGCCCAAGGCACACAGGCACTTCCAAACCTTATTTGCCCCACAGACAAAAATCTCACACACATGCTGTCATGTGGTGGAAATTTGAAAAAGGTGTGAATTTATAGTCTCTACCCATTATGTTTGGAGGAGGGGAAGTAAGTAGAAGGGAATTTCCCTGGATCCTCTAAGCCAGAAGGACCTACCCTTTCCCATTTGGAAAAATTAAAAGGATGAAGGTATCATGAACATTGTTGAGCACCTCGTAGATGCTCAGTGCTCTTCCAGGTAATCATTGTCACCTCATTGACACACAGAAATCTTGGGTTTTCTGCTCTGGTTGAAATAATACCTCTCTAGGTTTTACCTATCTGTTATATAACCTTGTTGGCCTGAAAAACAAAACTTATGTGTATGGAGAAAACAATAAAGGAATTCATAATTATTTGGAGGACCTGTGCAGGTTCCCCATGGAAATGTGAGGTTAGCGTTGTCATACTAATGTCACACTCACGTGGTAGATGGGAAAACCATGATTCCCAAGAAGACATAGAGTGAATATCCATGGGTCCACGATGTGGGGAGAGGAAGCATGGGGATGGGGTTCTTCAGCCTCATCAGCATCAGCATCAACATGTCAGCATCATCTGAGTTGTGTGTGTTAGTGATGAGGAGAATGTTTTAATCATTTTTGCAATTTGTGTTAAATCCTTTATAGTTTAGTATTACTGTCTTAGCACACTTTTTCATTAGTTTTGAAGTTCTTTTTATTTTTGCTTCCTTTTTCCAAAGCTACAGTAGACTGATTTTTTTTTAATTTCCCCAATACATTATTTTTTTTCTACTATAAAGCATGGTGACCCAGTTACACATACATGCTCCATCATAAGTGGCTAGACAAAGGTCCCAGTGCTACACAGCAGGATCTCATTGCTAATCCATTCCAAAGGCAATAGTCTGCATCAGTTAATCCCAAATTCCCAATCTGTCCCACTCCCTCCCCCTCCCCCTTGGCAACCACAATTCTGTTCTCCAAGTCCATGATTTTCGTTTCTGTGGAAAAGGTTCATTTGTGCCGTATATTGGATTCCAGGTATAAGTGATATCATATGGTATTTGTCTTTCTCTTTCTGACTTATGAGAGTCTCTAGTTCCATCCATGTTGCTGCAAATGGCATTGTTTTTTATGGCTGAGTAGTATTCCACTGTGTATATATATCCCATCTTCCTAATCTGTCGATGGACCAAAAAAAAAAAAAAAAAGAAAAGAAATAGACCAATTTTTAAAAATTACTTTACGTAGGCAGATTTCTAAATTTTATTTTAACTGAGTATCTCTAGTTCCCCTGATTGTAAGTGGGGTGGTTAAGAAGTGAGGAAGAGGTGAAAATAGGAGAAGATTTAAATATTTGAAATTTGAGACACTTAATCAGATCAAATGAAGTGGTGTGCCCCTGCTCTTCAAAATATTCTTGTAGAGGCAGGAAAACAGGAGGTGCTTTCACTGACTGATTTGGAAATGATAATAAGCAAAACCCATACTTTTTTCTTTAAGTAACCTAAATTGTAAGTCCACTAGTACTCCAAGTACAATGAATCATTAAATATGTGGATATAAGTTATGTACATAATTTTTACTTCCAGCCGACATGACTTATACATACTTGAATAAAACAACTTGCTGCAATATTCTTACACTTAAAGCAAAGCCCCTTTCCAAAAATGACATTCTTTGGCCAAATTTGCAATCTTTATAACTTGAAATAGTCCGTAGAAGAAAGAGACATAACAGGATCTTTTATTTCATCAAGATTTGGGTATCTAAGAAGTTACAGATATTAATTTTCTTTGCTGAGAACAGATCACAAAGAAAGCACAAGTAACTTTAAAAACCCTATGGGTAATTTGAGACAGATTTTTAAACTTAAGGTTGGAAATTTGAGAACATGTTGATTATTCTTAAATCACATTTGCCAAAATGGCAAATGTTTACTAAGCATATATACCCATGATGAGTAATTATTACAACCTTAACCACCATTTTTTTTTTTTTTTTTTTGGTCTTTTTAGGGCCGCACCCATGGCATACGGCGATTCCCAGGCTAGGGGTCAAATCAGAGCCTCCAGCCTACACCACAGCCACAGCAATGTGGGATCTAAGCTAGGTCTACAACCTATACCACAGCTCATGGCAACGCGGGATCCTTACCCGACTGAGCGAGGCCAGGGATCGAACCCATATCCTCATGGTTTCTAATTGGATTCATTTCCGCTGCACCACGACAGGAACTCCTTAACACCATTCTTATGACGAATTATTAGTGTTATTTTAGACCTTTTTATGTTTCTTGTGTAAATAAAAGACATAAGCCTTGAAGGACAAGTGGCATGTTCCTTCACTCTCAAGAGCACATAGAAATAGATGTTCTGAACTGGCCCTGTTTCCTGAGAAGGACAAGCTTGGCCTTTATCAATCTGCTGTTTTTATGATCTTTTAGAATGTCTGTTATTATTGGTGATAATAGTTCCACTCATTCTAAATTAAGATAAACTGATAGCCTCAGAGCACCAGCATCAAGAGTGACTATGTGACTTAGGGAGATAAATTTAAAAAATGTTGAAATGATAATCTCGAATCCTACATTACAGAATATAAAAGAACTGTAGCCTTATATTTTAAAAATGACATTCAGTCATAAGGGAAAGTAACCAGCAATTCACAGTCAATTATCAGTGAACCTCAGAAACTGACTATTTACAATTGATTTAAAGCAATCTGAGTCTACAATCAAAATTTAAAAAGATTCATTTTCTAGACTTGTTTTTTCACTAAGCAGAGTTTCATGCGCCATAATAATGCATAAGTTATTGTATTAATTCTTTCTCTTTTCCTATTATTCATATCACAGTCTCTTAAATTCTTTCTTTTTTTCTCCTCTGGGTGAAAAATGATTGCCCATAAATATGAGTTAGTAAAACATTAGGAAATCTAGCAGTAATTCTGAAACTTAATTTCCAGTTTTGTACAGCTGTGGAGTAAGGTAAATGATTAATGCTCACTTAACCCTATAATCAGTTTAATTAAGACCCTGCTAGGGCCAATTGAGCAAATATCACTCATTTCTTCAAATTTCCCTCACTCAGGCCACTGTTAATTTCTTGGTAATTAAGGACATTAGAATCTGGAGTTGTATCTCAGACCAGCTGTGGCATTTGGAGAAGGATATTTCTTTTTTTCCCATTTTTTATTATAATTGATTTTCAGTGTTCCATCAACTTCTGGTACACAGCCAGGTGACCCAGACATGTGTGTGTGTGTGTGTGTGTGTGTGTGTGTGTGTGTGTGTGTGTGTGTGTGTGTATCCTCCATCATGTTCCATCGCAAGTGATTGGATATAGTTCCCTGTGCTATACAGCAGGATCTCATTGCTTATACACTCCAAATGCATCTACTAACCCCAAACTCTTGGTCCATTCCATTCCCTCCCTCTCCCCCTTGGCAACCATATATCTGTTTTCCATGTCCATGAGTTTGTTTCTTTTCTATAGAAAGGTTCATTTGTGCCATATATTAGATTCCAGATATAAGTGACATCATATGGTATTTGTCTTTATCTTTCTGATTTACTTTACTTAGTATGAGAGTCTCTAGTTCCATCCATGTTGCCGCACATGACATTATTTGGTTCTTTTTTATGGCTGAGTAGTATTCCATTATGTATATATACCACATCATCCTAATCTAGTCATCTGTCAATGGACATTTAAGTTGTTTCCAGGAAAAGGATATTTATTCAGAATTTTTTTTAAAATCTTTAAAACTTATTCAGCATTTTTAAATCAGTGTTAAGACATTTAAGCACTAATTGTGAATGCACATATGTGTGTAGCTATTCTCATGTTTATGACTAGAGCCCAACTTTGATGGGGACCAGACAGTGAGAGAAATTTCCCAATGTAAGGTTTTTTTTTTTTCTTTTTTGTCTTATTTTTGCAGTCACATTAGGAAGGTTTTCAGATTCATAAAGGACCTCTGGTTTATAAAGAGTAGGTGATAGTGGAAACTATCTTTTCTCTTCACACCATCAGGATTTTCTAGTGAGTTAAGGATTTTCTGCTAAATGCTGACCAAAAGCCTCTTGTCTTTCCTGCATTGTCCTCCCATATCCTTTGCTATTGTCCATCCCTCCCACCACAGAGGTTTCTGAAGATAGAGGCCAGAGCACTGCAGTCAGCTGATCTGGGTCTCACTCACAAAGGTGCATGTCAGAGAGGAGTTTGTTTGAAAGGTCATTTGTTTCACAAAGTAAACATTTGGACCATCTCTGATTGGTTAAAAGTCTGATTTCTTCTAAGTATTTTCAAAATATACTTATGGCTCTGTTTTTGCTATATTTGGTTAGTGTTGTTTTTTTTTTTTTTCTCCCCTAATTGATCTTTTTGTCTAGTAGACAGTAAAGAAGAATCAAGAAGCTAATCTGATATGTCCTGAAATGATTTGTTGCTCAATTCTTACAAACATCTTGAAGTTTATGTTCCAATGTGTTAGGAATTCTGTCTCCTTGCCCTTCATGGACATGCTTAGGTTTGGCAAAATATGAAAAATGGCAGATTTTTTTAAAGTCATTTATGCCACTAACATCACTCTTTTTTGAATGTTGAAATATTACCCCGGGTGCTTCAGAAATTCACAAATTCATAACTACATGGTTGAAAATAGCCATGATACATCTGCAAAGTGTTTCATTAACACAGGGAAAACACACACACACACACACACACACACACACACACACACACACACGGAATAACCATGTGACAATCCAGACAGTCTCAGGGAAGGAAACTTGTATACAGGAAAGATCTCTGGGTTTTTCGTATGGACTTGAGTCAATTATTGCTGCCTATCTTTAGGAAATAAAAGTGAGGAGGAGGATCGAGGACTTTTTATCCTTAAGATCCTATTCCCAGCACTGTCCCTTGTGTGGAGTAGGTCTTTCGTTGGGTTGAATATTCCTGTGTATGGGTTTGTGATCCCCTCACTTTTCCCTTCTTCCTAAGGTGTTATGTGTCCTGCAGCTAAACCCACTCAGATCTTTTCCAATCCACAGATATTTTTAGCCTTCTGTAAAGGACTATTACACATTGTTAAATGTTTAAAGTTTAAAATATTCAAGTACATATTTTCAAATTACTTACTTAAAATGGAACATTCAAATTTAAATAGATACTTTCCTGCACTCTTAATTCAGGTTTTTTTTTTTTTCCTGAATCATTTTACTTCTACCAACTCTCAACTGTGCTCCTTATATTTTGTTCTCTTTATTTCTCTTCTCTCTGCTGCATACACACACACAGTCTCCTTATTTCCTGAGAAAAATGAGGGCTTAGGAATTTTCCTATGTATCTCCTGATTTGTTGTCACAATAACTGCAAATTGAAACTGTCATTAGCCAATAATTTCATTCACTGACATTACTTATGTTGTCTAAGTTATTGATTTTATATACTTAAACTGGACTACCCTCTTTTTCAGCATTTTCAATTTCTTATCTGCACAATGTGCCTAACACAGTGACTAAAAAAAATATAGCCCAGGAGTTCCCATCGTGGCGCAGCGGAAATGAATCCGACTAGGAACCATGAGGTTGCGGGTTTGGTGCCTGGCCTCGCTCAGTGAGCTAAGGATCCAGCATTGCCGTGAGCTGTGGTGTAGATTGTAGACCCGGCTTAGATCCCGTGTTGCTGTGGCTGTGGTTTAGGCTGGCAGCTACAGCTCTGATTAGACCCCTAGCCTGGGAACCTCCATATGCTGCAGGTGCAGCCCTAAAAAGACAAAAAAAAAAAAAAAAAAGAAAGAAAAAGAAGGCAAATAAAATATAGTCCAGCTTCAATAAATTAGAGTTTATCTTTTTAGTCTTCTCTCTTCTTGCGTTTCATTCCCAGTTCCTCAGTTTCTGATAATTTCATCCCATGTCCTGCTCACTTCTTTTCTCTGTTCTTACTGAAGTCAACTCTCTGATATACGTTCCTGCCCTGCACATGTGCACACATGCACGCGAACACACACACACGCATCACACTGGTTGTCAGTGTAGCTCAGTAAATGAGACCATATTCAAACCTACATAAAACTGATTAGGTGGCACTGCCAACCATAAAATCATCCAAAATGTTACAAACCTATAATATATAATTCATATATTGTTTTATACATAGATTTATAATATTGCAAAACCTACTTTAATATTGATTTTCTAACCCTTGTGTAAGTGACATTCTCTTGGCACCTGTGCCTCCCTCTGTCCACCTGTGTCCATCCGTCTTGGTTACTGGAATCTGTCAGTCTGCATTGATGTGATGCGCTTCATTAGTCTTGCGTTGTAAATAATAATGTTATTTAGAATGCTTCTGTTCCTCAGTGGAGGGGTACGTACCTCGATAAAGGCAGTTTTCTTAGTACATTTGCTTTGTTGATAAACTGGTAATGTATCATTGCAGCTTCTTTCTACCTGGTGATCAAATGTGACCACTCATTCTGATGAATTTTCACTCTTCTGAAACAGTAGCTCCTACTTCTTCTGTAACTAATTTTTTTCCTCATAGTTCCTTCTGCCCATCATTGCTTGTTTACTTCTCTAGATAAAGAAAAGTGCATGTCTCTTGTGGCAGAAACCAAAAGGTTCACCAGTATCCACATCCTCTTCCTCTCCTGCCTTTCGCATCTCCCCTTGTGCTTAGATACAGGCACTGTGATCACTTCCATTCGATGGAAGTGAGTGTGGCGGTCACATGTGGCCACGTGACTTGAAGCAAATAGTTACGCAAGACAGAGGCATTGAGAAGCTCTTAAACTTCTTCAAGAACTGCCCAGGAGAAGCCCACCATGCCAAGCTCTGCTTGAGTGGAATGTAAGCTTTGATTTTATTAAACCAATGGGTAATAGGGATTGTTATAGTGACTAGTGTTAATAACCTTGACGAGTATATACCTCTAAGTTATTTAAAAACATCATTAATAGAAGAAATACTGTTTGTAAATACATCTTTTGCATGTTAAAACTGTAGTAAAGTATGTTTCCTGTTTTATTTGTTTATCTTGTGTATTATAACTAATTTAATAGAACACTTTAAAGTATTTTTTCTGTTTATTATTATGACTTACTGGACTTTCAAGACAATTTACTTTAAAAAACTGTAATTATGATTCTCTGGGATACTGAAGTTGATACAGTTTGATCCGTGGAAGTCCCTTTAAGGTTTTCCTTTGTACTTCGTGGAGCAATGCCATCAAACATTTCCTCAAGCAATCTTATTATCTGCTTCTTATTATCTGCTAACAACAAGGAGGTACTGATCTGCTTGAATTTTCCTGGGCCCGGGATATGTAATCAGCCATTTACTAAGGAACGAATTTTGTTTAATGGAGAGGGGTCTGAGATGTCATATTCTGAGCTCTTAGGGTGTACGTCAGATTGTTTCCAGTTTGTACTAGAGTTGGGCAGAGGGGCACCAGGTTTTAAAATTATCGTTCCAGGAGTTCCCATCATGGCTCATTGGTTAACGAGTCCGACTAGGAGCCATGAGGTTTCGGGTTTGATCGCAGGCCTGGCTTAGTGGGTTAAGGATCGGGTGTTGCTGTGAGCTGTGGTGCAGGCTGCAGACACGGCTCGGGTCCCTCGTTGCTGTTGCTATGGTGTGGGCCAGCGCCTACAGCTTGGATTGGACCCCTAGCCTGGGAACCTCCATATGCCATGGGTGCAGCCCTAGAAAAGACAAAAAGACAAAAATAAGATAAATAAAATAAAATAAAATTAAATAAAATAAAATAAGTTGTTCCACTAGAATAGAAACAACTTTTTCTTTTCTTTCTCTTACTCTCTCTCTCTCTTTTTTTTCTTTTTTTGCCTTTTAGGACCATATCTGAGACATCTGGAGGTTCCTAGGCTGGGGGTTGAATCCCAGCTGCAGCTGCCAGCCACAGCCATAGCAACGTGGGACCTGAGCCATATCTGTGACTTACACCACAGCTCATGGCAACACTGAATCCTTAACCCACTGAGCAAGGCCAGGGATCAAACCCACATTCTCATGGATCCTAGTCGGGTTCATTAACTGCTGAGCTACGAAGGGAATTCCCCTTTCTGTCTTTTTTTTTTTTTTTTTAATGGCCACAGCTGCAGATACAGCCCTAAAAAGACAAAAAAGACAAAAAAAAAAAAAAAAAAGAACTTTCATCTATAAAAATCAACGAATAAACATGATCTAACAGGTCTGGAGCGGAACTAAACTTAATAAAGGAGGATCATATATTCATACAAAAATGCTATCATGTTTGAGTTCCCTGGTGGCTCAGTGGGTTAAGGGTCTGGTATTATCACTGCTACAGCTCAGGTCACTGCTGTGGCATGGGTTCAGTTCCAGGCCCTAGGACTTCCATATGCTCCAGGTGCTGCCAAAAAAAAAAAAAAGGGAGAAAAGAAAAAAAAAATCATGTAGACAATTAACTCAAATATAGCAGAAATTGCTGTAAGTAAATCTTATTCCCATCATGATGGCAACATCTCACATACTGTTTTGCACCTAGCATCACATAGAAGCTCTTTTAGAAATCATAATGCTAAAATAATTTGTAGTTTCATTACAATTTGAGACCAAAGCTCTCAAAATGATTTACAAATCAATAAAATAAACCCTGGCAACACTTAACAACATGAAGGTATCCATACCAGGCCATCTTACATAAACCAGTTTATTCTCTTCAATGAAATTATTTAAACCATGTTTAAAATTTGTGTGTGTCTTTCCAAAATGTAAATTATTTATCTTTGGAAAGTAAATCTAGGTCAGATCACAACCTACCATTCCACTACATCTGTTCTGCAACTTGGGATTCTGTCTTAAAGGGATTTTTTTTAACGACTGAGCTTTTCAAAACCATTTTCCATTAGTTTTACAGCTATTATTACACATTAGTTTTAAAGGTGATATTATTAGACAACATTGTAAAGCTAAAAAGAAAACTAACATGAAAATAAAGTGAGTTGATTTTCCACCACTGAATCAGGAACTCAAAATCCCTGTTAGAAAACTATTCCCCTTAAATTCTTAGGAGATACATTGTTCTTCCAAAATGTAATATGAGATAGTTGGATTCACCTTTAATGAGGACACAAATTTTGGTTGAACTTTGGGCAAAATTATTTTTAAGGTGCTACTTGTCTCTTTTCTCTTTCCATTCTGCATGACTCACTCGTGAAAACTGCAGCATACGGAACTTCCCAGGCCAGGGACTGAAGCTGCACCCAAGCAATGACCCAAGCCACATCAGTGATAACACCAGATCCTTAACCCTCTGAGCCACCAGGGAACTCCTCTGCATCTCCTTATGACTGTTCAGTCTGGAACTCTGTGCCTCAGCTCAGTTCCTGATTTTACACACACCCCAAATGCCACTCTTTCCACTTATCCCTCTGCAGGCTGGTCTGGGTAGATATTAAAAATGAATTTCCTTGTGCTTATATGGATATAAGTACTTTATGATTTTTAAATTGCTTTCTTCAAGCCTATTATTCTGCTTCATCTTCATGATAGTTCTCTGAGTTAAGAACCCAAGGAGTGGTATCTGTAGTTCATAGATTAGAAACTGAGTTTCTAAAAATTAAATACATGTTCAAGTTCACTTGGTTAGGTTAACAAAGGGTGTATAGCTAGAATTAAAATACAGTTATTCCTCCTTCCTCACCGAGAGAGCACTTCACATGCTGTATAACTGTGAATAGTTAATAGGCTCCACTCTACCAGTGCCTTAAGGATAACTTGTGAAAAAATGAATTTCCCATTTTCTTGTGGAAACTCACTGATTGTCCTATTGAGTCAAATAAATAAACCTCCATTCATTGAAAATCTACTTTCTTATAGGCACTCTGCTTACTTGTTCAGAATCCAGGGAAGCACAAAAAAAGTGTCTTCCTTTGTGGAGCCCACAGTTTGGAAGGGGAGGTACCTGTGTTTAATACAGTGAGAGGGTTTTATGAGGAAGCTAGGTAAACAATGCGTTAAGAACAGGAGACCAACTATAAGAGGGAGGTACCATGAGATCAAGTTCCACCGAAGTTTGTATTATGTTCAAAAAAATAAGTCGGAGTTTGAATGGCAGAGAAAAATAAAATATTTCATATAGAGAAACAGAATTTTAAAGGCACAGGGAGTGGAAAGTGTTCGTTGTGCCCATATAACAGCACATTTGGCATCATCTCCTTGTAGGTGGAAAATGAAAGGGGGGGGGAAATACCTGACGACAGTTTTGAAACTGTGTTTGTCATATTAGAGAAGTCATGTAGAGCATCATTTAGGGCAAGTCTTTAAAGAAGGGGCGGCATTGGATGCAATTCGTATTAGGAAAGACGACTGTAGGGCAGAGTGGATGGATGGCTGGAACAGCGCCTGATGAAGGTAAACCCAGTGATGGGGAAGGTCCAGGAGGATATTTTTACAGAAGACTGTTCTGGGTTGTTAACACCTGGTTTCCATCTCATAGCCTCCACTTGCAAAAGATTTTCATACATACGATTTTTTTTTTCAGCGTAATTATTTTCTGAGGGGCAGCAGAATATGCCATCCCAGAATATGCTACCTTGGCATGTGGATTATGTCGAGCTGAAGAAAATCAGGCCCCAGCAGACTCAGGAAGAACTT
Organism: Sus scrofa; assembly: GCF_054392235.1. Classification (NCBI taxonomy): domain Eukaryota; kingdom Metazoa; phylum Chordata; class Mammalia; order Artiodactyla; family Suidae; genus Sus; species Sus scrofa. Next base: position 51,636,310 of record NC_139389.1, read on the forward strand.
TTGCCTCCCCCTTAACTGCCTAAAAGAATCTTGTTGGGGAGTTCCCGTCATGGCTCAGGGGTAATGGACCCAACTAGTATCCATGAGGTCAAGGGTACGATCTCTGGCCTCACTCAGTGGGTTAAGGTTTCTCAAAAGGTTAAACTAGAACTACCATAAATCCAGCATCCCCTTTTTTATATACTCCATGGAAAAGATCAAGATCCTTATGTTTCAAATTTCCTCTTTTAAAGAGCATTACTTCTGGAGTTCCTGTCATGGCTCAGCGGAAATGAATCTGACTAGCATCCATGAGGACACAGGTTCGGTCCCTGGCCTCGTTCAGTGGGTTAAGGATCCGGTGTTGCCATGAGCTGTGGTTTAGGTCACAGACAGGGCTTGGATTTGACGTTGCTGTGGGTGTGGTGTAGGCCAGCGGCTACAACTCTGATTCAACCCCTAGCCTGGGAACTTCAATATGCCACCGGTGTGGCCCTAGAAAAGCAAAAGAAAAAATAAAAAAGAATCTTGTTGAGGGGGCTGTCTCTGGAAGAGGGCTATTACCAAAAACATCTTCTTATACACAAAAGGCTAATCTTCATGGCATGGCAAGCATTTGTTTAACAACCATCTCTTCTCAGCATCCTGTGAGTTGACTTCCTCATTTCCAATATCCCAGACCCACTTTCTCCTTAGCTCAGAATGGTATATGAGCTTCAATCACCTGACCACCAGGGAGTCTCATAGTGTCCTGGGGCTCCCATTTGTACAGATTTTTTTTTTCCTGCTAACCTGTCTTATGTCAATTCAATTATTATATCCACCAAGAATCTAGAAGGGAAGAAAAGTTTTTAGCTTTACAGTTTCTTCCCAATGTTTTCTATTATTTTTCTACTTCGAAATATTTTTACCTAACCTCTCCTCTCAGCCTTGTGGAAGTAGTGCTCTAATACAATTTTACTGGCTTTAGTGATGATTTTAAGCAAGTAAATACTGTGAGTGAAGGAAGTTTCTATTTTACTATGAAACCCTTCTCCCATCGGGAAATGATTTTCTTGATTCGATGGGAGAGTCGGTTAGGAAGAATGGTACAGAGTCAGCGTACTTGACGTCAGCCCACTTGCTAGCTGTACACCGCAGAAGGTCACTGTGAGCTGGAGTCTGGCACTTGCCATCAGCCTCCACCTGGAGTAAAACCGTGAGCCACAGCACCTCCTGAGTGGAGCTCAGGGTGGAGACCAGGAGGGAGGCCCTCTGGGCTCTGGGAAAACGGGAAGAACAGGTCTTCAGCTAGTTAGATATTTTTAGGAGAAGGTTTTCTGAGCCCAATTCTTGCATCGCCTCCTATCTAGACAAACAGTAAAGCCCCACAAGGATGACTGATGTCCGTGACCAGTCGTGACCTTCACAAGACCAGCAGCAAACGTCTGTACAATGCGTGCATGGCTGCAGGGACCTGCCCCTTCGCCTTTATGATATATCGTTGTGATATCTATTTCCCCTTTCCTCTTGGGAGGGGAAATGCTGCTTCCTGGGCTGCAGTTAGTAGACAAAACCAAAGGTGTCGTCTGTGAGAACAGCCACTCCCAAGGGTGGGAAAAAGCGAGCTCTGAGGGAACTCAGGAAAGCATATCGAAGGAGTGATTCCTGTAAGCCCATACCTTTATGTCTTCCCGTAGAAACTGGTTTTCTGTAAATCTGGTTCTCTGTAACTCTTTTGTTCCTACTACCTCCCCTTTGTTGCAAAATCGCCTATATCCTAGCTTCCCCATCTTGCCTCCTTGGAGCGGTTTCTCAGGGCGACCTAAGATGCTATCTTCCGGGCTTAAGTCCTAATTTCATCCCAAATAAAACGTAACTCTCAACTTCCAGGTCGTATTTTTTTTAGTGGACATCACTTACGTAACCTCTTCCCACCTCCACTTGCTCATCTTAAAAATGAAGTTCACAGTTTTGCCCAAGGGGGGAGTTGTGAGGATTAAATGAATAAAAGAAAAATGTGTTTTTTGTTTGTTTGTTTTTCATTTTGCTCACAACACTCCTGACCCCAAACACGTGGGTTTTTCCACACCAAGCAATTTTCCAGTTCTTTGTGGACACCAACGAGGTGTCCTACAGGGCATTTCAATTCGAACATGGTCCACCTGGACTTTACACACACCCGACAGGTTAAGGGCTCAGTCCCATGAGGCTGCCTTTCCCTACTTCAGACTCCAATCTCAACCCCCAGTTGCAATGGCTGTAAACTGGGGGTTCCCCAGACCTCTTCTATGGGTTTGATAATTTGCTGGAAGTGTTCACAGAATTCAGAGAGACAATTTGAGAATAAACCTAATGAGAATACTGGTTTATTACAAAAAGAATGCAACTAAGGGGAGTTCCCGTCGTGGCGCAGTGGTTAACAAATCTGACTAGGAACCATGAGGTTGCGGGCTCGATCCCTGGTCTTGCTCAGTGGGTTAAGGATCCGGCGTTGCCTTGAGTTGTGGTGTGGGTCACAGATTCAGTTCGGATCCAGCGTTGCTGTGGCTCTGACTTAGGCTGGTAGCTACAGTTCCGATTAGACCCCTAGCTTGGGAACCTCCATATGCTGTGGGAGAGGCTCAAGAAAAGGCAAAAAGACCAAAAAAAAAAAAAAAGAATGCAACTAAGGAACAGCTAAATGGAAGAGAGACCAGAGCAAGGTATGGCAAGGGGTAGAAGGCTTCTATGCTCTTTCTGGTGTACCCCCATCTCAGCACCACCTCTTTTGTTTCCCACTGCCAGAAACTCTCAGCACCCTTTCTGCCATGGCTTTATATTAAGAATTCATTGATTAGGCACTCCATCTCCAGCTCCTTTCTCCCGCCTAAGGTTAGGGGAGGAGGCTGAGAATTTGAACTCTCTCAGGGTGTGGTTGGTTCCCCTGGCAACCACCGCCCATCCTTAGGGTCTTTCCCAAAGGTCATCTAATTGAATATCCATGAAGGTGTGACGGAAAGGGCCTGTTATGAATAACAAAAGAGGCCCCTTTCAACCTTTATCCCTTTGGCGCTGGTTTAGGAATTTAGGACAACACCCAAGTATTGTAACAAAGGATATTCCTTTAGCTTTTATCACTTAGGACAAGTATTTTAGGAGCTCTGGCCAGGAACTGGGAAGAAGACCAAAATACATATTTCTTATCATGACTTTGAACATTATTACCTTAAAAAGAGTTAGAGCTCAGGCAGTTTATATATGTTTAATAAAGTTTACAACTACTGCCATCACCGCCACCGCAGCCATCATCATATTGTGGGGGGAAAAGGCTTGCTTCAAAATAGAGCTCAGAAGATACATTTAAGACAGAGGGTCACTTGTGATGGATCAGAATGGAAGATACTGTGAGAAAAAGAATGTATATGTATGTGTAACTGGGTCACTTTGCTGTACAGCAGAAATTGGCAGAACATTGTAAATCAACTATAATAAAAAGAAAAAAAGACGGAGAAAACCACACATATTCCATCAAATTTCTTATTCATTTTGCATGATAACTTCCAAATGCCTGAACCTAATGAAATAGTCCTTCCTCCTGTCAGGTAATCTTTTTGTTACCAGAATCCAGGTTCTTGTTCACAGAAACGAAGAATGAACTTCGCAAACACACAGGCAGCAAGCAAGCAACGTCTTTATTACAGGAAAGCAAATATCTCCTCCCAGGACAGCTGGGAGGGGAGAAGAGCCCCCTTCTCTATTGTCTTATAGGATTTCTTATCCCTTAAAGATGGGGAGGGGTCAACGTGGGGTCCAGAAAGATGTGGTTTTCTCCCATTGGCCTTGCCCAGTTACCTCTATCAGTCCTTTGTCCAATAGGGGTCTTAGGGGTGGAAATGTCTTGTAAGTCTCATGGTTTCTTTGCCCTTTTCTTCCCATAAACTGAGTCACAGGAAGTTAGAGATTAATGTCCATCTGAGCCCAGTATGCTCCCTATAGTAAATAAGCCCTGTGGGGTAAATAAGCCCCAGATGCATTCTTTGATATGGCTATTGATTAACATTTGTGGCTTAAGGGCTCCAGTGCTATGCTGACTACCTGAGTGATTATTCTGCCTCACTTTGGCCCGTATATTAGTTATAAAATATGTTTTACAATGTATATCATTAGTTGTCTGTAACAACTCTGAGTGTGCTTTATTCTTCCTTGCCATGGCAAATGCTTGTCATGTTTTTCCCCTTGGAAACATGTGTTTTAAAATATTTGATATTTTTATCATTTCTAAATTTTTCTTCTAAATATTTAAATATTAGTAGAGCCAGTGTTCTCTTTTCATGTTGGTGGGAAGAGTTCATTAATAGAATAAGTATGCCTTCCACAGTTGCCATTTTCCTGGACTTTTCAACAAGTTTCCTCTGTTTCTACCAGTCTTTTGCTTTCTTTACGCTACTCCAGTTTCCACTTCATCTTTTGACCTTCTGTCCTTTCTCTGTATCTTCTCTCCATTAGGGATTTCTGTCACTCTATGGCTTCAATTAAAATCTCTTATTTGTAAGATTCCTAAATACGCATCTGCAGCCATGACCTCTGTCTGTCCCTAACTCTCATTTTATCTCTAATTTGTCTCCTTGGTGACTTGCAGTCACCTCAGTATCAGCATATCTAAATAGAAACTCATCATATTTCTCCACAAACCTCTAGATTCTTTTATTGGTATCTTTTAAAACATATTTTTTAATTTAAAAAATAATTTTTATGCAATTCTTTTAAAGGTTGGTTTCCATTTACATGTATTGTGAAATATTGGCTCTCTTCCCTGTGTCTTACAATACCTCCTTGTAGCCTGTCTCACACCCAATTGTTTGTGCCTTCCACCCCCGCCAGCCCTAAGTAGCCCTCCCTCCTCCACTGGTAATCACTAGTTTGTTCTCTATCTCTGTGCATCTGCATCCTTTTTGTTATATTCACTCCTTCGTTGTATTTTTTAGATTCTACCCATATATTTATTGGTTATCTTAATACTCTGAATACTATAGATCCAAAATATGGGAGGTAACGTGGTATCTTCTCTGTGAGAAGATCTTTGCAGTTAAACACACCGTGACTTTCTCTGGCTTCATCTTTGGTAGCTTGGTAACCCAGCTTCTCTAAGTCTCAGTAAAAGTTAAATGAATTTTCTATGAGAATTAAGTTAAAGTGTTAAGATGAATTAAGTCAGTGTCTGGCAAAAGAAAGACCTCAGTAAATTTTAACTGCCATTTTTTTTTTTTTTTTTTTTTTTCTTTTTAGGGCTGCACCTGTGATATATGGAAGTTTCCAGACTAGGGGTCACATTGAGGCTGCAGCTGCAGCATATGCCACAGCCACAACCACACTGGATCTGAGCCACATCTGTGATGTATGCCACAGCTTGCAGCAACACTGGATCCTTACCCACCGAGCGAGGCCAGGGATTGAACCTGCATCCTCATGGATGCTTTGTCGGGGTCTTAACCCACTGGGCCACAATGAGAACTCTTTAGCTACCATTTTCAATGCTATCTATGTAAGAAGCCTCTGAATTGTGATTATACACAAATACTTTACATCTAATTAATCTTCATTCATCTATGTAGTTTGCGTCATGTTGACATTAATTCGTAATACATGTGTCAATCATGACCTCTTTTGGTCTGCTTCTGTCTTCTCTAGCCCCCTGCAGTTTCATCTCTAAGAGACCACACAGGTAGAACATACAGAATCAGGCCCACTTATACTCCTAAAGGTGATTGGACCAGAAGGCTCATTAGCAACCCCACTATATCCTGAGCTTGCAGGACCCTACAAGTGGCATCTCTTAAATCTCTGATGGCCTTTGGCTGTACTCTGAGCATGAACCTCAGTTTTCCCACTCTAACGTATCCAAACTGCTCTCCCTTCCTGCTACTCCCGTGGGCTAACCAGTTCCAGGATTTTTCGTGCCCAGAAAAGTTGCAAATATATCACTGTTGATATGCATAAGTCCCTTTTTATAGCCCAGACTACCATAGTCCTATTTTCAGTGTCTCCTTTATCCTAAATCTTCATTTATCTTTCAAAAACTTTGGGTCACTCACCATATTCTTCATCTTTGAAATCAATTCCACGGTATTTATCATGGCTTATATTTTTCATTGTTCTGTTTTCTGGTTTCTCTCCTTTAGCTGGATTGATGTTTTCTCATTATTTTCTAACGCTGTCTTATTTGTTCCTTTTCTATACCCTTGATCAAATTGTTACCATAGCCTGGAAGAGTTGCCTCTGTCTCTTTCCCTACTTATGTAGTTTTGTACTCCAGTGTCTAGCTTAGGGGCCCCTTGAGACGTCATTAATCATTATAGCTCACATGGCTCTTTCTTGTCTCCAAATTTATGTACTAGTCTTTCACTTATTACCTTGTGCTTTCAGACACTTCATTATTTTTCCATAAAGCACATAGCTTATGTTGTATGATTCAACACTTGCTAAGTTTGTACGTGTATATGAATTTGATGGAACAGACAGGTGTATATAGAAATCAAAACAATTGCTGAGAGAAATAAATTCAAATATAAAAATTGACAGTAACTCAGAAGCTCTCTTTTGATTTGAAAGATCTGTGGTATAAAATCAATATTCTAGGAGTTCCCGTCGTGGCGCAGTGGTTAACGAATCCGACTAGGAATCATGAGGTTGTGGGTTCGGTCCCTGCCCTTGCTCAGTGGGTTAACGATCTGGCGTTGCCGTGAGCTGTGGTGTAGGTTGAAGACACGGTTGGATCCTGAGTTGCTGTGGCTCTGGCCTAGGCCGGTGGCTACAGCTCCGATTCGACCCCTAGCCTGGGAACCTCCATATGCCGCTGGAGCGGCCCAAGAAACAGCAAAAAGACAAAAAATAAAAAAAAATTAAAAAAAATAAAATAAAATCAATATTCTAATATATATGCATTTCTAGAATTTCTATGTGTGTGTACCTATGTTTCATAATATGATAGACACCTAACTGGCTGCCATGGTGATAACAATAAAGATAATGACAATGATGATGATGATGATGATGATGATGATGGGACTGAAAAAAACTGTCAGTAGGGAATACGTCTCAATTTTTTTTTTTTTTTTTGTCTTTTTGCCATTTCTTGGGCCGCTCTGGCGACATATGGAGGTTCCCAGGTTGGGGGTCGAATCAGAGCTGTAGCCGCCAACCTACACCAGAGCCACAGCAATGCGGGATCCGAGCCGCATCTGTAATCTACACCACAGCTCACGGCAACGCCGGATCCTTAACCCACTGAGCAAGGCCAGGGATCGAACCCAAACCTCATGGTTCCTAGTCGGATTGGTTAACCACTGAGCCACGATAGGAACTCCATACATCTCAATTTTTTAATGGTACCTGTGCTGTTGAAGCAGATGCAAGATTATAACTCCATATTAAATACTATGGCTATGATTTATAATATTTGCAAGTAAATTATCATGGTTTCTCATAGCCTCACTAACCATGTAAGAATTTGCCCTCATTCAGACTTTGCTTAGATGTTATAATTTACAAAGGGACTAAACCAACATATTCTTCATCTTCTGGAAAGTGGTACTGTTCAAAGTCCATCTTCTGATTCTTCTAATTTTATTGAGACACATCATTTACAGCAAGGAACATGCTTGCATTTTTGAGTGTTTAAAAATAAGATTTGGGGAGTTCCCATCTTGGTGCAGTGGTTAACGAATCCGACTAGGAACCATGAGGTTGCAGGTTTGATCCCTGGCCTTGCTCAGTGGGTTGAAGATCCGGCGTTGCCGTGAGCTGTGGTGTAGGTCACAGACGCGACTCGGATCCCGCGTTGCTGTGGCTCTGGCATAGGCTGGTGGCTACAGCTCCGATTCAACCCCTAGCCTGGGAACCTCCATATGCCGCAGGAAGCGGCCCTAAGAAAGACGAAAAAAATAAAATAAAATAAGATTTGAGGGAGACTGTTGGGATCCCCTCTTGTGCAGGAGTCCTGTGCTCCTTCCTTGAGATTGACGGCGTCCTTTCTGTATGCTGCTCGAGCAAACTGTCGAGGGATGTCTGGCACCTCCTAGACACCGCTGGTCCCCAACTGCAGGGTTTATTAGCATTTTATATGTTTAGAGCACACTGTTCCACAGTGAAAGCCCTGCCTTTGGTTTGAGACAGTGTGAGGATAATCAGCCTGTCAAGTTGTAGAGAGTGTTATTTGTGCATTTCAAGAGGAAATACAGAGCTAGTTGGCTGTTCAACAGTTTAGCAGGGCTCCAAAAATGACCACCAGATAGGAATTTAGCATATTGCACTGGTGGTACTAATCCTTTACACTAATGGTCTCATGTTTGTATTCCTCTGAAAGTAGTTTGTTATCTATCACTTTGGTTTGAGATAGATTGATTTTCTCAAATAATTCAAGACACTCCTTTTTAATTCATTCTGTCACATGAAGTAGCTGCAATTACACTTTATATGAGATGAAGGGAATTAGGTCAGCACCATTACTAACAGATTTATTCATGCAAAATCTTCATTGCTCAGAATTGAGCACCATTTAGTGTCACGTACACGCACAAAAATATGTGTTTATCTATTTGTTTGTCTTACATTGAGCCAAAGGAAAACAACAGACCTAATTTAAATAAGTCAACCCTTTGGATTTGAGCTGGAAAGATAGGAATTGAAGCAGAAATGAGCAGGTAAGAAAGGAAGACTGAAGTGATGTGAACAAATAACTAAATTTTGTCACATGGACAGTTCCATATCCAATCATGTGGCTTTGAGGGTAGTTCTCCAGCTGCTAGATAGCTCTTCTTTATCCTTTCATGCCTCTTTGTATCCTTGGACTCATGTCATCCTTAGTGTTATATAGTCAATTTTTTTTTTTTTTTTTTTTGCCTATTCTAATACATGTGGGAGCTTTAATACCTTTTAAAAGTCCAATTGAATGGACTTGTATCTAACTTTTAAGTTTCTTGCATTAGTTAGCTTGTGCTAAAGTCTTATTAGCTTAAAAAATCAAAATGGGGAGTTCCTGTCATGACTCCGTGGTTAATGAATCTGACTAGGAACCATGAGGTTGCAGGTTCGATCCCTGGCCTCGCTCAGTGGGTTAGGGATCTGGCGTTGCCTGGTGTAGGTCACAGATGCGGCTCGGATCTGGTGTTGCTGTGGCTCTGGCGTAGGCTGGCAGCTAAGTTCTGATTAGACCCCTAGCCTGGGAACCTCCATCTGCCATGGGTGCGGCCCTAGAAAAGACAGGAAAAAAAAAATGATTTATCATTAAACTGTATACAAGCTGTGTGCCTGCACCGGTTTGGCTGCAGGTTGGCCATGGCTCTTCTGGGTTCCCCTGAAACCACTGCCACATGTCTTCTTATGTTGATCACAAACTGAAGTGGAAACCACTAATTAGGATGTGTTTCCCCATAGTGCAAAGTAGGAGCAGACAATCCCAAATCAGTCCACATCAGGTGACATGCATATGGTATCACCTCCATCAACTTACCTGTCCTGTGGCCACAGCCGCAGTCAATGATGTGGGAATGATGCTTCTCTGACCAGCTGCACAGGCAGGACCCAAGGCAACGTATTGGGATGTGTATTCAGTTCTGTTACAGGGAGGAATGGACAGTTAGCAATGACTGTCCGCTTCCAGTTTACCTTCTCCTTCATCACCCTTCCCTCACATTAGGTGAGGAGTGGCTGTGGGCAGCTTTTGCCTCCAACTAAAGGGAATGAAACTTCGGGGTACATTTAGTTTGAGTTTAGTTGAATATACAATTTATCTTCACCTCTAAAACTAGTTAAGATATTTTCCTTGTGTAAGAGTAACTCCCATTCTTGTTGCCCACTGTAACACCTGACCTGGCATGCTGCCATGAAAGATAGAAACAGGGGTGCGGATAGCTAAATATGTATTTTAAAAAGTGTTATCATGGTGTGTCAGACTTACTTGAATTTTTATAGCATTTGTGCTATGTGTCAGCTTTTATAAATTTGCCACTGATAGATATCTGTGATCTCATTGTAAGTATAAATTCTGCATCTAATTTCATATTGTAGCTTCATCTTCTTTTACTTAATGAATACGCACAAAATTGAATAAGCTTCAGCTGTATAACTTGCATCCACAGTGGAGACAGATAGTAGGCCACAAGCATATGTTAGTGCCTATTTTTTTTTAGAAAAAACGATGACTCTGGAAATCTGCTGTTGGTACCTCAGTGATGAAGATCATAGTCTGCATTTCACTTGCAGTTGGCTTTTATCCTAAGGGTCGGTTTTCTAAAGTAAATTATTAAAGCCAATCTGGATATTAACATGGTGAGGTTAAGGAAGCAGGTAAACCTTCAGTTGAAGCGGGGTGTTAGTTATGAATTTTTAACTCCGTGGAAACTACTGAACCTTCTGAAGCTTCAGTTGCTTGATTTATAAAAATGTACATAATGATAATCATTCCAAAGTATAATAGAAAACTGTTTTTAAAGTATTTTATTATAGTTGATTTACAATGTTCTGTCAATTTCTGCTGTAGAGCAAAGTGACCCAGTTATGTGTGTGTGTGTGTGTGTGTGTGTGTATGCATTCTCTTGCTCACATTATCTTCCATCATGTTCCATCACAAGTGGCTAGATCTAGTACCTTGTGCTGTACAGCAGGATCTCACTGCTTATCCACTCCAAATGCAGCAGTTTGCATGTACACTTAACACAGTACTACCTCGAGGTGCTGTTCACTAGGTGGAAATAATAGTATCTGGAAAATATAAGGGACTTTCTCAGAGCGGTTTCCAGCAAAATGTTTAAATGGTGATGTTGACATCCATTTTTGCTGTCTTCAGTGCTGGGAAAATGGACATTCTTGCTCTCTGCTTCCTATCTCTCTCTGGTTTCTCCCTTATTATGAAGATGGAAAGATCCTTTTGGCTGCAGTTCTCACACATGCTCAGGAAAGATACTGGGAGAATAAAGAACAAAAACAACCATTTTGCACCAGGAGGAACCAACAGTCAGGGGGTGCCGTGAGCCAGCCGGCCTCAGCTCCAAGATCCCGCTTCTTGCCCTGCCTCACTGGCTCCTTCTGCTCTCATGAGGTCATCACTGGGAAACAAAGACTGGCAGCAGGTGAGGATATCCTGAGACCTGGCCTGCAGTCTGACAGTGTCTTTTTGGCGCACTGTAGTGCAAAACATTCCTATTAGTACGCCGCATTCATCCTGGCTCCTGAACACAGCCAAGGGACGGAGCCAAGAGGAAACTCCCTGTTGAGGAAACACTGCAGGATACGAAGGAACAGCTGAGCAGAGCAAGAAATGAGGTCATTGGTTGACCCGTCCAAGAAGGATAGGTTGCAGAAAATTCTTTATCTACACTGGCCTCTCCTAAGCAAAAGTAAAATCTTTTAAATGAGAATTGCCATAAGAATAAGAGCCCCAAATGAGAAAAATTATAAGGAGGCACTTCACAGAAATTCTCCAGCTAGTAATCAGGAAGAAAATATAATTCCCCAAATTTTAGCATTTGGATAAACCTGAGAATTCTTGGTGAAAATTTACTTCCCGAGTTGATTTGAGTATAGAAACTAGTCTAGCATTCCCCAAGGTTATTCTTTAGGATGCTATTTTGTTTTATGGAGGGAAAAAGTCTTGGGAATGTGGAGCTAAATAAAGGCTAATGGGTTCTCTTTAGTAAATGTCAATGCCCTTTTAAAATATAAGAAGGTGGAATCAATAGAGTACACACTGTTTTACACTTATTTGACCACCTATTTCCTACAAAGTACTTTTTTAAAAGAAAATTTTACAACCCTCTAATAATACAGGCCACAATTAGGATCAAGCTGATCTATACCAATAATGGGTCCTGGGCAATTTGAAATGAAAAAGAAGAATTCTCAGTGTCTCTAAACTAGCCATACCATTTCTTCTTATAATATTCCAGAACTTCAATGAGTTATCTACCAATTAATATTATCATCGATATAACTTCTCTAAGTTTCTCAGAATAACGTCAACTAAATGATCCAAGTTTTCTGTTATTTCCCTCTTATTGTAGTTCCCATTTTTATGGAAATGTTCTTTAGATCTAGAAGCATTGACTGAACACTGCTTATGCCCTTGAGATATTTGTGTTGTGTGTTCCATTTGTAATCCGCATGAACTACACCTCCTGGTATTTGTGCCGTGTTCCCCCATCTGAATTTCTGCTGGTCTCCTGAGATGCTTTTACCAATAAAAGTACAAGAAATGATGACACTCAGTTCCGGCCACAGACATTAAGAAGGCCCAACAGTTCTCACTTTTTTTTTTTTTTTTTTTTTAATTAGAAACCCAGCTTGTACAACCAGGCAACATGCTCTATAAAAAGCTATTGAAACTATCCTAATGGAGAAGGAGGTGTGGACAGTCCTCGATGGATGAAAAAACAGTGGGAGAATAGGAGAATATGCATATTCTCAATTATGTATGTGCATATGCATATACACAGGAGAATATGCATGTACAGGAGAATATGCATATTCTCAATTATGTATGTGAGTATGCCTAATGTATCTATAACTGTATAGGATATGCATATAAATATGCACATAAAACCAAATATATGAAATATGCGTATAAATATATGTACATATGCATATATATGCCAACTCTGTAGGATATGTATATAGATTTTATATACACATACATCTACATCTCTAAAATATATATAAATATTATATATACATATTTAAAATATAGTTGTACATATTTGCATTAGAGATATATATGATATATTTCTACATATATATGATATATCTTTAATGCAAATATAGACACACACACACAGGAAACCCAAATATGTTTCTGGATTTATATCAAGAAATGCATACAATTTATCTAATTTAATCTTCACGTAAACTTACAAAGTAGGCATTATACTTCCAAAATTATCGAAGTAGAAGTTGAAATTCAAAGTGTTTTTATACCTTATTCAAGCCATAAAGTATTTAACTCAGAGCTGTCTAATTCAAGTGCCCATGTTGTCATTATTCCAATCTGCCTCTCTTTTCAGTCAGAATGATTGGAAAAATTGTCTAATTGATGTTAATCAGCACAAATTGCAAGTGGCAGCAAATCTGCAAATTCCTGTGTGTGCTGCTCATGGCACTGCTTATGAGCTGTGGCCAAACATCCCATCAAAATCATCCCACTATATTGGACTTTGCATACCATGGAAAGTCAAAACTCATTATTCAAATCCTGTACAGCAAGGTTACTTCTAGACCAACATGTCATGTAGATCAGCATTTCTCAGACATTAATGTTCCTCTGAATTGGGGATTTTGATAAGTATAGGTGAGAATTCAGTAAATCTGGTATAAGGCCTGTGACTCTGCATTCCTAACAGGTTCCCTAGATGATACTAGCCATCAAGAATCCGAATGAGATGGTTCTCCCATGCTTCTCTCTAAATCTTCCATCCCACCACTGTCTGCCAATAGATTACCCTGACAGTCATGATGAATACCCCAGCTCAGTTGAAATTCAGATATTTTTCCTTGTTCTCCAATCTCTATTACATTGTACCAGTCCTGTGCTTTAGTGACTCAAATTTTTCTAATGGAGAAATTACCGAGCAAAGTAATTCCAATCAACAAAAATAGTTTCGACCCCTCCAGAGAACAATAACCTGCTACAAAACAGGTTTTCTCTACCGTTATTCCAAAGATATAAATAATGATGAAATATTTGTGTTTGAAATAGCCTATCAGACACAGAGTTTTTGTTGCTATGTCGTTGGTGGTGTTTGACAGGGAAATTTTGGTAAATATCCACTGACAGCTTTTAGGTATTAAAGGATTGACTTTGGTTAAATGTAGGATTAGCCCTAGATCCACTTATAAAATGAGAGGCAGAGGAGATAAGGCAAGCCATATTTATTTTATTTTTTCCTTCTCAATCTTTTCCTCATCTAATAGAGTCTTAAGCTTGAGCGGCATGATATCACAGGAAAAATATATACAGATCTTCCTCAATTTATGTTGGGTCACCTCCTAATAAACCCATCATAAGTTGATGGTATGAACATCATACATTAGCCTAGCCTGCCCTAAATGTGCTCAGAATACTTACATTAGCCTACAGTTGGCATAACTCTCTCACGCAAAGCCTATTTTATAATAAAGTATGGAATATCTCATGTAATTTATTGAATACTGCACTGGACATGAAACATGGAATGGTTGCCTGGGTACAGAATGGTTATAAGTGTGTCAGTTGTTTATTTTCATGATCCTGTGGCTGAGTGGGAGCGGACCCTGCCCAGCATCACATGAGAGGATCATATTACGTATCTCTAGCCTGGGACAAGATCAAAATTCAAAGTATGTGTATTGCTTTCCCACCATCCTAAAGTTGAAAAGTCTTAAACCAACCATCGTAAGTCAGAGACCGTCTGTGTTAGTTTCTACCTCCAGACCATAGCACAGATCTTCTAAAACCCTTGTAATTCCCTAAGCCATAACAGCACCAAGAGCATCTTGTGATCAAATGAGGAGGTTGTGGGTGGGCTCCAGCATGGGCTGCTCTTCACAAAGACCAAATTATGATAGGAAGCTTGAAATTTTCAGCTGCAAACCTTACTTATTTAGAGAAGTGAGAGGAACTAGAAATGCAACCAATAATTGATCATGCCTACATGAAGAAGCCTCCAAAAATCCCAACAGCAGGAAGTTCAGAGAGCTTCCATGTTGTGAACACATCCACACACTGGGAGGGTGATGCATCCTAACTCCATGGGGACAGAAGTTCCTACAACCAGGACCCTCCCAGACCTTGACCTGTATATGTCTTCATCTGTATCCTTTCTCATATCCTTTAACGAACCAGTAGATAGGTAACTAAATATCTCCCTGAATTCTGCGAGTCTCTTTAGCAACTTAATGGAACCCCAGGAGGGAGTGGAGGGAGACCTCTGATTTGTAGCCAAATTGAACAGAAGTCATGGGCTGCCTAGGAAACCGTTTCTTGCAATTGGCTTTTTTTTTTTTTTTTTTTTTTTTTTTTGTCTTTTTGCTATTTCTTGGGCCGCTCCCTCGGCATATGGAGGTTCCCAGGCTAGGGGTCCAATCGGAGCTATAGCCACTGGCCTACACCAGAGCCACAGCAACATGGGATCCGAGCCGCGTCTGCAACCTACACCACAGCTCACGGCAATGCCGGATTGTTAACCCACTGAGCAAGGGCAGGGACCGAACCTGCAACCTCATGGTTTCTAGTCGGATTCATTAACCACTGCGCCACGACGGGAACTGCACAATTGGCATTTGAAGTAGGGTGAAAGCAATCTTGTGGGACTGTACCCTTAACCTGTGCGAGTTAAATTGCAGTACACCCTGCTGGTGTCACAGAGAATTCCTTGGTGTGGGGAAAAAGTCTACACATTTGCCAATCAAAATTGTCAAGAGTGAACTGTTCTGTGTGAGGAATAAAGGAGACACACAGGAAAGAAATGCACAGGAAAGACATCGTAGGAAAGAACTGGATTTTTTCCTAGTGGGAAAAGAAAGAAACACACAGGAAAGGCAGACAGAGTAGGAAATAACTGTAAAGGATTGCCTACATATTATTAGATTTTTCAATGACTTGTGTACTAGGATTAGGAGATTTAAACTGTGATTAGAGTCTTCATGTACTGTAGGTTTTTGCTAAACTTGAGCTGGTCTCATTCTGTGGTAAAATAGTTAGAATTCAGTTCAAAGAGAGGTTATACTGAACCCCGTTTCCAGAATAATTTTTACTTGGTAAACAGTGATGTAATAAATTGAATTTAGTATAATCTATTCAAAGAGTATGTACTGTCTTCATTAGATTGTTCGGTAACAAAAATCTCCTGCCCCTCATGAAAAATTAAATAGACTAAACTTTTCAAACAGGTTGATTAAGAGTGAAACCGTGAGTGAGTATGTAGGCTTTTATAGGTTTTGAGAAAGTGATCCACGTGTTCAGTTTAGTTCTGTGAAGACCTTAGTATACAAAATAAGATCTGTCCTTTGATACAGTTTTGTATGTCTTAATTGCTTACTAAGAACTTATTTCCAGCTGCATACTCTTTAGAAGTAACATCTGTTTCCGCTTGTGCTTTGACTAATTGCAAAATGATTATCAAATTCTAAGTCCAGATGTACACCCAACATGATTGATAAGACAAATATCTCTCCTAATCCCTGGCTCAGGGAAAAGAAAAATAGATAGCTGGTTGTCTGAAATTGAAGAAAAAAACAAACAGGAAATAAGATATTGACCATATGCTTACATTAGGGCAGTTGGTTATAAGGATAAGAAAGAATTAGATGAAGAGAATTATGTTGGCAAGTCTCAAAACACTTTTGTTTCCTTAAAAACCTAGTCCACTGCATGTAGTTAAGGCTAAATAGAAGTAAGATGCCAGCTGTTAATTCACTGTTTGTTTTCATGGGGACTTCTGGACCCTTGCATATATTTTATGAACACTATTGGATTGTTGTTAAGAATTGCAGCACATCTCGTTTACAAACAGTAACCATATTATTCACACCAAAAATTGACACCGATGGTCATTGTTCTAAAAAGCCTGGAGTTAACCTCAGAGAAGAGATGAAATGGCATGTGGTGGGTATCAGTTCTATTCACAAACTATTTGCGTCCCAAGCACAGGAGAAGAAAATATACATCTCATTGCATGAGCCTTCCTAGAACTTCTTTTGAGGGAAAGGAGGTAAAACCAAGGCAGGGATAAAGGTAAGGGTCCTGAGTGCTCAGGAATCCAGCTGAGTCAAAGGAAGCCTGAAACAAGGAATTTCAGGATTTTCATCTGTTTCTGTCCTGGAAAGATTATATCAGAAACAATTTAATGCCACATGTAATCTAATAATTCAATAATCCACATGTTCTTGAACTGGTCTCATTCTGTGGTATCAGAGTTTTCAGCAGGATAAATTAACCCTATGTAACTTTGGGTTCTTTGTCACCAAACTGTTTCCATGCCCCAATTATGCCAGCTCTGACTCTTGCACTTGAGTGACTAGATTTGGCTTCCTCCTGATCTGCTCTTGGAAATTTTTTCTTTTACGCTAAGGCGCTAATGTGGGCAGGCCTGACCATGTGTAACACCGTGTCACTGTGATGGTTAATTTTTTGTGTCAGCTTGACTGGACCACAGTGCACAATTTGATCGGACATTATTCTGAATGTTTCTGTGATGTTCTTGGATGAGATTAACACTGAAAGCAGTAGACTTTGAGTAAAGATTGCCCTCCAAAATGTGGGTGGGCCTCTTTCAATCAATTGAAGGCATTAATAGAACAAAAACCTGATCTCCCTTCTGCAAGAAGGAATTCTGCCAGCACTCTGCCTTTGGACTCAAACTACGGCTCATCCTTTGGTACCCAGCCTGCGCTCCTACCCTAAATATTGGATTTACCAAGCCTCTACAAGTGGGCCAAATTTTTAAGAATAAATCAATCTCAATCCCTCCTCTCCCCCCCACCACCCCCTTTCCTTCCCTCCCTCCACATCCTGTAGGCTTTGTTTCTCTGGAGAACCTTGACTAATATACTCACAATAGGTTTTTCTTTTTCAAATCCATACTTATTAGGGAAAAAAAAGTTGCAAACACTAAAAAGAAGATACTGTTTAGTCCTAAGTGGGATCATCCTGGAAAATTGGTGCAATTCTGAGCTGCTCCAGTATGCAAGAGCAAATGGGTTCTTGGTGTGGATGATTCTTTTATTCTTTGATCCTAATTCATAAAGATATGACATTCACCTTCACTGACCTCTGCTATGACCTCAGTCACTTGCTCTCATGTGGCAGGTATGCATGTATCAAGAGAACTTGGACAACCCTGTCTCTGTACATCTGCTTCCTCTCTTTTTTTTTCTTTTTGTCTTTTTAGGGCCACACCCACGACATATGGGGGTTCCCAGGCTAGGGGCTGAATTGGAGCTGTAGCTGCTGGCCTACACCACAGTCACAGCAATGCAGGATCCGAGTCGCATATGCGACATACACCACAGCTCATGGCAACACCAGATCCCCAACCCACTGAGTGAGGCCAGGGATCGAACCTGCATTCTCATGGCTGCTAGTCAGTTTTGTTTTTGCTGAGCCACAACTGGAACTCCTTCTTCCTCTCTTGATTGGGATGCAAAAACTTCTGCGTGGATATGGATGGATTGTTTTCCAGAATTTTCTGGTGTCTAGCTGAGAAACACAATTCCTTCTTTAGAGAAAGGAGAAATAATAATAAAGCCATAGAATATTTCATTAGAAATAAGCCTACCATCTCCCCACTCCCATCCTCTGATATGTGACTTTAGTGAGAAGACATGATCTAAATGGCAACCTCCTTTCTTTAAAATGATTGTACTTGCTGTAGAGGCATGGTTCCAAGGCTTTTGCTATGCTGATTGAAACAGAACTGTCTCTACAATATAATGGACTGAATGACAAATGCTTATGTTAATTGTTTGACTTTAATTACCTATAATTAATTGCTTCTGTCTGTTTCTTTTTGACACCATGTTGAATGTTTTAATTTGGGCATGAAGTGCCTTTCAAGAAGTAAAAGGGATTCATATTCTTTTCATAATTAAAGTTCTAAGCACTTATTCATAAATTTTATTGTTTAAAGGATCCTTTATTACTTCTCCATTCCACTATCCTAGTATTTAAAAATTAGACAGTAAACCATTTTAGGTATAGCAAAAGTATTGGAAATATATATATTATATTTGTCTCTATTAAAATTATAATAATAGTTCTAAAACATTCTAATGGCTATTGCTACCCAACCAAGCACTTAGTTGTAATCAATTCCTAACTGCAGCATTATATCTAAACAAGAAGCTAATAATAACTAGAGACATTTATATAAAGACATTGTTAATCAGCAATTAAAATCATGTATAGTTGCCTTTTATCATTCATTCTGAGTGCTGTGATTCCAGGTCAGAGTGCAGGAGTCTTTTTTAGTTTTTATTATGTGCTCTGCTCTAGCTCAGTAATGCTATGCTACAATTATGTGCCGTCCCCATGATCATATGATCTAGGAAGATTTCCTAAAATGGTGGAAAATTGGAGGTGATTTACTGTAGTTTTGCATTTCTGTATTTGAAAATGCATAATAAATGTATTAAAACACAACCGTTGTTTACTATTATAGTTATTTTACATGGTGATATTAAAAGAAAGTTATAAAAGAAATAAAGTAACAAAACTACCTTTTTACTCAATAATTTTTTAGTATCAATTCCTACTTATAGAACTTGTTTTCTCCAGGATCTGGTAGAAATTATTTCTGCCGCTAGTTCTGAAACTCTTGGTGGATGCAAGTCTTTCAGCATGTATATCAACATTTCTACAGCTGGTCTAATATCCCTGGGGGTAAAGACCCTGGTTGTAAATCCTTGTGCTTTCAAGCTTATAACCCCTACTCTCAAATTTCCTGTGCTCATCTTCATCCAGATAATCGAGATGACCCCTCCTCCCCAAACACCCACTGTGGTTGAACGTGCAGAGTCTGAAGGCAGAAATTTAATTATCTCCCTTCACGACTGACTTTCCTCTTATGTAGCTTCCTGCTTTCACTTCACTTTTGCCTGGTCCTTTCATTCTGACCTCACAGTCGGATACTTATCTTCTGATTCTGAATTTATTTCTGGGTTAATGATATCCTGTATCTGTATCGGCTTAGAAGGAACCATCATTCAGCTTAGCCTCATCTTCTTGTGGAGTACGTAGGAGGTTTTCATAAGCCCCAAGGAGACACATAGACTGAGATCTTAAACCAGACCGCGGTGTTGCCATCCTCCTCTTTCCATGAATTGTGCCTACTCTGCCACTCTTGCTAGAGGGATCTGCTGGCCAGATAAGAACAACAATCAAACAGAGCTTGGGATTCCCTCAGTCCTATGCATGTTAATTTGAGCTGCTGCAATGCTTTCTCCTTTACCATGGTCTGCTCTTCTTGTACACCAGAGGATACAGTTTCAGAAATGAGAGTGCCCATTTGTGACTTGCTCTCTCTCCCCACATTAGAGCTCCCTAGACCCAATCATCCTTCTAGCCTCAGCCCACACTTGTGAGATCAGTTATTCGACATTTACTTAATTATGTCTAGTAATAAAGAATTCACTTCTTTAGGTTCAGTTATTGAATGGTCCAAAACCTCAGTAAGTTCCTTCATTATAAATTCCTGCCAACCTCCTTTAATAGGCAGGACCTTCTTCTTCTTCTTCTTTTTTTTTTTTTTTTGGCTGAGTAGTTTCCTGTGTGTGTGTGTGTGTGCGTGTGTGTGTGTCTTCCTCAGAGAAGAGATCCATACCTTTGTGGTCATTCCCAATTGTGGATCACCATGGCTGGGGCATGGGTTTCGCTTTGGCTAATGCTTATATCTGTCTCTCCTACCTTTCTTGGTGCTGTCCTTTTATCCTTTCTTGGGGAGTCTCTGTTCATCCAGTCTTCAGGTCGCTTTCCACAGGAATTGTTCCATAAGAAGTTGTAGATTTGTGTGTCCATGGGAGGAGGTCAGGTCAGGTTCTTGCTGCACTGCCCTCTTGAACACTCCTCTATTTAGTCTCAACTCATTCTTATATTCTTTTTTTTTTTCTTTCTAATTCCTTTGTTTAACTACCTCTAGGACTATGATTTTATGCCTGTGAAAATGTATCTGGTAATCATCCAACGTAAAATTTAGCATATTTTTTCCTCCATATTTTTTATCTGCAATTTTACAACATATCTTCTATGTTATTGTACGCCATTATTGTTTTCATGTTTTAAAGTGTTATTAAAGTATATTGAGTTACATTGTTGTCATCATTTCTGCTGTACAACGAAGTGACTCAGTTATATATGCCATTATTAAAATAGCTGAATAGTTCAAAATCAGAACCTTAAGACAAAAGCCATTCAGAGTGATGCTCGTTATTTGGCAAAATTTACTGTAAATCATAGTGATTCTTTTCACCATTCTAGCCTCACCTGTTTGTTTTGTCCTCAAGGATGTGTTAAGGAAATCCTCCCACCATCTGATCACTTTTCAACTTCATAGTTATATCTCTTTCACACCTCTCAACTTTGTCACTGCTGTGTCACTGCTGGTCTTGTTTACTGGTATTGCTCCTTCCAACTTTACCCCTGCAGTCTGTTCCTAATAGAGAAAACTGAATGTTTAAAACCTAAGTCTGATCATGTCATTATTCTGTCCATAACTATCCTATTTTCCACCAAGAAAGAGTCAGGACACTAACTATAATCTGTAACGTCCTACCTGATCTGCCTCAGTGTTACTCTCTGACCTCATCTTCCATTCTTTCCTGTGCTGTTTACCCTGCAGCCTGTCAGCAAAACTTCCTGCCTCAACCTGTCACTCACTGTTCCTTACCTTGTACTTCCACTGTATCAGCATGCACTGCTTGCCTCGCTGCCTGAAACACTCCCCTCATATCTCCGGGTCTCTATCTCATTCTCCTTGTTTTTTTTTTAGGTATTCCCTTTTTAGTAAAACTGACCATGACCAGTGAATGCTATTCTATTTTTATTTTATTTTAGTTGAGAATTATATTCCTTTTTTGAGATTAAAGTACAGTTAATTCACAGTATTGTACCAATTTCTGCTGTACAACAAAACGACCCAGATATATATACGCATTTCTTTTCTTATAGCCTCTTCCATCATGGTCTTTCCCAAGAGACTGGATATAGTTCCCTGTGCTATAGAGTAGGGCCTCATCATTGCTTATCCATTCTAAATGTAATAGTTTGCATCTACTAACCCCAAACTCCCCATCCATTCCACTTCCTTCCCCATCTCTCTTGGCAACCACAAGTCTGTTGTATGTCTGTGAGTCTGTTTCTGTTTTGTAGAGAGGTTCATTTATGCCATATTTTAGATTCCACATATAAATAGATATCATATGGTATTTGTCTTTCTCTTTCTAACTTCACTTAGTGAGAATCTCTAGTTGCATCCCTGCTGCTGCAAATGGCATTATTTTGTTCTATTTTATGGCTGAGTAGTGTTTCATTATACATATGTACCACATCTTAATCCATTCATCTGTAGATGGACATTTAGGTTGCTTCTTTGTCTTGGCTATTGTGAACAGTGCTGCAATGAACATTGGTGTGCATATATCTTTTTAATTGAAGTTTTGTCCAGATAGATGCCCAAGAGTGGGATTCGTGGATCATATGATAGTTTTGTATTTAGTTTTATTCTGCTGTTGTTCAAGTGAGACTAGAAGATGTCAGAACAGAAGGACGGGAGCTCAACCTCTTTCCTAAAAACAACAAAATTTACAACCAAATACTGAGCAACCTTTAACCAAATAGACCGGAAACTGTCAAAAAGATATCCTGCTCCAGAAGGTGAAGAAGAGGCCACATCAAGGGGTGGAAGAGGTGATTACATGATATAAGCAACCCCATACCTCCCAAGTGGGAAGCCCCACAGACTGGAAACTAACTGGTTCACAAAGACTCACCTACAGGAGTGAGAGGTCTGAGCTCCTCATGAAATTCCCACACGTGGGGATCTGGCACTGGGAGAAAGAGCCCCTGGAGCATCTGGCATTGAAGGCCAGTGGGGCTTGTGCTCAGGAGCTCCATGGGGACCAGAGACCCCATTCTTAAAAGGCACACACAGACTTTCATGTGCTCTGGGTCCCAGGGCAAAGCAAAGTCTCTGTAGGAATCTGGGTCAAACCTGACTGCAGTTCTTGGAGGACATCCTGGAAAAACAGGGGTGAATGTGGCTTGTTGTAGGGGAAGGACATCAGAAGGAAAGCTCTAGGGAATATTCAGCAGTGTGCCTTTCTCTAGAGGCGGCCATTTTGGAAAAATCTGGCCCCACCCGTCAGTCAGCTGCTGAGAAGCCCCAGGGCAAACAACAATCCAGGTGGGATCACAGCCACACCCCTCAGTAAACAGGCTGCCTAAAGACCCCTTAGGCACACAGCTGCCTCTAATCTCACCCAGAGACAAAGCCCCACCCACTAGAGGGATAAGAATCAGCTGCACCTACCAGGGGGCAGGCATCAGTCTTTCCCATCAGGAAGCCTACAACAAGCCCCCATACCAATTTCAGCCACAAGGGGGGCAGACACCAGAAGTAAGAGAGGCTACAACTCTATTATCTGTAAAAAGATCACCACACCAAAAACACATAAAAATGAAAAGACAGAGAACTATAACTCAGATGAGGGGGAAAGAAAAAAACCCAGAAAAACAGCTAAGTGATCAGGAGATTCTCAGCCTCCAGGAAAAAGACTTTAGATTGTTGATGCTGAAGATGATGCAATACATTGGAAATAAACTGGAGGCAAAGATAGATAACTTATAGGAAACACTGACCAAAGAGATACAGGATATAAAACTTAAACAAGAAGAGATGCAAAATACAATAACTGAAATAAAAAAATTCACTAGAAGCAGCTAACTGCAGAATACAAGAGGCAAAAGAACGAATAAGCAAGGTGGAGGACAGATTAGTGGAAATTACGGATGCAAAACAGAAAAGAGAAAAAAGATTGAAAACAAATGAAGAGAGTCTCAGAGAACTCTGGGACAACGTTAAACACACCAACATCTGTATTATAGAGGTGCCAGAGGGAGAAGAGAGAGAGAAGGGGACAGAGAAAATATTCCAAGAGATAATAGCCAAAAAATTCCCTAACATGGGAAAGGAACCACTCACTCAAATCCAGGAAGTGCAACAAGTACCATATAAAATAAACCCAAGGAGGGATACACCAAGACACATATTAATCAAACTGACCAAAATGAAAGACAAAGAGAAAATCTTTAAAGCAGCTAGTGAAAAGAAACAAATAACATACAAGGGAATCCTGATAAGGTTATCGGCAGATTTTTCAGCAGAAACTCTGCAGACCTGAAGGGAGTGGCATGATATACTTAACGTGATGAAAGGAAAAAAATTCCTACCAAGAATTACTTACCCAGCAAGGCTCTCATTTAGATTTGAAGGAGAAATCAGGCTTCACAGATAAGCAAAAGTTGAGAGAATTCAGCAACACTAAACCAGCCTTACAACAAATGCTAAAGGAACTTCTCTAGGCAGAAAAGAAGACAGCAACAGGAAACAAAAATACCACAACTGACAAGGCTCACCAGTAAAGGTATATATACAGTAAAGATACGAAATCATCCATGCACAATTATGCCACCAAAATCAGAAATAATGAGAAGAGGTGGATACAAATGCAGGACACTGAAGATGAACTTATAATTAAGAGACCAACAGTTTAAAACAATCTCACATATATATAGACTCATATCAAAACTTCAGAGTAACTGCAAACCAAAAATCTACGATTGATACACAAACAAATAAGAAAAATCAACTCAAATACAACACTAAAGATAGTCATCAACCACAAGAGGAGAGAACAAAAGAAGAAGAGAAGAAGGGGAAAAAAGAGCAACAAAAACAAATCTAAAGCAATTAATAAAATGGCAATAAGAACATGCATATTAATAATTACCTTAAATGTTAATGGACTAAATGCCCCAACCAAAAGACTTAGACTGGCTGAATGGATACAAAAACTAGATCCATATATATGCTGTCTTCAAGAGACCCACTTCACTTCTAGGGACACATACAAATTGAAAGTGAGACAATGGAAGAAAATATTCCATGAAAATGGGAATTAAAGCTGGAGTAGCAATACTCATATCAGACAAAGTAGACTTTAAAATGAAAAATATTTTAAGGGACAAGGAAGGTCACTACATAATGATCAAAGGATCAATCCAAGAAGATATAACAATTTTAAATATCTACACACCCAACATAGGTTCTCCATAATATATGAGTCAACTGCTAACAACCTTAAGAGGACAAATCAACAACAACACAATAATAGTGGGGGAGTTTAACACCCCACTTACAGCAATGGACAGATCATCCAGACAGAAAATCAATAAGGAAACACAGGCCCTGAATGAAGCATTAAACCAGATGGACTTTATAGATATTTATAGGACATTTCATCCAAAAGCAACAGGAGACACATTCTTCTCAAGTGCACATGGAACATTCTCTAAGATTGATCACATCCTGGGCTACAAATCCAACCTCGGTAACTTTAAGAAAATTGAAATCATATCAAGCATCTTTTCCAACCACAATGCTATATGACTAGAAATCAACAACAAGAAAAAAACTGCAAAAAACACAAACATGTGGAGACTAAACAGGCTAGTAAATGACCAATGGATCACTGAAGAACTCAAAGCAGAAATTAAATACCTAGAAGCAAATGACAACAAAGGTATGACACTCCTAACCCTATGGGATGCAGCAAAAGCTGTTCTAAGAGGAAAGTTTATAGCAATACAAACCCACCTCAGGAAACAAGAAAAAGCTCAAATGAGCAAGCTAACTTTACATGTAAAGCAGCTCAAGAGAGAAGAACAGACAAGACCTAAAGTTAGCAGAAGGAAAGAAATCATAAAGATCAGAGCAGAAATCAATGATATAGATGTGAAGAAAACCATAGAAAAGATCAATGAAACAAAAAGCTGGTTCTTTGAAAAGATCAACAATATTGATAAACCCTTAGCCAGACTTATCAAGAAAAAGAGAGAGAGGATTCAATTCAATAAAATTAGAAATGAACAAGGAGAGGTAACAATGGACATCACAGAAATACAAAGGATCATAAGAGACTACTATATGCAACTATATGCCACTAAAGTGGAAAACCTAGGAGAAATGGACAAATTCTTAGAAAAATACAATCTTCCATGACTAAACCAAGATGAAATAGAAGAGATGAATGGACCAATCACAAGAACTGAAATTGAAACTCTGATTAAAAAACTTCCAACAAAAAAAGTCCAGGACCAGATGGCTTCACAGGTGAATTCTGTCAAACATTTAGAGAAGAGCTAACACCTCTCCTTCTGAAACTATTCCAAAAATTGCAGAGGAGGGGATACTCCCAAACTCATTCTATGAGGCCACCATCACCCTGATACCAAAACCAGACACCACAAAAAAAGAAAATTACAGGCCAGTTTCACTGATGAACATCAATGCAAAGATCCTCAACAAAATACTAGCAAACCGCATCCAACAATACATTAAAAGGATTGTACATCATGATCAAGTGGGATTTATCCCAGGGATGCAAGCGTTCTTCAATATCCACAAATCCATCAGTGTGATACACCACATTAACAAACGGAAGAATAAAAACCATCTGATCCTCTCAATAGACATGGAAAAAGCCTTTGACAAAATCCAACACCGATTTCTGATAAAAAACCCTTCAGAAAGTGGGCATAGAGGGAAACTATCTCAACATAATAAAGGCCGTATATGACAAGCCCACAGCTAACATCATTCTCAATGGTGAAACCTGAAAGAATTCCTGCTGAAATCAGGAACAAGACAAGGATGTCCACTCTTGCCACCAGTCTTCAACATAGTTTTGGAAGTCCTAGCCACAGCAATCAGAAAAGCAACAGAGATAAAGGAATCCAAATTGGAAAGGAAGAAGTAAACTATCACTATTTGCAGATGACATGATACTATACCTAGAGAATCCTAAAGACGCTACCAGAAAACTTTTAGAGCTCATCAATGAATTTGGCAAAGTCGCAGGATACAAAATTAATACACAGAAATTGATGCCATTTCTATACACTAACAATGAAAGATCAGAAAGAGAAATTAAGGAAGCAATCCCATTTACCGTCGCATCCAAAAGAATAAAATACCTAGGAGTAAACCTACCTAAAGAGTCAAGAGACCTGTACTCTGAAAACTATAAGACACTGATGAAAGAAATCAAAGATGACACAAATAGATGGAAAGACATACCATGCTCTTGGATTGGGAGAGTTAATATTTCAAAATGACTATACTACCTAAGGCAATATACAGATTCAATGCAATCCCTATCAAATTACCAAGGACATTTTTCACAGAACTCGAACAAAATATTTTCAAGTTTGGAAGCACAAAAGACCCAGAATAGCCAAAGACATCCTGAAAAAGAAAAATTGAACTGGAGGAATCAGGCTCCCGGACTTCAGACTATAGTACAAAGCAACAAAACCGTATGGTACTGGCACAAAGACAGAAATATAGATCAGTGGAACAGGGTAGAAAGCCCAGAATTAAACCCATGCACCTACAGCCAACTAATCTATGACAAAGGAGGCAAGTATATCCAATGGAGAAAAGACAGCTTGTTCAATAAGTGGTGCTAGGAAAACTGGACAGCCACATGGAAAAGAATGAAATTAGAACACTCCCTAACACCATACACAAAAATAAACTCCAGATGGACTAAAGACCTAGATGTAAGACCAGGCACTATAAAACTCTTAGAGGAAAACACAGGCCAAACACTCTCCAACATAAATGACAGCAACATCATCTCAGATCCACCTCTTAGAGTAATGACAATAAAAAAAAAAAAATAAACACATGGAACCTAATCAAACTTAAAAGTTTCTGCACAGCAAAGGAAACCCTAAACAAAACGAAAAAACGACCTACAGAATGGGAGAAAATCTTTGCAAGTGAATCAACTGACAAGGGATTCATCTCCAAAATTTATAAACACCTCCTACAGCTCAATACCAAAAAAACGAACAATCCCATCAAAAAATGGGCAGAAGATCTAAACAGATGGTTCTCCAAAGAAGACATACAGATGGCCAAAAAACACGTGAAAAGGTATTCAACATCACTCATTATTAGAGAAATGCAAATCAAAACCTCTGTGAGGTACCACCTTACACCAGCCAGAATGGCCATCATCAAAAAGTCTACAAACAATAAGTGCTAGCGAGGGTGTGGAGAAAAAGAAACCCTAGTACACTATTGATGGAATTGTAAATTGGTGCAACCACTGTGGAAAACAGTATGGAGATTCCTTAGAAAACTAAAAATAGAACTACCATTTGATCCAGCCATCCCACTCCTGGGCATCTATCCAGAGAAAACCATGACTCACAAAGACACACGTACTCTGATGTTCATTTCAGCACTATTTTCAATAGCCAAGACGTGGAAACAACCTCAATGTCCATCGACAGCAGAGCAGATCAAGAAAATGTAGTACATATACACAATGGAATATTACTTAGCCATTAAAAGGAATGAAATAACGGCATTTTAAGCAACATGGATGGACCTAGAAATTATCATGCTAAGTGAAGTCAGTCAGACAATGAGATACCAACATCAAATGCTATCACTGACATGTGGAATCTGAAAAAAGGACAGAATGAACTTTTCAGAACAGATACTGACTCACAGACTGAAAAACTTATGGTCTCCAAAGGAGACAGTTTTGTGGGGGGCGGGGATGCGCTGGGGTTGTGGGATGGAAATCCTATAAAATTGGATTGTGATGATCATTGTACAACTCTAAATGTAATAAATTCATTGAGTAATAAAAAAATAAAGTGAGGGGGAATTCCCATCGTGGCGCATTGGTTAACGAATCCAACTAGGAACCGTGAGGTTGCGGGTTTGGTCCCTGTCCTTGCTCAGTGGGTTAACAATCTGGTGTTGCCGTGAGCTGTGGTGTAGGTTGCAGACGCAGCTCAGATCCAGCGTTGCTGTGGCTGTGGCGTAGGCCGGTGGCTATAGCTCCGATTCAACCCCTAGCCTGGGAACCTCCATATGCCATGGGAGTGGCCCAAGAAATAGCAAAAAAAGACAAAATAAATAAATAAATAATAATAAAAAATAAAAAAAATAAAGTGAGGCTATATCTTCTTGACATGATTTTTTCTCTGATGAGGAAAAAGTGTTAATGAGTGAATATATTATATTCAAAGTTCTTGTGTCTATTCACATCATAAACTTTCTATCGTGTTTCTATAAGTTGAAAAAATCTTCCCCTAATTCATGTCAAAGGCATTTTCCAAGTGGTAACGGCTTTTGCTCCTTCTCAGAAGGTAGGAACCAAAAGGCTTAAGTATAAAGTAAAATTATCCGATGAAATTTCTCAATAGAACTTATGGCCAAAGTCATTTCAAATGGCTTGAGTAGGTACATTTCCATGCAGAATGAGAATTTACAGAATTGACTAAAATATATCAGGCAGAGAAAGCATGCTCTCATGTTAGGTCTTTAGAAAACAAATTTCATGAATGATAATGATGGTCATGTTGATCCAGAAACTAGAAGCAGAGGTTAACTAGAAATTAATTTCAGCCCGCAAAGATGGAATTATAAATAATATGATTATATTAGTTTTGAGCAACGACACTGTTTTGCTATTTAGGTTTAAATACGTCTATGCTATAAAAACCAATTGAAGGGTTTTACTTCTGTGGGCTGAAATATTAGGGCTTTCTGTGTATGCTTTTATGATTATCAGAATGAAATATGATAGTGCCATTTTTAGCTTGCTATTATCTCTGATGGATGTCATCCTAACACAATTGCTTGTACAGCATATGTCAGAAATAAGTCACACTTGTCTAAAACAGCTCTTTTACTAGGCAAATCTGCCTCTCTTGGCTACATTCTGAATGTGAGTCTCAAAATGCTTTAAAAATAGAAAGTGAAGAACTAAAGCAATACAGATCAAAAACCTTTGATTAGAAAAGGGGACAGGTAGACTTATATCAATGGCACGAATAACTTTAGCGTCACTTAGCACTGACTAATGAAATTCATCGCCCACACGTGATGTCTGCATAATCAAAGGATCAGAGAAGATTTTTGTTTTAGTTTTTGGTTTTTCTTGTCATTTTGTTCCATCCTCCAAGGGTTTTTATGTACCTTTTAACAGATTTTCTACGTGGCTCGAATCCCATGTTGCTGTGGCTCTGGCGTAGGCTGGAGGCTGCAGCTCCAATTCGACCCCTAGCCTGAGAACTTCCATATGCAGCTCAAGAAAAGGCAAAAAGACAAAATAAACCACAGATTTTCTAAAATCCTTTATTTGTAATTCAGGAAACCTTTGCTATGCCTAGCTGTAACTCTTTATTAAAGCACAAGTTACAGTAGAAATTGTCCAAAATCAGGTTTTGAACTTTTCAATAAAAATGCTTATTTAAGAACTTAAATAAACATTGACTTGAGTTTGAAAAACAATTTTTTTTCAGTGATGCTTCTGGTTTTCCCCTATTCTTTTCTTTCCTGTTCTACAATTTCTAGGAAGGAAAAAAAGCATATAAAGCTGTTGTATTTCCCCAGAACCTTAACCCAGAACTTAACTGCATCACAGAGGCTAGCTATTGTGTAGTTGACAGATGAAATACGTAAATGCATTGTATTTTCCCAAGCATTTTATATACAGAAGTTATGGTGATTGTAAAACCTGTAAAAAGGAAAACTGCATTTTCTTAAGATCTTTCCATAGCTTCTTATTGCATGTACACTGATACTCATCCTTTTCAAAGACTTAGATCTATCTGCTCTGACTCCGTCTCCTTCCTTCACTTCATCTGGGTCATTGCTAAGCTCGAAAACCAGGGGCAGTCTTCTAGTTTTCCACTCAGCCAAACTCTTTCCCAGCACAGGGGTTTTATAAATGCCATTCTCTCTACCTAGACCCCTTCAGGTCTCAGCCTAACGTCCTCTAAGAGTGTGGTCCCATGCCATCACGCCTGCCATGTTTCCTAGAGTCCTCCTCTGTATTCTCTACTTCAGCATCCTCTTCACTTTCTCTGTGGCACAGGTAACTCGACTGACTTGGTTTGGGTCTTTCTTGTAAAGTAAACAAAGCAAGTTCCACGTCTGCATAAGCCATGTCTGAGTGATCAGCATTGAATTCCCAGACCTGGCACAGAAAAGATGCCTAATTTGAAAAATCTAACTGGAATTTGTCTTTACCTATTTCATCATTTAAATTATGAAATATTCAAGCAGATACAAAATAGGGACATTAGGGCAATACACAACCTCCAGATTTAAAACCTATCAGGGTTTTGCAAATTCGCTTATACCAATTGACACTTTTCTACATTTTCCTTTGATAAAATTTTGGACATTTATAAAACATACCTGTAATGATTCAAATTCTCAGGGTATGTTTTACCAATAGGATCTTTTATTTGTGGAATTAGATGTATAGTTGAGTTATACATGGGTTGAGATTTGTTTGTATAGCTTAGGTATCAGCAATCGGGTATCAGTTTGTATTGTGTAGGTATCTGTGAAAATGTGTGTAATCACAATGGCTTGATGACAACTAATACCGTTAACGGTAATCTTTTGGTAGCATCTAATACCCAGTCCAAAGCAGATTTCCACTATCATCTCCTAAATATGTATTTTGCAGTTTATTTGTTCGAATATATAATAAAACAATGTCTAAAGTTTGCATTTCTATCTATCTATATATATGTGTGTGTGTGTGTGTATATATATATATGTACAGTCTCTTTGAAGTTAAATATTTACCCCCGTTTTTTCCCTGCCACTGACTTATCATAGCAACAGTATCAATGGACCTACATAATGTCTCATATTCTGTAGCTGTTTTCTTGTAGCATCATTTAGCTTGCTTTCCTACCTCCCTACCTCTCATATATCACAAGAATGGGTATTATCTCTAGAAGTTGGCTAGATTCTGGTTCCAATTTTCACAAGATTGCTTCATGGAAGGTATCTTCCATGCAAAGAAGGAAGCATGTACTTCAAACTGCTTCATGTGACAAGGGCATAAAATGATGAGTTATTCTGACTCTGAGGCTTATATGAAAGTTGAACTCAGGTGTTCGGAGCCTGATGACTCTAATTAGATTTTCTTATCCAACTTTTTGCTGGTGAGTATTCCCATAGTCAGTTGCTTCTTAGGGTGTCAAAATGAAGGTTTTTCTAATTCCATCTTTACCTGGTGTTTGCTGGCTGAGATTACTCTGGCTTTGCTCTCTCTGGTCATTGGATCCTATTTGCCCATGTTTGGGAGTTGGTGCACCTTACTTTTCTTAGCTGTGCCAAGGAGGTTAGCCATGTGCTCTTGTTGTTTTTCTCTGTCTTGTTTTGTTTCTCTTTCTTTTTCTAACCCTATTTCAGTTTGGTTTTCAGGAGGAAATTTTGAGGCGATTAAATCAAAACAAAACAAAAACCTATGTTGCTGCAGGGATAGTCTCTATGTCACCTTCACGTTTTCAAGTCTTTTCATCAATCCTTTTGATGGACATCCCCAGCCTCCCAATTCTGTTCTCTTTTTCCCCTTCTAAACATTTCTGGTCTAATTAGCAATTTAGTTTTTTCAGTATTTAAAATGGAAGGGCAGAGATGATTTTGCATATATAAACTGTAGTTAAGGACAGAGCTGTGTGCCAGGGTTATATAGGATCTTCTCTGTGAAAAACTAAAGCTTACATCCCCAGTTTAAAAGCTGTCCCTAATATCATTTTCATTTGTCAAGGGACCCAGGATAATTCTGGTTTCAGACTGTCCCATGGTATTGCTTAAAACCAATTCTCTCTGTCTTTTATTTGTTTTTACTGGAAGTATCACCTTGCTCTTCCCGTGATAGTCCTTGGTCATGTTAGAATGTCCTCGAAAATTCCTTGGAAACTATTCAGATGCTCAGAAGATGTCTTTGCCAATAAGATTTTTAACTTGTGGGAGTTCCCATTATGGCACAGCGGAAACGAATCTGATTAGGAACCGTGAGGTTGCAGGTTCGATCCCTGGCCTCGCTCTGTGGGTTAAGGATCTGGCATTGCCATGATCTGTGGTGTAGGTCGCAGATGCGTCTCAGATCTGGCATTGCTATGGCTGTGGTGTAGGCCAGCAGCAACAACTCCAATTAGACCCCTAGCCTGGGAACCTCCATATGCCACAGGTGTGGCCCTAAAAAGACAAAAGACAAAAAAAAAAAAAAAAAAAAAAAGAGTTTTAACTTGTTCTGGATGTGCCATTTAGCTTCACCTGGATTGTGACCATTTGCTTTGTTCATGTATCAGCCTTTTATCTTGTTGAAATATGTGTATATGTGTATCCCTTCCCCATCCCCCATCCTGTGCTCTTCACCTTGGCAGTGGAGTTACAGCTGAGATCATTGCCTCGCTAATACTGCCTTCTCCTCCCAGGAACTGAGCACTGCCCTCTGAGCATTTGTCTCTAAACCAGCCTCAGGACCTCATGTGCTAGGCCTAAAGATGTGGTAAGAAGAGCAGGCAGTATTTTATGTTTGTTTCTATAAGCTGCCTCATTTCTAAAGGGATAATTAAAGGTTATTAAATAAGACCTTTGAAATGAGAAGAAATTCAGCCATTTACTTTGGGTTTATCATAATTTATCAGAACTACATCCATACCCTTCCTTCCTGTTATATAAATATAAGTTATCGGCTGTGTATTTGTACCTGCAGGTGGGGTAAATTTTACCAAATTAAGCAAATTGGTTATACAAAGAAGCCAGTAAAGATTGTGACCATTTGACCTTCAAAGAATAAATTGGAATTAAAGGTCATAGTGCCTGTATTCATTGTAGAAAATATTGACATTGGAAGATAGCAGAGAGCCAAATAAGTGTCCACTAGCAAAGTGTGATGTGAAGTGTCCCCAAACCCAAAGCAAATTTACATCAAAATATTTCAACCTCAGCCAACCGTTCATCCTTTCCTAAATGGAAATTCTTATCATCAGGCTTATCAGCAACTGTCTTTCCCACACTGCTCATTTGTAAATACTGATAAGTTTCACCTCAAATTTGACCAAGCTATCCCTGTTTCCAAGTCATTTTGGGTCAAGATTCAAAAACTGTTATTAGGAGTGCTTGTCAATCAACTGACCGGTCAAGGTGCTGCTGTATTTAGGTGAGTCCATTAGTCACCATAGTATGTGTGTCTATACATATGTGTGTTACAACTTTTCCTTTATATATGTGACCTTAACTATAACTATAACCATGTTTATCAGTATCTTAACGACATAAAGGAGAATTATTTTTAAAAAACTTCAAAACAAGTAATTTGACTGCACCTAATAGATTTTATAACTACAGGACAAAAAGAACTGCAATGATATGTTAAACAATATTCAGTGATGACAGTGATATTTTCAATAATAATAGTGGTATTATTATCATGAAACTGTTAACTATTCATTGTAAGATGAAGGCAGTAAGTAATTATATTAATGATATGTAGAACTAAGATTTACAGTACAAGAAAAAATAGGTGCAGACGTGAAACAATTTTAAAAGGTAATCAAAATCCCTATATCCTTAAATTTATATTGACAGTATCAGTGTAAACTCTTTATCTGCAAAAAAAAAAAAAAAAAAAAAATCCTTATTGGTCTTTTTTTTTTTTTTTCTTTTTGTTGTTGTTGTTGTTGTTATTGTTGTTGTTGTTGTTGTTGCTATTTCTTGGGCCGCTCCCCGCGGCATATGGAGGTTCCCAGGCTAGGGGTTGAATCGGAGCTGTAGCCACTGGCCTACGCCAGAGCCACAGCAACTCGGGATCCGAGCCGCGTCTGCAGCCTACACCACAGCTCACGGCAACGCCGGATCGTTAACCCATTGAGCAAGGGCAGGGACCGAACCCGCAACCTCATGGTTCCTAGTCGGATTCGTTAACCAATGCGTCACGACGGGAACTCCCTTATTGGTCTTGATCACTGAAAAAGGCCAGTATCCCAACCCAGTTGCAACAATTATCCCCACCCAGAAGTAGAATCAATTTCATTTTCCAGAGAAAGCAAGCAGAGCTTCTCAGAGAACTGGCTGCTTCTAGCTCTGGTTGGGAGAGAAAATATATTACATGTTGTTAACACAGAAAGCAAAATGTTTATCCAATATGAATGGTGCTGTGCTTAAAGAAAGTGAGTCCATTTGCAAGGGTGTCTCTGGTTAAAATGGGATAATCTGAGTATCGCAAAGAATAGCAACTGCAGTGGATTGAATCCCATCCAATATGTTTCAAACCCATGATTTTGAACTGAAAATAAAACAATTAAGTTGGTAAACTTGAAATTTTTCTAGCATTTGATTTCTTATTATTCTGCAAATTGGTAAATGGGGGAAAGTCTAGAATGTATCCTGCCTATGCTGTACTAGCCGCTCTTCAAGATAATCAAATAGTTGATTGAGAGTTGCTTTTAGGAAATGCTTCCAGCCAAAGAACTCCAGTTTCCCTTAGAACAACTCAATTGTAGCGATGAGGAAGTGGGAGGCCGTAAAAGTAAAACAAATGTGGCTGTCATTGACAGTTGGGTTGAATTTGAGAGATGCATGTACATGTCTTTACTGTATTACTCTTTTTTTAAGTATGTTTGAGATGCATGTACATAAGTCTCTACTGTATTACTCTTTTTTTTTAAGTATGTTTGAAGATTTATGTAATGAAATGTTTAAAAGTACCAAAACAGCTAATAAGAAAAACAAAATGTATGAAGGATTTTGGCAAGAGGTATTGGTTCTGCATGTGTGGGTAGGCAGAGAGAAGTCACCGCTGCATTTTCTAAGCAGCAAGGACTGTGTGAAAGCACTAGATCCCAGAGAGACAGTGAACAGGGACATTAAGAAGGTCACCAGGTGCCTGCCCCATGGGAGCAGCTCAAATATATTTGTGAATTGAATGAATGAAAGGTAGAGTAAGGACAGGAATCTTTAGAGGTTTTGAGTTTATACACTCATTAGCCAGGGAGGGTTTTTGAGAACTGGATTAAAATACTTCAGTCAGTGTTTTGTTTTGTTTTGTTTTTTGTTTTTGTCTTTTTAGGGCTTCACCTATGACATATGAAGGTTCCCAGGATGGGGGGTTGAATCTGAGCTGTAGCTGCTGGCCTACACCACAGCCACAGCAATGCGGGATCCAAGCCCCATCTTCATCCTACACCACAGCTCAAGGCAACGCCAGATCCTTAACCCCCTGAGCAAGGCCAGGAATGGAACTTGAATCCTTATGGATACAAGTCAGGTTTGTTACCACTGAGCCACGACAGGAACTCCCCAGTCTGTGTTTTAAAAACTCTGTTTCCATTGGTAAAGTGAATGGTCTGGATTAAGAGGTCAAATCCTATTGACAAAGAAGTTAGTTGGTAGATGAGGATATGTTCCCAGATAACAGACTATGAGTGAATAAACTAGGAGAGTTAAAGTGGGAGTGCAGAGGAGACAGTGTTTGTGAAAGAGACTAGATATTAGAAGCATGAGAATGGCATGACCAATTGATATGAAAGGAGAATAAGGAGAATTAAATAAATCTGTTTATTGACACTCCTTAACAGAAAAGGGGTCATTACCAAATTACTAAGAGATTTTTCTTCTTGATAGATTTAACCAGGAGTGCCTGTGTATGAGTGTGTGTATTTAATAAATATTCTTGTTTTTTATTATCTACTCTTCTCATCCACTGTTATGCTGAAAATAGCCAGACAATGAGGTCAACTCAACATTTGCTTTTGCTCAAGGCTACATCAGGCAAATTAATTCTTCCTCCAATTCAAAAGAGAAATAAATCAATTACCCTTGCTGAAGGGTGGCTATCTTGAGTGCTTTTAGGAAAAACTCAGGTCATTCTAAAAAAAATGTCTGAAATAGCTGCAAAAGTTAAGAGCAAGATAAGCACTAATTTATGATCTCCTTCATCCTGATAAAGATGCACTTAATGGAAGACAAATTGTATCTGTAGGTATTTTTAAGATAAAACTAATATTTCAGTATTTCTATGAATAAAAGTACTATGCTGCACTGTCTTGAGATGAAGAGTGTTTTTGGAGGACAGGACTAAAACCTGTAACAGTAGCACTGCAAGAACAGCAATACCCATTTTTACTGCCCAGGAAAGCTCTTTATCCTCTAAACCTTCCTGACTCCCCCTTCTTCCCGAACTTCTTCATATATATTGTCTTTCATAAATGAGAACCTAGGAGTTGGAGGGACACTGAATTATGAGCTGACTGAGAACAGAAATATTTTTAATTTATTTGGCTAGCCTAAGCATCTACTAGTGATTAGCAGGTATTCTAGAAAGACCAAAAAAAGCAAGCAGTCATGTTAGTTTATGTGTAGGAAAATATCAATAGAGCACGAAATACAGAAGTGAGAGAAGAGACAAATTAAATATATATAGTATGCTTACATAGGAGAAAGAAGGGGTTTTAGACATGGACAAAGGATGTATTGGATAGAGTTGATTTACAGCTTGGTCAGGAACACATCTAGCTTCAACTATGGGAAAGCCTGGATGCCTGTCTTCGTTGGCTAAGCTAAGAGCAGTGGGATTTGTGATGGGCCATTCTAAGTCTGACACTCCCCTGGTGACCAGCAGGGGCAGCTTGCTTACTGCTATCATTTATATGACATAACTGGTACATAGTCTGGCTTGATGAAGTCACCACATGGGCGTAAAAACGCCCCTGGGAATTTCTGCCTTGAATTCTCCCAGGGTCACCATTCATCACACATCTCTCGGTGGTTCACCTGGGAGATGAAGCAGGTCTGCATGAGAATCAGGACCTCCCTTAGACCTCCAGGACTTGTCTGAACTCTCTCTCTTGCTGCATCTTATCTTTGCTTTTAAATAGAAGCTTTATGTGAGTATGTCTGTGAAGTCTCATGAGTACTTTCAAATAACAGAATTTGTAAAACTCTTGGCAAAGCATTCCCGGGAAAAGAACATGAAGCAGGGCGAGGAAAGGGAAATTGGAAGAAGTGGTAAATAAGTTGGGAATTGGAGAAAAGACTGCTTCAGGTTTCGTTATTGTAGCATCTGATTTGAATGGTCCATGGCTGCACATGTGTTAAGTGCAAACCTGAGTAAAACCTGTCGCTAAAGTCACTGGTCAGTGCCCATTAGCCTTTCCTATTTTAACAGGTTTCTTCTTGGCTTGTACTACAAAAAGATGACAATCCAAGCCCTAGGCATTGCTGAAGTGTGTAGTGGACAGTTGCTACCAAAAAGCGCAATATCAAGGACTTTTCAAAAAACAAGCCAAAACAAGGATGGTGTAGTCCAGTCAATGAAGAGAGGTTAAATATTCTGCTTTCATGTCTCTCATTGTTTTTCTTTCCTTCAACTGAAGCATTAGTCACAAAATTCTCTTTATGTCTCTAGAAGCCAATAAGAATTTGACTTGCATCATTTGAACAAATGAGCAGATGGGATTCTGGTGCGTGAAACTCCTATTTCTGTCATTTGAGTTTAGGTCTAAAATTGTGAATCTCGGAGTTCCCGTCGTGGCACAGTGGTTAACGAATCTGACTAGGAACCATGAGGTTTCGGGTTCAATCCCTGACCTTGCTCAGTGGGTTGAGGATCCAGCGTTGCCGTGAGCTGTGGTGTAGGTCACAGACGCGGCTAGGATCCCGTGTTGCTGCGGCTCTGGTGTAGGCTGGTGGCTACAGCTCCAATTGGACCCCTAGCCTGGGAACCTCCATATGCTGTGGGAGCGGCCCAAGAAAATGGCAAAAAGACAAAAAAAATAAATAAATAAAATAAAATAATATGTGAATCTCTTAGCTATTCGTTTCCAGCAAAAAAGAATATGAATCTTTCCAAACCCCGCATGATTTATGCAGGCTGACTTGCCTTGAAAAGTTAGACTTAATGCCAGGCTATT
Source organism: Sus scrofa (assembly GCF_054392235.1). NCBI lineage: Eukaryota > Metazoa > Chordata > Mammalia > Artiodactyla > Suidae > Sus > Sus scrofa. The sequence goes on from NC_139389.1 coordinate 51,674,801, forward strand.
AATGTCTGAAATCAGGTTAACATATATTTCACTGTGGGCCCACACTTCAGCATTATATTCTATTTCATCATATCTCCGACGGTATACCATCAGGCAGTACTTATCACTGTTTATAGCTAAGCCATCACCTTTTTCACACGTTTAACTAAATAAAAAATAAATTCCATCATTTCCAAATGATCAACCAATAACTCACTAAAAATAATCAAAATTCTCATTTTGATTCTCTGAAGTTAATATTCAGATAATGAAGAGAGAAAAAAATGGTATTACCCCTAAGGTTAGACTATATAAAGCAGAGGGAAACATCATTAAAAAAAAAAAAAAAACAACAACTGTTTCACTCATTCACAGTTCCATGATGGAAACATTAAAAAAAAATTTTTTTTTAATTTAGAGTAAGCAAGAAGCATGCATGGTTTGAGTCCTAGGCTGGAAACTAGCACCCCCCATCAGTTCCACTGCATTTTATTGAAAGTTGAGTTCTATAACTTAACTTCTCTTTCTTAGAATATCTGTGATAGAATTGAGGTTTTGTTTTGTTTTTTAATGCTCATTTTAGGTTAGATTCATAAGCTATTTTGAGAAGCATTCTTAGTTTTTATCTTCTGGAAACTTTTGTAGACAATCAGCCTTATTTCTATTAAGTATTTAAAATAATTCATTGGGGGAAATATTTGGATCTTCATGCCAAGTTAAGTGTTTCAGTATTTATGCTCATTATGTAAAAAGTAATTCTGTAGTATGTTATCTTTTCTTCTTGTGTGTTGCTTCTCTTTCTCTCCCTCCCCCCTCCCTTTATCTCTCTCTGTCTTTCACCACTTTTGTCAGACTTATTAATCTCTTTGAGTTCTAATATTTGATATTGTTGGTTCTAGTTATATTTGATTTCTGACTCATTTATTCCTATTTTGGGATTCATTATTTCTGTGCTTCTATTCACTATTTTTACTTTGCTGTTGGTCTTCTAATGCTTCAGATTCATTCTTAGAACATCAATTATCCTTTTTATTCTTTTATTTACATATACATTTATGGTTATACATTATTCTGTAAGTATCTCTTTGGTTACATCCCAAATGCATTGAAATATTATATTTTTAATCGTATGTTGGTGCAAATAACTTCTCATTTCTATTGTGACATTTTCTTTGGCCCATGAGTATGAGTTACTTATAAGTGAATTATTTAATAGCTTCACATTTGAGGATTTTTAAAATATAAATAACTGTTCATTTATATTCTTCATTGCTTAATTAATGTGGTCAGAGACCATTGCCTAAGTAATGAATATTTAGGGTTTGGAATTTGTCACTTGAAATCAAAACCAGAGACTCTCCAGTCATCTTTAAAAATAAGAGTTATTATTTCCGAACAAAAAGGTCACAGACAAAACTTTTACAAAATTAACGTATTTAGTCTTAAGGACAACAGTAACTCAGGCTTTGCTGCGTCAAACTGAATTCAGTTCTTTTCCCACCACTTTTCCTCCACTGGCTGTCATCCTGATCTCAAGTAATAAATTCCTTGGGTAAGAATACACAAAAATCTTCCAAGAGCAAGCAAAAATTTTCAGGCAGTGTGTAGTCAAAAATCCAGGTTTAGGCAATAAAATTTTCCCACCTCCATGGAAGGAAAATTCTGCCACCACTATCCTGGATTTACATTACTGAGCAGAAAGTAATCAATAATAACAGAATAATAAACAAATTTCTTAATGAATTTGCTTAACAAATTAACTCATTTCAGAACAAAAGGAAGGGCTGCCCTGAAGTCAACATATATTTTCCACCCAAAAAGACAGAAACTACTTGGAACTTCCAAATATTGCTTTTTTTCTAGCCTTAAAATCTTACCTTTCAATAATAGACACTTTATCTGCTTAGAGTATGATTTTTCCATGACCTTTTCTGTCATATTCCTTCAAATAATTGAATTTGAGGATTTCCTAAAGGAACTGAGGCTACATTTCATGAATTACCCTCCATCTGGTAGGAGCATGCTAATAATTCTCATTAGTATTTTAAAGTAATCTTTTATAAGCTACAAGAAAAACAAAAATATCTAGAGATATGTTTTCTTTCTCTCGAATACAGAAATATGTACATTCTTTAAATGTGGGTAAGCATGCCTTCCTTCAGCTTTATTTTACTTTATGTACATTCCTTAAGAGTCTTATCAGCCCCCCGTATTTTTCCTTAATTTCAGAAGTGAGTTTTAGAAAACGGATATGAGAAAAGAAGCTGTATAGTTATAGCCTTTAAGGATGCAAGCAAAATTCTAAGACAGAGTTCTGTCTGTCACGGTAAACATAGAAAGAAAAACCATTGTAAAATACTAAATCCTGAGAAGACAAAATCAGATTCAATGAATAGGTATTGATTTCGATGACATGAAACAAATGGAACAGTTCACTTTCTTTTTTTTTCTTGTGGTTAAAACTCTTTAGGAAACATTTACGAAAATACACGAGCTTATGTTTTTGCTTTAGAAAGTACGGTCATAACATACTACTGGGTTCTTGAGGATTTCAAACTTGAAATCTTAGTTTTAGATCTGTATGTATAAGTGGTGAAGGTTTTTGAGATTTTTAAAAAATTTTTTATTACAGTTGATTTACAATATTTTGTCAATTTCTGCTATATAGCAAAGTGACCCTGTCATACACACACACACACACACACACACACACACACACATGCATTCTTTTTCTCACATTATCCTCCATGCTGTTGCATCACAAGTGACCAGATATAGTTCCCTGTGCTATACAGCAGGACCTCATTGCTTATGCACTCCAAATGCTGTAGTTCGTATCTACTAACCCTGAACTTCCAGTCCATCCCACTCCCTCCTCCTTCCCCTTGGCAACCACGTTTTGAAAATCTGTTTAAATAAGTCTAGAGTTGCTCACAATAATCCTCAAAGTAACACATACTTGACATGAGCTTTTAAAATAAATGCTGTTGCAGGGGAGTTCCCATCGTGACTCAGAGGAAACAAATCTGACTAGCATCCATGAGGACGCAGGTTCAATCCCTGACCTCGCTCAGTAGGTTAAGGATCTGGCATTGCCATGAATTGTGGTGTTGGTGGCAGACACAGCTCAGGTCTGGCGTTGCTGTGGCTGTGGTGTAGGCTAGTGGCCACAGCTCCAATTCGACCCCTAGCCTGGGAACCTCTATATGCCACAGGTGCGGCCCTAAAAATAAATAAATAATAAAATAAATAAAATAAATGCCGTTGTAGATTTTATCTCCTCTTATTGTATTGGTGCCCATTTTTCCCTTCAGTTCTCTTAATATTTAGTTTACTCAGGTGCTCTGATGTTGGATACTTACAATTGCTATAACTTCCTGATGAATTGACCCTTTTCTTATTATATAATGTTCTCTTTTGTCCCTTGTGACAGTTTTTGACTTAAAGTCTATTTTGTGTAAGTATAGGTACACCTACTCTCCATAATTTACCATTCATATGAAATATCTTTTTCCATCCCTCTGCTTTCAGCTTATGTGTGATCTTAAATCCAACGTGAATCTCTTGTAAATAGCATATAGTTGGGTCTTGTTTTATGAACCACTCATATGAAAGTTCCCAAGCTAGGGGTCGAATCAGAGCTATAGCTCTTGGCCTACACCACAGCCACAGCAATGCAGGATCCAGGCCACATCTGCGACTTTTACCGCAGCTCACAGCAATACCGTGAGTGAGGCCAGGGATCGAACCCTCATCCTCATGGATACTAGTTGGATTCGTTTCCCTATGCTACAATGGGAACTCCCCATGTATATTTTTGGTATGTGGTGAACATTGTCTTGTAAATTTTGAAAACTCCAGATTTCCCCTGATCACCATCTCCACAAACAGGCTGCCCAGGTGACCAGGTGTACCAGTGTGATAAGGCTGGTCCCTGTCACAAATTCCCCTTCTTAACCTCCCCGGACTATGACCTTGTGATATTCAAAAGCACCAATTAAATCCACACCCTCACCTCCAGTAAAGACGCTCAGCCACGGGTCCTCATTCAGCCTGAGTTGGATGAACTCTCTCCTTTGGCACTCCTCCCATATGGCCCCTGTGTGTCATGCGTGCTACCCTCTTCCAGGATTTCTTGTGCGTCTCCATGGTGTTATTCCATGTGTGCACCACTCTGATCATCATACATACATATAGTCTTTATTGGGCCCCATCCACGGCATATGGAGGTTCCAGGCTAGGGGGTTAAATTGGAGCTGTATCAGGCCCAGCAAGAGGGGATCCAAGCCACATCTGCAACCTACGCCACAGCTACAGCAATGCCAGATCCTTAACCCACTGAGTGAGTCCAGGGATCGAACCCGCGTCCTCATGGATGCTGGTCAGATTCATTAATCACTGAGGCACGACGGGAATTCCTAAATCAGTCTACTTTAAATCTTCAAAATGTGATGTCTTCCAAGATTTGTGTTAAGCAAGTAAAAGTGTTTTTTAAATATTAATTGAATCTGAAGTTCAAATGAGAATGCTGTGTGAAAAGTGATATGGTATGTATTTCAGCAAACCAAGCCTATTGGAAACAAGTCTAATGGTCCAGCCACAATTGCCCATTAGTGAATTCTTTCCCTTTGCAAACTTTAAAACCTAGCAAGAAAGAGTCTCAGGCCATTAGGGCTGAAATGTCAATAACTGCAAATGTCCAAGGTGGGCCAACTGAAACATTCAGAAGTTATTCATTTCACAAATTTTTGTTGTCAGTGGTCCCTAGAGAAAGAGCCATTTTTTTTTCTCTTTTGATCTATATTAGTTTCCTTTCTTTTTTGAGCTTTCAGGAATCTGTAAACTTAAACCGTGGTTCTCAGAATTAAAAGGTGCACATTTTGGTAGAATAGTTTATTTTCTACACTCTCAAGCTTTACAACATAATACAAGTCACTCAAACTACTGCATCGAGTGTTTTCATTTACAAAATGAGTAATTAATATTGGCTTCACATAAATCACAGAGCTTATATGAAAAAAAAATTAGATGGGAAGGTTATTTTCAGATGGCAGTTCTCTTGTGGCTCAGCAGGTTAAAGCTCTGGTGTTGTCACTTCTGTGGCTTGGAGCTCTGCTGTGGTGCAGTTTCAATCCCTGGCTGGGAACTTCTGTATGCCACTGGTACCACCAAAAAGAAAAAACAAACAAACAAAAAAACCCTTCAAATTTCAGTGTATTAATGCAAATACACAGTTTTAAGAAAAATGTTTCTTAAATATAATGCTAGTACATTTTAAGATCAAAATATGTTTTCCTGAAAACAATGCTAGTACATTTTAAGATTAAAAAGAAATTTCAGATTTCAGCTGGTATATGTTTTATGCTCAGATAAGAGCAATTGTCCTTATATCAGAAGAAATTTTCCTTTAATAAAAGTAAATACTTTACCCCACATGGTCTAATCATTCTCACAAATTTTCTCAATTTACATCATCTAGTTGTTTTTCAGCAGTAAGTCTGTTCCATAGTCTATATTTTAGGGCTAAAAAAAGTAAAGACAGAGGTTGCCAAGTGACATTAGTGATAAAAACTTAATTAGAATGAAAGATAAGGACTTGCAAAATTGCAGCTTCACAATCCAGAGATTTGGATTTTTTGAAGCTTTAGAGGAAGAAAATACGCAAAAAAGTTGCTCAGAGCTGACCGAACCCCAATCTTCTATGTTCAAACAAAAGATGTTTTGTATATGAACATATTTTAAATCCTTTTTTTTGGGGGGGTTTCAATTCAATGCAAACTTTTTAAAAAAAATCTGATTTTATCAGTCAAGACTAAGTCAGGAAAGAAGATCTAGGAGTGCTATAGGCTTAAGGGATTTAGCACAGTAAATAGATATTACAGGGTTCTAGGAAGAGAGGGTGATACATAAGTTCCCAGAATTCCAATGGAATTAGAAGATCAAAGGAAAAAAAAAAAAACCACACTAATCAGCCTTACTGAAACACTGGTTTGAGTGAACAGTTAGTGCGTGCAAGGAAATGCTGAGAAGCCAAAGATTTTCAGCTTCCATAGTGGGATCAGGAAACTCGTTGGAGAGGGCTATGGGACACTGTTACCTCCATGTAGCTGCTGTTTCTGTGGGTCTCTTGCCCAGTATCTGAGCATGGCCCTGGGGCTGCCTTTTTCCAAATACACACAAGAAAAGGCAAAGCCAAGGCCATGGCCTGACTGATTTGGCCAGTAAAGATACCATGAATCATGTTTAGATTAAGACAGTTGTTTATTATTATTATTATTATTTTGGCCATACCCACAGCATGCAGAACTTCCCAGGCCAAGGACTGAACCCGTGCCACAACAGAGATCTGAGCCACTGCAGTGACAATGCTGGATCCTCAATCCACTGAGCCACGTGGGAACTCCAAGACAGTTTATTATTGACGTACTGAAAGGAAGAATAGCCAAAAGCACCACCAGCTCCCTTGTCCCCAATACCCTCAAGGACGATGGACACAAAAGGAGCAGGGGACTGCAGTGTAGACTGTGGGATGTATCAGATGTATCACTGCCGAGGAGCCAAGTTGAGACCGCAGCGGAGAGGTTTCGGTCTGCACTCTGTTCTGAGGCGTCCGGACAGCAAGCCTCATCCATCATCAGAACTTTCAAGGGGATGCGAATCTCTTATGACCCTTCCTGAGGGGATAGGGAGGTGATAGGGTGACGTCAAGATGGCTCCTTGCAGGCCCCCATCCTCTCATGTTCTGGAAGGATCACAAGATGTTCTGCCAAGACTCCAATAAGCTGCATTTCAAAGCCTTTCCCTGATTTTTTTTTTTTTTTTTTTTTTTAATAACCTCACAGAGTGTGTTACTCAAATTGCCTCCAAGTTCCAAGTCCTCTGGGATTCCTGCCTGGGTCCTGAGAAGAGGGGCCTGCGGTGAAAATTTTAAGTGCTTTTTCCTCTGAAATCTCTCTAAGAACTGAGAGTAAAAGGCAGACCTACTTTGTAAAGCTTTGATAAAAGAAAGGAGGACAGTAGTCCCTAAAGCCAGCATCCAGAGTGGGAGAGAGAAAACGGTGAAGGCCAGGGGCAGCAGGCAGGGGTGTATTCAACCTCAAGTTAGTTTCTGGAGGCTTCCTGAACTAATTTGGAGGTCTGTCAGCACTGCCCCCTCCCCTCCCCTTCCATTGTGACAACTGAGGTAAGGCAACTAATAGTGTTTTATTCCTGTTATTTTGTGGCTTTCATATCCTCACACTCCTGTAGTATAGGAATTATCCATGTTCTTCTTTTTCTAAAAGAATAAATTAGGACTTAGAAATGTTAAACCTTGGAGTTCCCGTGGTGGCTCAGCAAGCTAAGAACCTGACAGAGGAGTTCCCACTGTGGCTCAGCAGTAATGAACCTGGCTGGTATCCATGAGGATGTGGGGTCAATCCCTGGCCTTGCTCCATGGGTTAAGGATCTGGCATTGCCATAAGCTGTGGTGTAGGTCGCAGACGCAGCTCATGCCTGAACTGCTGTGGCTGTGGCATCGCCCTCAGCTGCACCTCTGATTCCACATACCCTGGCCTGGGAACTTCCATATGCCACAGGTGCGGCCCTAAAAAGAAAAAAAAGAAAGAAGAACCCAAGAGAGTGTCCTTGACGATGCAGGTTCAATCCCTCACCTCGCTGAGTGGGTTAAGGATCTAGTGTTGCCACAAGCTGTGACATAGGTCATAGATGTGGCTTGGATGCGGTGTTGCTGTGGCTGTGACATGGGCCTCAGCTGCAGCTCCAAATCGACAAACCCTAGCCTGGGAACTTCCATATGCCACAGGTGTGGCCATAGAGATAAAAAAAGAAAGAAAGAAGTGTTAAACTTTGAAAGGAGCACTTGTAATCTTAAGTAGACATTATTCTTCTACTTAGTAATATTCTATTGTATAATAACCTTGTTATTCAAGGTTTAAATTATCCATGTAAATTTATCATCATTAACGAGTGAATAAAAGTGAAAGGCATAGTTGGTAAGCAGGGGTACAGCATGTAAATGTCTGTTTGTAATGTAAGTAGGTGCCAACAGAGCCCTTTATTTTGAACAAAAAGCTGTGAAGATTAAATAAGCATAAAGTTTAAGGTTCAAAGCAAATAACTGTCTCAAAGTTAATTAGCTTGAATTTTAACACAGAGCTCAGCTTTAAAAGAATTTTAGGCATTCGCAAATGGATTTTGTAGTAACAGCTTTAGTACCTCCTAACCAGATACTCAACTACTTCTACTTAGGATTAGTCTTTCTTTACTATACCCATCCCCACTCCTTATGCTGAAAGACGAATATACAACCAGACAATGTCCAGACCATACACTAAAACAGAACTCTCACCTACAACCTGCAGCAACCAGCAGAGGAAGCCAACGTGTAAACTGCGGTGACCAGTTCAGGAAGCCAAACCACAACCTCTGTAGCAATTGATTCTAAATGGCCAGGGCTTGACTAATACCTGACAGCTTCTCCTACCTTTCCCCTACCTCCTACCAACAACCAACCAGAGAAAGCCAAACACACCATTAACGAATCACACAGGATAACTTGCTCCTAGGTGGCCTGCCCTCAGCTTCTTCCTCTCACCAGCCTCCAATCAGAGAATAGCCAAGTCTTTTTTCTTTTGTCCCAGGCTGTTGTTCAGATAGTTACACACACATATTCATAGCTGCATCTTTTTTTTTTTTTTTTTTGGTCTTTTTAGGGCCACACCTTTGGTGTTTGTAAGTTCCCAGTTTAGGGGTCGAATCAGAGCTGTAGCTGCCAGTGTACACCACAGTGACAGCAACACGGGATTGGAGCCGCATCTGCGACCTACACCACAGTTCATGGCAACACTGAATCCTTAACCCACTGAGCAAGGCCAGAGATCAAACCTGGGTCCTCATGGATACTAGTCGTGTTCGTTACCGCTGAGCCACAGTGGGAACTCCCTCATAGCAGCATCTTGATGGCAGCCTGCGGAAGACCCTGAAGTAGAGGGTCCTGTTAGCTGCACCCAGATTGCTAACCAACAGGAACTGTGAGATAATAATTTCAAATTATTTTAAGCCACTGAATTTTGGAGTAATTTGTTGCGTAGCAATAGACACAAATTACACTATTCCTACATAGGGGTAAATCTCTACTTGCCATTGTGGGAGGGGAGTGAAGTCCATCTTTGTTTTAATGGGGATTGCTGAATGGGTCATCATTTTAGATATCTAAATAGTACTGTGATCTTCTAAATCAAATACTTAAAATCAAAGGAAGAAGACACCTAATGTGTAGCAACAGATTAAATAAAAATTTTGGCCAGGGGAGTACCCGTTGTGGTGCAGTGGAAACAAATCTGGCCAGTATCCATGAGGATGCTGGTTTGATCCCTGGCCTCTCTCTGTGGGTCAAGGATCCGGCATTGCGGGGAGCTGTGTTGTAGGTTGCAAACTTGGCTTGGATAACACATTGCTGTGGCTGTGGTGTAGGCCAGCAGCTGTAGCTCGGATTTGACCCCTAATCTGGGAACTTCCATATGCTGCGGGTGTGGCCCTAAAAAGCAAAAAAGAAAAAGAAAAAGAAAAAAATTACTTTGGCCAGGAACATTTTGATGTCTTTTCTCCCAACACAGAGAAAAAATAAATGACATTGCCATTTCTTCATATTGGCATTTTATTTCCCTTTTCTTAGCTTGTATGTCAGGTTAAGGAAGAATAAAAGAGTCAAATGTATAGAATTTCATAAATTCTAGGCATATACAATTCCTGTTTATAAGGTCTGGAGGGCTGTTTAATAAATTTAACTACAAAATCAAAGATGTGAAAATAGGGCTATTTTGTTCTCACTCTGTTTTACACAAAGATGACTCAAGGCGGATAAACTTGGGCAATTTGGTAAATTACTGCTTGACCTTCAAAAAATTAGGCCCATCAGGTTAGTCCTAGGCCTGAATCCTAGCTATTTCATTCCTTTGATTGATAGGATCCTGTATCAGCAGGGTGAGAAAAAGAGAGAAAACAAACTCTCTCATCCACATGAAAGGAATGTGCAGCTGATGGGACCCATCAAGGTGGTCTGTTCTCAAAGTGACAGAACAAGTGACTTCCCATGTGGCATTGAGAAATCTCATTGAGGTGACTGGAGAAAGAGTCAGAAAAGTCCTTCTACGAGGCTAGCATCTGCTCTGCTCACCCTCTGCTATTTCAAGTGTTTATTTTTGAATCCTGAAGCCCTTTTAAGCATCTCCTATTAAAATGTAAATGTGCTTGGGAGGAGGAGTCATTGTTATTTGTTATCAATAAAAAGTAGGAAGTAACTGGCATGAGTCATCAAAGAGTCTAGGACATATCTGAAGCAGCAGGTGCATTAACATCTCCCTCTAAGTCATGGCCACGGGCAAAGGACTGTCATCAACACTAACAGCACACAAAGCGTGATGAGATCCAATAACTTACAGTTCTGCCCATAGGGATTTTTGCAGCCTCATTAAAAGCCAAAGCCAACATTCACATTAAATTCACATTGGAATGCTCTTGAGCTATGCTTTTTGGTTGTCTCATTGCTGTGAACTCATCGATGGCACTATCACAAAGTTTCAGGGTTCCTTAAAGGAATGTGGAAAATTGAAAATATGGCAGGATCATATCCTTGTATCCAGAATCAGTTTCTGCAGACTCAGCGAGGCATCTATGAGAAGAAAAGGCAAGTGGCCCCACTTCCAAGTTTTCCATTCTCAAAAATATGGTGAGCAAAAAAGCTTTTTTCATAATTATTCTTATGGCTGAGAAGTCATCTGTAGCTGTAAAGTATAAAATACTAAGCTTGGAAGTGAATCAGGTGAGTGGAAAGCAAGTCCATACCACCGTTTTTCAACCTCTCAGAGTATTTGACAGCATTTGTTAGATGAGTCAGGATTTTTATAACCCAAATGTTTATCTGTAGATTGGTACTTTATTAAAAATTTCCACCGGGTAAGATAACATGTTACCAAAAAAACACTCTCATAAATGGATTCCCTGGTTTTTTACCAAAATATAATTGACATACAATATTAAGTTAGTTTCAGGTGTATTACATGGTAATTTGACATTTGCATACATTATGAAATGATTATCACAATAAGCCTAGGAACCATCTGTCTGCATAAAAAGTAATTACAATATAATTGACCGTATTCCTTATGCTGTATAGTCTATCCCCGTGACTTATTTACTATATAATTGAAGGATTGTACCTCTTATTCCCCTTCACCTATTTCACCCACCAAACAAAAATCTTGTTTTGTTTTTTTGGATTTTTTTTTTTAATTCCACATATGAGTGAGATCATACAGTATTCCTCTGACTTATTTCACTTAGCATAATACCGTCTAGACCCAGCCACATTGTCTCAAATGACAAGACAATTTCTTTATCCATTTATTTGTCAATGAATAGTTGCATTGCTTTCATATCTTGGCTGCTATAAATAATGTGAGAATGAATATAAGAGTGCAAAAAGCTTTTCGAGTTAGTGTTACTGTTCTTTTCAAGTTAGTACCCAGAAGTGAAGTTGCTGGATCATGTGACTGTTCTATTTTTCATATTTTGAGGAAGCGCCATACTTTTTTCCATAGTGATTATATCAATTTATAATCGCACCAACAGTATATGAAAGTTCCTTTCCTCCATCCCTCCAGCACTTAATATGTATTGTCTTTTTGATCATAGCCATGCTGACAGATGTGAAGTGATATTTCATTGTGGTTATGATTTGCATTTTTAGTGATGATTAGTAATGTTGTACATCTATTCATGTGTCCGTTGTTCATCTCTATGCCTTCTTTGGAAAAATGTCTGTTCAGGTCCTATGCCCATTTTTTAATTTGATTGTTTGCTTTTTTTCTTTTCTTTTCTTTTTTTTTTTTTTGAGTTGCATGTGTGCTTTGTATGTTTTGGATATTAACTCCCTATTATCCATAAGGTTTGCAGATATCATCTCTCATTCAGCAGGCTGCCTTTTTGTATTGTTGATAGTTTCCTTTACTGTGAAAAAGCTTTTTAGTTTCATGCAGTCCCAATTGTTTATTTTCACTTTTGTTTCCCTCTCTTGTGGAGACAGATCAAAAAAAAAAAAAATTGCTAAGATGGATGTCAAAAAGCTTACTGCCTGTGTTTTCTTCTAAGAGTTTTATGGATCAAGCCTTACATTAAAGTCTTTTATCCATATTGAGTTTATTTTTGTATATGGTGTGAGAAAATAGTCACTCTCATTCTTTTGCATATATGTATCAGTTTTTTCAACACCATTTATTAAAGAGGCTCCCTTTTCCTCATTGTATATTCTTGCCTCCTTTGGTATAGATTAATTGAACATAAGTGTGTGAGTTTATTTGTGGGCTCTCTATTCTGTTCCATTGATCTGTGTATCCATTTTTCTGCCAGTATGATACTGTTTTGATTACCGTAGCTTTGTTATTTAGTTTGAAATGAGAAAGCATAATACTTCCAGCTTTATTCTTTTTCAAGATTGCTTGGACTACTCAAGGTCTTTTGTATTTCCATGCAAATTTTAGAATTATTTTTTTGAGTTCTCTGAAAAATGCCCTTGGTATTTTGATAGGGATGCACCAACTCTGGGAAATATGGTCATTTTAACAATCTTAATCCTTCCAGTCTGTGAGCACAAGATATTTTTCTATTTATTTGCATCAACTTCATTTTCTTTCCTCAGTGTCTTATAGTTTTCAGAGTACAGATCTTTCATCTCTTTGGTTAGATTTATCCTTAGGTATTTTATTCTCTTTGATGCCATTGTAAGTGGCATTTTCTTCCTAATTTCTCTTTTTGAGAGTTTATTGTTAGTATATGGAAATGAAACAGATTTCTCTTAATTTCATATCCTGCATTTTTACTGAATTCATCCGTTAGTTCTCATTGTTTTTTGATGGAGACTTTTAAGATTTTCTATATATAGTATCCTGTGCAAATCATTCCAGTTTTACTCTCTCCTTTCTAGTTTGCATATCTTTTTTTCTTCTTCTCTGATTATTGTGGCTAGGACCTCTAATACTGTGTTAAACAAAAGGGGTGACAGTGGGCATCCTTGTCTTGTTCCTGATCTTGGAGGAAAAGCTTCTAGCTTCTCACCATTGAGTATGATGTTAACTGTGGGTTTGTCATATATGGCCTTTATTATGTTAAGGCAGGTTCTCTCTATACCCACTTTGTTGAGAGTTTTTATCATAAATGGGTGTTGAATTTTGTCAAAAGCTTTTTCTGCATCTATTGAAATGATCATACGATTTTCGTTCTTTAGTTTAGTAGTGAGATGTATCACACTGATTGATTTGTGTCATAAATGGATACTTACGATCTCTTCTTTATTGGTTTGCTGAGTTAAATAGTGTGATACTTCCACTCTGCAGAATCAATTAGAAAGTTGTAGTTTTCTTTCCTACCCTGGGAAATGAGGTCTGGATTGGGATTCAGAAATACTGTCTTTTTAATTATTAACCTATACTAACCTTTTAAAATACAAGTTAATTAGGAAAACACTATACTGGGTAGTATAGGAGAGAAAATGTTAGATTTAAAATTGTATAAATTATCATTGCACTGCTAGCAATAAATCAGAAAGGCAAAGTGAAATAAAAGCTAAATCTTGGGAACTAAGATAATCTCAAATTTATCTTTTTCTCTGAGGCTTCTTAGTGAACTCCAGAATGCCTACTTTGATAACTGCTTGGGGTGCTGAGGACAGAAAAGAAAACTATGACTCTCCTCAAATGGGCAAGTTATAAGACCTGTAGAGTTCTGAGTTCTCAAGGGATATCTCACAACCCCGCCCCTCCCCAAAAAGTGTATCCCACACCCAAAGGTCAGGATAAATACCTAAAAAAAGAATTGGCATTATTTTTAATTTTAAACTTTATTTTTTAAAAAGGCTAAAAATGAATTTTGCTCCTCTATAAATCTCCCATGATAATCTGTAACTGTGAGCTGGCATGAAAGTTTCTGGTGTGAATTAATGTTATTCATGAGACCCCAAATAATCCCTAATTGATAATTTAAACATGAATTTGTCTCAGATTATTGGGATTCCCTGTTACCTAGGATACACAACCTGAATCTTCCCCCAGAGGAACTCACTTTTAACCCAGGTCTAAGAGCAAACCCACAGACCAAATTCCAAGAAAAATTACCTGCTCAAATGAAAAACAGTTTTTTAAAAAAGCAAGCAAAGAAGAAAAATACTCAAGGAAATAATGCAACATGAGTGAGAGCTAGCTGAAAAATCAGAACAATAAAATAAAATATTAAAAGTCCTAAGATACTGAAGTTATCAGCCAAGGAATATAAAATAACCATATATAAATTGTTTAAATAGAGGAAAAAGAAACTTGAGAATATGACCAAGAACCAAAGAGTCAATATTCTTGCCACGAGCTGTGGTATGGGTTGCAGATGAGGCTCGGCTATGATGTGGCTGTGGCTGTGGCTTCAGGTCCAATTTGACCCTAACCTGGGAACTTCCATATACCATGGGTGTAGCCCTACAAAGCAAAACAATCTTAGAAAGCAAAATTATATATTATATTGTTGTTTTCATATTAGACTATCTGTGAATCCAAGAGATTTGATGAAATTTCTAAGGTAGACCATTGGTTTATTTCTTTAGTTGAAGTATAGTTGATTTACAATGTTGTGTTATTTTCAGCTGTAAAGCAAGGTGATACAGTTATACACACACACACACACACACACACACACACACACACACATTCTTTTTCAGATTCTTTTCCTTTATAGATTATTACAAAATACTGAGTATAGTTCCCCGTGCTATATGGTAGGTCCCTATTGGATATCCCTATTTGGATTATTACAAAATACTATATACTCAGTATTTTGTAATAATCCATAAAGGAAAAGAATCTGAAAAAGAATACTCCCTAAGATTCTAATTCCACAGATCTGGGGTGGGGCCAAGGAATATGCATTTTGACAGGCAAATTTTGTTGATTCTGATGGAGAACCTCTCAGGCTGAGAAACAGCAGAATGGGAGAAGGGAAAGGATGAAGAAATTACTTTGGGAACAATTTGGAAGTCTGGAGGAAGATGTGTACCTGGTGGAGGAGAGAGGAATAAATGGCTGCAATTTGGAAATGGCTTTGCTACTATTTCAGAAAACAGAAAACACTGGAATTGGAATTTACCGGTTACTTTATCTGTCTTCAAAATGACTTCTCCTGATTTGTGGTTTGAATTTGAACATGTCTTCACGTCATAGCCCTCACAAACAGCCTACTCTGAGGACTGAGAAGATATTGGAGAACCCACATCCTTTTTCAGCCTATGATGAGTTAGAATTCTACTGCTCTAAGTGTTGTGTGGTTTTTCTTTCACTTACCAAATGCTTTTGCCATAATAAAATCAGTTACATTTAACTGGGTCACCACGCTGTACAGTAGAAAAAAAATATGTAAATAAATGATTTAAAAAATCAGTTACATTTTCAAAAAAAATCAATATTTAAACAACAAAAATAAAAGAACTGCAATACCCACTATGGCACAGTAGGTTAAGGATATGGCATTGTTGCAGCTACGGCATAGGTCACAGCTGTGGCTTGAATTCAATCCCTGGCCCAGGAACTTCCATATGCCGTGGAGTTGTCAAAAAATAAAATAATAATATGGTCAAAAATTAAATAATGATGATATTAATAATAATAAAACTTATAGAATTAAATAATACATTTCCTTATAAGTCACTGGATATGCAAACAAAAATTAGGCTGTAGTGCAATGGGAAAGGTTTTTTTTTTTGCACTAACTGGAACAATTGGTTATTCTTTTGGAAAAATATGTATATGGATTTCTTCCAGACATTATAACAAAACAATTTCAGATACTTAATACATCCAAGTGTGAAAAGCAGAGCAATAAAACTTCCAGAAAATGACATACAAAAATATATAAATTGTATCGGGATTGTGAAAGAATTTTTTAAAAAGACGCAAAAGCTCATTGATAATATAAAAAGATTAATAAATGAGTGCATTAAAATTATAAACATCTATTAATAAAACCCAGAAAAGTGAAGAAGTGAGGTAGAGCCCAGGAGAAGAAATTCACAACACTTATAGACAACAAACAACTTATATACAGAATAGATGAAAAATTTCTGCCTATCAATGAGGAAAATAAAATTAAACCAAATTAACAAGCTGACTAATAACCCAATTAGGCATTTCAAAGTACAGTATAGCCGCATGGCTACTTAGTGTATGGAAAGGTGTTCAATGCTATTAGTCATAAAGAAAAATGAAGATTAAATCCATAGTGAGATTCAACTGCAAATCCATCAGAATAGCCAAGATTATAAAGACTAACAATACCAGTGTGTAGGGGGGTGCAAGATAGCTTAAAATCTCACGCACTGTGAGTGAACATGTCAGTTCACACAAACTGCTAAAAAGTATTTGTCAAGACCTTCCAAAGCTGAATATACACACATACCATGACCCAGAAATGTATCCAAAATAATTATATGCCTGCGTGTACCAAAGTGTATGTAGAGGAATGGTTGTAGCAGCATAATAACAATAATTATTATTAATAATAATAAAACTGAAAGAACCCAATTGTTCACTTGTAGTAAAATGGATAAATAAATTATGGCATGTTTATCCAATAGACTGCTTTGAGCAATGAGCAATGTTTACTGCTATATGCAACAGGTAGATAAAACTTAAAAATATAGTGTCAAACATACAAAGCCAGGCCCATTGAATACATACAGTATGATTCCATTCATAATGTATAAAAATGGTAAAAAAAATTAGTTTAAAAAATATTAAGTGTAGTATAGCAGTTACCCTGTGGGGAAATTTTTCTAACTTGATTTTAGGAAAGTTTTTGATCTATTTCTTGGTCAGGGTGCTGGTTTTAAGAAAGTGTTCATTCTGGGGAAATTATTCTGTACACTTAGGATTAATGTGTTTTTGAACTGTTTGATCTTCTTGAATAAAAAGTTTGCTAAAAATTATAACACATTCATACAAATTTCCTCTAATTCCAACAGAGAACAAATTTGAAATATATATAGGATAGCTCCTTCTCAAGTCTGCCTTCCAGGCATGACCTTTAAAGGTTTAACACTTTACATTCATACAGAGAGGAAAAGTTGCAGACAGAGAATTTGCCTTGAAGGTTTCCAGGAACATTTTGACCTGACCTATGTGGACAGTTGCAAGAATAAAAGATTATCACATCCCCTCAGGGGCCTTGTAGGCACCTAGAAATTTGCAACAAGCCACAGCCATCCCCTTCTAATATAAAAGAAGACTGAATTCTCTCTCGGGTAAGATGGTTCTTTGGGACACTAGTCCACCATCTTCTTGGTCTTCCGGCTTTCTGAGTGGTCACTCTTCCTTGCACAAACACCTCATCTCTTGATTTATTGGCTTGCAGTGCACCTAGCTGCAAAAGCTTGGACTCAGTAACATAATCACCTCATTCCTATCCATCTAATTAATTCTTTCAATTTTATGTTTTATTAATTTTATTCTATAGCTCAAATAATTTTATTCTATAGCTCAGATGATCCACAGCTCAATTCACAACTGCTTGGGCAGCCTGCTTTCCAGCAGGGCTCCAACTGTGTAATCTCTTATGTCCCAACCCTTGGTAATTCTAAGAATGGAAGGTTGCCTATCATGATTAACACACTTATAATTTCCTCCACCTTCTAACCCCTAAGTGTGGACCCTTGCACTTGATTCTGTATGTAAAATAACTTTTTACAAAATTCTTCACAAACATGTTATCATCAATTTAAATTTCATTCTATAAACAAGAAAACTGATGTTCAGAGGGCTTCCTCAAGATAGTTCAGCTGATATGTAGTAGAGAATTTTCCACTTAGTCATGGAAATTTTGTAATAATTCTTTTTTTTTTTTTTTTTTTTTTTTTTTTTTGTCTTTTTGCCTTTTCTAGGGCCACTCCTGTGGCATATGGAGGTTCCCAGGCTAGGTGTCAAATCGGAGCTGTAGCTGCCGGCCTACGCTGAGCCACAGCAATGTGGGGTCTGAGCCACGTCGGTGACCTACACCACAGCTTACGACAACACTGGATCCTTAACCCACTGAGCGAGACCAGGGATCGAACCCGCAGCCTCACGGTTCCTAGTTGGATTCGTTAACCACTGAGCCACGATGGGAACTCCTGTAATCGTTCTTATGTCATATCTACACGTCCCCAACATTATTTCCTTAGTTGGACAGGAAAATTTTTAAAAGCAGAGTTCCATATCTTTTTCTTTAGTTTCTGTCCACAGTGTGTCATAGAGCTGTCAGTGCACGATAGGTAATTAATAAGTGATGCTTGAGAGATGGAAATATTCTACACTCTTGTTAGTATTGGAGCACCTAAAAGCACATTATTCTAAGCAAAGACCTGAATGTCTAACATGTCATCTCAATTCCACAAGATGTCCCATGAGCATTCTGCTTTTTTTGTAAAATAAGCTTATAGTTTGTTAAAAAGTTAGTCTTATGAAGGAAGCATAGGAGACATGTAAATAGGCACTAGGATAATTGGACTAATGTTTCTTTGTATTAATGTCACTACTTAAAATAATAGGAAAATTCCAACATCTGTTCTTTAACGACTAGCAATGATTTGAAAACATCTGCACTATATAGCTTCAGTGGAATTAATACACAAACAGGCACAACAGAAAAGCAGATACAGCAATTCACCGAGAAGGTATGTTCTCCTTATCTAATCAGATTCATTATTTTTCCATATGATGCTATAAAAGATAGAAGCTGAGCAAGGGCAAAACTGGTCAGCATTGAAAGAGGATTTTTTCCAAAGGCAATTCCAGGACCCCCAAAATCTGAAAAGAAATGCCAGTATTTTCATTAGTGGATCTTTTTCCTCTTTAGCATAAAGAGATTTATAAGAAGTGCCCTGAAAGTTATTGTCGTTAAGAGGCTTTTTCTAAGGTGAAATGTAAAAGGAATAATCCAGACCTTCTGGTCATTAAATTTCATATGACGTTTTTTCCGAAGGGCAAGAAATTAAAAGCTCACTCTCATTAACATAAATACAGTTCATTTTACCCTAAGATCAAGCACTTAGAATCGTCATTTTGAAAATTTGTAATATCCCTTCACAATTCTGAGACAAGATCAAAGTAAATACCAGAACAGACTATTCCGTATTCTCATCTTCAAAACATCACAATGCAAACACTCAGACTTCAGCCACCCTGGGGGTACATAATGTATACCAATCATGACCATTTAGGTGTTCTCTTTTTTTTTTTTTTTGATGACAAAAACTCTAGAAAATATAAAAAGTTCCCCTAGTATAAAACTGATTATGGAAATACTATACCCTCTGCTTCCTTCCTCTAGCATCTCACCTCTTGGGAAAAATGGCTGCTCCCAGCTACAAAGCACTTACAAGTAACAGTGAAACTTAAGGGAATCTTCCAGGAAACACACACACATAGACGCACACACACATACTAGCACTTTCTGGATAGCATCCTTTGAATTGGTGATTGTAAAATGAAAAACAAATGTCTTTACCCGTAGAGTTCAATCCTAATTGTCCAGGTGTAATTTTTTGCATTTGTTTTTGAGAAGCCTGCTTTGTATAAACAGGCTCAGGTCTCTTCTAAAATTTTACATCTGCAAATTTGTACATAGAAAACCAATCTATCAGTCTTCTTTATTTTTTCATTCCTTCCTCCCTGCCTCCCTTCCTCCCTCCCTCCCTTCTCCCTTCCTCTCTCCCTCCTTCCCTTCCCCCCTTCTTTCTTTCCCCTTCCTTCCTTCCATCTTTCACCTGAATGCTTTAAAAAGGCATTCATTACTTATGATCTAGTAGACACATCAATATAGGACAAGGAGCAAGACACTTTTAGCTATTACCCTCGGATCAAGGCTGCTTAAGAGAAAATCAAAAATGTGATAAGAGCACATTTGGAAAGAACAAGAGAGTCCTCATAAAGTAGAGAGCCCTCAGCTAGTATGAAGTGAAGTGCAGAATGTAACAGAATGGATCCCACATCTAAACTAAGTGACAGGGGCTCTAAGAGCATCCTGAGTTTCTAAATTGGTGGAAACTTCTCTCTCTCTTCCTATTGAAAGATTGCTGAGCTATGGAAACTTAGACCCACTCTATGCTGACAATGGACTGTGGAGTCTACATAGGTAAAAGGAGATTCCAATTACAGCTCAGACAAGTCTGTCAAGAAGTTGTAAAGACAAACAAGAGAGGTGTTAAAGAGTTAGTCAACCTGAGATTTCTAATTGGCAAAAAGATATGTGAGCTTCCTGTGGACCAATTTTATACAACGAAAGGTAACTGGACTTGTGTTACTTTGATGAGACACTTACTTAAGAAGGCATCCTGCTAGGACAATAAACCCGAAGAGTAAAAGGCTGTGTGGTAACTCCAGTTCCAAATGCTCAGAAAGGTCATAGATGGTTAACAAAAGAGTGTGTCACAAGGTGACTGTATAGGATGTGTGTTTATGATGAGTATGAAAACACCAAGGAATGGACCTCCCAAAAGATAACCAGCATGTGGAAGCCTACAAAAGGAACTTCAAAGAATGAAGACAAATTTCAGTGTGCCTTCTCTAATTCCCTCTCCTTTTATCTGCCCCCATCACCTCTTCCTATGGAACTGGAATTTCTCAGCCCTTCTTCTTTTAAAGGGCCCATAGCAAAAGGGTTATGGAAATTTTAAAGAGTAAGGAAGAAAAGGAATTAAAATACTGCACAGTACCCTAACTATGTCCACTGCACATTTCCAGGCATAAGTTGGTGGGATTAAAAAGTGCTGAGTTGGATATGAAATTGAAGGGTTGTTTCCCCCCACTTTTTTTTTTTTTTTTTTTATGGAAGTTCCCAGGCTAGGGGTCAAATTGGAGCAGCAGCTGCTGGCGTGTGCCACAGCCATAGCAACACAGGATCCAAGTTGAGTCTGAGACCTACACCACAGCTTACCACAACACTGGATCCCTGACTCACTGTGCAAGGCCAGGGATGGAACTCACATCCTCATGAAAATTAACAAGTTGGGCTTGTTACTGTTGAACCATGACAGGAACTCCATGAAATTGAAGTTTTGATGTAAATCTGAGATCATTATTATGACTGATAGCAATCTAACCAGAAAGCTAAGAAATCTGCTTAATATATTTTCCAGAGGAAGAGAAAAATTTATTTGAAGACTGTAAATGGAAAAAATAAAGTGAGTTCTTATAGTAGTCCATGGGTTTTAATCTTTTCAGGAATCCAATTACACAAGTATAATCTACTGATTAGAGTATTAATTAAGCCAATTTCAAGAGACTTTTATAGAGATCCAAGTTTAAGAACATGTTTGGAACATGTAGACCTTAACTGATTATGAAGTCAAAATTTAAATAGTCAAAGAATAAACAGATTAAATACCTCCAATTGTAGAATAGAAATATCTGTCTGACAACTGAACATCAAACTATGTGAGGCTAAAGCTATCGGAATTACAAAGAGAAATAGAGGCATTCCTGTCATGGCTCAGTGGTTAACAAATCCGACTAGGAACCATGAGGTTGCAGGTTCGACCCCTGGCCTTTCTTAGTGGGTTAAGGATCCAGCGTTGTCGTGAGCTGTGGTGTAGGTCACAGACGCGGTTCAGATCCCACATTGCTATGGCTCTGGCGTAGGCCAGTGTCTACAGCTCCAATTAGACCCCTAGCCTGGGAACCTCCATATGCCTCAGGAGTGGCTCTAGAAAAGGCAAAAAGACCAAAAAAAACAAAAAAACAAAAAACAAAAACAAACAAAAAAACAACAACAAAAAACCAAAGAGAAATAGATAAAGCCGCTATTATAGTTAGAAACTTCAACACCCTTCTATCAGAAAAGAACAAATCCAGCAAGCAGGTAATCAGTAAGGATACAGTTGAATTCAGTTAATGCTATCAGTCGATTCATTGTAATTAACATATACAGATTATTTTATCAACTAGCAGCAGAATACATATTCTTCTCAGACTAGCATTCTAGGCCATGAAACACACTTTAACAAATTTAAAAGAGTGGACATCATACAAATTCTAGTCCTTAGGTAAAAATGTAAGTAGAAAACAGTAATGGAAAGATACCTGGACAATTACAAAATAAGTGAAGATTAAACAACATACTTCTAAACAGCACATGAATCAAAGACAAAATCTCAAATGTTAAAATATTTGGAACTAATGAAAAAAAAAACAATTTATCAAAATTTGTGGAATACAGAAAAGCAGTGCTTCAAGAGAAATTTGGGGAACAAAAATGAAAAGAAGATCTTAAATCAATAATACAAGTTTCCACCTAGGGAAACTAGAAAAAGAAGAACAAGTTTAATCCAAAGTAAACAGAAGAAAAGAAATCATAAGAATTAAGGCATAAATCAATGATATTGAACACAGGAAACAAATAGCAAAAATCAATAGAAACAAAAGCTTGTTCAATTAAATTTAGGAGCCCCTATCTAGGCAAACCAAGAAAACGAGAAGACACAAATTACTAACACCAGAAAAGAAAGGAAGATCACTGCACATCTCGTAGATATGCAAAGGATAGTAAAGTAAATACTATGATTAACTCTATGCCCACAAATTTGATAGCCTGGAATAAATGGGCCAGTTCCTTAAAATATACAATTTATTAAAACTCATGCAAGAAAAATGAATAATCTGAATAGGCCTGTATCTTTTGAAAGAATTAAATCAATAATAGCAATGTTTCAGAACAGAAAACACCAGGCCTAGATGGGTTCACTGGTGAATTCTGCTAAACATTTAAGGGAAAAATTATACCGATTCACTACAATATTTTTCAGAGGTTTTGAGGTTCTTTCAAAGGATAGAAGCAGAAGGTTACTTCCTAACTCATTCTACAGTGCCAACATGATACTAATACCAAACCAGACAAAGACATTACAAGAAAAGAAAAATGCAGACCAATATCTCTCATGAACTTAGATGCATAAATCTCAACAAAACAGTAGCAAATAAAATCCAACAATGCACCAAAAAAAACAAAAAACAAAAACAAAAAAAACACCTAAACATTGTGACTTAGTGAGATTTATTCCAAGTATGCAAGCCCGGTTTAACTTTCAAAAATTAGTTAATGTAACCCATTACATCAGCAGGCTAAAGAAGAAAAATCACATGCTTGTAACAATAGATGCAGAAAAAGCATTTGACAAAGTCCCAACACCCATTAATGATAAAAAAAAAAAAAAAAAAAAGCTTTAGCAAACTAGAAAGAGGGAACTTCCTCAACTTGATAAGGTATATCTACTATAGCTCACATAATATTTACTGGTGAGAAACTTGAAGGTTTTTCACAAAGATCAAGTACAGGTGAAATGTTCTTTATAATATTGTAATATGTCATTATACATTTGTCCAGACCCATTAATGTACACCACCATGACTGAAGCCTGATGTAAACTACTTGGTTGATTATTATGTACCAATGTAGGTTTACCAGTTTTAACAAATTTATCATTCTGGTGAGGAATGTTGATAATTGGGAAGGCTATGCATATGCAGTGGCAGAGAGTGTGTGGAAAATCTCTGTACCTTCCCCTTAATTTTGCTTTGAATCTAAAACTTCATTAAAAATAAATTCCTAGTCAAAATAACATGCACGCACACACACATATATGCACACAGATATATATAAAATGGGCGTATGTTGGGGAGTTCCTGTCATAGCTCAGTGGTTAACAAACCTGACTAGCATCCATGAGGACACGGGTTCAATCCCTGGCCTCATTCAGGGGGCTAATGATCCAGCATTGCCGTGAGCTGGGGTGTAGGTCGCAGATGGAGCTTGGATCCTATGTTGTTGTGGCTGGTGTAGGCCAGCGGCTACAGTTCCAATTTGACCCCTAGCCTGGCAACCTCCATATGCCCCGGGTGTAGCCCTAGAAAAACAAAAACAAACAAAAAAATGGACGTATGTTGGGATATATATATATATGTATATGTTATGTGATTACTAAGATTGATCAAGGAAATTGAAGACTGCTTCTGCATTAGCTCTATAGTTTTACCGTGGGAAACCCAGCTACAAATTATGTTTATTTACATAAACATACAGGTACATAACAAAGAACAAAACTAGAGGAATTAAAAAATAGAATTTATATCATCCCTAGTGCTTATGGCAGAGCCTGGCACATAGTAGATGTTCAATAAATATTTTTCAAATGAAGGAGTGAATAATTCTTTCAATTCAAGTGATCACCATACTAATAGGACACAGTAGTCTTGAATTAAAAGTCATTATGGGGAGTTCCCATTGTAGCTCAGTGGTAATGAACCCAACCAGTATCCAAGAGGATGCGGGTTTGATCCCCGGCCTCGCTCAGTGGGTTAAGGATTCAGTGTTGCCGTGAGCTGTGGTGTAAGTCACAGACTTGGCTTGGATCCCCTGTTGTTGTGGCTGTGGCGTAGGCCCACAGCTGAAGTTCTGATTCTACCCCTAGCTTGGGAACTTCCATATGCTTCAGGCCCTGAAAATAAATAAATAAATAAGTCAGTCATTATGTATACAGTGTTATAAGTTAACATAAATATTTTTTATAGTATACTCCATTTATAGATCAAGTGTCCCAGTCCACAGTGTCACTTGAAGTTGTGGCATTAAGTCCCTTAAGGAATCTTCACTGTTTAATTTTTTTGTTTTAACTGCTTTGTCTGGGTGATTTCATTGCGTTCTCTTCCAGCTCACTGAAGCTTTCTTCTCCTTCCAGTCTGCTGTTGAACCTTTCTAGTTTTGTGATTGTATTCTTCTACTCTGTAACTTCTGTTTGGAGATTTTTTATATTTTCTGTCTCTTTGTTTAAAGTCTCACCGTGTTCATTTTCCAGTTTGATGACCATTATCAGGTGGATTTTTTATCCGCATTTCCTTAAGGTCTTTTTCTAAGATTTTTGTCTTGTTCTTTCAGTTGGAGTATATGTCTCTATCTCATCATTTTGCCTGATGCTCGGTGCTTGTATCTATGTATTATGTGAAACACCAGTCTTGAGTAAATGAAAGGCAGGGGGTGAGTCTTGGTTGTTGTTTGTGCAAGTGCCCTGGGGTTGGGAGCCTGCCTAATCCTCTCCTTCTGATTTTTTCTGTCCTGGGGGCTTAGAAATGCAAGCCCCTCTGGCCACCAGTACTTGGTGTTCAGAAGGTGCATACAGCTTCTGGATTTGGTGATGCAAGAGACATGGTGGAAGAGTGCTGGGCTGGAGTGAATCTGTGTGCCAGGTCTGGTGGGATGGAGCCACAAGGGAACATTGGGTCAGGGAAGCAGATTGAGGGTATAAAAAAATGGCACCTGCTACCACTGGATTAATGAGGCACAGGGGAGTAAGAAAAATGGTGCCCACCAGTACCACTGTCCCTGGAGAGATTCCCCCAATAAACCCCTGCCCCTTTGTATATGCCCGAACACTGGTCAACAAATCTCTCTCACACCAGGGCCTAGTGCTTCTCAAGCTACTGCCTCTGCATGGGGACTCAGAGAAAATGAGGGTGAGCCCTTGCAAAGCACAGTCTTGGTCTCCTACAGACCCCCAACTCTCCCAGATGGTCTTCAAAGCCAGTTATTTCAGGGGCTTGCCTTTCTAGCACTGTTTCCATAGGCCAGCGCATCCAGGGAGGAGTTCCTTTTTGTGATATTTTCCCACTTGTGGGTTTCTACATCAGGGGTAGGGGTGCTGGCAACGCTGTGTCTTTGCCCCTCCTATCCATCCTGATGAGTTGTTTTTTTCCTTTTATCTCCCTTGTTGTGAAAGAGCTGTTCTGCCAGTCTTCAGATTTTCTCAGAGAAAATTGTTCTGTATGTAATTGTAGTTTTGATGTGTCTGTGGGAGGAGGTGAACTCAGGTTTTCCTATGCTGTCTTCTTAAACTGTATCCCAATAAACTTTTTATTTTGCAGTGTATTTAGATTTCCAGAAAAGTACCAAGACAGTACAGAGATTTTCATAGACTCCACATCCAGTTTCCCTACTAATATGATACTTTTGTCACTATTAATTAATCAATTATGATTTATTATTATTAACTCAAGTCCATATTTTATTCACATTTACTTCATTTTATTAATGTCCCTTTTCTGTTGTAGGATTCCCAACCAGAATACCATATTACACTTGGTAGTCATGTCTCCTTAGGCTCTCTTGGTTTGTGACGTCTCTTAAAATTTCCTGTGATTTTGATGACTTGGACTTTTTGGAGGAGAACTGGGTACATATTTTGTAGAATCACACCCTCTGAAATTTGTCTATCTTCTAGTGATTACCCTGTGGTTTTGAGTTTTGGGGAAAACACTCATGGAGGTAAAGTACTGTTTTCATCATAACCTACCAAGGGTACATGCCATCAACATGATGGATGACTGTGATGTTGACCTTGATTGTTCAGCTGAGATAGTGCTTGTAGACTGTCTCCACTGTAACATGACTCGGTGTCCTCCATTCTTTCAGGAGAAAGTCTCCGTGTGGGCCCACGCTAAAGGAGCAGGAAGTTATGCTCCATTTCCTTGAGGGCAAGTGTCTACACAAATCGTTTGGAATTCTTTTTCACCAGATTTATTACTATTTTATTTTTTTATTATTTTAGATTAAGCTCCAGTCATGACACTCAAGCATAATCTCTAAGACATTGTATCTACAATATAGAGTGATTGTGATGCTTCAGTTTGGGCCATATTCTCCTCTGTAGCAGAGATGACATAGTTCAGTTTCTTCTGTTTCTCTTCTAGGAGCTCCAGTGCTGGTTTATATGGGGAAGTGGACAGATGGGGTCTTCTGGATGTGACTACACACAAGGTAAGATGATTTATTCTACATGATCGAACTCTCCCCTAAACAGATTCACAAAGAATAGTATACTTCGATTTGTTATTTTTTTTTAATTCTGAGATTATCTCAAAATCATCCGTCTTAATTCATCTAGAGACTACTAACCAGGTCAATTAAATTTTCTCTTGTCTAATCTAAATCTCATGTGCTATAACACAAACTATTTTTCCCTTTTTTTTTTTTTCTTTACTGATCAGGTCAAGTTTTAATTACTGGGTATATTAGCCAAAATTCTCCAGAAAAAGAGAGCTAATACAAATACATGTCAAATATTTATGTATATGTATGTGTGTATATATAAATACACATAGATTATCGAGTCTGACAGCCCCCAGGATCTTCAGGGTGAATGGGCAAGCTGGAGACCCATGAAGGCCAATAGAATAGCTCTAGTTCCAAGGCCAGCAAGCTTGAGACCCAGGAAGAGACAGTGTTTCAGTTTGAGTTTGAAGGGACAAAAACAAGGTCAGAGTTTAAAAAGATGGTCAATTGGGGGAATTCTCTCTTTTGGGAAAGAATTAGCTTTTTTTGTTCTATTCAGACCTTCAATTGATTAGATGAGGCCCTTCCACACTAGGGAGGGCAGTCTGGTTTACTCAGTCTACCACCTTGAATGCTAATTTCATCTAAAAACACCCTCATAGAAATACCAGAATAATGTTTTGCCACACAGCTGGACAATTTGACACATAAAATTAACAATCACCTTAGAGTATTAAATTAGCAAGACACCCAGAGAGTCTATATAAATTCAACAAATATTCCACAGCCTTATAGGTTTCAGATTTCAACTTCTAAGATATCTGGGTGATTTTTTTTTTTTTCATGTTAAATGGCTGCAGTAATAGGTAATAGGACACCTAAAAAAGAGAAAGTTGTACTATTATTTTTATCCCAAATTTAGAACCATGGATACCAACCCTCTAAAACAGAAACAAAGCCAACAAACTGAAGACAAGACAAAACAAAACAAACAACACAAAAGGAAAGGACAAAAGAGAAAAATGTTAGGAAATCAATGACAAGAAAACAAACTCAAAATGCCTTTTATAAATGAAAGAACTTCTCATGTTTTATTCATTAATCCATCCCATAAATTCACGCCAGTCACTCTTCCTGGAGCTTGGGAGACAGCAGTAAATTAAGCAGAGGAAAGATTCCTCGCAGAGCATGCTTTCTCACAGGGAGAGATTGACAATAAATAATAAAAATGTACTTCCTACAGGTGACAAGTGTTATGGGGAGAAGGCGACGTAGAGCAGGAGAAAAAGGATCATGAACCTGGGTAGGTGAGGAGACGCTACTTTAAATAGAGAGTGAAGGTGAGCTTCATTGAGAAAGCAGTTTGGAGGGTCTCAGAGGCAGTGAATGAAGTAGCCACGTGCATAGTTTAGAAAGATTGTTCAGGCAGAGGACATACTCAGAGCAAAGAACAGGGCATAACTCATGTGTTTGGGGCAAGAGGTCAAAGTAACTGGAGTGGAATGGTTATGACAGACGTTGTGGTGGGAGACAAAGCCAGAGAGGAGGTGATGGTGGCAGATGTGCAGGAGAGATACCTCATAGTGCTTTGGAGGCCACTAAAAGGATGGTGCCTTCTTTCAGATGTCATTCACACTCAAATGTTTGTGTTTATTTAAGAGTCTGGAGCTTTGCTTCTCTGAGGTGGTATTTGAGTCCAACCAATACAGATGTTATCACTGTGTTTGATTTGAGGCTATACTTCATTTAATATACTCTATGGATTAATTTAGCTGCATAAACGTAGACATGAAAAAAGTTACCAACAATTGGAGTGGGAATTAAGAAAGAGGAATAACAGAATTCTAGAATGTATACTGAGGTCATACAAAGCCATAAGCTGGCTAATTTCCCTCTACATATACAAAACTGTGTCCTGTGACTTGCATTTCTATAAAGTTAGATTCTGAGATTGAGTTTTAATTTTAGGGATTCATTTCCACTGCTTTAAACAGCTAGTCTTTATGTCCGACATTTAGAGGTTAATCTTGTGTGTGTGAGGAATAAACTAGGTGCTGAGGAGAAAAAAAAAAAAAAAAACCTATCAGAATCTAATTTGAAAATCAAACTGTAAATCAAAAGTAACTACTATATAGCTATGTACTCTTCAGATAATAGTTACATTTTCCTAAGATATTTTTTCAATATATGAGGCATTTTATATTCTCAACTTCAGAACAACCCTGATTAGCAAATATTATTGCATGACTTTATGGTTGAGAAAATAGAGATTAAACAACATAAAGTAAAAAAACGCTGTCACTTGTGTCTCTATTTTAATTACAAATCTTGAGATT
The DNA here is from genome assembly GCF_054392235.1 of Sus scrofa. Lineage (NCBI taxonomy): Eukaryota > Metazoa > Chordata > Mammalia > Artiodactyla > Suidae > Sus > Sus scrofa. Next base: position 51,703,999 of record NC_139389.1, read on the forward strand.
TTTCTATATCTACAATGAGTATTAATCTTTCTCACTAGTCAAGAATAGTTTACCATGAAAGTATTAGAATATATTTCAAAGAAAAAAATGGAAAAAAGAGTGTATATTGCCTATTATGTGTAAATTTTTCCATGTATTTTATCCTCATTTTTCCTTGAAATGATACTATGAAATAATTATTAGAGGGAGTGGCCGAGATGGCAGAGTAGGGAGACCCTCACCTCACCTTCTCCCATGGGCACACCAAAATTACACCTGTTTACAGAGCAGCTATTGATGAGATAAACCCGAAGACTAGCAGAGAAGATATTCTAGAACTAAAAATATAAAGAAGAATAGCAATGAGATGAGTAGGAGGGGTAAATGAACCACAGTCAAGATCCATACTCTCAGATGGGCAACCCTCAAATGGGAAGATAATTACCATTGCAGAGGTTCTCCCAAGGAGCAATGGATGCAAGCACCACATCAAGCTCCCACCTCATGGTCCTGAACTGGGAAGAAGAGCCCCCAGAACATTTAATTTTGAAGGCAAGTGTGGCTTACTTTTGGGAGAGCTAGAGAGCTGTGGAAGCAGAGATGCCACTCTTAAATGTCACATACAGAATCTTACATGCTCTGATACCCAGGACAGAAGCATTTGAAAGAAAGCCGAGTCAGACTTCCCTGCTGATTTTGGAGAGCTTCCTAGAGAGGCAGGAGGCAACTGGAGCTCACCTTGGTGACATAGACCCTACTGGTGATAGCTCATTCTATCATAAAGACAGTGGTGCTGGCAAGCATCAGTCTGGAATCCTCCCTCTAGTTTATTAGCACCAGGACCCCATCTCACTTAGTACGGGGATGCTTCAGGCCGAGCAGCTGACCAGGCAGGAATACAACCTACCTACAAGCTGGCTTGCTGCATTAAGATCCCCTGAGAATCAATCTGATCTGGGACTAGGCCCCAACCAACAGAGGATCCAGGAACTGACCCTGCCCACCAGTGAAATGCAACTAGGTCCACACCACCAAGTAGAGGGCCAACACCAGCCCAGTGATCTCAGGAACTGACTCCACTCACCAGACAGCCATTTCTCCAACATTAGGAAACATAATCTAACTACCAAGTTTAGAAAGTTAAACTGTGAATTAGGCAAAATGAGAAATAGAGGGATGTATTCCAAATGAAGGAACAGGATAAAACCACAGAAGAAGAACTAAGTGAAGTAGAGATAAGCAGTCTACCCAACAAAGAGTTTGAGGTCACCATCATAAATTTCCTGAAGAACTCAGTAGAAGATTGAGTGAGCAGAATGAGAGGTTAGAATATAAAGAAGAGCCAAAGAGACATAGGAATACATTTTCTGAAATTAAAAAAAAATACATTACAAGGACTCAATAGCAGATTAGATGATACAAAGGAATGCATCAGCAAACTAGAAGACAAAATAGTGAAAATTACTGAAGCAGAACATAAAGAAAAAAATTGAAGACAATTTAAAAGACCTATGGGGAGTTCCCATGGTGGCAAAGTGGTTAATGAATCTGACTAGGAACCATGAGGTTGCAGGTTCAATCCCTGGCCTTGCTCAGGGGGTTAAGGATCCAGCGTTGCCATGAGCTGTGGTGTAGGTTGCAGATGCGGCTGAGATCCCGCATTGCTGTGGCTCTGGCATAGGCTGGCGGCTACAGCTCCAATTGGACCCCTAGCCTGGGAACCTCCATATGCCCTAGAATTGGCAAAAAGACAAAAAAAAAAAAAAAAAGACCTATGGGATAACATCAAGCATACTAACTTTCACCTTATAAGGGTTATAGAAGGAGAAAAGAGAGAGAAAGGGACAGAACATATTCGAAGACATAATAACTAAAAATTTCCCTAACCTGGGAAAGAAACAGATAAGTAGGTCTGGGAAGCACAGAGAGTCCCAAACAGAATCAACCAAAGGAAGACTCCATACCAAGAGAGTGTAATTAAAATGGAAAAAATTAAAGATAAGCGAGAATAGTAAAAGCAAGAAAAGGCAACAAGTTATGTACAAGGGAACTCTTATGAGGCTATCAGTTGACTTTACTTGGCTGGGATTACTATGAATTTTTTAAGCCAATAAAATGAACAACCTAGAGTCAATGGGCGAATTCCTAGATGTACCGTCTCCCAAGACTGTAACAGGAAGAAACTGAAAATATTGATATATTGATAGACCAGTAATTATATTGAATTAGTAATTTAAAAATTCCTAAGAAACAGAAGTCCAGGACCAGACGGTTTCATGGGTGAATTCTACCAAACATTTGGAGAAGAGTTAACAACTATTCTTCTGAAACTGTTCCAAAATGTTGCAGAGGGAAAAAATGCTTCTGGACTTGTTGTATGAGTCTAGCATCACCTTGGTACTAAAACAAGACAGAAAATTATAAAAAGGAAACCAAAGGCTGATATCAGTGGTGAACATAGATGCAAATATTCTTAACAAAATATTAGCAAACCAACTTCCACAGTAGAGTAAAAAGATCATACACCATGATAAAGTGGGATTTATCCCAGGGATGAAAGGATGGTTCCGTATCTGTATATTAGTCAATATAATATGCCACATTAACAAACTGAAGAATAAAAATTATGTAATTATCTCAATAGATGCAGAAAAAACTTTTGACAAAATTTAACATCCACTTATGATTAAAAAATTCTCAACAAAGTAGCTGAACACAATAATGGCCGTATATGACAGTCTTGCAGCTTACATCCTACTTAATTGTGAAGAGATGAAAGCATTTCCTCTACAATCAAGAATATGCACACTCCGTGAGTTCTCTTCATGGTTCAGTAGTTAACGAACCTGACTAGGATCCTTGGGGATGCAGGTACAATCCCTAACCTTGCTCAGTGGGTTAAGGATCTGGCATTGCTGTGAGCTATGGTATAGGTCACAGGTGTGGCTTGATCCTGCGTTGCTGTGGCTGTGACATAGGCTGGCAGCTGTAGCTCCGATTCAGCCTTAACTAAGGGCCTGGGAACGTCCATGTGCCATGGGTGCGGCCCTAAAAAGAAAAAAAAAAAAAGCACACTTTTACTACTTTTATTTAACATATTATTAGAAGTCCTAGCCACAGCAGTCAGACAAGCAAAGTAAGAGAAATCCAAGATGGAAAGCAAGATTTAAAATTGATACTTTGGGAGTTCCCGTTGTGGCACAGCTGAAACGAATCCAACTAGGAACCATGAGGTTGCGGGTTTGATCCGTGGCCTTGCTCAGTGGATTAAGGATCTGGCATTGCCGTGAGCTGTTGTGTAGGTCACAGACATGGCTCAGATCTGGCGTTGCTGTGGCTATGGTATAGGCCTGCAGCAACAGCTCTGATTGGACCCCTAGCCTGGGAATCTCCATATGCTGTGGGTGTGGCCCTAAAAATGGGCAAAATGACAAAAAAAAAAATTGTTACTTAGTGTGCAGATGACATGATACTATACATAGAAAATCCTAAATATGTCACAGAAAACGTTTAGAATTCATAATTGAATTCAGTACAGTTTCAGGATAAAAAATTAATATGCATATATCTGTTGCATCTCTATACACCTAGCAATGAACTGTCAGAAAAAGAAATTAAAAAACAATCCCATTTACAATTGCATCAAAAAGAATAAGATACCTGGGAATAAATCTAACTAAGGAGGTAAATGACCTCTCTTGGAAATGTATAAGATGCTGATGAAAGATATTGAAGATGACACAAACAGGTGGTGATACAGAACATCCTGTTTTACTTTCTTAAATTTTTTTATTGGCTAAAAAACGTATCAATAAGAGCAAGTTAGAATATCGTCTTTTATTTACAGTGTTATTTAAAGACAGATGGCAAGTTTTGCTTCTGAATCAACTGGTTTCCTCACATTATTCACCTTTGAGAATGGAGCAGTCCTGCAGTTTTATTTTAGGTAGCAGTTCTTCACGTTCAGCTATGGTATTTCACCTAATTAGAGACCTGATTCTGAGGAAAATGCGGGGAACTGCTACAAAGGATAAAATGTGAAGATTGGAATGAAAGCAAAGACCGGATGGTTTTCCCACTGTTTTACAGTAGCTAAGAGGCCTCTTTTCTTGTGGAGAAAGTAAAAATCATATTAGGATAGTCCAGTCATAGAGCTGTTTTCACGGCACAAAAAGCAACAGGAATTTGAACTACCCAAGCTCACATCAAGTCTGAGATTGCAAAAGAGGACTTTAAAAACTAAAGGACTTTAAATCTGCCAGAAAGATTTTATGTGAACTGAGGCTAAAACCCTTTATCATTGTTAAGAATAATAACCTTCTACCCATATTGGATGGCAGGCCTTGGTGTACTGGAAATTACAGCATCCAGAGTAATCGATCTTGAGAACAAAGGGTGAACTCTGGTTGCCTGCTAAGCTGCTGGATGAAGTTAGATAATCTGTGTATAATTAAAAAGCATCTCTATACAACTGACTATATAATATATACAATGGGCAACGAAAAAGAAATTAAGGATACAGTCTCTGTCCTTACATAACTTTTTAATCCTGAAAACAAGACTGACAAACAAGAAATCCTCCTCCTCCTCCTCCTCCTCCTCCTCATTTTAAGGTAAGATAACAGCTGACAAAAGACGTGGAGTATTTTAAACTGGGTTAGTAGAGGCTGCTGCTCACTGTGAGAGGGGCTGGGATAGGACTTGGAGGTAGATGTCTTCAACAGGCAGAAGGAAAATATTGGGGACCAGTATAAAAAAAGGCATCAAGATTAGAACAAGTTTGAAGACATGTTGGACGTGTAATAATAATTGTCATGTCAGGCTTGTACGAAGGCAGGGGAAGAAGTGAGGCTGAGCAGAAATGAGAAGGATGAAGCTAAAAGGATGTCTTTCATGGAGTCCAGACACATGGGCATGAGTTTAATGTTAGTCAGTGTAGACGCAGTATGACCTCAGAGTTCATAGGAGACCGAATACAGAATCCAGAGGGAGGAGAGGGCACTCAGGTAAATAGAACTGGAACTAGATATTTCAAGACAGTAGATTCATGCTAGGATATTAGGAACCTATTATTGTGGGGTAGAAGGGTGAAGGAGGACAAAGTGAATGCTGGGGTAGCCGAGAGAAATAACTTTGGGGTAGAAAGCTTTGAATACTCTGAAGCTAGGAAAACAGAATTTCCAGAAATTTGGAGACATCAAGTTAACATGATCTCAAACCTCAAAGGAGAGGCCATGTGCCCAGCAGCCACTGCAGCACCCTGTCTGATGGGACTGGCCCTGGGAGTGGTAAAAGAAGCTGGGGTCTGTGACCAACTGCTGGTTTGGGACAAAGAGACACAGCTGGTGTGATAATGCTGGGAAGAGCAAGAAAACAGGAAGGTGGGCTTTTCTTTCCTCTTGCCATCCCCTCTCCCATGAAAGCCCACTATTCCCGGAACTGAACAGAATTCTAGCTGACAAAAACCTCTGTGCACCGTAGCTCCAGCTTCAGAGAGCAGAGCGTGAAACGTGGACCTTAGCTGAAAGACTATGTCTGGCTAAATAGCAGGCATGCAGAACGTCTTTCTGTGTTTCCCTGGTGATTGGATGTTGAGTGATATACTATGGAAAGCCATCGAAGTGAAATGCATTCTGTTCAATTGATATTCATTATACGCCTGAGAACTCAGAGGAAGTGGGCCATTGCTTCCTGGCCTGGCTAAAGTTTCTGATGTGTGTTCAAGCATTATTTGAGAACAGTACAATGACTGTAAGAGAGATCAATTTATTAAAAATCCCTAATTTATGGATTTTCACTTGGTTCTGCCATTGACTTTCTCTTCTTGCCTTCTTTGGTTGAGAATATTTCTTTATCTCTCCGACCTCTTTCTGTGCTCAGTGACAGAAATGACTGCAGGCATTCTATTGATTCCCACTTAATAAGCAGCAGAGTGGAGGGATGGTCACATCAGGGCTGTGTGCCTGAGAGGAAGGGAGAAGTGGTAGCACGGAGCAATGAGAACCAAGAAGAAATAGCGTATTAAGCATATTACTTTACGTTAGTTTGGTTTCTATAGTAGAAACACTTTTTTTTTTTTTTTTGGTCTTTTTGCCTTTTCCAGGGCCGCTCCTGAGGCACGTGGAGGTTCCCAGGCTAGGGGTCTAATCAGAGCTGTAGCCGCCAGCCTACACCACAGCCACAGCAACGCCACATCCGAGCCGTGTCTGCAATCTACACCACAGCTCACAGCAATGCCGGATCCTTAACTCACTGAGCGAGACCAGGGATCGGACCCCAAACCTCATGGTTCCTGGTCGGATTCATTAACCACTGAGCCATGACGGGAACTCCCCCATGTTTTCTTAATACCTGCTTTTCTAAATTCCTTTAGCAACTGTATCCAAGTTCTGTGCTAGGGAACATGGAAATATGAAAGAAAAAGAAATGGTCCCTGGTCAAAATGACTTTATAGTGTTATTGGGTTAAAAAGGATAGAGCCAGTAAATGGAGAAAAGAAGTTGCTCATGCTAGTTTCTGCCAAGACTGAGACTATGGGCAATAATGTTTGGAGGACAGGCGTGGAGTGTAGAGGCAAGCAGTGAGAATGAAGCCTGGATGATTACAGAATATTGGTTGTTTGAATTAGCTGCATCCTGAAAGCAACATGTATCACTCATGTTAAGCCAAAGAGTGATGTGATGAGGTTTGAATTAGAGAAACAATGAACCAGAAGGAGTGAGACAAGAGGCAGAGATGTCAGCAAAAAGACTCCTGTAAAAATTCAGACAAGTGAAGTTCCCGTCATCAAGTAGCAGAAACGAATCTGACTAGGGACCATGAGGTTTTGAGTTCGATTCCTGGCCTCGCTCAGTGGGTTAAGGATCCAGCATTGCCATGAGTTGTGGTGTAGGTCACAGACGTGGCTCTGGCATAGGCTGGCAGCTATAGCTCTGATTGGACACCTAGCCTGGGAATGTCCATATGCCATGGGCATGGCCCTTAAAAAAAAAGAAAAGAAAAAAGAAATTCAGACAAGAATCTTGGTGCTGTGTTCACAATGGGCTTGAAACAAGACTGTATATAAGCAGCCAGTAACCACTAGGACATGCATATGCTGCATGATTTGTATGAGGAAGAAGGAGGGATAAGAGGGTTGAGTTTCTTGCAAGAACATGGGTATTGAGTCCACAGGCTGGGGATTGATGGGTAACAGTGTATTCCCTGTCCCTGTACAGAGCATTGTAAGACCAGACTCCAGCCAGAGAGAACCACAGAAAAGACAGGAGCGTTTTAAAATCTCAGGGGTGTTGGTACCTAGGGTTTTCTTGGTCCTTGGGAAACAGCATCCTGGCAGAGCAGCATTTTCTGAGAGGAGAAGGAGCAGAGCAGAGGTATAGCCCATGATGCTCAGAGACAGAGCAGATGGATTGCCGGTGGACTCGTCAGATGCCCTGCCGCCTCAGCAGGAGGGTAACACAGCAGTCAGCAGGGGAGGCTTGCTCTGAGGGCACATATAAGATGTTCTCTAAAAACTTCCCCAAATATATAGAGATTAGGGTTCTGTGCTTCTAAAAACCCAGATGATCCTCATGTGCATTAAAATTTGAGAACCGTTAACCTAGACTTTTTCTTGCTGTTGAAATATTTACTCTTCTTTTCCTGGTGCCTGTCTTGCCTGTTTGTGTTAAAATAGCAGCAACAGTATCCAGACTATTCTTGCTGCTTCATGTTTTAATAGCTTCTGTCTCTTAATCATTGATTTCTGATTGACCTGGCAATTATCCCTGATTTCCAATTAAAAAAAAAAAAAAAAGGCACCAGGGACCATATTAAACATCCCTACCTCACCAACAGATTCCCAGCCATGGTTCCTTTTTTGGCTTATTTCTTAAAGCCAAAGTCCATATCCAAAATATCTGGACCCCAGTGATCAGACGATAATGCACTAAGGGAACAAAGAAAAATCTATCAAACTACGGCCAGGACCTACAATTGTATGCCTGTTGTTATAAGCATGGTTTTTATTCAAATAGTGTCTCGGTTTTGACAAATTGCATCTCATCTTAAGTTGCAAGTATATAAATTTGCTACCTTTACTTTTGAAAAACTCACATTGGAAAAGTCAACCTGTATAGTCTGGAGAGAAAGACAAAAGTGTTAGTGGCATCTAGGGCACAGAGCATAAGGCACATACTCGAAACAACAGAGTTCTTTAGTAGCCAGGCAGGAAGTTGAGAGAGAAAGCCTACACTTTGAGCTTTCTCTGTGTTCTTTAGTCAATTGAGAAGGCAAAATCGGAGTTTCAAGACAAAAGCAGTAGTGAACTGCCAGAAGCTTCAGTGAGGGGAGAATCAGGTCAAAAAAGGCCCAATTATTCAGCAAATGGGAAGTCATTAATGACCTGGAATAAAGCAGTTTTATGAAATGAAAAGAGCAGTGGGAAGAAAGCAGAGATTTGACATTGTATTAAGGAGTGTGAAAGTAGAAACAGCAATTATTTTATTTCATTATGAAAGTAAAGAGCTGAATTAATAACAATAACAGATAGTCATAGCTAATCCTTCTGTTGTGCCGTATTTTCTTTACTCCTCACCACAACCGAAGGACAAGTGTACTAGTATCATCTCTGTTTTAAAATGAGGAACAGGAACACTATAGCTAACTCTCTTGCTCATGATACAAAGCACTTACTTGGACTATTAGGAATTTAAACCAGGTATATTTGGGGTTTTTAACCACCATGCATCCACACCATAAAAATCTGGAATTGCTCTTGATTTTGACATGCATGTGGAAATTCATTTGCCACTCTCTTTTTGTGAAGGAAGTTGTTTGTAATTATTTCTTTCCCTGCAGAATAGCAAGTATACCTTATAGAAAGATTCCTTAAGTCTTACATGTAAAAGCCCTTGGGATAATGAAAGTACTGCATAAACTCTAAAGAGATATACATTTTTCCCCTGCAAGTCCAATTTTTTCTGACAAGAACTTTAATTTGAATGGTGCATGTACATTTAGATTCCATCATCGTGTGCCATCTCCTTGTTAAAAGCTGCTCTCCACTCTCTAGAAAGCCTTATTTAAAGAGGCTACCCCAAGAGTCATGTTAACAATGGGCAGAAAAGTTTCTGCCAAGGCAAGCGCCTATAATTGTATGATGAAATATTAATTCCCCCATATCAGAAAGGCTCTGGGGGAAAAAAGTCTCTTACAGAGGGAAAAAAAAAAAAAAAAAAACACTGAAATTTTCAGAAGCAGAGGTGAAGGGAGGCTTCAAGAGGAAAGACAAGTATTGAATTCCTCATTAATTGATATTAAGAAATGGGAAAATGCTTTGGTATTTCCCCTTCTGATGTGAAAGCATTTCAGTCTTTCTCGAAGTATTGATCTTCAGAAAAGAGAGTCTAGAGTTAAGTCTTTCTCTGAAAGAGAAAGGCATGTACTGTATGATATCACTTATGTGTGGAATCTAAAAAGGTCAAGTTGACAGCAACAGGAAACAAAAATACCACAACTGACAAGGCTCACCAGTAAAGGTATAATATATATACAATAAAGATACGAAATCATCCATGCACGATTATACCACCAAAATCAGAAATCATGAGAAGAGGTGGGTACAAATGCAGGACACTGGAGATGAACTTGCAATTAAGAGAACAACAACTTAAAACAATCTTGTATACATATAGACTCTTATATCAAAACTTCAGAATAACTGCAAACCAGAAATCTACAATTGATACACAAACAAGGAATCTCTGAAGAAGAAATATATCATAGTAAATAAGTGCATAATCCACCATGAAGGGGGTCATTTGACATCATTCTTGGAATGCTGAAGTCTTCTTACATCTGATTCTGATTTCCTCTCCATCAAAGAATTTATGATAATTATAATTAAATAATACAACTGTACAATTAAACAAAAAAATAAAATAAAATAAAAAGGTCACGTTGGTTAAAAAAAAAAAGAGAGAGAGAATGAAACAGTGGTCACCAGAGGATGGGGGTGGGGGGGGAACAAGACTGATGCTAAGGTACAAACTTGCAATGAGTAGTAACTAAGCCCTAGAGGTCTAATGCACAGTATACCGAAATAGACAACACTATTGTATTCTAATTATCAACTGGAACTTAATTATTCCAACTACCAAAAAAAAAAGATAATCATGATGGAGGTGCTAACTATTGCACAAGGGCAATCATATTACAATACAAAAATGCATAAAATTAACATGTTGTATCCCTTAAATTTACAACGTGTTATATGTCAAATGTATTTTAATTAAAAAAAAAAAAAAGAATGAAAGCACAGTCTTTTTGGTCCTTTGCAAAACTGAAGTTGTTGGGAAAGTAAAACTAACTTGGCATTAGGAAAGCCAAAGATCAGTAGGCCTGGCTTCTCAAAACTGCCTAGTCTCCGTGATAAAGTGTGGACTCCCAAATTGTTATAACTATTCTCTCTTAAAAGAATACAGAAGCAAACTCTTCTAAACCAGATAGTAAACTAAAGATTGCCTAAAATGACAGTAAACATGAGCAAAAGGGGAGGGGACCTTAAAAAGCAAACTAGATAAGCATAGTCAACAAACAAAACATTGTGATTTCATTCCAACTTGTGATATAAATTTGGATCTTGGAAACACTATAAATAGAAATAGATCATCAGCTTATTTACTCAAACCATCAGATTATATCAAGATGCAAAGGAGAAAAATTAGATTTCAAAAATATCTCAAAACTATTACTTCATACTCAAGTTAGTTCTTAAGTTTAGTACATTTCAAAGTACTAAAGTTCAGAACTAATAAACAAAAAAAATTCTCCAACAGTGCCTTAAGACCTGATTCTTTCCCACCATCTAAAAAAGAAAAAACTTGGATTTTTGCTGTGCTTTTAGTAAAATATCAAAGAAAGGCTTAAAAAATACTACTGACTTTCCCAAGAAAATCAGAGACAATAGGTCTGTTTTTTTCTGTCAACTATAAACTGAGAAGATTAAATCTCTAATAATTAGAGTATATTGTTTAAAAGTCATCAAGCATTTGGTTTTAATTTTAATTGTATTTAACACTGATGGCCTATTTTAAACACAAAAATCTAGGAGATAATTTATTATTTCAGAGCTTTTAAATATTAAGTGATATTCATTTTTAAAGATTATTTTCATCAGCAGATATTGAGTCACTTGTAGTTGAAAGTAGTTAACTCTTGGAAAGCCTTAAAGGCTCCAATTTACTAAAGTGTTAAAAAAAAAAGGCAAAGAAAAATAGCCTTTAAAAACATTTTGGTGAATAAAGTCTACCTTTTATTGAATCTTAAGTGAAATTAAATTGCTAGCATTGCTGAGGGCTGGTAAAACACCTTTGGATCAATGTGGATTTGTTTAACTATGGATTGTACCTCATAAATTCACCAGTGGTGAGGTGAATTGCATCTTGGCTTTCTTTGATCATATTCATAACTGTTATTGAAGAATTTTGAAATTACTTATCTTTTCCAATGCAGTCAAATGCCAATTTCAAAAGAAAGTTTAACTTGATAACATCACAATGGCTGGCAATCCCACATATCACAAAAACTAATGTACGTATAATGTAAGTTGGAGATACATATGAGTTGTCTAATTATTTTTTATTTATTTATTTATTTATTTTATTTTATTTTTTTTTTTTTTGTCTTTTCTAGGGCCGCACCTGTGGCATATGGAGGTTCCCAGGCTAGCGGTCTAATCAGAGCTACAGCTGCCGGCCTACATCACAGCCACAGCAATGCGGGATCTGAGCCGCATCTGTGACCTACACCACAGCTCACGGCAACGCCAATGCCGGATCCTTAATCCACTGAGTGAGGCCAGGGATCAAACCTGCAACCTCATGGTTCCTAGTCGGATTTGTTTTTGCTGTGTCAGGATGGGAACTCCCCTAATTATTTTTTAATACATGGCTGAGCATAACGAAACAGTCTGAGTATGTAGGTTACCATAAAAATCTATTTTTTTTAATATGACCTGATCTTATTTCCTTATTTTTGGAGTAGTAAAGGAGTAGGGAAATTTGACGTTTTTATCAATTTCACCTTGGTTTCCCATATAACACCTTTAAAAGGATCATTTAGGAGTTCCTGTCATGGCTCAGTGGAAACAAATCTGACTAGCATCCTTGAGGAGGCAGGTTCGATCCCTGGCTTCACTCAGTGGGTTAATGATCTGGTGTTGCCATGAGCTGTGGTGTAGGTCGCAGACATGGCTCAGATCCTGCATTGCTGTGGCTCTGGCTTCAGCTCCAATTTGACCCCTAGCCTGGAAACCTCTATAGGCCTCAAGTGCAACCCTAAAAAGACAAAAATAAGTAAATAAGTAAATAAACAAAAGGATCATTTAATGTACTATAATTGTTTCGTGGGAGTGGAGAAGGAGGATTGCAACCCACCAGAGCAAAAATAGAACCTTTTAGAAATCTAAAACAGAACCAATGTGCCAGTCTCTGCACTATTGTCACATTAACGATTGAAACCGTAATGATGCATGTGTGTTTCTTGTTCTTATTTTTACCTGTGATATATGAATAAAGCTGTACTCACATGCCCTTTATTTTCTTCCTACAATCTATCCATCCTGAACATCTCCATCATCATGTAGATCTAGACAAATAAAAATGTATAATTTTTTATACGCAAAAATGAGACTTTCCCCTCCAAATCAATCAACTTTTAACTACTCTTTACTGAATACTTTTAAATACTATAAATACAACTTTTAAATACTATATGTAATTTGCATGTAATCTCATTATCCTCTTCCTCAGTCACTAGGTAATGTTACAGATGTCCATGCTTAGACATAGAGTACGTATATGACTTTTTAAAAGACTCTCTAAAAGAACATGATACTCTGAAAATTTGAACACATGTACAACCTCCGTCTCCATTACACCATCTGCCCCCAGCATGAAGTGTGCTCGGAGCTGTTCCTGTCATGGTGGGGATTGGTCATGCGTTCATTCATACTCGCTCTCTTCCCACCTTATAATCTCCCAGGTGAGCAATATTTCAAAGGACTAATGAGATAGGAGAATTTTGTGCAAATCAGGAAGCAAATGCAGTGCTGAAGGGGACAGTTCATTACTTCTTTTGACATGGATGCAATTAACTTAATGGCTGAATGACATTTTTCTCTTGTGTACACAGACTCAAACACATATACTACAAGCCCCCTGCAAGCACCTCTGTCTCAGAGAGCCTTTGGAAGCTGAGCTGCTCTCTAGTACTAGTTACACATGAAGCCTATGTGGAATAAAGGCAACTTTTCCCGCCACAGGAAAGCAACAGTGGGGCTGGTGTTCTTTCAGGAAGTGGAATACACTTTGCGAGTTGCCTGCTAGAATCCTCATGTGCGTTGTCCTTTGTGTGATTTATTGGTGCAGTTGTCGCTCTACCTGTCTATATGCTACATTTCCACTCTAGTGAAGGGAGCACCGTTTCACACGAAATCATCCCTTTCCGGAATGGAGAACACGTTTTGAGTGTGTTTCAAGCTACTAAACCCCACTGCCAGCATCGATGTGTCACAGAGCCTTTGGAAGCTGAGCAGCTCTCTAGGTCTAGTTATGCATGAGGCCTCTATGGAATAAAGGCAAGGGTTGCTTTTCCAGGGAAAGCACCATCGAGGTGGTGTTCATTCACTGAGTGGCTCATACTTGACAAATAACTAGCTTGAAACCTCTTGTTTAGTGTCATTTGCGACATAATGATCTTGCTGGTATCTCCCTTGCTTGCTATGTGCCCCATTAGCGCAACGTACCAAAGGAATGTGCTCACATCTCTCTCTTCAACAGTGTTTTCTTGACCTACACCTGTTAAACCTATCAAGATAATTCTTGGAAAAGAATTACAGAGAAATTCACTATCTCTACATCTCCAACTTGAAAGACGTATTAAAAATGTCTTATAAAAAGAATAGAAGTTTGGATGCACAGCAACACTTGCTCAAATCCTAGCTCTGCCCTTAACTAGCTCCCTAACTATGTGCTTGGTAGATGATGGATGGGTGGATGGACAGATGGATGGATGAACATAACATATATATAGTTTTTCAGTACATTCCTTCTTGTGTCCTTCCCTCTTCTAATCAAGCAGGTCTACTAGATATTTACCACAAAGAGAGAATCATTGTGTACTGTTTTTTTTGTTTTTGTTTTTGTTTTGGCTTTTGTCTTTTTAGGGCCACACCTGTGGCATATGGAGGTTCCCAGGCAAGGGGTCTAATCAGAGCTATAGCTGCCAGCCTATACCACAGCCACAGCAACACAGGATCTGAGCCCCATCTGTGACCTACACCACAGTTCATGGCAACGTCGGATCCTTAACCCACTGAGCAAGGCCAGTGATCGAACTCCCAACCTCATGGTTCCTAAACGGATTCGTTTCCGCTGTGCCACGATGGGAACTCCAATGTCAGTCTTTCTTATTTGGATTCTCTGTACTGCTGCTCCCTTACCTTAGCCATAGTAATCTTCCAGGGCTGTGTTTAAACCCTGCCCCTGCCACAAAGCTTTGCTAGACCATTCTGGCCTACAGGACACTTTCTATTTTCTTCTAAATTTTTTACACTTATTTTGCCTCTCATTTGACATGAAGTACCTCCTGCTTTCTATATGAATTTTTGTTTTCAAATATATGTTTGTTCTCTCCCCCTAAGTTATAATCTCTTTCATAGCAAAAATTGTGACTTCTATTTTATTTTATTTTATTTTTTTGCTATTGCCAGTGTCACTGGGTAGCACAGGCTCTGGTACGTGTTGAATTAAAAATAAATATTTCTGGAGTTCCCGTCGTGGCGCAGTGGTTAACGAATCCGACTAGGAACCATGAGGTTGCGGGTTCGGTCCCTGCCCTTGCTCAGTGGGTTAACGATCCGGCGTTGCTGTGAGCTGTGGTGTAGATTGCAGACGCGGCTCGGATCCCACGTTGCTGTGGCTCTGGCGTAGGCCGGTGGCTACAGCTCCGATTGGACCCCTAGCCTGGGAACCTCCATATGCCGCGGGAGCGGCCCAAGAAATAGCAACAACAACAACGACAAAAAGACAAAAAGACAAAAAAAAAAAAAATAAATAAATAAATAAATAAATAAATATTTCTTAATTATGATGGCCTATAACTTATTAGGATTCTAAAACACATCAAGCATAAATAGAATATAGACCTCGTTGAAAATGGTGAAGATACACAATCTGTAACCATACCTACATAAATGTGTATCTATTTGTCTACCCATAGTTATGCTTAGTTTTATATATGTGTATATATATATATATATATATATATATATAATTTTTCTGAATATAAACCGTGTATTCTCAGAGAAAAAAATTGGAAATACACAGAATAATACTTAATGATATGACAGTGTTTGAAAATATAGATGAATTTATTTTCTAGTATATATCTTTTTAATGTCTTGATTTTTTCAGTTTTTCAATTTTGCCTTTTTTTAATGGAAGCTAGTACTATTTCTAAGATTGTAATCATTATAAAATCAACCTTCTAAATTTGAAATATCTTCAGGGATTTCAATTCTCTACTAAAATACCAAAAAAAATGTTAGGAGAGCAACATCAAAGGTAGGGATGAAGTCTTGTCATTAGTGAGTTATCTTTAATTGAACCAACAATTTGCTGTGAGCTAGATGCTGTGGGCACCCAGGATATGTTTAACTTGTTACAGGCCTTTTTCTTACCACTAGCTTTCTCTCTTTCTCTCTCTCTCAGAAGGATATCTAACTCTGCCTCTTATTTTCTATGTCAAGAGACCTTGACCAGTTCTGTCCCTGTTCGCTCACTTCCCTCTTTCTGCTGAATTCCGATGGTTTTCTTCGGGAGTAGAAATTAGCACGTGCAGATCAGATCCCCTTTCTCTTTCCTTATTTTTGGAAGCCAACCCGAGACAGAGCAAACAGTTCTCATCTGACCAACTCTGTCCCCTCCTGCTCATTGTAAAGCCTGAGGTTCTCTATTGTAATCTGCATCTGGTTCATTATTCTGAAAAATTCTGGGGTTTAGAATCAAGAGAGGTACTGGGATGACATCCTTAAGGTGCAATTAGCAATTAAGTATGAGCTTTATCATTAATAAAGGCCATTGTTTCATCTCGATCGATTAAAAGTTCTCCTTTACATAATTCACAGTTGGGGAAAAGACGAGTTCTATACATGACACCCCCTAATGTAATACCCTTTAGTCACCTACAACTTTTACTTATCCTTTTTCATGTATTCATGCTCGTTTCACATATTCATTTGTTCTCTTTCTTCCCCCTACCAAACACATGGGAAACAATTCCATGTTTTTTGTTCTGGTAGAAAAGAGTACTAGGAATGCATGTTCATATTATTTGGTGGGAGTGGAGGTGGTATTTCCTGAGTTATAGAGCAGAACAAATACCCTCTTGATCCAACTGCAGAGGATAAATGAGCTATTAAAATATATCACAGAACAGAATTATTAGCAGTGTTTTTACATCCTGATTTTGAGTTTGCTCTAATGGGTTCACATAGGAGCAATTATAAATTCACTTTACTACATGGAAACTGCAGCAAAGACACAGGCCAAAAATAAATCCACAAAGCAGTCCTTATGTCCTTGGAGAGATTATAGTTACAAGTGATTTTTTTAATAACAGTCTGAAAGAAAAGTAATTCAAATATTTTTAAAAATTAATATTTTACATGTATTTTTACCCAGACTACACTGAACCACATATTCACATCTTCCAAATAATTATCCTGATATTTTTAATCCAAAGGAAATAAAACTTTTTTTCTATTAGCTGGAGGATTTTTTTTTTTTAAGTGAAAGAGTAATGTACCTATAAAAAGAGCTAACAGGAGTTCCCTGTGGTGGCTTTGTGGGTTATGGGCCTGACTAGTATCTGTGAGGATGACGGTTTGATCCCTGGCCTCGCTTAGTGGGTTAAGGATCCGGTGTTGCTGTGAACTGTGGTGTAGGTCACAGATGCAGCTCTGATCCCACACTGCTGTGATGTAGGCCAGCAGCTGCAGGTCCAATTCCACCTCTCACCCAAGAACTTCCATATGCCACAGGTGCAGCCCTAAAAAGCAAAAAAAAGGAAGGAAAGAAGGAAGGGAGGGATGGAGGGAGGGAGGAAGCAGAGAAAAGAACTCATAATGTGCAGTTTCCTACCATAAAAATCTCAAAGTCACTTAATTGCGTAAGCCATCATCTCTCTAGACCTCAGTTTTCTCATCTATTAAATAGAATCTTTTCTAATAATAGCATTTTCTGATTGCAACTAGAGTTATAATTTTATATATAAAATCTAATTGGCCTTGGGATGTTACATTCTACTGAGCTGAACAGTATCTCCTTGAAATTTCCTTCTAACTAAATCTTCCCAATGCCTCTATTTCACAGTATTTCTTTTCTTCAAAGGATCAGGGTAATTGTATGATTTTAAGTTATAAGTAAAGAAAGCTTCTGAAGTGGGAAAGCCTGATGATGAAAAAAGGCTATAGGGTTAGCTTTTTTAAAAAGACAGATATTGGAGTTCCCGTCGTGGCACAGCGGAAACAAATCCGACTAGGAACCATGAGGTTGCGGATTCAATCCCTGGCCTCACTTAGTGGGTTAAGGATCCGGTGGTGTCATGAGCTGTGGTGTAGGTTGCAGACATGGCTCGGATCCAGTGTTGCTGTGGCTGTGGTGGCTACAGCTCCAATTGGACCCCTAGCCTAGGAACCTCCATATGCCATGGGTGTGGCCCTAAAAAGACAAAAAAGAAAGAAAGAAAGAAAGAAAGAAAAGGCTGTTATTGCTTAGACCTTCAATTGTTATTTCATCTAAATAAAAGCACTCAAGGGTCAGAAATGAAAATAGTAATCACAAGAGCAGTCTTTCATCAGGGGTACTAATAGAAATGTAAATTAAAATTTAGAGCAAAAACGAAGCAGGGCAGCTCTATTTTCTAGGCACTCTTTATTTTCTGTGGTATTGAAAAATCAGGTGGAATAGGATAAATATGGCAGACCTATTCTGCCTTTAATGTATCAAGGAATAATAACTCAGGAAGGTAGGGAGTCCTGTATTTCAAAGAAGATCTTCGATATCAGCATTCCCTTTCAGAATTTTGAAATAAATCTGTTATATGGAATTGCTACTAATGGCATGCATGCTTTAGAACTTTAATTCCTGTAGACTTCCGTATAGCTGATTTATGGTAATCAGGAATTTGTTGCCCTAACAATTACTAACTCCTTTACTAAGTGGTTTTTTTTTGTTGTTGTTTTTTTTAATAATTAAGTACTACACTACTGTTTAGGCACTCAAATCCCAAAAGAGAAAATTTAAACATACAGTTAAATATTTTTGGAGCTTCTCATCATTTATCTTCTTATTCATTTTCTTAGGTTTTCCTTGCTCTCTTTTCTATGAACTTACCGAGCAACTGCCCTTTTGAAATCAAGCAGCTGGGCAGCTGCTTTCATCTGAATTGAATATTCAGTGGAAAAGAACAAACCACATATTTATGTGACACTGGATTGATTTGATTTTACATCTGTGTCCACTTTGCTACCACCAAATCTCTTGGTGCAGTTATAAATTTAGCAGCCAGAGTCTGGGCACTAGGATAGAATAATATATCCTATATCCCTATGTGTTATTATTTAATGAATACAGAAGATACCCAAGGATTCCTAGAACTGCCTTGCAGAGCATTAGGCCCACTTTTTTTACCCCATGTCTAAGCCCAGAACACTTAGGTTCAAAAGCTCCGAAGTTAACGTCAAAGAGACCAGCATTCCAATCACTTGAACTTATAACATCAAAGACCAGGCCCAAAGCAATGGAATTACTAGTGGTTTAATTCTAAATTCATTGGGAATACTAAATCCCTTGGGGTTTGCTATAGACTGAAGCCTCCCTCATTCATATATGAAGCTCCTACCCCAAGTACCTCAGAATGTGGCTGTATTTGGAGACAGTGCCTTAAAGAGGTAATTCAGGTAAAATGAAGTCTTTTCATGGGCACTAATTCCATATGTCTCTCGTCCTTATAAGAAGCGATTAGGAAACAGACATACACATAGGGAAGCTCACGTGAAGGCAGAGAGAGAAGACAACCATCTACAAACCAAAGAGAAAAACGCTAAAAAGAATCCATCCTAGCTGACACCTTGATCTTGAACTTCTAGCCTTCAGAATCATAAGAAAATACATTTCTGTTGTTTAAGCCACCCAATCTGTGTTACTTTGTTATGGCAGCCTTAGAGAACTGATGCAGGCTTCGAAGTCAGCAAAGTACTACAGTTTATCTGCCCTCCTTAAGGGCCAGACCTTCGGGACCTTTTCTTGATGAAAACCTACCCCTTATAACAATCCCTATGACCCTTTAAGTGCACTTTATTATAACCTCATTTGCCAAAGACTACATTAAAATTTGGATTTAGTGGGAAAATTTCACTCATGCCCATGTCTCAAGGATCACTAAAATTTTGTGAATGCCTAGAATTTCTATCCGTCTTACACTTGGTGTAGGGACATATAGGAGAGGTCAAGATGGGCTCATCCTTCTTCCTTCTTCCTTCAGAAGACAAAAACACATGGATCTCATGAGCATTTATTCCCCCTTAGACAGGATATATCTCCCTACAGCTTTGTGAAAACAGTAGTCTGCATGAGGCATGTGTAAGTTGATAATAGCTTTCCCCATCATTTACCATCAGATTATATCCTTGGGACCTGGAGTTGCATTAAAAATTGAGAGGACAGACATTTTTAGTGGGAAAAAAAAAGGGAATATTGCACTTAATATTTTCTAATTGCTAAAGCAAAATGAATGAGTGTTTTTTTGGATTGCACCCGGAAGATCATCAAACGAGCTGCATCAAACATAAACAGAAAACAAGACCTTCTTTCATGTGTCCCCTGAAATATCCAAGTTCATATCCACAGCCCAATGACTTAGTAACTCATACAATATCTCACAACTCACATATTTCTGCATTTTATCATCTCTGAAATCCAGAAGCGTTTTACGCTTATTTGTGTATTGCCGTTATAAATGGCAACATGTTTTTCTTAGAAATCTCTTAAAGTCAATAGCATCTAGATTCCGGGAGATATAAAAAATATTTTTGAAGAGTTAAACTCTTAATTAAATTGGGTTAAAAGAAAACATGTCTGTCTTTCACTAGGAGAAATTGCCATACACTTTTTACTTTTATTTGTAAATCCCTTAATCCTTCACTAAGAAAGCTTCCATTTCTAATACCACAATCTTCAAATACTTCCTGGTATTTGTGGAAGGTGCTTTTCAATCACTGACCACTCTGGGTAGGAAAAGAAAAACTAGGGTTCAATGCAGCAATGACTGTAGTTCTAGTCCTACTAATGAGGAAAATTTACTGTATTAAAACTCATAGTATCTCCATAGTTCACATTACATCTAAATTCATTTAGAAAACTAAGCCCCTTGGGGTTTGGTATGGGCTGAATTGTGTACTCTATCTACAGCTGATCGTCTGTTAACAATACTTCTCTCAGTTTCACTTCTCAGCTTCTGAGCACCTTTCAAACTAATTGGTGAGCAGTCAATGTATTCAAGTGCCTTATAGTTAGAAATGGCTCCATACCAAAAGCCATATGAATATGAAATGAATTCACAAATATGAAAGGAATTCTTGGTGACATAAGTGGCTGAAAGCTCTCACCAACCAACCCAGTTCTCTGGACAATCTTTTTTTTTTTTTTTTCTGTTTTTTCTATAACCCCTTGCTTGTTTTTCTGTAGGTATGTTCATCTGTATCTTACTAATTTTTTTTTTTTTGTCTTTTTTCTATTTCTTTGGGCCGCCTCCACGGCATATGGAGGTTCCCAGGCTAGGGGTCCAGTTGGAGCTGTAGCCACCGGCCTATGCCAGAGCCACAGCAACACGGGATCTGAGCCGTGTCTGCAACCTACACCACAGTTCACGGCAACGCCGGATCTTTAACCCACTGAGCAAGGGCAGGGACGGAACCCGCAACCTCATGGTTCCTAGTCGGATTCGTTAACCACTGTGCAACGATGGGAACTCCCTGGACAATCATTTTATCAGTCCAATAATTATAGGAAGTTTTTTTTTTTTTTTGGTCTTTTGTCTTTTGTCCTCTTAGGAGGCATATGGAGGTTCCCAGGCCAGGGGTCTAATTGGAGCTGTAGCCACCAGTCTGTGCCTGAGCCACAGCAAAGCCCAATCTGAGCTGTGTCTGTGACCTATACCACAGCTCACAGCAACGCCAGATCCTTAACCCACTGAGCGAGGCCAAGGATCGAACCCACAACCTCATGGTTCCTAGTCGGATTCGTTAACCACTGTGCCACGACGGGAACTCCCAGGAATTTTGTTTTTGATGTAAAAGCTACATCTGATAATTTCCGGAGTACAGTTAACTCTCACAGAATGAAAAAAAAAAAAACAATTGTTTTAATTTTCTCTTAGCAACTTAAAACCCTATTAACATAATCTTAAATTGCAATTGAATAATTCTTTACATTGTCTATTTTTCCTAAAAATGTGCTCTAATATGTTCACTCACGTCAAACATATTTACTTCATATTGACCAGTTTTGGACCTTAGGGACAATATATTCAGGATCTCTTAACTATAATCAAAGTGCTGTCCAGGGCTAGGGTCCCATCTGAAGACTCAATTGGGGAGGATCCACTTCCAGGCTCATGTTGTTACTGGCAGAGTTCAGTTCCTCGTGCATTGGACTGAGGATCTCAATTCTTTTTTTTTTTAAGACAGCAGATGATTTATTGTACACGTGTTACATTCAGCCAAACTGAGAACAGTAGTCCAGAATGTCACCGGTCCAGGGAAAAAGAACCCAAAGGGGTTGTTTTGATGCAAGTAAAGTGGGTCTCAAAGAGGTGGAGGCAATCAGAATGGCAAAAGATGTTCTAGATGCATTGAGACAAGTTCTAGAAGAAGGTGTGCAGTCCAGCAAATTGTACCAGCATCCCTGGCCTCTGGGCTTTCCTTGTTTCTGTTCTTGTGGCTTTAATGGGTATACAAGTCCACTTGGACCTCTGCTGCATCTTTCTTTTTTTGTGCTTCAGCCTGTGCATTCACTTTTTCCTTCACTTCTCTCTCAGGGCACAGAGGTTGCTCAGAAGATGATACTGAGGCCAAGAGCAAGGATCTTGACTCTTAGCTCACCTTTGGATGGAAGCTGCCCTAAATTTCTTGCCTCGTCAGCAAGTCAGTTCACTTTATCAAAACATAAAAGCTGAGAAAGCTGTATAGTCTCCCGAGAGGATGGAAGTTATAAACTTTTCTATCATAATCACAGGAACAACAGCCCTCATTGTTGCCATCTTACTTGTTAGAAGCAAATTATGCAAGAGTAGGGGTTTCACCAGGCCATAAATTCCAGAAGGCTGGAATCACTGGGAGTCCATCTTAGAGGTCTACGAAATGGATTAAATAAATAAGTACTTATTCATAAGTACACTTAAATAAGTATACTATAAAAGTAAAACATATTTTTACATATAAAATACCTAAATCTTTATGTATTAAAATGTATTCTTAAAAAAACTCATAAAATTAGGCTACCAGTTAAAATTCAGGACTAGAGAGTTTTTTACTTCTTGCCTATGATATCTGTATATATACTTCCTTCTGCAAAGGTAATCCTGACTTGGAAATGAAAGCATAGCCTGTCTACTTCATCACACATTAAACACACACAATAGCATGAGAATAATGATATCATCAATGCCAATATAGTTAGTGAAAAAACTTACACTTTCTTTTCACATGCTCTTCCCATCTCTCCCTGTATTTTAATAGTTGTACTTTATCTGCATTGTCTGAACATGGGACCAGTACAAACAATACTCTTTTTTTAACCCTCGTGTAGTTTCATTCTAGGTATCATTTTTACTGAATCTCCATGCCTAGAATTTTAAACTGATATTTCTCTAGTAACTTTAGTTGTGTGCAGCTTATTCTGTTGTTGATTTCTCAGGAGGTATTTAAGGAAGTTATATTCCTTGAGTTCTTGGATGAGAATAGCAATTTGCTTGTTGGTGCTCTTAATACTGAGTATCTCTTTTTCTGATATAAAATTCTTGGCTCATGTTTTCTTTCATTTGTATTTTCATTTTATTTTGGCCTGAAGAGTTAGTAGAAAAATATCTGATGACAATCCAGTTTTCTTCCCCTTAGAAGTTTTCTCTTTTTGCCTAGATTTTTTTTTAAAGTTCATTAATTTTATAAGAATATGTTCAGCTATTGATCTTTCTGTGTTTATAGTCCATTTATAGTATGAAGTGTATTCTTTCAATTTATAGTTTAATTTTTTAAAAATTTTCCCAATAGGTTCTTTTGTTTGGTTTTGGTTTTGGTTTGCTTCTGTTTTTGTTTTTGTTTTTTAGTTTTTTTCTTTGTTTGTTTTGTTTGTTTTTTTCTTTATAGCTACACCCACAGTATACGGATGTCCCTAGGCCAAGGACTGAATCCAAGCCCCAGCTGCAATCTTCGCTGCAACTGCAGCTGCAGCAAGACCAGATCCTTTAACCCACTCTGCTGGGCCAAGGATGGACCTGACCAAAAAATAAATAAATAAATAAAAAATAAAATAAAAAGACAAATCTCAGCTTTGTTTTCAAACAGATGAAAAATTCAAGCCTTTACTGGGAATAAATGGGACAACTTCCTCAAGATCAAAGGTTGCACTGTGGTTAGTGTCACATTTCCATGTCTCAGGGGTCCACATTTTCTTAATCAGAGATTACTTTGGTCTGATAGAAGCTGAAGTTTAAGAATTTAAATACTTGGCGAGAGCTGCTGCTTTTATAGTTAACTATGAGGGTATATCCCAAGCATTTTCTATCTTCTGATGGCAGAAGTTTGTTTATATGCTGTGTAGGAGACCCTTAGTCTTTAATTTGTTGAGTATCCTGAGCCTTTTAGTTTAAGTCTCTAACATACCAACTGCTCCAGTTCCACATGCTTTATCATTGCGGTTTCTCTCATATTTCTCAAACATCTGATACAGTTCATGTTCATTTTATTCTTTCCAGTGCATACCTTGTCCCAGTAAGCTTCCCTGTGAGGACATAAAACTGCAGTGCTGCCAGCTGCTCTGGGTCACCAGTGGTGCGGTCCTCATTGCTCATGTGTTGGTGGTGGATCACCTTCAATAGCCTATCTTCAGGGCTGCATTCGTGGACTATTTCTGGTACCATTTGTCCCCTAGGAGGTGTCCTAATTTTCCTAGGAGGCAAACTCTTAGCTAAAGATTGGAAATAAGTTTATTAGGTAACACTCCTGAGATCCACACATTTGAGGGCATGAAGGAAACAGATCCATGAAGAAGTGAAAATTGGATTGTGATAAAGTTGAAACAAAACCCTCAGAGGATTACATGGGGATGACGGGGGCTGAGATGGCTCTTTGGAATTGTCCAAAATGGGAGAAATGGGACTGAGACTTTATTCCCCTGCAGCTACCAATTATAACCTTGAAGTGAAACAGCTCTGTTCAGCCAAGTTCAAGTACCAGAGAAAGACTCAGCTGACAGCTATCAGCTACCATCACTCTTGCAGCTGCGGCAATGAATATTTCAGTGTTGGGGAGGGCGTGCTGGAGGAGTGTTCACTCACTGCACCCATAGTTTACAGTCATAATCAGTCATTCAATTTTCTTTGCATTATTCTGTCTACCTCTCTCTCTCTCAAACACACACACTCACAGTATGCTTGCTCACTTGCTAGAATCTCTGCTGAATACAACCTGAAGTTTAGATCCACACATTACCTGTTATCTAGGTGTGGTATTTTATCATCATTTAAAAAAATATATGACAGTTTTAAGTCTATGATATCAGCGGTGTGGATGTAGAACCCAGATGGTGAGACAAGAAAAGAAGGTTAACAGTAGGAGGAATACATGCCCCCACAGACCCAGCAACAAATGGCAACAAATTCCATTCACAGGCTGAAGCCCCTCACTACTTCACTGAATAGTTCAATTGGGTGACATCTCTGGAAAAAAAAAAATTAATCTTCTTTTATGTTTAAAATACCATCTCTGCCTGGGGAAGAGGAAGTCTGCCTGATCTGTGTGAATTATCTTTGGAAGGCTAGCCGTCTGATCAGCCTATGACAATTATTTTCTGAAATAACTAGGAGAGATCACAGTCTTTTATTTCTCCCTTCTGGTGACATTACTTCTGAGTGTAGTTTATTTATTCTCCTCACATCATTACTCACATTGAAATGTCAGAGATCTCAATGTCAAACCAAACAAAAATATTTAAAAATAATTTGATTGCATTTATTACATGCATTTGTAACATGATTTATGCCTTTTCTAGGATACTTTTTTCAGTTCCTTTGGTAAAATTCTGAACTCTGTGTCTTTGATATTTATGCACCTGCCTTTATCCTTGACCTTGTTTTATCCTATAACTTGTTTGTGTTTTCAGCTTTCTCATTGTTTTCCCTTCCATGCTTCCTACTCATTAATTTTGCTAAAAAAAAAAAAAAAAATTGTCTCCATACTGCTGTGGCTCATGTATTGATTTTAAAAAATGTTGATGATACAAACTCTATGATTGATAGAAAAATATATAATGTAAGAATACAAATTTGTGGGTTAACCTAAGTAGTATTGATTTCTTGGACTGGATAATTTTTTCAGAGTCCTTTAGCCTTTAGTCCTTTAGTCTGCAAAGAGGGTAGATTGGATCATTTTCAGTCTTAGGTGTACCTGCTATAATTAAAACAACAACATTGAAAATAACAAAATCCTTCCACTGCATTTCAGTTGAGTTCACATTTTTCCAAGAGTCCCACTGTGAAACAGATAATTTTTTCTTCTTTTCTCTGTTTTTTTAATTGTGAAATATTTCATAAATATTAATGAGCACATATAAATTCTCTATATGCATTTTATTTGTAGCTTCTCCTTTATCTAGGCAATTTTTTTTCTTTTTTAGAGTCTTTTCAAAAAGCCACAATTTGTTATATATTCTCAAATGTAGTTTCATTCTTGAATAAATTAACATTCGCATTATTTCCTTTCTTATATTTGCTTCATTTATGTATTTTTTCTAATTTCTTTATTTAGAAGCCTAGTTCATTTACTTTCAGATTTTATTTCCTTTCTTTCTTCTTTTTTTCTTTCGCATATGAGTATCCAAGTATCCCATCACCATTTGTTAAAAAGGCAATCCTATGCATATTGAATTAATATGGTTCTATTGTTGAAAAATCATTTGACCCTAAATATGAGGGTTTATTTCTGGACTCTCATTTCTGTTCTATGGATCATGCCTTTTCTTACCACACTATCTTGATTATTTACTTTATAGTAAATGTTTGAATCAGGGAATTTAAGACCTTTACCTTTGTTCTCCTTTTTCAAAAGTGAGCTTATTATTCTAGGTCTTTTTCACTCTCACGTTATTTATGTCAATTTAAAACAGGGGGCTTCCATGATATTGACAGAAATTACATTGACTCTCTAGGTATTTTTGGTGAAAATTGACATCTTAACAGGTCTGTCTCATGAACATATTTTATCTCACCATTTATTTTAATCTTCTTGATGCTTGTTTTGTGAATTTCATATTATATTTGTAATTGGTTGTCATAAAAGTGTAATTGATTTCTGTAGCTTGCTCCTTAATCTGAGACCTTGCTAAACAGACTTTTTAGTTCAAAGAGTTATTTGTATAAAAACATAGATTGCTTAGGATTGTCTTCATATAAGATCAGGTGATCTGTGAATAAAAATAGTTTTACGTCTTCAGTTCTAATGCATGTGTCTTTCATTTCCTGAATCCCACATGGGACATTCCAAACTGGGTTATCATGGAGATGATGTTTCTGCCAAGACATGGAAGCTGACTATTCACTATTCAACCTGCTTCCTCAATAAGGAAGTAACTCTAGAGTTGTTGGCATCAAAACCTCACCCCACCTCTGTATACAAAATAAAGCCTCATGCTTTGCTTCTCTCCCTACATTACTTTTGATTCCTTTCATGTAAGTGCATTTAAAGGTGAAACAGGAGTTCCCGTCGTGGCGCAGCAGAAATGAATCTGAGTAGGAACCATGAGGTTTCGGGTTTGATCCCTGGCCTCGTTCAGTGGGTTAAGGATCCGGCATTGCCGTGAGCTGTGGTATAGTGTATAGGTCATAGACATGGCTTGGATCTGGCATTGCTGTGGCTGTGGTGTAGGCTGGCAGCTGTACCTCCAATTACACCCCTAGCCTGGGAACCATATGTTGTGGGTACAGCCCTAAAAAGCAAAAAAAAAAAAAAAAAAAAAAAAAAAAAAAAAAAGTGAAACAAATTCTGGCCAGAACTGTAATTGCAAGGGAGTCTAGAAAATGTAAGTTTAACAGCACACTCAAAGGAAGTTGAAATAAATAGTACCTAAGCAAATCCTCAGATCCTTAGCACTTATGAGGTAGAACTTAAACCCAATTTCTTCTTTAAGATTATTTCTGGATCCACTTTTTCTTTCTCTTTCACTCTTGCTTTCTTTTGCTTTTCACTGAGTGTGTGTGTGTAGGTGTGTGTGTGTCTATCTTACTGCTCCTCTAGTTAGAAAACTTTATTCAACTCTTGTTTTTCTCAGATGTTCTACCATCATCATCCAATGTCAGTATTCAGAGGAAAAAAAGATACTTACAGTAAGCATCTCTTCCATGTAGAGTATTCAGAATCCCAGCCTGCTACTGAGAATCATAGAATCTTAATGGATAGTGAACTTGAAGATTAGTTCAAAAAAGCAGAGGGAGTTCCCGTCGTGGCGCAGTGGTTAACGAATCTGACTAGGAACCATGAGGTTGCAGGTTCGATCCCTGGCCTTGCTCAGTGGGTTGGGGATCTGGCGTTGCCATGAGCTGTGGTGTAGGTCGCAGACACGGCTCGGATCCCAAATTGCTGTGGCTCTGGCGTAGGCTGGTGGCTACAGCTCCGATTAGACGCCTAGCCTGGGAACCTCCATATGCTGGGGGAGCAGCCCTAGAAAAGGCAAAAAAAGTTTAGTATCTACTAAACTTAGATACTACTACATGGCAGCAGTAACAGAAGAAAAATAGAAGCCAGGCTCCTCCATCTACAAATGTCAAATCAAAGACATTTGGGAAAGTGTCAGAGTTTGAGAGAACTTCTGAGTTCAACTGGTTCAACTCTACAGATTTCAGATGAGAAGACTGAGGTACAAAGGGACACAATTTGAATCAAAGTTAGGAGAGTCAGAAGAAGTCAGATCTTTTGCCCCCAGACTGCCTTTCTTGCCTTTTCTCATTCCTGCTTCCTAAGCTCAAACACAGCTACGACTCTTCAGGGATGGAGATGGGTACTTTCATACTAGTTCTGAGCAAGAAACAGAATAAGTTATTTCTGATATTAGTATCAATATTTAAGATTTTTTTGCAAATAAACCAGGTCACTGTGGTCATCTTAGATACTAAACTTGTCACATTTAGCAAAATTATTTTCTAATGTTTTGTAGAGAGGGCCGTGGCACTTTGTCTACAGCATTTCCAGTCAGAAGACAGTACCTTTAAAAAAAATTGTGTCCTTTCTAGTTTAATCTAGAGCAAATGATGCAGCTGTGTGGCATGGTGTAAGGTACCTGCTTAGCTCACATTGGACCTCCTATTTTCCCTCCCCTACAGCCTTTATTGCTATTTTAGTTCACTTCTCTCACCTTGCCGCAATCCATTTTACATATTCTTATCCTTCCCTTTATAAAACTATTTTTTTCTGGAATTTCCATTGTGGCTTAGTGGTAACGAACCCAGCTAGTATCCATGAGGATGTGGGTTTGATCCCTGGCCCCACTCAGTGGGTTAAAGGATCCTGGGTTGCCCTGAGCTGTGGTGTAGGTTGCAGATGCAGTTCAGGTCTGGCATTGCTGTGGCTGTGTTGTAGGCTGCTAGCTGCCTCTCTGGTTTGACCCCAAACTGGGAACTTCCGTATGCCATGGGTTCAGCCCTAAAAAGGGAAAACAACAACAACAACAACAACAACAAAAAAAGCCTATTTTTTTCTAAAAGGAGATCCTTCTCTGCCAATGGATCCTTCTCTGCCAACATTTTAGTAATGGATCTAGTGTATGAGCAACACATTCAGTGAGGTTTGTAGGGGAGCAAAACTTGACCTTCCAAAATGTCTCTGGCATGTGCATTGTTTTAAGCTGAAAACAGTCACAGCCTAAAAGACTCAAGAAGAAACTTTGACCTTCCCCCTAAGTTTAGCTAGAGGACCTGTTCAAAAAGAGAGCTGTCATCATAGATAACTATCATGTGAACTAGGTGTACAGATGGGGAGAAACACAGCTGAGTCTGTTTGTTAAAATTCCTCTCTGAGTCCCATTGTCTCTACCTGTCTCAGTAAACATTTATTTACCAAACATTTGCTTTTCCATCTCCATGTCAACCGCCTACCTCTCCTTTGAAGTCCCAAACCACTACCCCCAGTATCCTCTTTGTCTTTAGCTGAAGATGATTTTTAAGGTAAAGTCTTTGTTCGTTTTGGTGAGTTGCATAGTTTTTTTCTGAGTCTCTCTTATGTGTACATATTAAACTTTTGTTTGATTTTCTCCTGTTAATCTGATCCATTTCAATTTAATTCTTAGACCAGCCATAAAAACCTAGAAAGTTAGAAGAAATTCTTCCTTCCCAAGAGGATGCATAATAAAACATCGAAAGCCTTGCCATGTTATTGCAGAAAAACTTCTTAGAAGAACCTCTATTTAAGAAGATGTATCCATTAAAATATTCTGATGGATACAGTAGTCACAAGTTACAAGGTAGCCTACAAACCCAATGTCTTGCAACTGTATCAACAAAAAGATGTTTGTATTAAGATTTGCCTCTCACCTCTCTTATTTGCCAAATGGAATGTCTTGTTCCAAAACACCATTAGTAGCCCTAAACGAACATGATTTGAAAAGTACTTGGATTCATTTCTTGGAAGTAATAACATGAGGATTTTCTTTGAAAGGAGAAATCATGCTTCTCAAGAAAGTTACTTTTCCTTCATACATAACACTTGGTAAAGAAATCACCATTAGGAGTTCCCGTTGTGGCGCAGTGGTTAACGAATCCGACTAGGAACCATGAGGTTGCGGGTTCCGTCCCTGCCCTTGCTCAGTGGGTTAACGATCCGGCGTTGCTGTGAGCTGTGGTGTAGGTTGCAGACACGGCTCGGATCCCACGTTGCTGTGGCTCTGGCGTAGGCCGGTGGCTACAGCTCCAATTAGACCCCTAGCCTGGGAACCTCCATATGCCGCGGGAGCGGCCCAAGAAATAGCAAAAAGCCAAAAAAAAAAAAAAAAAAAAAAAAGAAAAGAAAAGAAATCACCATTAAGGCAAAGTTTTTCCATTGTAGAGAACAGATGAGGATAGTTCTCTTCATAAAATTTAGCTAAGTTCCTACTGTGGCACAACAGAATAGGTGGTGTCTCTGCAAAGCCAGGACACAGGTTCGATCCCTGGCCCTGCACAGTGGGTTAAAGGATATGGCATTGCTGCAGCTGTGGTGTAGGTTGCAGCTGTGGCTCAGATCTGATCATTGGCCTAGGAACTACACATGCCGTGAACTGGCCTAAAAAGAAAAAAGAAAAAGAAAAAAACTTAGTCAAAGACATTAGATAGTATATCCTTTTTCTGATTCTTTTGCTGTATAATGTTATAAACAAAAAGAACAAAGACTGGTCACTTACAACAAAGGATTTGGTCACAGCCCGCTGCAGTTATCCACAAACAGTGCACCCTGAGGAGAACTCAGGATGGGGAAAACAGGATGGAGAATTCTGTGCCTCAGATAGACGGGCCCCTAGACAGTTAAACCTCAGATTTTTGCATCTTCCCATACATAGAAAAGAACGAAAATCATTAACTTGAAATATCTGTTCTTTGTCACTGGCAATGATCCTTTGCCAATATGTATGCTTAGTGACATGCATTTTTTCCAGAAAAAAAAAAAATCCAAATATATTCTGGCTCCTCTCATGGTCTTTGGAGCAGCCCCCTCAGAGCTATTGAGAGGCTGTTTCCCAGGCTATCGTCCTCAGTAAAGTCCCTGAATAAAACCACAAGTCTTACGCTGTACATTTTTATTCCAGTCAACAATGTTAAGTAGATCTCTTCAGTTTTCTCCACCACAACACTCTCTATTTATAAAATGCTAATGACTCTTTTAATATCTTTCTGAAAGATTGGAACACATGACCATATTTGACCCAATAGCAAAATAACTGGTTCAAAAGAAAGCAATAACAGCAAAGCAAGAAAAACAATAAGGACCACAAGGGGTAAAACTAGTTGCTTAATGTATGTGGTTCCAAATAACCTGTTTGATAGTTTGGGGTAATTTTTTTTTTTTTTCCAGAGAGCTTGTGGATTTGGCAGATTACAAACAAACAAAAATATGTTACAGTTTGCATGGAATCAAATCAGCTAACTAAATTCCGCCTCAAGCGTGAGGCACTACATTTTTTTCAGCAATTAATTAAGACTTCGAAATGAGTTGTTTGATTTTGTAGCAAAGATCCAGACACACGCAGAAGCTGTGTGATTAGAGAGGAAATGTGCTTTTACTTTTCAAGGTAGGATGTGAAAAGTGGATTCCATTTTAACAGCTATAGCAATTCAGGCAATCTTTTAACACCCCTGAGCTCTCTCTCCTTTCTGTAAGTGATGGGGCTTAAGAACAAAAAATCAGATGTATGAAAAACACCTTAATGGCGTTTGGTACATAGTGCACATTTGCCATCCCTTACCATCATTATTTCCAGATATCTAGAAAAGAAAAAAGAAATACAAAAAGGAGCTGTTGAATGATTTCAGAAGCAGAGGGTCAAACCTCCATATAACTGAAAAATAAGAAGATGATATGTTAAAAGTACATAAGCATACCAAAGGCACGTACCTAAAAAAAGTTATTTCAGGAGTTCCCGTTGTGGTGCAGTGGTTAACGAATCCGACTAGGAACCATGAGGTTGCAGGTTCGGTCCCTGGCCTTGCTCAGTGGGTTAACGATCTGGGGTTGTCGTGAGCTGTGGTGTAGGTTGCAGACGTGGCTTGGATCCCGCGTTGCTGTGGCTCTGGCATAGGCAGGTGGCTACAGCTCCGATTAGACGCCTAGCCTGGGAACCTCCATATGCCGCGGGAGCGGCCCAAGAAATAGCAAAAAGACAAAAAAAAAAAAAAAAAAAAAAAAAAGTTATTTCAGTTAATGCCTTTCTTATAACCTTCACTGGAAAATCATAATATCTGACATTCAAGCATAAATAAGCCTCTTCTTTCCTAGAATTGGCTTCGCCTTTCTGGATCTGCTGCAAAGCACAATCTAATAACCAGGATGCCTTTCAAGGTTCTCAGGTAATTTCCTATTAAACATGAAAGAGAAAACATGGCTTATCTTAGGAGGGTTAGAAGGAGATAGCAAACTTGCTCTCTCTTGACATCGAACTCTGTGAGGAATCAACATCTTACTTGATGACACTAAAGAAATAAATTTATTGTTCTTTAGGGGGAAATCATTCTAGATGCCTGTCGTTTCCTTGAACAAGTGTGTTGGAGATCTTCCAGAGGCATGTGACTGAAATTCTGCAAGGTCTTTTTAAAAAAGAAAACTAAACAAAATGGGGACAGCGTTCACAATGCTTTTGCTTCTTTGGCATATCTGAAAAAAAAAAAAAAAAAAAGTAAAATTTTTACCTTCCATTGCCTTTTCAGCAGGGGGTTTTATATATGCAGAAGACAGATTATTGCCAGAGTTGGTTATTTACCCTGACTTTGATCCTTAGTAGCCCAGGTTCAGTGAAGAACTGAAGATCTGTGTTGATGCCATTATGAAATAGGAACCATTTTAGTCTCACAAGCCTCCAAACTGTGTTTCACCTAACTCCTTGATGAATTTCGAAGTTCTACCTCATCTGCCTACGTCTTACAGTGTGGTCCACAGCTCAGTATACAGATTTCCAAGACTCTCCTGGGAAAAACCACTTCAGAAATTCTCAGTTCACATAGCATCACTAACCAACAAATCTCTCTTGAATGTGATTTATTTTTACTTTTTTTAGTAGTGGGAATACTACTTATCTTCATATTTGAGCAATCTTGACAGTCTTTTCAAATTTAAAAAAAAAAAAAAAAAGGTAGTGGAGTTCCTGTTGTGGTTCAGTGGGTTAAGGACCTAGCATAGTATCCGTGAGGATTTGGATTCAATCCCTGACTCACTCACTGGGTTAAGGACCCAACGTTGCCACAAGCTGTGCTATATAGGTTGCGGGTGTGGCTTGGATCTCGCGTCACTGTGGCTGTGGCATAGGCTGGCAGCAGCAGCTCTGATTCAACCCCTACCCTGGGGACTTCCAGATACTGCAAGTGTGACTGCAAAATAATAATAATAATAATAATAAAATTTAAAAATAAAAGGTTTAAAGAATTAAAAAGTTAAAAATTTAGAAAGGTAGGCAAGATGTAAAAGCTAGTATCATGGTGCTTTTTCTGAAACAAAACTTGAACTACATTTGAACAGAAATATCATCTTGGAAAGGCCCATAAATCCTAAAGTGTTTAAATAGAAGAGCTAACCATGAAAGCTTGCAGAAAAGCAAAAGTTTATATCACTGCTTAGTACTTTTTCTCCTACATCCCTCCTACCAAATGTGTGGATTTCTGCACAAATGCCTCATGATGAAATTTCCTTAAATCTCCATTTGTCGAATCTTGCTAAAATTTTAGTTTTTTAAAGTGTCTTTTGAGTTAATTGAGATTGTAACAAGGGACTGTCTGGTGGAATCAGCTTGAGCCATGAGAAAATTTGTGATTAGCCCCGTGTGTTGTTCTTACATCCGTTAACCTGCACCTTTGAGCCTTCAAGGTGTGCCAAGTTCTTTGTCGAGCTGTGGAACCAATCTTTCGCTTTGAGAGTGAATCCAAGGAGCTTTCATCCTGCTGTCCAGTGACTCATTTATCATCAACTTTGCTATAGGTCACTCTTTGATCTTCAGCTTAGTTGCTGGACCTGGATCCTCACCTTATTCCTCATTGCCAGAAACTCAGCCACTGGCTAATATCTGTGTTCCTATCTTGGTTGCAGGAGTCCTAGTTTAAGCCTCTGCCTCCAGTTCTTTTCACTAGTCCTTCCTGATATTGGCTGATGGCCTGAGTAGGTTTATTCCTTCTTCCTGTGAATAAGAGATTCCAAATTCAGGACTCCCCTGTGTTTTCTAATGTCTCCAGTGAGAGCTACCTTTAGCGACAGTCATCCCACAAAACAACTCACATGACTTTCATGAAAGAAGTATGGGATCTGGATTTAGAAGGACCTAGGTTTAATTTTCAAATCAGTCTCTAATGAACCTTTAGCATATTACATAATATTTTTTAGTTATTTTTCTTACCCGTGAAGTAGAAACAAATAAATATCTGCCATGCGGGGATTTTGCAAAATCAAGAGACACAGAAGACACACGTGTGTATTACATAGTATCTGGCATAGAGTAGGTGCTCAGCCAATTTTTATTTTTTCCCTTATTACATTTCCTCCTCCTTGATAAGTAGGTATAGTAATAAATCATAATATGCATACCTCATTTATTAAGACTAATCACTTGGCATTTATATTTTCTCGTAGACCCAAATACACACATAGGGGAAAAAAATCCATTACTACATTATTGTTAAGTACATTTTCTGATGGTGAGAGGGGCTATCATCAGCTTCCAGCCAATGAGAATGTGTAAAGCAGATGGTGTTCTCCACTCTCTACTGATGAGCATTACTCCCCACCATATGGTCAATGATTTTAGCCAAAATTGTGGATAGTCTACTCATCCAAGATAAGCATGGTCAGCAGTGTATGGTGTTCCTTCAATACAGGGTCCTCTCTTTCTTACATTTACTTGGTATTCTACTAGTCTTAATCCGTAATGGTTGATTAATAATAGATGAATAATAATGCTAAAGAAAAATGCCAAAAATTGAAACTAAGACTAATGCGTTGAATGTTTATGGATGTCATATATGTGTTTTATAAATATACAACAATATTTAGAGATTCTCAGGGTGCATTCAATAAACTGTCCTAGGAAATAAAGGACAAAAATCAGCAAGCAGATTGACGTTGCTGAAGTTCATTGATGCTATGAAGGTCAAGATGAACATCACTGAGATCTTTTAAGATAAATAAACTATTCAAGGAATGTTAGTTGGGAGAAACTGCACCCCAAGCATGTCACAAATCCATAGAATTAAAGATGAGGGACCTCTAATTTTCAGTAGCAGAAATATAGCTAAAAAAATGGGGCTTATACAATACCCCGATGTAGGTCTGATTCACTTAATTTTCTGCTTCCTGGAATGTATCCAATTTATATTCACAGTCTTAAAATTGGAAAGAAAATTGAAGGACATTCAAACCAACTTCCAACCCAACAGAGAGACTATTTCCCCTGTATCATGGACAAATAATTCTTAATTTTCCATTTGAAAGATTTCAATTAAAAGAGCTTACTACTTCACAAATTAGCCTCTGAAATTTTATAGTTTAAGACAGCAGAAGGAAAGAGAATATTAAAAAAACGGTTTTTTTGTTTGCTTTTTTTTTTTTTTTTTTTTTTTTTTTCCACTTTTTATGCTGTACCTGCAGCATGTGGAAGTTCCCAGGCTAGGAGTCGAATCAGAGCTACAGCTGCCGGCCCACACCACGGCCACAGCAATGCAGGATTTGAGCCACGTCTGCAATTTACACCATAGCTCGCAGCAATGCCAGATCCTTAACCCACTGCACAAGGCCAGGGATCAAACTTGCATCCTCATGGATACTAGTCAGATTCATTTCCGCTGTGCCACAATGGGAACTCCCTCAAAAAACTTAACAAATTTTACTGCAGAGGCATGAACAGGATTGATAGAGTTATTAGGAAATAGGGAGGTACCTAGCAACTAGAAACTGTGGGAAGCCTTTTCCACTTCTAAGCCTGAGGGTCAGATATTCTCATTCTTGGGCAATCTCCATCACACCCTCAGTTAATACCTAAGTTTAAATATGATGCCATCTGCTGGTCTACAGGGTATTGCTTTTCAATTCTTGATAAGAGTCTTAACTTCAATATCATTGTTATTTTCTCCAAAACTCATCTTTATCTTAGCTTATAGATGATCACTCTAACACTTGACCTCTCAATTCTTTGAAATCTTCTCCCCCCATGACTCTGTCCCTCACTGTCCCGCACCCACTTGCTCTCATAATCTTATATTAGACCTTGACACTACAGATAATTACAACCACTCCATAGCCTCATTTTTACTGGTCATCAATTCTTATTTTTCCAAGTCACTGTTCCAGTCAACTCTAATAATATTGCTCCAATCTGAGCTGGAAGATACCTGCACCTATTATGATGATGTGCTCTGGGTACCATCTGGCCTGGTTGGAGCCCAGAGTGGGAGGGACACGTCCCCAGAATCCTCAGGTTTCTCTAGTGATTACATCCATTACCATTATGGTGCCTGGCTTTAACCCCCACCCCTGCTTAGGATTCATCTCTGCAACGAGATACAACTGGCCGTTCCTGCCAAACTAGTTTTCTCATGAAACAGGGGAACCTCCCCCAAACCTATTCCCTTGCTTCCTTCTCCTTGTCCCTCCCCCAGTGCATTCTGTGATCATTAAGTTCAAAACCGTGTACTTTTGGACAGTTCAATAAATATTCATCTGTGAAATCAATCAATTAAATCAATCCATTCACTTTCACACTAGATTCTACCCCTCTCCTACCTTAAAGGACATGACTTCAGCAATTCTCCTTTCTGTTATCTACATCAATAATTTTTAATTGTTCAGTTATTCACATCACACCACTTATTTCTCCTATCTTAAAAATAAATCAAAACTAGGAGTTCCCGTTTGGCTCAGCAGAAACAAATCTAACCAGCATTCAAGAGGATGCAGGTTCAATCCCTGGTCTCGCTCAGGGAGTTAAGGATCTGGCGTTGCTGTGAGATGTGGTGTAGGTTGCAGACTCTGCTTGGATCTGGTGTTGCTGTGGCTGTGGTGTAGGCTGGTGGCTATGGCTCCAATACGAACCCTAGCCTGGGAACCTCCATATGCCATGGGAGCGTTCCTAGAAAGACAATTAAAAAAAAAAAGACAAAAAATAAATTAAAAAAGATTAAACAAAACCGAAAAAGGTATTCTCTTATTTCCATGTTCCCTAACACCTATCTTTCATTACAGTAAAACTCCTCCAAAGATTGTCTATATCCTCGCCTCAATTCCCTCTCCTTTATGTCTTTTTTGTTTTTTGCGGGTTTTTTTTTTTTTTTTTTTTGCCTTTTCTAGGGCTGGTCCTACAGCATATGGAGGTTCTCAGGCCAGGGGTCCAATTGGAAATTCCCTCTCCTTTAAACACAACCCACTCATGCTTTTTCCCCCATCATTCCACCAAAACTGCTCTTGTCCAACTTTCCAGCACCACCTCATTCCTCAGTATGAGAACCAGGGGTCATTTTTCAGTCTTCGTTTTCTTTCAGTTATCAACCATGTCTTCCAAGATTTTTTTCACCTACTTGGTTTCTAAGACGTGGTTCTTTTTTGGTTTTACTCCTACCCCTCTGGCCACTCTTCCTCACTTTCTTTTGCTGGTATTTCCTCTTCCCCATTGTCTTAGTACCAGAGTACCTATTGGTTTGCAAAGAGATCCCCCATCCCATACTCACTGGTGCCAAGAAGAGACCAAAGAAAGAAGACCACTCACTCCAGATTTGTAAGTAGCAATTGAATAAGCAGGGAAAGTTACAGATGAGGTTTGTCTTGGGTGGTTGCAAGACGAGTGACTCTCCACACCTGCTGGCCGGAATCTTAAAAGTTTATGAAAAACTTATGGTTTCCAAAGGAGAGAGGTTGGGGGGTGGGGGGATGAGGGGGTTTGGGATGGAAATATTACAAAATTGGGTTGTGATGATCATTGTACAACTATAAATATAATAAGTTCATTGAGTAATATTAAAAAAAAGTTTATGTAGAGGACTTAACTGAACTCAGTCTTGTGCACCACCCAGATGTCCTCAACAATGCCTTGCTCTCTCAAGGCTGCGTCCTTGAAAACAGCTCCCACTGCAGGAATGGAGGGCAGAATGTCCATTCCAAGGACAGGGGAGCAGGTGAGGAGCCTGTGATTACCTGAGTCCAGTTCTCAGGTCAGCCACTGAGCATAGCCCCTTGATGATCTTATTCAGTAATGCCTCAGGATTCAGTCTTACTCCTTTCTTCTCTGTGTGAACTCCCCGTCTGTTGTGTTCACATCTACTTTTAGACCTCTAAGTGCTCTCTGAATAGGAAGCAATCCCATGTTTGTATTTTTAGTTGAGAACTCTCTTCCAAAATGTAGATAGTTATAGCCACTGTGTCCCTAAAACGACCACTTTGAAATTAACAGATATCTCAAACCTCAGGAACTCCAGGAGTGAATTCCTTATTTATCCCCATCAAACGTGTTTTAGTTGCTGCTCTATCCTTCCAGTTTTGAACTACAAAAACATAATAGGGTCATATTTTTCTCTTTTCTTTCACTCACATTCCACATTTATTTTTTAATGAATTATCGTGGGTTCTAGCTTCAAAATGCATAAAATGTAATCCAACAATCTCTCAGCATCTCCATTGCAATCACCCTGATTGAAGCCACCATCATCTCTTGCCTGAAAACAGCTGCATAAATGATCTCTGCCTGCTTCCCCCTTTGCCCTTCTCACATTTCCTCTTGACACAGCAGCCAGAGTGATCTTTTCAAAAATTAAGACAGATAGCGTCACTCCTCTGCCTAAAGCATTTTAATGGGCCTCAATATCATTGAGAGGAAATGTCAAGTTCTTACAATAGATCAAAAGACCTTACAGGATCTGCTTCCCGGTTCTTTGCTAAAGTCCTTACAGCTACTGCCCTCCTCACCTGGTCCACACCAGACGCACCAACCATCCTGGCATTCCTTTACTGCAGACACGTGCTACTTTAAGGTGTATGCACTTACTCATCCTTCTTCCTGGAATGCTCTTTCCCACATATCCACATCCTCCCTTGCCTCTTACAAAGCTTTATTTTTTTTATTTTTTATTTTGTCTTTTCTGGGGCTGCACCCGCGGCATATGGAGGTTCCCAGGTTAAGGGTCCAATCGCCAGCCAAGCCAGAGCCACAGCAACGCCAGATCTGAGCCGCATCTGCAACCTATACCACAGCTCACGGCAACACCAGATCCTTAACCCACTGATTGGGGGATGGAACCCGCAACCTCATGGTTCCTAATCAGATTGGTTAACCACTGAGCCGCCATGGGAACTCCTTACAAAGCTCTGTTTAAATGTCACTCTCTCAATGGGGCTTACTCTTACCATGCTGTTGACAATTTTGTCATGTCCCACCATCCTCACATTCCTCAGCCTCCTTACTTCGCTCTCCTTTTCCTTTTTTCCATGGCACTTATATAACATAGTATAGAATTTACTTATTTAGTATGCTCTGTTTATTGGCTCTCCCTCCTTCCTGAAAGAAGTATCCATGGTGTTAAGAGTTGTGATGTTCAATTTACCGATGTAACCCAAATAACTAGAGTAGCTTGCACATAGTAGGGACTCACTATTACTGAATGAATGAGTGTTTCTTAGAATACATGGGAGTAGATAACTACAAAAGCATCTCCTAACATTTATGGCTTAATGAGGGAGGTACTGAGAAGAGGGCTGGCTGGCCTTGGGAGGAAGCAGAGAGGCAGTGGCTTACAGTATTTGAAGAAGGAGATCTTAG
Organism: Sus scrofa; assembly: GCF_054392235.1. Classification (NCBI taxonomy): domain Eukaryota; kingdom Metazoa; phylum Chordata; class Mammalia; order Artiodactyla; family Suidae; genus Sus; species Sus scrofa. The sequence goes on from NC_139389.1 coordinate 51,743,811, forward strand.
ACCATGTAACTGTCAGATCTTAAAGACTTGGTCTAAGGGATCCCCTGTATATGTGATTTTTCCAGAAATTACAGCTTGTTAAAACTGGAGGTTCCTAAAATAAGCAAAGTCTCCAATTTGGGACCCAGGAATCTGTACCTTAATAATGTTTATGTTTATCTTTTGGAAATACTGCCTTGATTCCTTATAAATAGTATCTCACTGACCAATATTATCGTTTTTTGGGGGGAGGGTCCACACCCACAGCATATGGAGGTTCCCAGGCTAGGGGTTGAATCGGAGCTGCAGCTGCTGGCCTATGACATAGCCACAGCAATGCCAGATCCGAGCCAAGTCTGTGACCTACACCACAGCTCTTGTCAATGCAGGATCCTTAACCCACTGAGTAAGGCCTGGGATCCAACCCCAAACCTCATGGATACTAGTGGGATTCATTACTGCTGCATCACAACGGGAACTCCTGACAAATACTATCTTAACATTTTGAGGACTGGTACAGAAGAGGCATCTGCTTGGGTATGGGAAAGTGAAAGAGGGGAAAATTATACCTGGTCATAAAGGACAATCAAACAGAGCCGCAAAAGCAAATTATGTTGCAGGTTTGTTCTTCCCCACTGGGGACAGTAGTGGGCATAGTGGAGAGAAGAATTTAGGGAGAATTGGTATCTTAATGAAACAATCATATATGTATACTAAATTGTATCCATTTGCACAGATAGCAACCAAATACACTAAGATTCCACATTTCACAGGTGCTGTAATGCATAATTTACAGGAGATTCTAAGACTTTTCCAAAAGTTTGAAGAAGAAGGAACCCTCCCAAAGACATTCTATGAAGCCACCATCACCCTAAGACCAAAATCAAAGATACTACCTAAAAAGAGAATCATAATTTATAGGAGATGATTGGGAAAACAATTATTTCCAATGTTTCTATACCTATCAGAAATGTGGTTATAATAGAACTCACAGTGGAGAAATCAATAAAATATCAGATAATTATTTTTCTTAATCCTCTGTCTACGTATCACATAGACATGCTTAAGCGCATAGCAGCAGCCCTGGGATTGCTGCTAAAAATCAGCATTATGTCATGGCCTCAAGTCACTTTTTCAAACCACACAAATCCCAAATACCTTCCATGTTAAAGATCATTAAACTATCCTTTTCAACTGATTACCATTCAGCAGAGGGCTCTAAATAAGATTACTGTCTGACAGTTTGGCAGGTTAGAGAGGAGATTTCTCCCTGAAGACATAGAGCTCACATGGGGTTAATGAGGAAGTTTTTTTTAAATTTTTGTTCTCTACCCTTTAGTCAAAACTCACAGTTTCACATCTGAAAAGAATCAAAACTCACAGAACCTCTGAAAATATATCACCAGTAATACTCTGAATAGTCTAATCTAAGACTATGAAAATGCTTTGAGCTGCCATCCTGGGGAACTCAAGATGATACCGACATTCGGACATAATTTTTTAATTTTTTTTTCTCCGAATCTAGTGGGAAAAATAGACAAAAGGTGAAAAAAGAAGTGGAAGATAAAAATTGTATCTATATCAAGGGCTCCCCCAAATGTTCAACTCAAAAGTGTTTAAATCACGACATCTTTTGCACCCAAGTTAAAAATAACATTCCATATTCTGTTGTATTATTTCTAAATATGTCTTAAAAGATATTCTTCTATGGCAGGAGGCTATGGCCAGTGCTAACTAATCAGCAAGTCAAGGTAGAAACTCTGAGGAGAAAGTGATGAGGTTAAGAATGTTTATCAGGGAGTCCCATCATGGCTCAGCAGAAATGAATCTAACTAATATCCACAAGGACGCAGTTTTGATCCCTGGCCTTGATCAGTGGGTGGGGGATCCGGTGTTGCCGTGAGCTGTGATGTAGGTCTCAGATGCAGCTTGAATCTGGCGGATCTGGCGTGGCTGTGGCATAGGCCAGCGGCTGCAGCTCCGATTCGACCTCTAGCCTGGGAACTTCCACATGCTGAGGATGCGGCCCTAAAAAGACCAAAAAAAAAAAAAAAAAAAAAAAAGAGTGTTTGTCAAAAAATTAAAACATCCTCTTTAAGTGTAAAAATAAGGATAGTGAACAAGGAGTGTTTAATCTCTGAGGTACAGATTGGGAAAGAAAATTTTAAATTTAGGGACCTTGGCATTCCATGAGAGAATGACTCCAACATTTAATAGTTCTGGATTTCAGTGTTCTTAGTAAAATGAAAGGATTTAACCCAATCCGTAGGTTGGCATCCTGTGTTGACAGAGCCATAGGAAGCCAAAGGAACACTTGAGGACCAGTGATGGAAGGATTGAGGGTAAAAGAGGAGCCAAGATTTTGTTTGGTTTTCTTCTTTCTCCCAAAATGTTCTATTTTTATTTCACTTCAAACCATGTTTAAATTTTCTCAAAATTTAATGCTAAATACATATATATATACAGTTATGGGTACAAAGTTTAAGCATCAGATTAGTAAGTTTTTCACAAAACAAACATATCCAAATAATGTCTACCCAGACCCTCAAATCTCTCATGATGTTACCCTATCCTTAACTTCCCCCTAAACAACATTGTTCTGACTTCTGTCATCATAGGTTTTTATTTTTTAATTTTGTAAAAATGGGCAAATATAGGAATAATTGCTTTGTTCAGTCAATGATATGACTAGGAGATCCATCCATGGTAATTCACGTAGTTATAATTGGATATTTCATTGCATAAGACTACTTATCACACCACATGAATATACCAATATCTATCACTCTCTTTTTTTTCTTTTTACCTCAGCACCTGTGGCATATGGACGTTTCCAGACTAGAGATTGAATCAGAGCTGCAGCTGAGGCCTACGCCATCCCAGATCCGAGCTGCATCTTCGATCTATACGGCAGCTCGTGGCAACGCTGGATCCTCATCTCACTGTGTGAGGCCAGGGATCAAACCTGCATCCTCACAGACGCTGTGCCAGGTTCTTAACCCACTGAACCACAATGGGAACTCCACTATCTCTTTTTGTACTGAAATGTTGAAGCGCACTTGGTTTGTTTTCAATTTTCAACTTTTATGAGAAATGTTGCTGGTAACCTTTACAAATCTAGTTGTGTCAAGGGGTACCTCACTATTGGGGTTGTGACTAGGAATGGAATTAGTGGTAAGTACTTAGCCATGGAGAGTGCTAAACAATTCTGAAAATGTTTGCACAAATGCATACACCCTCCAGCACTGGATGAGTAGTCTCCTTATTCCACTTTTCTTGCGAATATGTGGTATTGTCGTTTTTTTTTTTTTTAATTTAGATATTCTGACAAAAGTCTATTGGGATTTTATTGGGATTTTAAGGCTAATTTCCTTAATGAATAATGATAGTGACATTGAGCTTTTGGTTTGGTTTGGTTTTTTGTAAGTCTCATGGCAATTCAGTTTTATTCTTTTATGAGGTTATTGATCAGGTCTTTTGACAGTATAATTGGATGCCTTCATTAACAATTTGGAAGAATTCTTATATATTCTTTGTATGAGTTTTTAATCTGATATATGTTTTGCAAATGTCTTCTTTATCTACTTCCTTTTGCTCTGTTATGCCTTTTGATAAACAAAAGATTTATTCTTAATGTAGTTCTGTTGTCAATCTTTCCCTATATGATTAAGGCTTTTGTGTCTCTCTTAAGAAATATTAACTCTCCCAGGGCCATGAAGATCATCTTTTAATAGTCTTCTAAATTTTTAATTATTTTTTGTTTCATATTCAAGTATATTATTCACTTGACATTCACTTAGTTTGACATAGGGAGTCAAGTTGGGTTTGTTTTTTTGTTTTTTTGTTTTTTTTTGAAACATATAGATTGTATTAAGCACATTTTAAAAAGAATCACCTTTTCCCCACTGACTTGCAGTGGCACCTTTACCATAGACTAAATGACCATATATGTGTGCTTCTGTTTCTGGATCCTCTATACGTCTTCGTTGATCTGCCTCTTTGTAGTAAGTCTTTATGTATCAAGTTGATATATTTTTCCTCAAGAGTGTCCTTTTATGTAAAATTTAAAAGTGGCTTTATCAGCCAAAAAATGTTGGGATATAATTAGTTTTTCATTTACAGTATTCATCAACTTGGGAAAAATTGACATCTCTTTAATACTGAGTCTTTCAATCCATGACCATGGCATATTGGAACCATTTGGTGAGATTTTACTTAACTACTTCAGGGCTATGTTTATAATTTTTAGAGGTCTGAAAGTCTTCAGGTTTATTCCTAGGCATGTAATGTTTACAAGACCACTTGCTCATAGAAATATTCATTTTATTTTCTATTTTTTTTTACTAGATCTAAAAATACAGTGTTTTGTGGGGATGTTTCTGAATTTGTTTTTGTTTTGCTATATTTACCTTGTATTTGAGATCTTTCAAAACCCATCTATCAATCCTAGTTTAGGTCGAACCACATGAAATTGTTGCTATGAAAGTTATCGCCAGTACCTGCAGGACCTCAGCTTGCTGTCTGGCACACCTGGCCCAGAGGGCTCCCCTCTCTCCACACACTGGAGAACTTCCTAGGTGGGCCAAGCTTACAAGAGGCACAAGCAGAAAACTTTGGCAATATCCACACTGTCCATCTCTGCCAGCGTGCAGTGTGCACAAGCTATGGTGGTGGAGCTGCCTCCACCTTAATTTCTAAGGACACTTAAGGTCCTTCTCAAAGGACACTTAGAGGCCCCCTGTGGTGCCGTCCAGCCAAGCTGTAGGACAGGACCATCTAGAGCCTTGGGGGCCCAACCCCTTCCTGGCAAAGCAGCAAGGGCAGGACCACCACCCTAGTGGGTCTGGTTTGCAAACTTCTGCCCCAGTGGCCTGGAGGACAGAGCATCAAGCTAAAGCAGATGATTCTTAAGGCTTAAGGTCTCATAGCATTTGCCCTGCTGGGTTTTAGATTTTCTCCGAACCTTTCTTCCTTCCTGTTTTTCCCTCTTGGAAAGGAGATGTCTATCCTATGCCTATTCCACCTTTACATTTTGGAAGCACATGACATGTTCGATTTCACAGGTTCACAGTTGGAGAGGATATTGTTTCAGGATTAATCATGCCTTGAGTCTCATCCATATCTTACTCTGATGATATTTAAATGAGACTTTGGACTTCGACTTTAAAGTTGATGCTGGAATGTGTTAAGGCTTCTGGGGCTATTGGGGTGGAATGAATGTGTTTTGTATGTAAGGAGGACATGCATTTTCAAGGGCCAGGAGCAGAATACTATAGACTGGATGTTTGCATCCTTCCAAAATTCATATGTTGAAATCTATTCCCAATGTGGTGGTACTTGGAGATGTGGCCTGTAGGAGATGATTAAGTCGTGAAGGCGGCGTCCTCATGAATGTGATTAGTGTCCCTATAAAAGAAGGCCCAGGGAGGAATTCCCAGGTGGCTTCATGGGTTAGAGATCCAGCATTGTCACTGCTGGACAGCTAATGGTTGCTGCTAGGCCATGGGTTTGATCCCTGGCCTGAGAACTTCCACATGCTGCAGGCACAGCCAAAGAATTAAATAAGTAAAAAAACAAATTTTTTTTTTTTTCTTTTTAGGGCTGCACTCTCGGCATATAAATAAGTAATATTTTTTTTTAAAAAATGTAAAAATAAAATAGAAGCCCCAGGGAGCTCCCTTACCCCTTCCATCCTGTGAGGACATAGGAAGAAGGTAGCCGTCTACACCACCTTCATCAAGTTTCAGTCACAGCCTCTCAAGCTGCTTCCCATTGAGATTCAGTGGTGGGTTTTGTAGTTTGAAACTGGTGATTTCAAGTGAATTTCCGATGAGGCTCCTAAATGTGCCTGAGGTGGATTCCCAGCTTCGTACTGCCTGCAATTCAAAAGCCTATTTCCTGTTTGTCAGTACCAGCCACAGTTTTCTTCGTTTGCATCTGGAGAGGGTTTTCCTGCTTTCTCAACAATTGTGGCCATCCTCTGATCTGGGTTACCCCATCACGTTCTCAGCCATCAAAGGTCTGCAGTCAGACCTTCTCCAGTGAGGTCCAAATCCAAGCTTTGGATTTATCTCTTCCTTGGGTTCTCTCCCTCAGCCCCAGGATAGGAATTCTTCAGATCACTCTTCTTTACTCCTTTCGATAAATCTCTCGTTATCATTAACAATTCTTTGGGTGTGTGTGTGCCCTGTTCACAGCCTTTTATTAAAGGGCAAAATTGCTGGAATTAAGCCAAAAAGAAAAACGTAGTAAATATTTACAAAAACATTGATAACACCACTCAAGTCACACACGTGTAACAAACCAGGAAAGTCATAAAACGCTTACAAATTGAAAATTATGGAGATTTCTCAAAATGGATATAACAGCTCGCTGCTGAGTATGGCATCAATATAGTATATAGGATCTTTGAGTGAATGTTTAAACAATCCCTTTTCAAATTACTATGTGATTTCTGTCACCTGATTGGATCCTGACTGGTAGAGAAACTCTTTCCATGTCCTCTGTATTACTAAGTGGATTTTATCAACCTGAAAAGTGTGTCTCTTAATATATTCTTTTTCTGAAATAATATCCCAAAGGAATTCATCAAGCAATGAAAATTAAAGGCTGGACATGCAACTGTGTAGTTAATGTCTAGAGCAACTATATTTATAATTGAACTTGAGGGTGAAAATACAGCTGTTCTCTTTAGATATAGAATACAAGACCAAGTACACGCCATCTGAATTTTTAAACACTTATAAATGATTGAGATGATTTTTCAGCCAAGGAAAAAGAGCTTTCATCAAATCGCAAATTGTAAAGGCTGGTTCATGGTACTTAATATAATTTTTTTGGTAGTACAGTTTGGTCACATATGTTTGGCAATGCCATTAAGTACATTATCTAGCACTCTTTTCACGGAAAACAGTTCTTCTGGAAAGGGACCCCAATGAGACTTTATATGTGTTATGTTTTATTTATTAGATGAGAAATGTGTCTCTCCAACAAAGCATTGCTGTCTTCTTACAAGAATATTTTAAGCCAACCAAGAGTATCAAAATGGTATGCATACTTTGGGGATGCAAGCTAACAATCGTACTGGTGTTCATAAAAATAGAAAAAGACGGTATATCCCAGAATTTCTCAGCTTCTTTCATGGCTGAAGTTCTGGACACAAAGTCAGTTGGGAGTTTCTAGATTAAAAAAACCTTTTTATCATGCAACCTCTCCTACCTGATTGGTAATTCTTATTCTTTCCCAGAAAAACAGCAGAGGCTGGAAGAAAAACCCTGTCAGTTGTTTAAAAGAAAAAAAAAAGTTAAAGGAACCTATGGCATTGATTAGCTTGGGCAGTGACTAATTTAGTCCTTGACCTTTGAAAATCATGTTAGCTGAGGATCTTTGCTTCATTTCTGTTACCTGCTACTTGGAGCAATTCCAAATCAATGCATTTATCAAATACCATACTAGAAATCATTGCAAACTCTAGTTCAATGGAAAATTACTAGCGCTGAACAGTATACATTAGTGTTTTTCAAACTCCCTTGCACATTAAATCATCTGAGGAGCTTAAAAAACAGAAACAGCAGCAACTGCTAATGTGTGCCTCTAAACCACATTTTTTTTTTTTTTTAGAAATTGGTTTGTGGCAGAGTTCATTAATAGGTATTTTTTAAAAAGCTCTCCAGTGAGTCTAATATATGGCTCCATGCTGTTATATTCTGAATAAATCCTTGTGGATTTATTAATTATTATTGCTTCCGAATATTAGGTTGAGCTTCAGAGATTAAGGTACATCAATAAATTATTTTAGAAAAAGATCTTTTCCATATAACTTTAAAACTTTAGTAGTATATATGTGTTTAATCAGGCAATATGTATGTTCAGGGGAGAACAAATAATCTTATCTTTTATAATGATCTATCGTCTCAACTTTTTAATTTATCTGACATTCTTTTTTCTTAACAGTGTAGAGTTGGTTCACAAGTCGGTTTATTTTAGGTCCTAAATCCATGATAGATAAGAAAATCCTATCCCTGTAATGCCAGCCCAGTTCCTGAGTTGTTGCTTCCTTATGGTTTTTGGATTTGGAATCATATAATCGTGCAGAATCCATTACTGGATGATGACTGACACTGAGTTTTCTAACAATGAGTAGATAACCTCCTGATGGATTTCTAAGCATACGTAAGTCAAAGAGTTAGAAAGGTGTTTTCTGTGGTTGTGGCTGACTTGCCTTACATACTTTTTGATGAATAGCAACTGTAGTTCAAGTTTTGCTCCATCTCAGTACACATCTACGCACATGTGCAGATTTCAGCTGCTTTTCCTATCTGTCCTGTCATTAGCAATGCAAATGCTTCTTGGAAATCCCAGGAGAGTTGATTGTACGCAGTGACAGCTAAAAGGTAGGGAGCCAGGTGGATGGATAGTCAGGTGGCCTTGACATGGCCTATTTCTCAGCCAGCTGGAGAGCAACAACGTTTAATTATAAAGGCAATGTCCCCTAGGGTATTAATCTTGTGCTTTTTACATAGTAAACTTTAAGAGTTCTGCACCCATTTCCACTGGGGATGGGGGACTGTTTCATGACACCACCAAGCAATTCTCCAGACACCAGCAGGAAGTCCTGTAATTGAACTCAATTCCGACACTACCTACCTAGAGAGAGCATCACATCCCACAGGTTAAGACCTCAGTCCTGCAGGAATGCTTCACCCGCAGCCCTCTTCAGATGCCAATCGCAAGTCCAGGTTGTCACCTGTGCTTCTGATCAATTAACTATAGATCAGGGGTTCCAATGACCCCCCCCTCTTTAGGTTCGACATTTTACTTAGGAGATTACCAGTTTATTATAAAGTGATATAATTCAGAAACAGCCAGATGGAAGAGACACATAGGATGAAGTATGTGGAAAGGGGCACAGAGCCTTTTCCATGTGTTCAATGCTCCTCAAATCTCCATGTGCTTACCCCTCTTCTTTTGGATTTTTATGGAGGCTTTATTATGTAGATATAATTGATTGAGTCATTCGGCATCGGTGACTGATTCAATCTCCAGCTTCCCCTTCTCCCCAGAAATCAGGGGTTGGGACTGAAAGTTCCAACTCTCTATTCCTATTTGTTTCCCCTGGCAACCAGCCCTCATCATTAGCAGCTTTGCAAAAGTCTCTTCATTAATACAGACCCAGTAATGGTAGAAGGAGCTTGTTATAAATAATAAGACACCCACTTCACCTTTAAGACTCTGAATTGATTTCAAAAACTGAGGACAAGAGACTGAGTATTGTGACAAAAAATATTCCCATGGCTCTTATCCTTCGGGAAATTCCAAAGCTTTGGGGATATGTGAGCCAGGAACTATGGATAAAGACCAAAGCTAGAGGAGTCCCATCATGGCTCAGTGGGTTAAGAACCCTGCATAGTGTCCATGAGGTTTTGGGTTCCATCCCTAGCCTTGCCCAGTGAGTTAAAGATCCAGCGTTGCCACAAGCTGCCATGTAGGTCACAGATGTAGCTCAGATCTGGCGTCACTGTGGCCGTGGCTGTGGCATAGCCAGCAGCTGCAGCTTAGATTCGACCTCTGTCCCTGGGAACTTCCATATGGCCCTAAAAAGCAAAAAAAAAAAAAAATATATATATATATATAGATAGATAGATAGATAGATAGATAGATAGACAGACAGACAGTCAGACAGACCAAAGCTATATTTCTTATTGTAAGTCACAGGATCACAATTATGTACCATACTAATGCTCAATGATAATGTTTTTTAAAAATAACTAAACTTTTAGGGAAAGAGATACCTACCTTTGAATCATCACGAGAGGTGTATAGAAATTTGGGGTTACATGTAGGGTTATCCAAAACAAATTATCAGTACTTGCGGGGAGAAGGCAGTCATTCATATAATACCAAATTATGCTGACATTGCAATGACAAGTTAATTAATAAAATAATGAGCCTCATATATTTGACAGATATTCAGTCTATAGGGATCCTGCTTAGAATACTATAGATGCAGACATTATACATTCTGTTTAAGCTGAAGCCTTAATATATCAAATGATCGTTATACTGCATGAAAGGTTTAAGTACTGCTATATATTTGGTCAGCTCAGCAGAATTATTTTCAACTAATCTGTTACAAAATCATTACTATAGCCTCCTGAAACATAGAATATTTATCAGAACTAGTGTTTCAAACTAAGTAATATAAAGGTTGGGTAAAAGTACCTCTCTCTTTCTCTTTGACACACACATGCACACAAGTGCACGTACACACATATGCAAACCAAAATCTGAACTAAAAATATACCTTTTAAAAAAGATAGTCATGAAAAACATGGAAGACATTAGAAGGAAAAACGGATCTCTAGGTCCAGGTAGAGAATGAGAGGAATTAAAGTTTCCTGAGCAGAGGTGTAAACAAGCATTCATGGTTGGGTGGAAAGGAATGAAATAAACCAATTTAGAAGCTGCAGTTGGGAAGAGGGAGGAAAAAAGAGAGATGCAAGATTTTGAGATAATGAGTCAAAGGAGCAGATTGGAGATGAATTTTTGGACAATGAAAGATGCAGAATGACAAGAATTGAGCACAGAGATGTGGTTTGAAGAAAAAGGCAGGAGCAAGGTTGGAAAATACTTTTGTAATTTATTGAATGACATGAAGCAATGGATGTAAAGGTATCTGTCTAGAGTCCAAAGGTTGGAGGTGGACGATGAGAGAGTATTTGGTGGATGGGGGTGTGAGGTAATGAACATCAGGAAGGAAGTGCTAAAGACACTTTCCTCCTAAGGAAAGCTGGGGCAGGGTGGGGGGTGGCAGCTTCTGCCCTTTAGATAAATATAGATTTTCTGTATTGGGACAGGTCATCCTTTTGAGCAGGACATCATGCAACATCAGAAGTCCAGGGAGAAAAGGAGCATCTGCCTAATGGGCCAGAACAACTGAACCAACTCTAGTTGTCCATGAGGAAGGTGGGATGCAGGAAATAATTAGCAGATGCTTATTCTCAGTTGATGACATTCACTGAGAGACTAGAGCTGGCATAGTGTTCTGTGTTTTACAGACCTCACCTTGGCTAATACACACAACCTAGGTGTTATTGGGACCACTTCACCTACATGAGACAATAGAAAAATATGTCTTGGTTTCTTCCCCAGTTCCTGGCACAGAACTCGTAAAACCCTTGTAACTTCCTAAGTGATAAGAGCATCTCTTAGTCTAATATTTAATCTTTGACCCCTCTTGCAACTCAGAGATCCTAAAGCCCTGGTAATTTTCTAAGTGGTAAGAGCACTAGGAGGTGCTCTTTGTTCTATTGAGGTGACTCTGGGTGGGCTCCTGGTTGGGGGGTTGGTCAGCAGGAAGATCAAACCATGATTAGAAGCTTAGAATTTTCAGCCCTACCCCCAGAGAGGTAAGAGGGCTGTACATGGACTTAATAATTGATCATGCCTACATGAGAAAGCCTTCCTAAAATCCTACAGAAGGGATACAGAGAGTTTCTAGACTGTATGCATCCACATACAGGGAGGGTGATGCATCCCAAGTCTACGAGGACAGAGGCACCTGCACCAGGGACCCTCCCTGACCTCGCCATGTCTGTCTCTTCCTCTGGCTGTTAACCTGTATCCTGTAATCAACTGATAAGCATCAGAATTTTTCTGAGGTCTGTGAGCCACTCAAGCAAATAACCAAGTCTGAGAGGGAAGAGGTCATAGGAATCTCTGATTTGTAGGCAAGTCAGATGGAAGGTGTGGGTGACAGGAGATGGTGGGGGGGAAGTCAGATGGAAGTTATGGGTGACCGGGGGTGACATCCAAAGTGGGGGCAGTCTCACGGGACTGAGCCCTTGACCCGTGGAGTCTGATGCCGTCTCCAGTAGATAGCGTCAGAACTGAGTTAAATGGCAGGACACCCAGCTGGCATCCAAGAACTGCCTGGTACAGGGCGGGTGGGGGATGGGAAGTCCACAGGAGTGTCAGGAGCGAAGTGTTCTGTGTGCAAGTAAAAGAGAAAGACACGCAGGAGGAGGGCTGTTGCTTTTCACAGTCCAACTTCTTAGGAACAACAGGTTTTGCCCATGCTAGTAATTGTCCCATGAATTCACCCTAGAAAAGTTTCAAATTGGGGGCCCACATCAGCTATTTCTGATTCTGGCATTCATAGCGATTTTCTAGATAGCCGTCTTCATCTAAGTTGCCTTACTTTACCCCTTGGCCAGGGCCTGCCTTCGTCTTGAAACTTAAAATCCATTCTGCAAGAATTTTTTCACATTCACATGTCGGTAAGCCGGGGGAACGCTACGGTAGTGAGCAATCAAAGGAGTGCTTTTAAAACACGATGGGAGTTCCCACCGTGGCTCAGTGGTTAATGAATCTGACTAGGAACCATGAGGTTGCGGGTTTGATCCCTGGCCTCGCTCTAGGGATCCGGTGTTGCCATGAGCTGTAGTGTAGGTCACAGACACGGCTTGGATCCCGTGTTGCTGTGGCTCTGGTGTAGGCCGGTGGCTGCAGCTTCGATTAGACCCCTACCTAGCCTGGGAACCTCCATATGACTCGGGTGTGGCTCTAGAAAAGACAAAAGAAATAAAATAAAATAAAACAGAGGTAAGCTAAATTTGGAAAAGCAACTTTGCCCATGAAAACTATGACAGTTTTCAAAGCCTCATGAACACAGGACTTCATGAATATTAGAGTTGGCCTTTGGCTGTAAGATAGAAATACTTTAAAAAGAAAAAAGTAATAATCTTTAAGCCAGTGGCCATAAGATATGTCACTACTTAGAGCCTTGCCATATAAATATTGTAAGAATAGAAGGGGAATTTTACCACCTTAAAAAAATATATATGTATATATATATATACAAACATACTTAGAGTTTTTTTTAGATAACAACAAAACCCTGCCTTTTCATTCCATTCCATGACAATGCATTGAATATAGCAAAGCCTTGCCACTGAAAATATATAAAGTCAAATGTCTATCAAAAAATTTTTAAAGTTGTTTTTGGATATAACTTTACAGCTATACAAATCTTAGCAACGTGTCCGATAAAATGAACAGACAGGCAGTAGGAGACAGAGCGAAAGCCTAGACTTTATGGTTTCACTGGAAAGGTAATTGGTGCTTTTTAAAAGTTAAGCTGTTGCAGCAAATTACATATTTTGCATGCAAATAGCAAAAAAAAAAAAAAAGGTGTCTGTTACAAATGCTTTATCTTTTATCGTTCTGACTCTGGCTGTGATAAATGACTTTTCCACAGAGTATGAAATAGAGTGATTCCCTCACATATGGATTTCTGAGTCTACATGTTGATAAGGGCCGACCTTGAGATGCATGGGAGGGGCAGACTCTGCTATGGGTGAATCGTGAACCTGCACCTGACTATCTTCTCCCCGGTGGTTTCTTCCTTTAGAGCTAGATCTCTAACCGATGGTCCTCAAGCCACAATTTTCTTTTTTTGGTGAACAGGGTATTTTCCAAAAAAAGTATAAATTTCAATATCTAATGCTGCAGGGAGCATCCTTTCCCATTTGCCAAGCTCTATACGACTCTTTATTTTTTAGTCAGTTTCAAATATACATTTATTTGCTTGATTCAGAAAGGCTTTGAATTTGAGCCCCTTTATTTATCTAATGGAAGAAAATATCTCAAAATCTATAGAATCATCTGTCAGCAATGTAGATGTTGGAAAATGCCTTGTGCCAGTAAGGATGCGAGAAAGGAGCCTGTGGCATAACTGCTGGGAGACAGACACATCTGTGAAACATGGGTTGGAGGGCAATTAGATGGACAGTAGACGTCAAAAAATAAGATGCGCCTCTGTTACAATGCTTTTAATTCCACCTTAATGAAATAGTCATATTAGAATGTAAAGGTTTATTTTTAAGGCTGTTCATTGCAACTTTGGAATAGAAAAAGCTGAAATTGACATAAAAAAACCATTCTGAAAGAGTGATAATGTAAGAATAATAAAGCTATATTATGGGAAATTAGGCAGGTATTAAAAAGGCTTAGATGTGCTTTCTTGGAAAGTGCTCCAAAATACAGTTACATCAAAAAATTACCAACTAAGTGTATAACATGAGCCCATTTATTTAAAATACGTATATGTGTGTATTTACAGGTACATGAGAGGAAGGCAGAATGCCCACTGACCCACCGCTGATAAACTCACACCAACTCTTTATTAAACATGACACAGTCTTCCAAGGACTGTATGTTTCCTACTGTCAAACCACCACAAAACCTACAGCTTTTACAGTTCCCACAACTTGTGTGAGGTACATTTTGGTTAACAAATACATGCTTTTTTTTCTATTATTTTATAGATAAGCCTTACCTATCATTGTTTTTTCCTGTGAGTTGGTGATGGTAATAACCCAGAACATGGTGAGGTGGCCTTCAGCCATCTCTCAGGTAACATCACTGTATTTAGTTAAGTCACAAAATTAGGAACTGTATTTCACATTGATACTATAATGTGAAATTTCTTTGGGGATATTATAACGGTTTTTTCAAGTATGAATTACTAGTTGAATTCACACTTGCATTACTAATAGTATGAATTACTAATTTCGCCTCATAAATAGTAAAACCATAAATTCTCTAATAGGGAAGACACAACACACTTGCCAATGCTGTTAATACATCAAAAGGGAAATTAATTAATAGGCTGTAAGATTCAGAAGTTGATAGTGTCCCTTGTTCTTTGAGGAATAAATTATATGCTTAACAATTCTGGAGCAATGAAATACATTAGGGTGGTCTGTCGATGTTGATTTGAGTACTGGAACATTTAAAGAGTTTCTTTTGTGACTTTAAATAATGATAGACATTTGAATTTGAGGAAATCATCAAACTGAAGCTGAAAAATATTCTTTATTATCTCAAGGTCAGCGTTCAATACACAGAGCGAATAGAGGGAAAATATCAAACTTGGTGAATTTACTATCAGCCTTTTCTCTTCTGATATAATGTTTGGGGGTTTTTGAAAGTAAATGGAAATTTTTTTATGGACGAAGTTATGTTAAAGAGTATAACTTACAATCAAATACAATGGTGTGAAGTGTATTATTTTCTGCACAAACCCCCTGGTATAAAATAGAATTAAGTTGAGACAAAGAGAATAAAGTATTATGTGATATCAAGCCCATCTGCTACTCTTGGAAATGAGACCCTAGTGCAGTCTAGAATGACCCTAGATTCACTAATCTTGTATTTCCAGAGTGTTTGTTTTTCTGTTTAAAAATGTCGCTGGAGGAGTTCTCACTGTGGCACAGTGGTGTTGCTGCAGCTGTGGCATAGGTCTCAGTGACAGCTCGGATTTGACCCCCAGCCTTGAAATTTATATATGCTGTGGGTGTGGCTGAAAAAGAAAAGAAAAAAGGTCCCTGGAATTAATTTTATGGCTAAAGATACAGGTCAAGAGCACATAAACACACTCTAAAACCTTCCATCAGAGAACATAGAGCCAAAGCTAAGAGGTACTGTTGGTACAATCAAATGCATTATAGAAATTCTAGGATAATACAGATATTTTACATAGGTCAGCTGTGTAAACCCCCAAGAATTTCAGTACAAGTATTATCTAGGACACATTTTTACAAATATCATTCTGCAGGGTTTTTTAAAAATAGTTTTTAAACATATTTTTAATATGTATTATTTTCAGAGAAAGGTTTTTGTTTTGTTTTGTTTTGTTTTTGTCATTTCTTGGGCCGCTCCCGCGGCATATGGAGGTTCCCAGGCTAGGGGTTGAATCGGAGCCCTGGCCTATGCCAGAGCCACAACAACGCAGGATCTGAGCCGCATCTGCAACCCACACCACAGCTCACGGGCCGGATTGTTAACCCACTGAGCAAGGCCAGGGATCGAATCCGCAACCTCATGGTTCTTAATCGGATTCGTTAACCACTGCACCACAACGGGAACTCCCAGAGAAAGGTTTTTAAGGTCAGATACATTGGGAAAAAACTGGGTTAAAGAAAGGTAAATGGAGTGTTTACTGCAGGACTTATCAGAACCCTCACAGTGATATTATCTCCTTCTTAGAGAAGAATAAGGTGAACAATGTTTCCCAAAAGTATTTAATAATAGAACTCTTTTTCCCAAGAATATTTGACAACACTGGTACTTAAACCAGTGTATTTTGATGAACACTGATCCACACAAATTAAGAGAATCCTTTTATTCCCTTTCTGCATTATAGTAGCTTTTAAATTTGAGATCAAACTTTAAAGGCAGTTGATGATTTCACTAGGAGCTTGATACCATGTAGTAATTTGTGTCTGAGAAATGGACAATAGGAGCAATAAAGTGATTACTAAAGGCTAGGAGAATAAAATTTGTATTCCTGCATTCTAAAATGAGTAAACAGGGAGTTCCCATTGTGATGCAGCAGAAATGAATCCAACTAATATCCATGAGGATGTGGGTTCGATCCTTGGCCTCACTTAGTGGGTCAGGGATCTGGCATTGCCGTGAACTGTGGTGTAGGTCGCAGATGCAGCTTGGATCCCGTGTTGCTGAAGCTGTGGTGTAAGCCAGCAACTGTAGCTCTGATTCGACCCCTAGCCTGGGAACTTCCATATGCCACAGATGTGGCCCTAAAAAGCAAAAAAATTACAAAAAATAAAATGAGTAAACAGTCTTCCATATTTTCAGTATTTTTTTCTGAAAAGAGTCATACCAAGAGTAACTATGAAGAGTCAATAAATATTATGTTAGCTTTTGGAGCTCCCTTGTGGTTCAGTGGCTTAAGGATCCAGCATTCCTGCAAACTGTGGCATAGGTTGCAGATGTGGCTCAGATTCATTGTTGCTGTGGCTGTGGTGCAGGCTTCAGTTGCAGTGCAATCAGACCCAGGAACTTTATATGCCTCTGGTGTGGCCATTTAAAAAAAAAAAAGGAAAAAAGAACAATATATAATGCTACAGAATCTTTGGGTAAAAACAAAAATATTGTAGGAAAATGTTTTGTAGAAAAGTATTTTGAGGGAATAAAAATATGTAATCCCAATAGTAAGCTGTTAATATTTAATCTATACAAATGTAATAAACTATTTTCCATTAAAATGTGGTCTTATAATTTTTCACCACGTTCTTGTTAAAAACTTATTTGACAGTTGGTACACAGAGAAAATTGGTATGTGAAGAGAAAAAAAAATCAGTGATAAGATCCAACAAGTGCAGAAATTTTCTAATAACTCTGCACACATACCACCTGGGCCAGGGCGGCACTTAAATCAATAAATGAATCTACAGTGTAGGAGGTTGCTGCTCTAGAAACACCTGTCTTGGAAAACTATTCATTTGTAGTCTAAAACTTAGTTGGAAAATTATTCATTTTTATTCCAAAATAAGGAGTCGTCCATCAGAGTGGTAGGATTTCTGCAGGACCTGCTGATTAGGACTTATGCAAAAATATTACATCTTGCATGGTTGACTAGATGTATTTTCTCTCCTTTGCCAAATCAGCATGTCTAGCAGTGATGCTGCTCAAGATTTGAATCAGTATGGAATATTACATCAGCTGCTGCCAGAGGTTATTTTTTTACTTATTATAACTGAGGAAAAAAAAAAACAAACTTCATAAAATCAGGTGTCCAAGCTTCTCATTTTAAAAATTAATATATTGACACCAGAGAATCTAAAATTCAGATTCAGGCATACAATTTAGGTTACGTGACTGCCAAGTTGCTGCAGTTCCCCCTGCTGCAGTTGGCAATAACAAAATTCAAATTACTTAATCCATTTAATAATTGCATATTTCAGGGATCTTACAACTGAAGGTATAGCGTCTTATCAACTAGAGACTGAAATCCCTGGACTCGTGAAGGGTAAGCAAGGAGTATGCCTGGAGACCCTTGCGTGATTCTATCCCAAACCCCTTCATCAGCTGTTGAATATGTGCCCTCACCATTAGATTAATTATTTAACTTGCCATTTCTAGGGATTTTTCTTCTAAATCCTTTCAAGAACCCAGAGAGGCTTACGAACAATGTGAGCACAGAAATGGTTGTGTGCTTGGACACCGCCCTACGTGGAAGTATGTTTTCCTCTGTTGCTATTGCAGAAACTCAAACTTTAAGCCCTAGTTGGAACATTTAGTACCAAGGGTAACAGAAAAAGAAAGAGAGAGAGAAAAAAAAAAGAAAGAAAGGAAAGAAAATACATTGTTTCATTCAACTGCAGCCCACATACTCTGTTTCATTGTTACCATGATCATCTTTGAGGTGCACACACACACACACACACACACACGGAGTGTGAACTATAATCTCACTGACCTCTGTCCTACCTATTCATTTCAACACCCCAGCTCTGAAGCAAATCCTGCTTGACCCTAATGGAAATATTCTTCACTCATGGTGAGTTTTCTCTGAAGAGGGCTCTTTTCAATCCATATAATCTGGCTTTTTAATGAATCAGCATTGGGCAAAGTCACTTTTCATGTCCAAATAGCAGATACATCAAACTCCCTTAAATAAAAATGGAGTTAGTGTCTAAATAGAATAATGGTAGCAAAGGAGATGTAACATCTAAGCAGAACTAGATCTGGCAACTCTACCCATGTCTGTTTCTTGGCTCCATTCTCACTCTCCGACTCTTCGTCCCCAGTACCTCTATTTCACTCCTCCTGGCAAACCTTAAATGTTTAGAGTAAAAGTTTGTTTCTGACTTCCAGTTATTTTTGAAACAGTAGAATTTGCATAGCCATTCTTGAAATAGGGCATAGTTAGTCTGAACCAACTATAATTTACCCCAAAACTTCATAAAAAGATCATTCTATTGATAAAGGTAGAAGAACAACTTCTCAAAGACAATATGGAGTGCATTACTAAGAAGGAAGAGAAGTAGTGTGATGAAAACAGCAAGCGTCACTTGCAGGAAACTCCTGTCTATCCAAAAAAGCTGTACAGGTCGATTCCCACTTCTAACAGGGGACATTGCCATCTCTTCTCACCAACCCCTGATACCTCCGGTCTGGCTAAGCTGCCGTGCCTTGTTATAATCTCAGACCTAAACCAACTGCATCTCAGAGCCTTACTCCACCTTTTGTCTCTCCTTCCCCCCTGCCCCAGCTCAGCGTAATCCTTTTCTTAGGTCAGATTAACTCTCCTATCCCTGAAGGCAACCTAGATTTAGGTTACCGTGCGTAAACCCTAGTGCCTAGGAGAAAAGGTGACCCTTTAGTCAACGCTTTCTAGAAATTTTAATGAGATTGCTAGATAGGAAGAATGCTCAGAAGATATTCAATTGAATACACAGCTGTTCCCTGGCCATTGTCTTTTCTTTATCATCACACACATCTCTAGTGAGTTGGCACAACCGAATTTTAGTTTCTTTTTCCGTAGAAATTTCTAATGATTGCTTGCCATGGATCACACAGGAGAAATTTCCTCTGATTATGGGATTTGAATATGATGCTTGATCACAAGTGTTAGTCCCATTTCCTCTCTATGCCTCATCATCATTTCTTAAAAGTTTTTTGGAAAAATATCACTCACGTATTTGAAATACACACACATATATATATAATTAATGGAGTTATTAAAAGATAGATAAAAGTTTAAACATGAGAACAGTTTTCTCCCTTTGGATTATTTTAATTTTTTCTTATTATGGGTCTGAATTATTATTAAGAATAATTAATGATGACTGGTACATTTATATAACCAACATCAAAATACAGGGGAAGATGTATTTGAAAAGTGAAGACCATGTGATGTCAAGGAAAAATTGCACCAGGCAGAGTTAAACAAGTTAGGGAGACTTCATGCAAGACTGTTGTAATAGAGGAGAGAATTTGACTCCAGTGAAACAAAGGGGGTTGTGTTTTTAAGCACAGGGATGAGCTAATGGAAAAGTACGGAGGGTGACAGGGAGGAGGAGGGTCAATGGATGAGGCTATCTGTATTGCTAATTGTTTCTTCTGAAGTTAGTCTCCTGCCCTCCCACAGAGCCCGAGGAAAAGGAGTGCTATCTTTCTTGATGATTATATTTCAAAGGGATCATGACTAGGTCCCTGCAAAAGATATTCCTGGGCTGTGAAAGTGGGAAGAGTGTGGGCGAAGATTTACATCTCAAGGGGCAGAGAAAGAATGTACAATTGCAAGTTTTCTAAAGTAAATGTTCGGGGGAAAAAAAAGGGCTAAATGTCAGGAAGAAGCCTGTCTAAAGTGTAGTCAAGTTGAAGGGCACTTTGAGGCCATCTTGGTCATTGCAAAATAGGAAGAGCACTGGCTTTGGTGACACTTAGGATTGAGCCCTTAGGAACCGTAAATACAGTAGCTGCATTGGCCCAGATCCTGTCTCAGAGACCAGAGTCTCAAATCCTCTAATACAAATCTGAATCTACGTTCATCAGAAAACTTCAAGCTACTGTACCGAAATACTTTCCTTACCTAGGGTAGAAGACAAACAGATTTATTTCTTAGGAAATTCAATTGCATTACAATATTCAATTAAAAGGAATGCACAAATAAAACAATTCATTTTATCATTTATGTTTTTTAAACTACAGATTTTTGTAGAATTCACAAGACATAATTATGCCAGAAACTCAATATGGAGCTGTCATCTTTCTACCCAGAGTTACTGCAAAGAGCACTTGCTTTAAAAAAAAAAAAAAAGGGAAGGAAATGCAGTTTTTGCTGTCAGACCATGTTATATCTATCCCTCTCTAAGAAAACTATACTTAGATAAATGGAAAGCCAGGGAGAGAGTCGCACCCCTTGTGTCTTTCTTGGAATGCATCAGAATTGTAGCGGTAGTTTGTCTTGGATCAGTTACTGTGCTGGAAATGACTAGAGGCTTATCCTTTCACCCAAAGCAACTGATAATTTGATCGTTCAGTTTTCTTTCTGTATAATTCTGCCTAATTTCTTACCTTTCTTTATTAACAGAATTGTCACCTATATCTTGCTGATGTTATCTTTTTTAGAATGGTTAATAATAGTTCAAGAAGAAATACACAACTTTAAAGAGCAAATAGGAGTTCCCACTGTGGCACCATGCGTTAAGAATCTGACTGCAGCAACTTGGGTCACTGCGGAGGCTTGGGTTCCATCCCTGGCCTGGTGGAGCAGGTTAAGGTTCCGTGTTGCTTCAGCTTAGGTGCAGCCATTGGAAAAAAAAAAGTAGGAGTTCCCATCATGGCTCAGCAGAAACGAATCTGACTTGTATCCATGAAGACGCAGGTTCGATCCCTGGCCTTGCTCAGGGGGTTAAGGATCTGGCGTTGCCTTGAGCTGTGGGTAGGTCGAAGCCGTGGCTCAGATCCTGTGTTCCTGTGGCTGTGGCATAGGCCAGCAGCTACAGCTCCAATTCTACCCCTAGCCTGGGAACCTCCATATGCCTCAGATGGGGCCCTAAAAAGACAAAAGAAAAAAAGAAAGTAAACAGTATTTAATTAGCTCTTGTTGGAGAGCTGATAATCATATATACCTGAAGGAGGTCTGACTTAAGTTCTTTACTGGTCAGAAGTGACCAGACTTCTCTCCCTCTGCATTCACGCCTTCGCCTAGCCACTCCCTCTATGCTGTCCTGTCTTTCTTGGACTGAAAACCCATAGATAATCTTTTCATGCCAGACCCTATGGCAATGGCAAAGGCTTTTCCTGGAGGCCTCCCTGCACCAGACTTGGAGCGCAACAGTCTCTGAAGGGCTCACAGGGAGAGATTCAGGCCCCTCTGGCCCTTCCCACTCTCCACAAACAGCCCTGCCCTGGAGCCTTTATTCCTGGGTCTCTGAGAACTCAGGGCCTGGGTTAAGCCTCCTCAGAGGCTGGGGTGGGAGTGGGGGGAACCTTGAAGATGTCTTTCTCCACTTGGACACCTACTTATTCAATTCTCTGAAGCGGAATCTTAGATCTCTGTGTGCCAAGGAATTTCTCAAATAACGTTTATACGTAAGAGAGCCATTGCAATAATGAGAATCAGGAGAATCTGTAAAATCCAGAATGATCGCCAAATACAAATAGATAATTATAAGCCTCTGCCCTGAGTTATGAGACCTCTGAACAAGCTATGAAATAAGATAAACTCAATTTCCCACAGGCACAGTATCTGTTTCCCAACTGTCTTTTTTTTTTTTTCTTCTGCAGGTTTTACTAGCTTTTTGCATGCACTCTTTTTAATCTTGAGGTTTATTGAATATTTTTCTCCAGTTTTATTGAGAAACAACCGCTACCCATCACTGTCTAATTTTAAGGCTTGCAGTATGATGGTTTGCTTTATATGTACTGTGAAATGATGACTACTACAGGTGCAGCTGGCATCCATCTTCTCAGAGATACAATAAAAAGAAAAGAAAGAAGAAAAGGGTAAAGGAAAATAGTTGTTCCTTTGTGATGAGAATTCATGATTCCCTCTCTTTACAACTTTTCTGTGTAGCATGAGATCATACAGTGTTTGTGCTTCGCTCTCCGTTATCATTTTGACTGGAACTGTTCAAAATCTGGCAAGAGCTCTGTCATGACATCTGGAAGCTGCTTTCAAAGATTTCCAGCTGCGTTTGCAAATTGGGACTTCAGTTTGGTCTTATAATGCAGACAACTTCTATGCTCCTAAGCAGTTTTGTGGTTTTCAAAATTATTTTAGCCACAGAATCAGCTTTTCCACCAGCACCTTAGCCAAATTTAGTGCAATCCTATGAGAAGGTCTTTTATCAAATGGTCAAAAAGAAAAAAACAACAATTTCACACTTTGCTGAGTGCTAAAAAGCAGGCCTGTAAAATAGTGAAAAGCAATGCTTCAGAAACTATTTCTGACCTGGTGAAATATATTTGATGCTATTTTTACTAGGGTCATAGACTGAAACATTTTCATAGGATGACAGAGTAGTTTTCTTTTGATGACACGAGTTTATAATAACAGGTCCCACATTTTCTAAGGGCTGTTCTTTAGGATCTTCATAGGTTATTCACTCGTGTGTTTCAGTATTTCTAAAGTATTCCAGACCATTGTTTCTAGATTTAATTTGTAATACAGTGACACTCCAGCAGAGGGAAAACAAGTAGGAAAAAAATCGAACAGTATTAATAATAAGGCAATGAGATATTAAGCATGAAGCTGTGGAATTTTACTTTGTTTTTGTGTCATATCACAGTTGGGTACTACATCATAATTTTAGATGTTACTGAAGTTCCTCGTTGCCTATAGCATTAGCGCTGTAATTTTAAGTCTTGTTTATTCAAGCCTTAGCCCTGTGGAGTTCTGCTAATGTGCATAGTTATGTCCATTTGTTAATGCGTTTTCACCTTATGTGACTCTTCTTTTTGGCCTGTTCAAGGAGAATGCTGGTTGTTCCATTATTTTACGAAGAAACATCTTAAAGAATAATATAATTACTACTCAAGCAACTATAATTTATTAAATGCATAAAACAGCGGTAGGCGCCATTAAGAATGCAGTAGAAATATGTTGCAGATAGGAAGTTTTCAATTGAATATTTAAGTAACAGAATATTTAAGTGTTAAAAAACTGCGCAGACATATTTTTATATGAAAAAATGTCTCAATGCAGAGCAGTAGGAGGGATGATACTAGCTACTATATATCCTCCAAGACCCAGTTCCATTCTTTGTTCTTTTTCATCATCCTCAGTCTCATTTGCAAGATGAGTACCAACCACCGTCTCAGGTACCCCATCTTCACACATCATCTGAAGACAGAAACCAAAGGGGGTCATATTAGCTTTGCACAGTTCTCCTTTGTTGAGAAAGAAAAGCTTTTCCGGCATCCCTTTCTTTTGCAGATTTTCTTACCAGTTCTATTTGGCCAAGACAGTGTCATATGCACCTGAGCTGGCTGCATGGGAAGCTGGGAAAGAATGGGCCAGGGATTTTCAGCCTTAGAGGGAGGTAGGCTCTGACACCTGGGATGGATTGTGCAGTTAGCCAGGGAGGGGGGAAGAGTAGATACCAAGATATGAAGCAATAATCTCTGTCTCAAAGGATTAGCCTTTTGAAAAGCCTCACTAATAACTGTGGGTTTTTTGCTGATTTATTATTAAGGAAGTATTTTCAAGCAAATCATCTTGATCCTTAAACATGTCTAACCATAAACATTGAATCTACTGCCACTGCTATACATGAGAAATCTCATTATCACAATAGGTAATGATGAACCATAGAGCAGAATGTATGCTTTCTCATATAGAGTAGTCCTAGTGATATAGCAGTTCAGACATTTAGATGTTTGTGTTCAGTGGGCTGATGCAAATATATATCATACTAGAGCAACTGACCACTAAGAAGGATGATTCTGGCAAGAAGATCCAGGGTGAGCTTGGAAGGGAAGGAAAGGACAGAGGCAAATGGACTTACTACCATGAGGCTGAGTGAGAAGCCAGCTTTTCATGATCACTGCCTCAAGTGGTAAGGAAATACTTAAGTCTGTGCTAACTAAAACTGAAGGTGCATTTCAGAAGGAAAAAAAAAGAAAGATTAAATAACAATTAGATAGAAGAGATTGAAGAAATGGTAAAAAAGAAAAAGAGTTATGTCCTATACTAGAACAATAATGACATCACGGAAAGGGGGCTGTTGAAAGAACCTAAAAGGAAGATCAAATAATGTCAAGTTTGAGAGAAACTAATTGGAGGGGATGAGTGAACTTTCAATTTTCAACATTCAGTGAAAGTCATGTAGAAGTGAAATCCAGAGGAAAGTTCCTTAGGACTTATCTATACAGACAGTATTTTTGGAGGGATGGAATGTAAAACAGCATAAGCGTGCATTAACATGGAAAAGGATACACTCATGTTTGGAAAACCTTTGGGTTGTGGAGCTGTGCCTGATCAGTTCTTGTGTAAAGGCATTTAAATCCCTTGCTGATTGGTCAGTTTCTTCAAAGCAAAAATAAGGAAATAAACTACATGGAGGTTTTTTGTATGTATAAATTTTTTTTTTTTTTTTTTTTTTTGTCTTTTTGCTATTTCTTTGGGCCGCTCCCACAGCATATGGAAGTCCCAGGGTTAGGGGTCGAATCGGAGCTGTAGCCACCGGCCTACGCCAGAGCCACAGCAACACGGGATCCGAGCCACGTCTGCAACCTACACCACAGCTCACGGCAATGCTGGATCGTTAACCCACTGAGCAAGGGCAGGGACCGAACCCGCAACCTCATGGTTCCTAGTCGGATTCGTTAACCACTGCGCCACGACAGGAACTCCCTAAATATTTTTATTTTTTTCCATTATAGCTGGTTTACAGTGTTCTGTAAATTTTCTACTGTACAGCACGGTGACCCAGTTACACATACATTCTTTTTTCTCACATTATCATGTTCCATCGTAAGTGACTAGACATAGTTCCCAGTGCTACACAGCAGGATCTTATTACTAATCCATTCCAAAGGCATCTATTAACCCCAAGCACCCCATCCATCCCACTCCCTCCCCCTCCCCCTTGGCAACCACAAGTCTATTCTCCAAGTCCATTTAAAAGAACGAGCACCCATCTGGTCTCCTAGTGCTCTGCCCGCCTGAGTTCGGCTCCCACCACACTGACCTTCCTTCCATTTCCTGAGACTGTATGCTTGTTACACTTGCTTTTACACTTGTTGTTCTCCTGCCTGAATCCTCTGCTTGAATTCTATCTCGATTGCTTTCTAGCTGTGTGAATTTCAGGATGTGATTTAACATTTCTGTGCCTCATTTTCCAAATTTGAAGTAAAGATAATATATGTAAATATGTATATATACACATATATATAAGTTGTATATAATATTTATGTTATAAGTATTATATTTTTTAAAAAGGAGTTCCCTGATGGCTCAGTGGGTCAAGAATCTGGCATTCTCACTCTTGGGCACAAGTTCAGTCCCTGGCCTGGGAACTTCCATATGCCAAAGGGTGCAGACAAAATAAATAAATAAATGAAATTAATAAGTAAACATGCAGACACACGACTGTATTCACATTTCACCCACCTTTAAATACACACACACACACACACAAAATCTATCTACCTTAGAGAGTTATTAGCATGACATGAACAAAAACTCAGAAATTCTCAGAGTTCCCTTGTGGTGCAACAGGTTAAGGATCTGGCATTGTTACTTGTGTGGAATGGCTGCTGTGACACAGCTTCAATCCCTAGCCTGGGAGCTTCCACATGTTGCAGGCATGGTCAAAAAAGGATGTCTATTTTCAAGTTGTGCAGCTGTTCAGACCTGGATCAAGTAAGAAAAGTTTAGAAAAATTCAATTCTGCGAGAGCCACAAATTGGTCTTTTTGTCCATGTCGTATGATCTGTTTGATGTCAAACCCTGCCTGCTTCTACCCACACCACACAACCCCAAACAGTCCTTCCCAATCATCCTCTTGCCCAAGAGCCACCAGGCTAGAATTGATTCCTCCTAGGACAGACACCAAAGCCCAGAAGCCAAGGCAACTCTCTGCCTCCGTTGTCAGTGTGCTTCCTTCTTACCAGTGACTTATGTCTATTTCTCTGCTTCATTTGTCCTGCTCATTCGCTTTCTGCACACTGCCTGGTTCCTATTTACCCAGGTCTTACCAAAAAATCATCCTGCATTTTGAGATCTAGGACAGCCTGGTCACTAATTGGTTTGTGTAGCTGATGCTTAATTTTGAACATCATCCCTTTTGTTTGACTTGATTACCTGATTCTTTTTTTTTTTTGCTTTTTAGGGCCACACCTGAAGCATGTGGAAGTTCCCAGGCTAGGGGTCAAATCAGAGCTGTAGCTTTTGGCCTACACCACAGCCACAGCAATGCCAGATCTGAGCCACATCTGCAACCTATGCTACAGCTCACAGCAACGCCAGATCCTTAACCCACTGAGCGAGGCCAGGGATCGAACCTGCGTCCTCATGGATACTAGTCGGATTCATTTCCGCTGTGCCACAACAGAAACTCCCTTGTTTGACCTGATTCTGACAACGGTACTTGGATGAACACCCTCCTTTGGATTCGATTCCTTCAGCGATTTCAGACATCGAGACCTCTGCTTGGATGGCAGGTTTCTAGTCTGATTTAAGTCTAAACTACAACCATATTTATTTCTTATACGGTGTTTACTTCTTGGGAGTTGTGTTTTTTTTATTCCTGTCCTCATTATGAAGCTGTGCATGTTTAACAACTGACTCCCTCCCCTTTTTTGAAGTCTATGGGAAACCTAGTATACAAAAGATAAATGTACTTAAATCTAGAGGCGAAGAAAGGGAGTTCTGGGCTCTCATATCCCTCTTCTCCCCAGCGAATTCTTCTGATATTCCTAAAATTAAAAGAAAAATATGGGCAAACCCTGACTATCTTATAAGTGTTTTATTATTTTTTTAAATCTTTTTGTTTTTTAGGGCCAAACCCATGGCAAATGGAGGTTCCCAGGCTAGGGGTCAAATCGGAGCTGTAACTGCCAGCTACACCACAGCCACAGCAATGCCAGATCCAAGCTGTGTCTGCAACCTACACCACAGTTCACAGCAATGCCAGATCCTTAACCCACTGAGCAAGGCCAGGGATCGAACCTGCGTCCTCATGGATGCTAATCAGATTCATTTCCACTGAGCCACAACAGGAACTCCTCATAAGTGTTTGAACTTTGGTAATTTGTTCCTGTAATGTGCATTTACAGCAAAGTCATTCATTTTTTTCAGTGATTTCAAGTCCTGTGTCTCATTTAATTTCCACAAGTGCCCGCCTCCATTTATTCACTCATTCATTCAGCAGGTGTTTGCTGAAACTCTGCTACATGTTAGACATTGTTCTGAAGCAGGATGTATAGAATTAAGGCCTTTTTCCTAATCCTTTCTTTCTTACATTAAAAATAGCACATCGAGATAGTCTTCTGTACTTTGTATGGCCATATATTTTGAAAAAAAAGACCAAAAACTAAGTGGTACACTCAATGGGGAAACTGTCCTGAGAACATGAAGTTATTTTATGGACAAAACAGGTTCTACTGGAAAAAGACAAAGACCTATGCATGCAGACAATTGGGAGCTTAGATAAAAACTCTGTGACAAGTAGACCAATGAAAAGATAAGCAAAAGATACGGACAATTCGAGACAGAAAAAAAAGTTTTAAGTATATATTGGAAGATTCTAAAATCACTCTCAGAAGTGCATTTAGAAACAACACTGAGTTGTATTTTTATCCTTTAATAATACTAGGAGTTCCTGTTGTGGCACAGCAGAAATGAATCCTACTAGGAACCATGAGGTTGTAGGTTTGATCCCTGGGTTAAGGATTCAGTGTTGCGGTGAGCTGTGGTATAGGCTGGCAGCTATAGCTCGGATTCGACCCCTAGCCTGGGAACCTCCATATGCCGCAGGTGCAGCCCTAAAACGCAAAAAATAATACTAATAATATTAAAAAGGTCAGTATTGGTCAATGATAGAAAGATATGTGGAAATTACTATTTACTATCAATGGATTTCACCTTGGTACAATATTTTTGGTTTGCAACTTGATGTCTACTAAATTATAAAGAGCACAAATGCATTAATCTGGTAATTTCACTTTGGTGACTCAATTTAACAATATGTAATATATGTGAACAAAAGGGAGAATGTTCACTACATCTTTATTTTTAATATAAAATATTTAAAACCTAATAAATGTTCATAAAATGATGTTCGATAGGGTTGGCCCTATAGTATATTATAAAACAGAAACAAATGAGGTAAATCTATACATTCTGACTTGTAAAAATACCCCAGATATGCTTTTAATTTTAAAAATCACCTAAGGAGTTCCTATTATGGCTCAGTGGGTTAAAGACTCAGTGTTGCCTCTGTGAGGATGTGGGTTCAATCCCTGGCCTCACTCAGTGGGTTAAGGATCTGGCATTGCCACAAGCTGTGGTGTAGGTCACAGCTACAGCTCCTATCCGACTCCCGGCCTTGGAGCTTTCATATGCCACAGGTGAGGCTTTAAAAAGGAAAAAATAAAATCACCTGACTATACAATGATTTGATTTCTAAACAAGCAGTAATGTAATCTATATGCATAATGTACATGTTTACCTTTTTTTTTTCCACTTTTTAGGGCCACACCTATGGCATATGGAAGTTCCCAGGCTAGGGGTTGAATCGGAGCTGCAACTGCAGGCCTGTGTCATAGCCACAGCAATGTGGGATCCAAGCCACATCTGAGACCTACACCACAGCTTGCAGCAATGTCAGATCTTAACCCTCTGAGGGAGACCAGGGATCGAACCCACACCCTCATGGATACTAGCATACTAGTCAAATCCGTTTCTGCTGCGCCACGGTGGGAACTCTCCATATTTACATTTCTAATGTCTAGAAGTATATGCATTTTTTTATACAGTGGTTACCTTAGAGTGACAGCGAGATTGATCTGATATGCAAGATTATTATTTTTTTTTACAACTGCGCCTAGCAGCTTTGTTTCTAATAGCAAAAGCCTGAAACAACCCAAATGTTCTTCAACAGGTGAATGGTTTAATAAGTGCTGGTACACCCATACAATGAATTTCTAGTCAACAAAAAAGGAGAACAAAATAGGAAACATGCAGCAATCTTGATGACTCTCACGGGTATTACGCTTAGTGAAGTCAGTCTCTTAAGATTACGTACTATAAGATTGCGTTTATTTATCATTCTCAAAATGACAAAAGTAGTATACAGATGGAGAACAAATTAGGGGTTACCAGGGGACAACGCCAGGAATAGGCTGGGGGAGGAAAGAAGATGTTTGCACAAACATAAATGGGGTAGGACAGGGTATTCCTTTGGGGTGAAGGAACAGCTCTGTATCCTGACTATGGTGGTAATGACACAAATCTATACATGGGATAAAACTGCATAGAACGCTGTACACATGCATAAACACATAAAGGAATATATTGTTAAAAATGGTAAAAAATGTAGGGGGTCTACGATCTAGTAAACTTATTATACCAATGTCAGCTGGTACTTTTGTTTTTTATCTAGACACATCTGTGTTTTTCTTTTTTCTTTTTTCTTTTTCTTTTTGTCTTTTTGCTATTTCTTTGGGCCGCTCCCACGGCATATGGAGGTTCCCAGGCTAGGGGTCTAATCAGAGCTGTAGCTGCCAGCTTACGCCAGAGCCACAGCAATGCAAGATCTGAGCCGCATCTGCAACCTACACCACAGCTCACGGCAACGCCGGATCCTTAACCCACTGAGCAAGGCCAGGGATGGAACCCACAACCTCATGGTTCCTAGTCAGATTTGTTAACCACTGCGCCATGACGGGAACTCTCTGTGTTTTTCTTTAACCAACTTGTATTAATGTATACCCTGTGTCACGTCATGCAAAGTAGTTGTTGTTGTATCAGCAGTATAGTTTTTTGGTTGTTTTTTGTTTTGGCTTTTTTTTTTTTTTTTTTTTTTTTTGGTCTTTTTTTAGGGCTGTGTCTGTGGCATAAGGAAGTTCCCGGCCTATGGGTTGAATCAGAGCTGCAGCTGCCGGTCTACACCACAGCCACAGCAATGTGGGATCCTTTAACCCACTGAGCAAGGCCAGGGATCGAACCCACATCCTCATGGATATTAGTTGTTTCCACTAAGTCATGATGGGAACTCCAGCAGCATAGTTTTGACCAAGAAAGTTTATGCCCAGAAGAAGTATGGATAGACTAGCAGAGACGCTATCAGACGGGTAATAAGTAATCTGAACGATCAGGGAGAGGGTAGCAAGAAGTGGAGTGTTGCCCCCAGATGATCAGGGGACACTGGGGAGGAATTCTACTTTGGGAGAAAAAAATCTAACTTCCTGGTAGACTTGGTCAGGGGTGTGGTGGTGCAGCTAAGACTGTTTCATATGAGCTCTATTTAAGGTTATTCAACTATCATGAAAAAGAAGCAAGGTAGTCGGTCACCAGGCATCAGACTCCCCAAGGCTTGGAAAATGCATAGACTGTGCTGGATTTGCTCTACTGAGTTATGGTCACGTCCATGTACTTCGTAGGGTGCTTTTGTTTCTTTTCATCCCAGAGTCTCCTGCCTCTTTTAACCTAATGTAAATGAACGCTTTAAGACGTTTTTTGGTTTTCTGAATTAAAAAATATGAAAAGAATTTCAGTTTGGTTTTATAAGACAGAGGTAAGGCAGGAAGCAGGAGAGGGTCATTGACAATGAAGTTCATAAGGAAAGGCAGCAAATGGGAAGCAAACTTTCACGTAACAGTAGCAGGGAGAGCTACAGACACAAATTGATCTATCCACTGGGGCAGGATACTAGGAAAAAGAAACTGACCAAAACCTTGGAATGTTTTGTGGGGAAGAAGATGGTACGGCATAAAACAAGAAGAAATATGGCATTGCAAAAAAAAAAAAAAAAAAAAAAAAAAAGACTTCAGTTCTACCAGTTTGAGGATAAATGGCGAACCCACAGCTCCTAAAGACTATTTTCATCTTCTGAAAATAAAATATAAGCTCAAGGTTGACCTACATCTTCCTCCACTTCTTCTCTTCTCTTTCTCCTCCTTTCTTTTTGACTGAAGGCTTTTGTCCTCACAAGCTATCGTGCTATGGTTAGCTCTCTCTTCCATGAGGGGTTTTCATAGTTAGTAGTCTCTCTTTGTTTTCTTACTAGGAGATCAGTGTGGTGGCCAGAAAGTCACCTCTGAGTGCTTTTGGCACTTAAGTGTCCCCACACATCATATGGTTTCCAGAGAGGGTTGTGATAAGCTGGGCATAGAGATCACAGACTTCATTTCTCAGGTAACTTGTTCTTATAATTGAATTTCCATCAGTCATATTTTAGGGTTGGAGTCTTGATTAAAGGGATACCCATGCAATTTAGCACATTGTCAGAGTCCAGGACATATTAAAAATAGACATAAATTATATGTATTACATAATTGTCACTCTATCAATTTTTTAGTACTTCTAAAAAATATACAAAGGAACTCTGATAAATATGCTGTTAACAGTTCTTATGAAAGTAATGCAAAATAGAAAGAGCCTCTGGCGAGTAGAATTAAGATGTGGACATTTTAAAGCTACATATCACTATTTATTAAATGATGAAGGATTTTTATTTAAGCTAACTAAAATTGGAGTTAAGAGTTTTCCTCTAGGAGTTCCCGTCGTGGCTCAGTGGTTAATGAATCCAACTAGGAACCATGAGGTTGCAGGTTCGATGCCTGGCCTTGCGTAGTGGGTTAAGGATCCAGTGTTGCCCGGAGCTCAGGTGTAGATCGCAGACGCGGCTCAGATCCCACGTTGCTGTGACTGTGGTGTAGGCCGGCAGGTGTAGCTCCGATTCGACCCCTAGCCTGGGAACCTCCATATGCCATGGTAGTGGCTCTAGAAAAGGCAAAAAGAGAAAGAAAAAAAAAAGTTTTCCTCTTAAAACATAAAAAGTGGGGAAGGGGTGGAGTGGGAGGTTGGTGTTAGCAGATGTAAACTATTATATATATAGAATAGATAAATAACAAGGTCCTACTATTTAGCACAGGGAACGATATTCAATATACTGTGATAAACCATCATGGAAAAGAATATTTTTAAAAGAATGTATATATGTATATGTTAACACAACATTGTAAATCAATTAAAAAAAATAAATGAACTTATCCTGACTTACAAGCAACTTTCTCCAATGAACAGGACAAATGCTATTCTTCAACCCGAAAAACACTTTAAAACGGATGACTTCTACTTTTTTACTCTAAACTCTTCTCAGAAAAGCACTCTAAAATGAGCTTTTCATAAGGACGAATCATAAATAGAAGCAGTGACAAGAGGTGTCTTTCTTTTACTGTTCATTGCCATTGTCTGACCTTCAAGCATATGGAGAGAATCTGGATTTGTGGTCTGTACTTTTTGACATAAACTATGCTGAACACATGGCCTTTCCAAAAATACTTCAGGGAACAGTTCTCTGAGTATCATTCATCATCTCTTGCCACGATGACATCTCATTGCAAAGGAAAGTGAAAATTGTTGCTACGAGTTGGAGAGTTGATGGAGAATAGGAAAAAAGTTAACATGATGGCTAATAAAGGGCATTTGAAGATACTTTTCAATTATATGGATGCATTTCATTTATAATTCATGCACTGGACATGACATGAGCTAAAGTTTTGGGGCAGAGGGGCAAGCAGAGGGGCACATAAGCTTGTTTTCTTGGGACTTCATCATTTGCATATGTGATAATGCTTCTGGTTCCAGAAGAAAAGTCTGATCAAACATATCCATGAAAATTAGATCTAAAGTCTTATTGAGGATTCCCATATGTATAAAATACACATCTTGGAAACAGATTAAGTAAATATTATGGCTAATGTGCTAACATCCTTCAGGTCTTCAGCTGATAAGATAAAATAAAATGATATATTTTGCTGTTTAAATTGAATATATAACTTTACTTTGAATGTATTTGGATAAACTGGATTTATTTTTTTCCTAGAAAAAGTAAAATTATTTTGAGTGATTACCATGTGATGCCTTCTTCAATATATTTCCTTTTCAAATAGATATTATATACCTTCAAGACAGGGATCATATATATTCCTGAATCACTTTGCTGTACAGCAGAAATGATCACAGCCTTGTAAATCAACTATTCTTCAATAAAACTTAAAAAAAAAGATATTGAACAGAATCCAAGAAGTTTCCAGTGAGTCAACAGCTACCTAATAGTAGAAGTAGACCTTGAACTTGGGTCTATATG
Source organism: Sus scrofa (assembly GCF_054392235.1). Lineage (NCBI taxonomy): Eukaryota > Metazoa > Chordata > Mammalia > Artiodactyla > Suidae > Sus > Sus scrofa. The sequence goes on from NC_139389.1 coordinate 51,777,428, forward strand.
GTCCTAAATATTTTCTCCTGTCCACCATAAGACATCGTGGTCTGAGAGGCTGATATGTGAAACTCTCTTTGGGGTTTATAATAAAGGAGACTCAGAGAAATAAAGGATCAAACACAAGACTGAGATGATATTCATGCTCAATTACAAAGAGCATCTCAAAATCAGAGAGACTTATAGCGTCTAATATCTGAATTCAGAACATTTTTCCTGTGATGGGCTTGCAACAAAACCATGAAATCAGCAGAGATTACAACTGTTGCCTAAGCTCACTTTCGTCTCTACTCTTTACTCTGTTTGATTATACCCACAGATGGCTTTTGTGGGTACATAATCAATTACATTTGCAAATCAAGTTAAAATACAAAAAAAAAAAAAAAAAAACCTCTGCTATCTCATAGACAGCAATTTGAACATTTCTTTCAAAGTTATCAACACCATATTAGATCCTAAAATGCAAATACATGTTGACAGAGTTGAGTATAATGTTTATTTTCCCTGGTTCAAGAGGTTGCTAAAACAACTGAGTCAACAGTGAGATGTGCAATTTTTTATTTTTATTTTTTATTTTTTTGCTTTTTAGGGCCGCACTTGTAGCATATGGAAGTTCCCAGGCTAGGGATCAAATTGGAGCTACAGCTGCTGGCCTATGTCACAGCCACAGCAACACAGGATCTGAGCTGCATCTGCAACCTACACCACATCTCACAGCAGCGCCAGATCCTTAACCCACTGAGCAAGGCCAGGGATTGAATCTGCATCCTCATGGATCCTAATTGGGTTTGTTAATTGCTAAGCCACGAAGGGAACTCCTTTTATTTTATTTTTTATCTTTTTTGAGATGTGCATTTAAACAAGAATGCTAATATCATACTAGTTGATTATTTGCATAAAAACTTATTCTCAAGCAGAAGAACATGCTATCGCTCAAGGTCAGGCTTTATAGTTGAATCATCAATATAAAGTATAGTTCAAGATGATCCAGGAAAATCATATGTTTGGAAGACTAGTTAGGGGAAAATATGGTGTCTACTTTTATCTACTATGGGAAGGGTATATACAGAGGACCAGAAAATTCCATTTTTAAGTAACAGTGCAGAACCTACCTAAATTAATGAGAATGCTGATCATTGTCTCTAGTTTCTCCAAAATCCAAGTTTTGATATACTAGAGGTCAACCAGGGGTATTGCAAATCCTTTTGAAAATCAATTTATTCTTTTCTGTTTCTTTTCCATTGATATGTGTATATCATTTCCTATTTTATTTGGTCACCTCTTCCTCTTGACCAATTAATCGATCAAAAAAGAATGACTAAATCATAAAAATCTCAGAAAATTTGAGAAACTATCACAGTCCAGGGGAAACTAAGGAGTCATGAACACCAAGTGTATTGTGGGGCCTTGGATGAAAACCTGAGACAAAGAGTGGACGTTAGGTAAAAGCTAAGAAAATGCAAATACTGGACAGAACTTACTTAACATTAATGTATCAGTGTTGTTCCTTTAGTTGTGACAAGTGAACCACAGTTACGTTGCGTTGCTAACAACAGCCTAAACAGTGCGGGGCATACAGAACTCTTTGTATTCTCTTTACAACTTTTCTGTAAATCTAAAACTAATTTAAAATGAAGAATGTGCTATAAAAAAGAAAGAATGACTAGTCCAATAGGGTGTGGGAGAAAGAACTGTCTATTTAGGTAAAGCAAAACTCAAATATATAGCACCTGAATTATCTCACCTGAGAAAACTAAAAAGGAGGTTGCAATAAATCGTTGCCCTCCTCGTTAAGTTCCCTTCTCTGCACTCTTCCAAATTACCCTGCCCTTCAAAGGAAGCTGCTGACTCAGGACAAATATGGCACATGTTTAATTTTTTTTTTTTGTCCTAACCACAGAGGTGATTTGGTAGTGATCCAATCATTCTCTTGCTCAAATTGCCTCATGAGGAATGGCTAGCACAGGCAGGGTTCTTCAGCTGGACATGGAACAAGTCAGGTGGGTAAAGACTGGAGATAAAGTAAGGGCCATATGGAATTCATTTTCTTTTTCTTTTTTTTATTTTAATTTTAATTTTTTATTGCTCGAATTTATTACATTTATAGTTGTACAATGATCATCACAATCCAGTTTTATAGGATTTCCATCCCACACCCCCAGCATGTCCCCCCACCCCCCAACCTTTCTCCTTTGGAAACCATAAGTTTTTCAAAGTCTGTGAGTCAGTATCTGTTCTGCAAAGAAGTTCATTCTGTCCTTTTTTCAGATTCCACGTGTCAGTGAAACCATTTGATGTTGGTATCTCATTGTATCACTGACTTCACTTAGCATGATAATTTCTAGGTCCATCCATGTTGCTTAAAATGCCAATATTTCATTCCTTTTAATGACTGAGTAATACTCCATCATGTATATGTACCACACCTTTTTTTTTTTTTTTTTTTGTACCACATCTTTTTGCTCCACTTCTCTGTCGATGGACATTTAGGTTGTTTCCATGTCTTGGCTATTGAAAATAGTGCTGCAATGAACATTGGAGTACATGTGTCTTTGCAAGTCATGGTTTTCTCTGGATAGATGCCCAGGAGTGGGATGGCTGGATCAAATGGTAGTTCTATTTTTAGTTTTCTGGGGACTATCCATACTGTTTTCCACAGTGGTTGCACCAATTTACAATCCCAAAAACAGTGTCATAGGGTTCCTTTTTCTCCACACCCTCTCCAGCACTTATTTGTAGACTTTTGGATGCTGGCCATTCTGGCTGGTGTAAGGTGGTACGTTATAGTGGTTTTGATTTGCATTTCTCTAATAATGAGTGATGTTGCACATCTTTTCATGTGTTTCTCGGCCATCTGTATGTCTTCGTTGGAGAACTGTCTGTTTAGATCTTCTGCCCGCTTTTTGATGGTTTTTTTTTTTTTTTTTTTTTTTTTTTTTTTTTTTTTGGTATTGAGCTGCAGAAGGTGTTTATAAATTTTGGAGATGAATCCCTAGTCAGTTGATTCACTTGCAAAGATTTTCTCCCATTCTGTGGGTTGTCTTTTCATTTGTTTAGGGTTTCCTTTGCTGTGCAGAAACTTTTAAGTTTAATTAGGTCCCATTTGTTCATTTTTGTGTTTACTGTCATTACTCTAAGAGGTGGATCTGAGAAGATGTTGCTGTCGTTTATGTTGGAGAGTGTTTGGCCTATGTTTTCCTCTAAGAGTTTTATAGTGTCTGGTCTTATATCTAGGTCTTTCATCCATTTGGAGTTTCTTTTTGTGTATGGCGTTAAGGAGTGTTCTAATTTCATTCTTTTACATGAATGAAATTAGTCTTCCCAGCACCACTTATTGAACAGGCTATCTTTTCTCCATTGTGTATTCTTGCCTCCATTTTCAATTGCTCAGAATGATCAAGACAATGCCAGAAGGCTGAGTTGACAAACAAGCCAGTCTGTCTTTGGGTCCTCACAATAAAACTAGTAGAAAACATCCAATTTCAACCCGAAAAGGTTAAAAGAAAAAGTGGGTAGCACCGTGGTTTCTTTTGATTCTTCAACCTTTCACCTCCAATGAACAATTTTACTCTGAAAAAAAAAAAATACATACTTTTATATAGAACCACCCCGTTTTTTTTTTTTTTTTTTAATTTTAGGGCCATGCCTATGGCATATGAAAGTTCCAAGGCTAGGGGCTGAATCAGAGCTACAACTGCAGGCCTATGCCAGAGCCACACAATACAGAATCCAAATCCTGTCTGGGACCTACACCATAGCTCACGGCAACGGCCAAATCCTTAACCCACTGAGTGAGGCCAGGGATCAAACCTGCATCCTCATGCATACTATTCAAGTGTGTAACCCTCTGAGCCACAACAGGAACTCCTCCATTTAATTGTTTTTAATACAGAAAAGCAGAGTGTTTAGGTAAGCTTTATTTCAGGTGGCGGTCACCTGAAATGGTTCCCAAACGTAATGTGGGGTAAACCACTCTTCTGAATGAGGGAAGATGAGAGGGAGCAAAGCCAGGTTCTCCTCACCTTCTACTCAAGATTTTTTTTTTTTTTTTTTTTTTTTTTTACTGTTTTTCCTCTTAAGAGGAACGAATGAGTCGATATTCATCTATCTCATTTAATTTGGAATGACTTCACATGACCTGTAAGTGTTACTCAGAACACAGCACAGTCAGTGGAAGCAAGGTTATTTCTGATGCCTTCTGACCATCTCCCCTCAGACAGTTTGAGCATAATATCTGTCTTCCTTCCAGAGCCCCCCTCATTCTGTTATTTCCTTTGCCTTTTGCTCAAGTGTTACCCGTCCTCATTACTCCATGTCCCCAAACTGACCTGTCAGTGACATCTAACATGCTTCTCTCGCTTTCTTGCTATGGCATCTTCAGTTTCAAGATAACTCATATACACCACATCATGGCTCATGATGTGTTTTGCCCTCAGCATGCCTTTCTGTTCTATGGGAGAAGGAGACATCACCTCAACACTCACACAACAGATTGAAAATTTTTTTCCTAGGATAACATTTCCAAAAGTAATATTTTACAGTAACCTAAACACTATAGTTAGCAATCTGGGCCAAAGGCTCCTGGCATTTTGATTTATAACATCCCCAATTAGGGTGTTCCAAATCCAGGCTCATTAATTGAACTGATATTTTTATAAAACTATATACATCTTGGAATGGGCTTATGGAAATATTTCTCTCCTCTCTGATGTCTCAGTGAGACCTAAGGTAAAAGAAAATGCAAAGTATTTCTTTTTTTATTATGATTAACCACGTGAGGCATTAATAATTTTATTGTAGTTGATTTACAATGTTCTGTCAATTTCTGCTATACAGCAAAGTGACCCAGTTATACGTATATATACATTCTTTTTCTCACATTATCCTCCATCCTGTTCCATCACAAGCGATTGGATATGGTTCCCTGTGCTATAGAGAAGGACCTCATTGCTTATCCATTCTAAATGTAATCATTTCCATCTACTAACTCCAGACTCCCAAGTCATCTCCCCTGGAAAACACAAGTCTATCCTCCATGTCTATGATCTGTTTCTGTTTTGTAAATAGCATCATTTGTGCCATATTTTAAATTACACATATAGGTGGTATCTATCTTTCTCTTTCTGACTTACTTCACTCAGTGTGAGAGTCTCTAGTTCCATCCACATTGCTGCAAGTGGCATTATTTTGTCCTTTTTTATGGCTGAGTAGTATTCCACTGTATGGAAATACCTCAGAAAACTAAGTATAGAACTACCTCATGATCCAAAATATTTCTTGAAGAATTTCACTTTAGACCATAAAGCAGTCAAAAAAAGCATAATTGTCATCCCCTATGAACAACTATAAAAATGAAAAAAAATACTAAAAAATATACTTGTTCAGAGATTTAACAACAGGCAAAGTAGAATGGTACACACTGAGATAATAGAAACAATGCCTATAATATCGTTACAGGTATCTCCCTGGAAGCAATTTAGGGATGGCAGACCAAGGGAGTGGGACCCATCGAGACTCCTGAGTTTCCAGGATCTCAGGCTATGTAAACTAGAGTTTGGGGTGCTGGACATTGTGGGACAGAGTTCCCTTCTGGGGATCTATGCTGATCTATACTGATCTATCTGTACTGATTTGGGGATCTATACTGATCCCCAGAAATCAGTATAGAGTCCCTTTTAGATGCTGCTGAGTAAAACTCTGTTTACCTATAGCATTAAACTCTTCAAAGCTAGGTAAAGAATGATAGGAGGGTAGAAGCCAAAGAGTTCCCAGAGCTCAAGAAGTAGGATGGTTCTGCCCTTTCCAGCCAGAGCGGGACTGGTTAGTGATCACCTGAAGCATCAGTGCAGATCCCAGAAGACTCACGCCCTGGCAGTGGGAGCGGACTTTTCCCACAATGCAGTCTACTCTTGACCCATCCAAGCAAATTGTTTTGGCCACCTGACCTTCTAAAAGGGACTCAAAAGGATCAAATTCATCCACAAGCAACAGCTCTCAGTTTCTGTGCTGTTGGCTCTCTAGTCTGTAAACCTGATTCTCAATCCTCCTGGAGATTATATTACACATCATTTTCTCTAATACAATTCCTCCTCATTTAAAGAGCTGACATGTCTTGCATGTCTGACACTGAGCAATTGGTCATATGTACACACAGCTTGTTTCCCATCAACTTCATGCTACCGCTGTGTCAGTCTCCTCTGGTACTTTGGATCTGCCGTGCTTCCTCATATGTGGTGGAATAGCTGTGTCACCTTCTTGCCAAAAAGACCTGGTGGTCATCCTTTAAGACCCGGCTCAAATGATGTCTCCCCTCTTTGGAGCTCTTATTTCTCCTTCAGAACTCAGGCTGGCTTCCCTCACTGTCTTTTCACAGCAGTGTTTGTAGCTGCCTCTCACAGCACGTATTAACTATTGATGAGACCTTACTTCCCCCCTAGACAAAGAGCAAAGTGATGTCCTGTGCCTTTTACATCATCTCAGGGCCTGAAACCAAGTAGCAGTAATAGTATTAGTAGCTGAATGAATGGTCATAATCATAAATATAACCGCTTATAAATACAAATATGATGTGGTCCATGTATTCTTCTAAACACCTGACATGTATTCTATCATCTAACCTTCAGAGCAGTTCACAGGTTGAATATTATTAATAATAGTATCCCTGTTTTTTAAGAAAAGAAATGAGAATCAAAGATTTTCAGAAATAATTTTAGAATAAATTGAAAAAATTTAACATAGTACTTAGAATAAAACAAAAAATGACCCCTGGGGCAAATAGGCCACAAGTTACCCATATCCTTCCAGTGTCTCAAAAGCTGTTGTTGTTTTTTTTCTCTCTCCTAATTAATAATTGGCACTAATGGATCTTCACTCTTCTCTTGGCACCCTGAAAAGGATGACCGACCATGTCATGTTCTGTCAGACGCTAGTGAAATAGCACATGATATTTCCTGTTTCTCAGGGCCTTTCACTAAGGGCAGTTAAAATCTTTAATGTAGAAACTGACCCTGAGAACTGAAAACTAGTTATCACTCTCCTACCCTCAGGCAAGAACAAAGCTGAATCCCCTATTCATGAAAAGAATAGACTAACCAATGTCTCTTTGCTGTGTAGACTGGCAACGTTTGTCATTTCTTAAATAAAAAATTTACTAAAACATCAGTTTATGGCAAATGAAAAGTTCTGCCATATGACCATATCATGAGTAGCATCCAAACTAACATCCACGTATGTGCTCAGAGACAAAAAGGAACACACATGAGTAAAACCTACCTCTTCCTTTTTGTTGTTGTTTTTTGTTTTTAAACATAGAAGAGAATTTGAATTATGTGTTTGGGGTGGAAAAAAAAAAAAAGATCATTTCTGATGTTTTATGTCCTGGTACTATAAATGAAGCTATAATCTAACTAAAAGTTTAGGGTGCAGAAGGAAAGAGCAGGCCATGGAGAACTGATAAAATTAGGTGTGTCATCATGGATTTGGTGTGATTTCCTGAATTGGCCTCAAATTAACCTCACAGTTAAGGTCAGGAACAAATATTGAATTTATCTCTTTAGCAGAACCTACAGTAGAGTTCTTAAACCATTTTCAGCTTTTAGTTTTGTTGTCAGTAGATGATACACACAAAAGTGACTTCAGGAATCTCGAAGCCTATTATTAACCAGAATAGGGCTCCCTGAAAATGCATGCAATGCATATGGGTCTGTATTCTAAGAATCCTAACAAATATACTTCTGAGAAACCTGGACATCCCTTTTGGGAAATACCTGCAGCTCTAACAGAGAAAATAAAAGGTATAACTCAGAAAGTTATAGGTCAAAATGAAGTATGAAAAATTTTTGATTAGAAATATTAGGCTTGTCTTTCTTTGGCAATTTTTAGTTTCGAAAACCAAGATCATCTTTGACTATGATAGGAAATTATATAGAATAAGATGTTTTAGGGAAATAAACATACAAATTTATGAAAGTCAAAAATTAATTTATTGCAATGTGAGGATATACCCAGTGTATGTAGGCCTTTTTCTGAAGATTTAAAATATACTTTTTCAAAAGTAAGTCAAGGTTTACTCTTCCTTGAGATATATATAAATCCCCCCATATATATACATAAATACACACATATGTATATAGTAATTATTCTTATCACTGCTTGTGAGAGCTAGAAATAAGAAATTTGGAAGTCTGAACTCTTGTTAAGAGTTCAGATATGGCACTGACTGCAAGTAATCCTTGGGATTCACTTTTCTTTTTTCTCCTCGTAATGTTAGAATATATTATCTGAACATGTCCGTATCTAGAAAGAAGACTTAATTTCCCAGATGTCCCTGCAGATGGATGTGACCATGTGTTTAAGCTCAGATTGTCAATGTGGAGGCAGAGCTAATCATGTCTAGTCAATGAAAAGCAATTTTAGAAGAATCCACCCTTCTGCATCAATGCTGCTTTGGGAGATAGGATATAGACATAAAAAGTAGCCCTGGGAAAGCCATTTTGGCCCATGAAGAAGCAAATATATGTAAAGCAAGGTAGAGAAAGAAGAAAGAAAGGTTAGGCCTCTCTGACCCCAAATAGCATCTTCCCAGCGCTGGACCACCTATCTTGTTTAAGCCATTGTAATTTTGGGTTTTCTGTTACAAGTATCTGAACACAGTATCAACTGATATGCCAGGCATACTAGACATAATAACCAGAACAACAGAAATAAGTGGGTAGATCTTTGTAAATCCCCCCTATTTTTTTCATGCATACAACCAACCTCTACTATACAAACACAGCAATTATATAAAGCACCATAATTATATTACCATAAAATTGGAAAACCATCCTAGTTGTATTTTATGTCCTTTTGAAGTACAACCTGATCAACTTGCTTAATATTAGAAGGATTAGAAATACCCTGGCCTTGATTTAGAGATTCAGAAAACACTCTACCACTTAAGAACTATTTTAAGGGTAAGTTACTTCATCATGGACTAATCTTGTCTTTATCATTGGTTTTTATTATTTTCTCAGTGAAAAGGCGACATTTGGGTTTTTTTAAATCTAAGATCTGGATATGCATCTAATTTTTATCCTTTTTTTATTTTTTTTAATAGTTATTTTAATAGTTAATAGTTATTTCCCCAATACAATTTTCTTTTCTACTGTACAGCATGGTGACCTAGTTACACATACATGTACACATAGTATTTTTGCATATTACCATGCTCCATCATAAGTGACTAGACATAGTTCCTACACAGCAGGATCTCCTTGATAATCCATTCCAAAGGAAATAGTTTGTATCTATTAAGCCCAAGCTCCCCAACCACCCACTCCCTCCCCCTCCCCCTTGGCAACCACAAGTCTATATCTCCCAACAAACCATCATGCATTTTAAGTAAACAATGCTATGAAACAGTGATACAGCTCTAATCTGGAGTTGTTGTTTGGAAACTTAACCACCTTCCCACCACATAGGCCCAATTTTATCTTCTCTGCTGAGCCGGGAGATGGCAGTGGTTGCCCAGGAATGTGTTTTGAGCATGTGGTATCTGGGAGAAGATACATTTTAATTACATCTGAGTCATAGAAAGAGACACAGGAAATGTTAGGAGCCTAGAAGCTCAAGTCACCAAAAAAGACTTGACATTAGAACAATTGAATGGAATATAAAGGTCTATGGGTGTATGACATTTAATGAAAAGAATGAGAACGGGAAAAGCAGAAACAAGGCCCCCCCCCCCCAATTAATAAGCGTTTATAACAAAGTTAAGTGAGTTAGCAGATAAAGAGAACACACATTTTTGCAGGAGTCAAGAGCAACTTTTTATGAGTGGAGAGTGATGCATGATGTATAATGAGAAATGCTAAATTTCCCATTGATATACTGGTGTGAGAGAAGAATTCAACACAGATGTGCTTCTTTACCTTTAGAGAATTGGAGGCACAGATAACCTGAGTGATTACCTAAATATCATCTAGTTAACCAAAACCCATTAAGTGGAAAAGTATCTCTGGAAGATTCCAGTCTGGAACTCTTCCTAAAAAAAAAAAAAAAAATCACTTTTCCCTTAAAGAGTTTTGGCAGAAGTTCAGATATTGATGGAGTTTAAGACTCTACCAATGACCTGTGACACCAGATTGCTGACCTCCTAGGATGAGGTTTTTGATTTTGATCAAAGCCTACAGAAAGCTGAATTTCATGGCCTATTTGTAACACTCCTGGAAATACCTGGGAGTTGCTCCAGTTCACTGCACCTGTAGTTTTGAGACCCCATCTATTATTGCCACAGCTTCTATTCAAGTCTACTGCTCTCTGATCTCATCTGCCGACAGTATAGTCCTGGATGGCAGTCTGATCAAAGCAGTATTTGACAAAAAAGCAGGTGATGTTTGACCTGAGTGACAATGACAGATGACAGGTTATCTCAGATATGCCTTTCAGATTCACTAAGCCTAGGTGGCATAGGTTCCTATAAACTTTATGACAATTTTCAGAGCCATAATTATGTTTTAAAAGCTAGGATCTAAAAAAACTTGCATACAGACAATTGATTGGATATGTGGTTGTCTAACTTCAATGAAGCTCAATGCCTTCAGATGACTCTCTGCTCATCTTTAAAGGTTTAGCTTCTTCTCTGAATGAAACCAGGATGTATAGAAGTGTGAATTGTGTGACTGTGTCATTCTAGACAAAAAAAGATGAAAACATTTGGACAGGGAGGGAGGAACCCCTTGGTCCAGCCTCAGTTTGGTTGGCAGAATTGAAGATGAACCGTAAGATTGACTCCTGCTGTGCATACCTTGTGTATCTCTCTCGCCTTGAGGGTGAGCGGGTCTGACTCACTCAGCCAAGCCCTTTTAAAAGAGGGCGGAGAGGAACTGAAGCAGAAAAAAGACTGGGAAAGGCCAATAATTTGGAAGAAGAAGGCCTACAAAATGAGGTCATATCATTCAGTTACAGTCCTCTGAAAGCTATTAGAGTCCGGAGTAGAAGTGAAAGCGGAACACGAGTGGCTGACAGTGGCGTGGAAAAGACAGACCAGTTGTTTGCCTTCCCCTGTCAGATGTGGAAACTGTGAGAAAGTCTGACATTACAGAGACCAGAGTGAGGGCTTATGTATAATAGAGAAAAGACAGAGTAGGAACCATGGTATTTTTTGTAAATGGTATAAAAATAGAATTTTTTTTTTTTTTTTTGTCTTTTTGCCTTTTCCAGGGCCACTCCTTCGGCATATGGAGATTCCCAGGCTAGGGGTTTAGTCAGAGCTGTAGCCACCAGCCCCTACACTAGAGCCACAGCAACGCGGGATCCAAGCCACATCTGCAACCTACACCACAGCTCACGGCAACACCGGATCCTTAACCCACTGAGCAAGGCCAGGGATCGAACCGGCAACCTCATGGTTCCCAGTCGGATTCGTTAACCACTGCACCACAACGGGAACTCTAAAATAGGATTTTTAAAATAAATTTTAATGGAGTATAGTTGACTTACAATGCTGTGTTAGTGTCAGGTGTACAGCAAAGAGAATCAGTTCTATGTGTATGTATTCAAAGAAAGAATAGGAACCATGATATTTTTTATGAATGGTATAAAAACAGGATTTTTAAAATAAGTTTTATTGGAGTAGAGTTGACTTACAATGTTGTGTTCGTGTCAGGTGTACAGCAAAAAGAATCAGTTTTAGTTACACACACACACACACACACACACATTCTTTTCCCACATAGTATAGGATTTTTGAATAGATTACCTTGGCCATTGGCAGAATTAAGTGAAACGAGGTAAAGAAAAAGTAGCACAGACAGAGAAGCCATTCAATAAGGATGAACAGAGGTTATGATTCTTAGTTTAGGTTCTTGTTCTGATCCTTTAATGTGTAAATTTTCATGTCTCACCTCATTTGTGACCACGCTTTCCCCATTCTGTGCGTGGTCACCAGACCTAACCAAAAATGTTCACTTAAGCACTCACACACACACACACAGAGTAATCTTCCATCCCGAACACACATTGACACATAACCTTCATTAAAATATTCTTAAACCTGAAGAAAATTGAAATGATCTCCTGCTGCAGGTTAAAGCAGGGCTCAGCAAGTGTGAACACATCAGCAGGGAACCCACAGCAGCGAGTCCACACGAAGCTGGCTTTTCACCAGACAATCCATTTCACCCCCACAATTCAATCCTCTTAATGTTTTCCAGAAATCCCAAGAATGCTGGCAAGAGATAAAGACATAAATAATCTGGATTACTAAAGCCTAAAAACTGGTGAACAAAATAAAATTTTTCTAAATCTCAGTTCAAAGAATGTTCAGAATTCATGGATCTTTGATTGATTTTTTTCAACCTTATGAAACCTGACGGCTTATCTGTGAGGATATTTCTCCCAACATTGCGCAGTATTCTGAAACTTGTACTTTTCTGTGTGTCATCTCATCTCCAAGCCATTAAAAAAAAAAAAAATCTATGATTAACATTGTAGGCAGAACGAACCTATAATCAAAATCAGAACTAGTGATCATTTCAACACTAATATACATCCAGCTGATTATTTTGACATGGATTTCCTGATGAATGACTACATGCCCAAAGCTGAAATCATTTCTCCTTTAAAAGCGCAAGCTTTTCTTCTTTATTTATAATCCTTTGAGTCAGCCAGTTCTAAATTGGGACCGTTTTGATTATTTCGTGTTTGCTTCCTACATCCAACCAGTTGCCAAACCGGATTATGCCACATTCACAGTATCTGTTTCCTTTTTATCATTTCTACTGACATGATGCTAGTTCCAGACACTGATGTCTTTTGCCAGTATTGGTCAATGAACTCCTATACAGCATTGGAATTCCAACTATAAGAGTGAACTCTTCTCAAGTGTAGATGGTAGGGTAGAAATGCTCATTACCCTTTTATGAGGATTATTATGTGGGTGCTTATAACTGTCAAATTTTATGGAACTAAACTCTAAAAAATACTGATGCACTTTATATGTAAATTACATGCAAACTTTTTAAAGCTTCAACGCATCTGTTTGATATAGTTTTCTCTAGATTGTACTTTCCTGGGAATTCTCCTCGTGGTGCAGCAGAAACAAATCCGACTAGGAACCATGAGGTTGTGTGTTCTATCTCTGGCCTTGCTCGGTGGGTTAAGGATCCAGCGTTGCCGTGAGCTGTGGTGTAGGTTGCAGATGCAGCTTGGATCTGATGTTGCTGTCGCTATGGTGTAGGCTGGCAGCTACAGCTCGAATTGGACTCTTAGCCTGGGAACTTCCATATGCTGCGGGTACGGCCCAGAAAAGACGAAAATAAATACAAAAATAAAAAAATAGATTGTACTTTCCTACATGGGCATAAATGCAAACCAGAGCCTTCAGATAAAAATGATAAAAGTGTTGAAGTGGTGCATTACTTTACTCTAGGTTGCTTCAGCTGGAGTATGAAATAGTGAAAAAAGATTTAAAACCTAATTTCTATTTGCACAAACAATTTCCTTAAATCTGAGACACTCATTTCTTCTTCATCATAAATATATCATCAGATGCCAAAATCTACAGTTTTTCATTCCTCTGTTTTTTTGTCTTGAGGAGATGGCAGTTTTTGTTGGCTGATCATGTTACCTCATAGAGGATGCAATAGAGTTGAGTAAACATTTATAGCTCTAAATTTTATCCTATCCAGGTTTTACTATATTAAAAACTACAAGCTCTGTTGCAATCAGCTATTGATAACGAAGATAACCCATTACTTAGTTTATTACTACAGTAAATCTTCTGCTAGTGGAGCAGGAATTCTCCTGGTTTATTATTTAGTTATCTTGTGAATATGATATACACAGAATTTGATATTCAGATATGATTGTTATTTCCTGTATATATGTACTTATTGGGTCTCTCTAGGAATATTCTCTTTGTGTATTAAATATAAGTATCACTCTGGGGTGGAAATTGTCATTTTATATTTATGCTTTGTGACATAATCATCTTTTTCTTCAAATTATTTATATTTCCAAGACAAGTGTGCTGTTAATTTCACTTGATACATATCCCGAAGTTGGGACACACTGACATACGGGCCTAAGAGAGGCACTCAGAATCTAATCATCAGTTTGCAGTTATAAATTAGGTCTAGGAGATTTATATGCATTTTTTTCTCATAGTCTTTTTAAAACTGTGGCACTGTAGTTACGGATTTACTGTAAAAAAACAACCTTATTCTCTTTCAAACTAGACTTCCTGGTTCTAAGCTAAAATAAATTGGAATAACTCCATATCCTTTTTTTTTTTTTAGAGCCACAACCACAGCATATGGAAGTTCCCAGGCTAGGGGTCGAATCAGAGCTACAGCCGCTGGCCTACACCACAGCCACCGCAACACGGGATCAGAGCCACATCTAGGACCTACCCCACAGCTTGTGGCAACGCCGGAGCCTTAATCCACTAAGCGATGCCAGGGATGCCAGGGATCAAACCCACATGCTCATGGATCCTAATTGGGTTTGTTAACTGCTGAGCCACAAAGGGAAGTCCTGACTCCATCTCCCTGAATAGACATGACCTCTAGGATTTCCCTGAAAGGGGAGCCATTTATGCTCAAACCCCAAGTTTTGATTTAAGGCAGGTGCCCTAATTTTTGCAAGTAGCAGTTGAATCTCTTCCTATGATGCTGACACTAAACAAGCATCTGAACAGATAACTTATGAGTAAGATTGTTTCTGTCAGCTCCAAAAAGGAAAACGCAAAGTGGAATTTTAGATTTCTTGTCTTTTAAAAGAGTGTGTTGCCCTTGTGACAGTTTAATATAATCTGTTGAAAAATGTATCTGAAGGGTTTTCTATCTATTTCATAGCAGAGGAGTAAAGTCAAGATAGATTTATCATAAATTCATTGATAGGTGTTAAAGATTTTTTTTGTATACAATTTTAAAAGCTGCTATGAATAGGTTTCTTACTATAAGTCTTTTTAAGAGTAAAATATTGTCTTTTTACTTGTCTTTGTGAAGTATTGGGTTGCCTAATAGTATCAAAAACTGCTTTTGTTTATAGTTTGAAAATAGATTCAAACCGGTAATTTAATTTTTCTCAACATTAATCCTGAAACTAATTAAAGCATTGTTCAGAAAAATGTGAATCTTAAAAGAAGACTTTTATTTTTGGAAACACCCTTTAGAAAAAAAGTATTTAAACCATAATTATCAATATATTACCCAATATTTTATGTCTAAACTAAAATATTGCCTATTTTATCCCAAAAACGGGGAAAAATGCAGATCCACAGGAATGGAGAGAGGATTCTTCATAGGAAAATTTCCAAATAGCACACCTGAATTCCGAGCACAGACAGAAGGGAGCCCAATAATATAAAATGTATGATTGGAAATGCTGGGTTTAAATCCCCATTAGTTTAACTGGAAACAAGTGGTTCCATGATAAAAGAAACAATCACCATGTAGAGTGTTGAAGAGGTCAAATGATTATAAAATAAAAATAAGCCATTTATTAGTATCATTGTTGTCTAACCAAAGGTCAGTAGTGATACTGGTGACAATCTTTTCCAGTAAAAATAACTTTCAAAGAAAACCTCCACATAAACCATTTTCTTCCTTATAACATTGTGATGGGGTAAATAGGGCTGCTAGAATGATTCTTTTTTTTTTTTTGGATTTCTGCCTTGGGTTTCTTTTTTTTTTTTTTTTTTTTTCCCACTGTACAGCAAGGGGGTCAGGTTATCCTTACATGTATACATTACAATTACAGTTTTTCCCCCATAGAATGATTCTTATAAGACAAGTTTTGGAAGGAGATGTTGATGCTTTGTTACCCAGAGCTGGTAGAAACAGGGAGGTCTAGGACCTGGATTTCATATTTTCTTGCTTAGAAACAGTTGGGCCTTGACTCATTGTGTTGGTGGCTTTGCGAAGACAAAATCGGTAATCACAGAATTGAAAATCTATATGCAGGAGCATGGATTGCATGAAATTATGAAAGGAAAAAATAGTATGGTGATTGACATAACGTGGTGGAGTTGAATGAATATTAGTCAACTCTCCATCTCATTGTTTTGCAACCAAAAAAGGTGATTTCTTGTTCATATAAGGTCCACTGGATGTAAGTCCCGAGGTGACTCATCTCCTTGTGATGGATCAGCGCTGCCCACGTTATGGTGCTTCCACATTGTGCTGGCAGGGGAGGAGAGCAGGAAAGGGCAGAGCCCTGGCAATTTACTGCTTCCACTCTGAAATAATTCGTGTTCCTTCCAGTCATATTTCATAGCTGGACCTAAATTTGAGGAATAGGGGAACGTAACCATGAACTCATTTTTTTTTTTTTTTTTTAATTCGGGACCACACTTGCGGCATATGGAAGTTCTTGGGCTAGGGGTCTAATCAGTATACACCACAGCCACAGTAATGCGGGATCCGAGCCACATCTGTGATCTACACCACAGCTCACAGCAACGCCAGATCCTTTAACCCACTGAGCGAGGCCAAGGATTAAACCCGCATCCTTATGGATACTAGTCGGGCTCCTAACCCACTGAGCCACAATGGGAACTCCCACCATGAAATCTTAAAGAAAGAAAAAACATACATCAGGGAATTGTACTGATGGCTTGGATAAAATTGGAGAAACCAGAGAAGGTCACAGCTGTGGTTCAAATTCAGTCTCCGGCCGGGAACTTCCATATGCCATGGGTGCGGCCATAAAAAAGAAAAGAAAAACATTACCAGGTGTTACAATCATCTTTCTTCCTAGTTTGAGGAAATAATACACACCTAAAATTAACATTTAGTTAGCCTTAGGTTAGTTCACTGTTATGTAAAGAAGTATTTGATTTAAGTGAGATGGGTGGAATGGTATCAGTAATTGAAAATAACCCAAAGTCGTAAACTAATAACTGTCAATAATAAAATATCAGGTATTCAATTTTAATTTATGACATTTTTTCTTTGAGATGCATTTTTTGCACAAAATTATAATCTATAACTTATATATATTATAAATTGCAGTACTTCTTGGGTTGAAGAATCAGATGTACATATACAGAAAGTTAGATTAATCTTGGACTTGGAGAAGAGACTTGTGGTTGCCTGATGGGAGGGGGAGGGAGTGGGAGGGATCGGGAGCTTGGGCTTATCAGACACAACCTAGAATAGATTTACAAGGAGATCCTGCTGAATAGCATTGAGAACTATGTCTAGATACTCATGTTGCAACAGAAGAAAGGGTGGGGGGAAAACTGTAATTGTAATGTATACATGTAAGGATAACCTGACCCCCTTGCTGTACAGTGGGAAAATAAAAAAAAAAAAAAAAGAAAGTTAGATTACCTCCTAAGTATTGAAGTGTATTGAATCATATTAGAAGCAAGCTGTCCACACAGGGCAGTAGGACAGCTCACATATCTCAGTGTAACTTGCCTTTTTCCCCAGATTTGGTAATGGGACACTCAACTACTCCAGACACTGAGCACTTGTAGGGTCTTGTTGAATCAGGAAAGCACAGACCTCGCCATCTGTGTACATAGTCTGAATTTACATCACCGTTATGGAAGAGCCTACAGACAGTTCACTGGTGTCCATTTACTGGAATGTTTACAATCGGTTAAATTCCATCTAGATATTTTGTCTGTAGTCAATAAATGACATTTTGAAGAGACTTCATTTCCAACTAAATTATAATTTCTCAGCTCCAATGTACTCATCTGCCAAAACAAACAGAACAAACACGGTTGATTTAAAAATGGAATTCAGCTTAAATGCCTAGATTTACAGTGGAACCACATTTGCTTAATGTCTTTACCTCTTTACCCAGAAATTCAGATCTGGAGCGGCATGAAACCTATAATCAAAGACTAAGCTTTTCTGTTTTTCTTCCCCATTCATTTTATTGTGGAAATTACTGGATTATTTCATCCCTTATGGGGATGTGGGAAATCGATGAAAATGGTTTCCTTCTTAACACTCGTCAAAGGGAAAGTATAATGTTACGATGATTGTCTTTTTTGTAAGCTAAAAGTATTGCTTGTAATTACACTGGCTCTTTCAATCACGAGAAAAACTTTTTTCTAGTTTAGATTGTTTAAACCCATATTCCATTTAAGTCCAGAGAGATTGGTTCCTCCATAGGATACAGTGTTTTAATTAAAGAGCCAATCTGGGAGTTCCCGTCGTGGCGCAGTGGTTAACGAATCCGACTAGGAACCATGAGGTTGCGGGTTCGGTCCCTGCCCTTGCTCAGTGGGTTAACGATCCGGCGTTGCCATGAGCTGTGGTGTAGGTTGCAGACGCGGCTCGGATCCCTAGTTGCTGTGGCTGTGGCGTAGGCCAGCAGCTGTAGCTCTGATTCAACCCCTAGCCTGGGAACCTCCATATGCCGAGGGAGCGGCCCTAGAAATAGCAAAAAGACAAAAAAAAAAAAAAAAAAAAAAAAGCCAATCTGCCCACATGATATTACTCAACAGATACACTTGAAGGATGGAAGTCTCGGTCCCATGGTATTGGCCTAATTTTACAAAAATGCTGTGACAATAAAGGGCATCTCACACAGAGGCAGGAAGTAATGTTAGAATCTCCTCTGCATTCCTCCTATGCTTTATGGCATAGTTCATGGTAATAGTAAAGGAATGTGAGCCTTGATCTTTAAATCCATAAATTTGACAGTAAAACACAAAAAACAACAGCGTAGTTTAGGTATGCAGCTGTGCTTTTCACACTGCTTAGATGTGGCACCTCCGGGTGTTGCACTCTCTTCCTTGTTGTTTTTGATCACACGCGTGTTTCAGTTGCTCTCCGGCATCTTTCTAAGTTCCTACCGTTTCTTGAAATCAGCTTTATCCCAGAAGTTTCACACTCAACTTGATAGTCCACACAAAAACACTGTCTGTACTTCTCCCTTGTCAGAATAATGAGACAAACCAAAGTTTCTGGGAACTTCTGGACCGAGATCTGCTTATTGTCTTAAATTCACTTAGAGATGTGAATATCCGATGACTTACATAAAGCCTTTCACCAATAACTTTGTGAATTTAAAAGTTTAACTTCAGACTGCCTCCCAACACAAATTGACTAATTCATCCATGCCAAGGGATTGCGGGATCCTACTCACAGTGTCAAATCATTTGTTTTTCCATTTATTTCCTCAATTTCTCACACCATGACCAGGAAATCGGCCACAGTCTGCCCAGATGTTCCGTATGGGAATCCCATGGTCAGGTGTTCAGGCAAGCTGAGTCTTGGAGAGCACAGTAAAAGGAGTTAGACAATGAACAGGTAACACATTTCCGCACTAAAGTCATGGAACAGTTAAAATGGAAAGATAAACACCTCTGATTATATACAAATTTCTAGTTCAGGGATTAGCAAACTATGGTCCAGGGTCCAAATCTGACTCCTAGCATGTTTTTCTTTGGCCTGTGAGCTAAGAAAAAAATAATTTTAAAGTATTATTTAAAATAATAAAGAGAAAAAATTTAAAAAAAAGAATATGACAAAAATAGTGAGTGGTCTGCAAAGCCTGAACTATTTGCTTACGGTCATGTGCATATGGTCAAGTCTGCCTGCTCTTGCTGTAGTTCACCATTTATTGGCATGTGATTATTTCTATGTAGATTTCGGGAGCAGTTGTTTTTGCATGCAAACACAACAATGCATGAGTCCCTGGGATTCCTACTACATAAATTCATGGAATCTGGATTACAGCCACAGCTTATTTCTGACTGTCACACATGCATACATAGCTTCACACTCTCAATAGCAAATTCCAAGCAGGCTGCTGGCAGTGATGTGGTTATTTTTCCTGACAATGGAAATGAAGTCCCTGGCAAAGCTAAAGGCTCACCTTCCACCTTCCAGTAACTAATCAACCCAGCAGTTGAAAGGCTGAGCTACTTTCCTGCTCTGAGCTGAAATCCAGTAGCTACATTCTGGTTACATACATTGAAACAGGAGGCAAAAAGGAAATGACCAAGAGGTTCATAATTGTGTTTAACTGATGGGGGAAACATCAGATACATTTATTTGGTGTGAAAGGAAAAATAGAACTTCTAGGGGTTCCATCAGTTCAACCTTAGCACAACTACCATTTACAAATTCAGAAAGATTTTTAACTGCTTGTGGTACATAAAGGTTCACTTTAATATTCTGTTTGTATATTGGAAAATTTTACATGAAAGTTAAAAATAAGAAGTAACGTGACGGAGTTCCCGTCGTGGCGCAGTGGTTAACGAATCCAACTAGGAACCATGAGATTGTGGGTTCGATCCCTGGCCTTGCTCAGTGGGTTAAGGATCCGGTGTTGCCGTGAGCTGTGGTGTAGGTCGCAGATGCAGCTCGGATCCCACGTTGCTGTGGCTATGGTGTAGGCCGGTGGCTACAGCTCCAATTAGACCCCTAGCCTGGGAACCTCCATATGCTGCGGGAAGTGGCTGTAGAAAAGACAAAAAGACAAAAAAAAAAAAAAAAAGTAACATATCTTTCTGCATATATAAAAGAAGGGGGTAGACAGAGAGCTTTAAAAGATACATTGATATAAGCACATATATAACATATATATACACATATATATGTAGCATATACACATATAACCATATACACAGATAACCATAAGGATAACTATAAGGAATTAAGGTGAAGTCCTAGGAAACTCGCTAGTTTATGCTCTGATAAAATAAGACAATAAATTGAGAGCAAAGTCTAAGATTAGACGTGAACTGAACTCTTTAATTAGCTGGTTTTGGAATTTCATAGTAATAGCTTCATTTATTCACTGATCATCTGATAGCAGCATGTTATTCATTTTAACTATTATATCAGGTTCCTGGAAAGCATCATATATGAAATTTCTCAAACTCAGATATGGCTTTAGATTCTGTCTCACTAATTGACTTCAATTTGTACACCCAGAAATCTAAGCCAAAACTGTTGCTTTTTTTCTCTCTTTTTAGGGCCACACCCATGGCATATGGAGGTTCCTGGGCTAGGGGTCAAATCAGAGCTGCAGCTGCCAGCCTACACCACAGCCACAGTAATGCAGGATCCAACCCACATCTGTGCCCTATGCCGCAGCTTGCCACAATGATGGATCCTTAACCCCACTGAGTGGGGCCAGGGATCGAACCTGCATCTTCACAGACACTATGTGTCAGGTTCTCAACCTGCTGTAGGAACTCACCCCAAACTGTTCTTATTCTTAAAGTTTTACAATGTCCATAATCAGAATTTTAAACCATATAAATGTACAGTTACACCTCATACTGAGTTCTTGATCTTTTTCAAGAAGAGAGAAAAAAAGATCTGTTCACCTCCTCTTACCTCAAGAAACAATGTTTTTGTGTGTGTGAATGTGTGTGAGCCACATATAAATATAGCACTATATTTATTGTCTTTAAATTTACTTACTTTGATAAAAATCTGGATTTTCAAAGATTAATTTTTCAAACTTAGATGGTTCTCATTAGTTCTTACCATGGATATCTATTAGTTCATCTCCCCTGAGCCCCCAATTGAACAGTATGCCCCTTCCTGACTCACTTCCCTGCCACACCCTGGACAAGCCTCACTCTCTAATACGGGCACTTGTTCATGTCACCTGGAGTGCTGGATTCCTCGGCACTGCCCATATTGTCTACATTTATGTCATTGGCTCTTAGTACAAAACCTAGCAACACATCTGTGAAGCAAAATAAACTAAATTCTAGGCCAGATTTGTTCTGGAACAGGAGAACACATCTACTGAGGATCCCTCAGCCATTGGCTTAGATAATGAGGCTGTTCTGTGGGGCTGGTGCACTCTGTCTCTTTTGCTGTTTGCCTTGTGTCCACTCTTCCTCAGATTCCAAATATCTCTGGGGGTCTGATGCTTGCCCAGCCCTCTTTGCCAAGACTCTCCTTCTTAGCTTTTCTGCCACTTGAGGGAGCCTGTCACCTCTCATACCATCCTGCACTCCTGTAACAGGCACCATTAATAGCCTTTTAAATTTTTTCCACTTCTTTATTCTTTTTAGGAATTGAGGTCTATGGATGGCTGGAGCCTGTGTGATAATAGATGGTTTTAAAATGAAGGCCCTTGGAGTTCCCATCATGGCTCCGTGGAAATGAATCTGACTAGTATCTATGAGGATGCAGGTTCGATCCCTGGCCTTGCTCAGTGGGTTAAGGATCTGGCGTTGCCGTGAGCTGTGGTGTAGGTCACAGACGTGGCTCAGATCCCAAGTTGCTGTGGCTGTGGCGTAGGCTGGCAGCTACAGCTCTGAATGGACCCCTAGCCTGGGAATCTCCATATGCTGCAGGTGTGGCCCTAAAAGACAAAAAAAAAAAAAAAAAGAAGAAGAAGAAGAAGAGGTATATAGGAGGCTTGTGTAGTTTGTATGGAAATACTGCATCATTTCATATAAGGGACTTGAGAATCTGTAGGGTTTGATGCCCACAGAGATTCTGGAACCAATTCTCCACAGATACGAAGAACAAAATGGATGGGACTTGGTGATGATTGAGTGTGAGCGTGTGCTGTAAAAGTGAAGCGTGACAATTCTTGAGTGCTTCACTTGTACACATGAGAATAAAAGCGGCATTAGTATGTAGCTCTGATTTCAGGCAGAGGCATAAAGGGAGATAAGAGCAGTGAACTCCACAGGCAGACACATCTAGATTAAAAATATTAACCCTGATGTTTATGAGTTGTGTAGCAGAGGCTAGATTATGCACTTATTCTAGTTTTCAGTTTCCTTGTCCTTAAACGGTATCAAAATAATATGTATTCTGAGGAATAAAACGAGATCATGTGTTTAAAGAATTTAGAAATACTAAATGGCAGATGATAGTCAAATATGTTAATTATTTTATTATTTTGTTATTACCTTCTAGGTACCTAATGGGGAAAATTGTATATGTGTGTGTGTGTATACACATATGTATATATGTGTGTGTGTATATATACACACATGTATATATGTGTATGTATATGTTAATATCAAATATTTCATATTTGGTAGATAATTTGAGCAAATATTTGATGAAAACACATGAACGATTAAAACAAAACTTGTCTATATATTTAATGGTTGCCATAAATGTATACAAACAGTTTAGTTAATTACATTTAAGAATTTTTATGGTTTGTTTGGAAACTTTTCCTCTGAGTTCTGAGGACATAAACTGGGGCCTGAAGCTCGCATTTGCTTGATGTTTAGCATTTACCAGACACTGTGCTCCTACTTCCTACATGTTACCTCATGGAACTTTACCAAATCTCTTATTTCATTGACATTATTATCCCAATTTTTTAGATTTTTTAAAAATTTGGTGGAAAGGTCCGCCTATCGATGATGGCTCAGCCAGAGAAGATTCATAACCAGCCTGTCTAGTGCCCAAACCATTGTTGTTTTCACTGTATCAGAATGTCAGTCAGAATAAAGTGATGGGTGTTTCTAAGTGCTAGGATGTTATTTGCATAACTTTGTATAAAACTAATTTTTTAATGATTTTTATTTTTTCCATTATAGTTGATTTACAGTGTTCTGTCAGTTTTCTACTGTTCGACAAAGCAACCCAGTCACACATACGTGTATACATTCTTTTTCTCACATTATCCTCTATCATGCACCATCCTAAGTGACTAGATATAGTTCCCAGTGCTATACAGCAGCATCTCATTGCTTATCCACTCCAAAGGCAATAGTTTGCATCTATTAACCCCAGATTCCCAGTCCATCCCACTCCTTCCCCCTCCCTCTTGGCAACCACAAGTTTCTCTCATGCATTCTTGCTGCTTATTCATCTTTCTAAGGAAAGTGTTCCCTTGATTCTGTCAGTTTAGCCCTTTGGCGCAATTATCATTACATTTATCAATTTGCAAAGAAGGCTTTCTTCCATCAGTGATACTCATAACTCAGCTCTTCAGTAAGTAGGCACATCAATAGGACATTGTAATGAAAAAAGACAAAAAGGGAGTACCCGTCATGGCTCAGCGGTAACAAACCCAACTAGTATCCATGAGGATGTGGGTTTGATCCCTGGCCTCTCTCAGTGGGTTAAGGATCCAGCGTTGCTGTGAGCTGTGGTGTAGGTCACAGATATGACTCGGTTCTGGCGTTACTGTGGCTGAGGTGTAGGCTGGAAGCTGCTGCTCTGATTCGGCCCATAGCCTGGGAACTTCCATATGCAGCGGGTGCAGCCCTGAAAAGACAGAAAAGGAGGGAAGGTAGGAAGGAAGGAAGGAGGAAAAACGTGGACAAAATAATGATGATAACTGATATATACCCTTGCAGTTGCCAATTTTATAAGAAGGACTTTACATTCACTACTGAATTATGTGAATTACTGAAATCTTGTCAGATTCCATTCAATTTAAACCACATCAAAAAAAGAATAAACGAAAAAAAAGAAAAAAGAAAAATAACAAACCACATCGGGATATGTGTTTGCACAAAGG
Organism: Sus scrofa; assembly: GCF_054392235.1. Taxonomy (NCBI): domain Eukaryota; kingdom Metazoa; phylum Chordata; class Mammalia; order Artiodactyla; family Suidae; genus Sus; species Sus scrofa. The sequence continues at coordinate 51,801,836 of NC_139389.1, forward strand.
AAACAACTCAATTAATTAGCAATAAGCACTTTCAACTTTGTAGTTACAGGACTCAAGTGTAGAGCACGATGATGTTTCAGAAAATTAAGAATGTCCTCTAAATCCTTTCAAAAATTAGACTTGTTTTTGTTTTTTTTCAATTTCTATCAACATAAAATCAAATAAGTACACAAGAGATATAATGAAAAATAATTACCCTGGCCCACCCACTTCCAACACCAGTTCATGCTCTCAAGAGTAAGCATCCTGGAGTTCTGGTCGTGGCTCAGTGGTTAACAAATCCAACTAGGAACCATGAAGTTTCGGGTTGGATCCCTGGCCTTGCTCAGTGGGTCAAGGATCCTGCATTGCCATGAGCTGTGGTGTAGGTCACAGACGTGGCTTGGATCTGGTGTTGCCATGGCTGTAGCGTAGGCCAGCAGCAACAGCTCCAATTAGACTCCTAGCCTGGGAACCTCCATATGTGGCGGGTGCATCTCTAAAAAGCAAAAAATAAATAAATAAATAAAATAAAAAGAGTAAGTATTCTAAGTTTCGATGTTTCTTTGGTAAGTTATTACCACATTGCTAGGTAATATATTAAAGTTCTATAACTATACCCACTAATTTAGACTAATACTTTTTAATTCTCTTTAAGTAGCCCCATCTGTATCTATTTTTCCATACTCTTAAAAAATAGCTACAAACTAATGCCTCTTCCTTGCTTAAAATTTTAGAAAAATGCAGATAAACACATGAAATGGAGATTATCATTTCTTGGCACTCTGTTATGTTCAAGGCTTGAAATGATCACTTCATAGACATTTTTCAGTTTAGTGCACCCATTAAACATGGGAAGCTTGAAACAAAAGGAATTCCAGGCTTTGGAATATTAAACTAGTCGCTAACTGCTAATAAGTGATACAATCAATATTGGAAAATATTTCTTCCTGACTCCAAGTTCTACGTGAACTCTGCAGGCTCTAAATGACAGTAAAATGAGGAAATATAAATATGACTTATAATCCAACCAACAAGAGGAAATATTTTAATACTTTATTACATACCCTTCTGTGATAGTTTTTCTCTGTAGAAGAAGATAGTCATAGTACAGCCTGTTTTTTTCACACACAAAGATATATATAGATATATATAGATATATATATATATTTTTTTTTTTTTTGCTTTTTTAGGGCCACACCTGTGGCACGTGGAAGTTCCCAGGCTCGGGATTAAAATCAGACCTGCAGTTGCCAGCCTACACCACAGCTCAGGGCAACATTGGATCCTTAACCCATTGAGCAAGGCCAGGGTTGGCCCAAATCCTCATGGATACTAGTTGAGTTTGTAATCCACTGAGCCACAACGGGAACTCCCTTCCACACAAAAAAAATGTATGTTGAATTGTGGAAAATATGTTTTCACACAATTTTTTACCTTGACAAAAAGCTTTTAAAATCTTCATGTGCAATTGCCACATATTACCTTTCATCATATGGGTGTGCCCTGATTTATCTATTATCTCATTCAAGAATACTTTATTTTCTATTTTCTGTAGTCATAAGAAATGCTGAATGACTTTAATTCTGGTTAAATCCATTCATATCTATAAATAAACCTTTCAGGTAAATTACTGGACTTTGCATTTTTACATCAACATGTAGGAAGTTTATATGTGGCTGAAGTGAAGTGGCACCACTGTATACTTTCACTAATAAGACGTTAGTCTTTTTAAATACAATCTTTTAATGTAATCTAAGACCTGGATTTGATCCACTAAGTGTTCTCATTACTTTTTTATTAAACACGTTTCACTGAAAAAGTTATCTGGAGAAAAGTGTGGTTTGGCAGAGAGGGAGGGCAAAAGTAACAATGTGCCTTCTTGCTTGCTTGCTTTCCTCTTTTTTTTTTTTTTTTTGTTTTGCTTTTTAGGGGCCACACCTGAGCATATGGAAGTTCCCAGGCTAAGTAGGGGTCTAATCGGAGCTACAGCTACCGGCCTACACCACAGCCATAGCAACGTGGGATCCAAGCCACGTCTGCAACCTACACCACAACTCAAGGCAATGTCAGATCCTTAACCCACTGAGCAAGGCCAGGGATCAAACCCACATCCTCATGGATACTAGTCAGATTTGTTTCCACTGCACCACAACAAGAATTCCCACAATATGTCTATTGTCAATTTTGCGTAGTTGTCCTCAGTAGCAAAGGCCAAGAATATTGCTTCAAATTTCAATGTTGTGCAGTAGGATCAAGTGTATAAAAGGAGTGTTTGGAACTTGATTTTTCTCTGTTAACTTTTATTCTTTTAGTGATAAGCTCTCTGTATTTATAGATAGAGTGTGCTCTCTCTCTCCCTTACTCCCTCCATCCCTCTCTCTCTCCCTTTCTCTCTCTCACTCTCTCTCTCTCTCTCTTTCACACACACACACACACACACACACACACACACACACACACACACCACTTACATTTCTTCTCTTGACCCTCTCTTCCAGTCCTGGTGCATGCATATCCTTGAATAGGCAGTTTTTTGGTTTTTCGTATTTGCTCATTCCCCTGATTTGTCCTTCTTTTGGCTTCTCTGATGCCATTAGAGGTTTTACCAATTTTGCTCCTCCTTTCCTCTTCCTGGCTTTATTCATCCCAGAAATTCTCCATGCTCCCCAAAGTATAACATAGCTAATACAATCATGGGAATGGTGTTATAAAAATATTACTTTGAAAAGTGAGGGTAAAATATAGGGATGGCACAAGCATACACAAAGATGCTCAGCACAATTTTATCCAGGAAATTAAAGTTAAAACAACAATGATATACCACCACAGAACTGCTAGAGTGGCTGAAACGTCAAATACCGACAACTCCAAAGGCTGGTTCACGATGGGAAGGGGAAGCTACAAGGAGTCTCCTTCATTGCTGTCGAGACTGCAAAACAATGTGGCCACACTGGAAAACAATCAGCACTTTCTAACAAAGCTAAACAGAGTCTTACCATATCATCCATCAATCCTACCACCTTGTGGTCTTTACCTAGATGAGTTAAGAACTCATTTCTGCACAAAGCCTGACCATAAAGGTCTGTAACAACTTTATTCATTATTATCAAAATTCAGAAACAGCAACCAAGATGTCCTTCAGTAACAGATGCATAAACAAACTGGGATACATCCCTGCCTTGGAATATTTTTCAGCGATAAAAAGAAATACTCATCAAGCGATGAAAAGACATGGAGGATACTAGCATATTGCTAAGTGAAAGAAGTCCAAAAAGGCTTCGTACTTGTATGATTCCAACTATATGACGTTCTGGAAAATGGCAAAGCTATAGAGACAGTAAAGAGATCAGTGGTTGCCAGGGCTTTGGGGTAAGAGAAGGAAATAATGAATCGGTTGAGTCCAGGACTTTTTAGGACAGAGTAGTTAGTCTGTATGATACCATAATATTGACTGCATTGTATTCTGTGCTTGTCAAAGCTCACAGAACTGTACAACAGCAAGAGTGAACTCTAATGGAAATTGTGGACTTGGGTTAGTAATGATATAGTCATTGTTTATAACCAATGTACTACATCAATGCAAGAATTTAGTAATGGGGGAGAGTAGGAGAGAGGAAATATATGGGAATTCTCTCTACTTTCTGTTCAATTTTCCATAAACCTAAACTGCTCAAAGAAATTAAGACCATTAATTTTTTCAGGTATGATGAATTTGATGATGTGGGTAATAATGATTTTAGTTAATATGAAACAAGGTTCTATGTTTAGAAAAATTAAATGTATATCTTATTAGTTCTCCCATTATCAATAGTGATACTGAAGCTCAAAGAGGATGCATAATTTCCTAAGGTCATATAAACTTGTAGTTGGGAAAGCCTGGATTTAAGCCAAATCTGTCTCTCTCCAAACTCTGTATATGTTTACACCTAGAAAAGCCGGCCTCCCTCATTGATAGGATTTTTTTGTTCCTACCTTCAAAAATCAAGGTCCCTTCCTCTTTTTCTTTTTTTCTTTCTAGGGCTGTATCCACGGCAAGTGAAAGTTCCCAGGCTAGGGGTCAAATAGGAGCTGCTGCTGCCAGGCTACACCACAGCCACAGCAATGTGGGATCTGAGCCGTGTCTGCAACCCACACCACAGCTCACAGTAATGCCGGATCCTTAACCCACTGAGCGAGGCCAGGGACAAAACCCATGTCCTCATGGATACTAGTCAGGTTCTTAATCCACTGAGCCATGACAGGAACTCCCTGATGCCTTCCTCTTTAATAACTAGGAAGTAAAGAGAATATTAGATTTAAAATCACCTAAAGAGAAATCCAAATTTTGTCTCTTATACCCCACATCTGGGTACCAACAAAAATAAAACCCTCAAGCGAAAAGCTGGCTTTAATTCTAGCTTCTCCCCTGGAATTCTTGCTTCCTCTTTGCCTTTGTCCTTTGTAGACTTTTTATAACTGTGACTGCTCAGATTTACATAAATCACTGATAGAGATACCTATTTATCTGTATATCTATTGATATTGATATCTAAGCAGCTCTAATAGGGTCCTAGTCAGTAGAGGCTGCTATAACCAAAGGCTGGCTGGCTTCACCAGCATACATTTATTTCTACCACTTCTTAAGGCTGGGAAATCCAAGTCCAACGTGTAGATTCACTTCTTGGTGAGGGCTGTCTTCCTGGCTTGTAGGTGATCACCTTCTTTCCTGCATCGTCACATGGCAGAGAGAGAGCTAGAGAGCGCGAGCCAGCTCTGGTTTCTCTTGCTCTTCTTATAAGGACACTCTTCCTATCTTGGGGGCTCACGCTCATGACATCATCTAAGCTCAACTCTCTCCCAAAGTCCCTGCCTCCAAATGCTGTCACATTAGTGGTTAGGGCTTCAACGTATGGATTTGGGTGGGGGTAGGGGGACACATTCCGTCCATAATAAAGAATATTTTTTAATTTTTTATGGCCGCACCTGCGACTTATGGAAGTTCCCATGCCGGGGATTAAATCTGAGCCACAGCTGCAACCTACACCACAAGTGTGGCAACACTAGATCCTTAACCCACTGTGCTGGGCTGGGGATGGAACCCACGTGCCTCCACAGTGACCTGACCCACTGCAGTCAGATCCTTAACCCGCTTCTCCACAGCAGGAACTCCCACAATAAAGAGTACTTTATATCAAGGATTTGCAGTAGAAGCATCTTTTATAGTATATAACATCTTGCTAGAAACCAGAAAAAAATTTTAAATGTTCCCACATACTTGTCACCAGTTTCTGGGTTTTAATACAAGAGGTAAATATACCTTTCACCCACGTTAATCCCCTCCATGGTCTGTGTGATAGTCCTATCCTCCTTTTCTTCTCTCGGGTCAGTCCCGGGCACAAGTAATGCCCAACATCCTGCTGGGTGCAGCTGTCCCCAGGGAAACAGATTTTTCTAGCACACTTCATTGAATAGAAATAGTTTTTGAAACTAGCATAAAACCTTTTGTCCTTGAATCTTAGATTTGCTTACAAACAATTCTTTCAGAACTTACTTCTGCCAAGACACATACTATTGAATCACAGATTGATGGAGTGTTAGGGATGAGGGGACTTCAGGAGACAGCTAGCCCAATGTCTAGGTTTCAAAGGTAATGAAACTCAGGGCAGGTGAGGTAAACTGACTGACCCAAATCAACCCTTACAATCTTGCCTTAAAGATGATAAAGTGAGGAGTTCCTGAGGTGGCTCAGGGGAAACGAATCCGACTAGTCACTATGATGTTGCAGGTTTGAGCCCTGCCCTCACTCAGTGGGTTAAAGATCCAGCATTGCTGTGAGCTGTGGTTTAGGTCGCAGACGCAGCTCGGATCTGGTGTGGCTATGGCTGTGGCCATGACTGTGGCCAGCGGCTACAGCCCCGATTAGTTAGACCCCTAGCCTGGGAACCTCCATATGCCACAGGTGTGGCCCTAAAAAGACAAAAAAAAAAAAAAAAAAAAAAAAAAAAAAAAACACGGTGATAAAATAGGGGAATTCCCATTGCGGCTTAGCGGGTTAAGAACCCAACTAGCATCCATGAGGATGCTGGTTCGATCCCTGGCCTCGCTCAGTGGGCTAAGGATTCTGTGTTAAGGATCCGGTGTTGCTACAAGCTACAGATGCAGCATGGATCCCACGTTGCTGTGGCACTGGCATAGGCCAGGGAAATTCCATATGCCATGGGTACGGTCTTAGGAAAGAAAAAAAAGTTGATAAAACGAAAATACCGATCCATAAAAAACATATCTGATTTAACTATAAATTAAATTTGTATGCCACTTTCCAGTGCTGAGAGTAAAGGACCACCTTTTTTTGTGAGGCAGGGTTAGGGAATTGGGGCCGGGGTATAGTAGGGTAGTTTGGTTTGCTCTATGATAGGCCAGTGATAGGTGCCCCTTAGAGAGACTCAAACTCAAGAGTTGATATATCAAAAGAAACAAATACTTAAGTTCACCTTCTTCCTTATAACCCTCGATGATAGAATTTGCTCAGACATCTCTCTTTATTAAATCTGACTTCCTCTCCTCTCATGTTCAAAGTGATATTCAAATATTCCTCCTTTCTTTTTCTTACCCCTCCCCTCACTCGCACACACAAGCCATTCAACATTAAAAACAGCCATAAAAAGGAATAAAATAATGCCATTTGCAGCAACATGGATGGAACCTAGAGATACTAAATGAAGGTGGACAGTGAAAAACAAACATATGATATCACTTATATGTGGAATCTAAAAAAAAAAAAAATACAAATGAACTTATTACAGGACAGAAGCAGACTCATAGACTTTGTAAACAAACTTATGGTTACCAAAGGAGACAGGTGGGGGGAGGGGGACGAACTGAGGATTTGAGATTGGCACATGCGCCCTCTGGTATATTGAATGACTGGCCAATGGGGACCTGCTGCACAGCACAGAGAACTCTACGCAAGCAATATTCTGTGATAATCTGTATGCGAAAAGAATCTGAAAAAGAATGGCCGTGTGTACGTGGGTCACGGCATCACTTTGTTGAATAGCAGAAGTGATCACAACTTGTAAATCAACTATATTTCAATAAAAATTTTTAATGGGAAAAATATAAAAAATAAAAAATAAAACATCTAGGAAAGAAGGCACATGGGAAGGTGTGGAAGAATGTGAAATATAACAATTTTTTTTTACTTTGTGACAAGCGATTAGACTATGATGGGGAAAGATGTGTATCTCCTGAGAGTAAGAAAACATAAATATTCTTGAAAGGATAATCTTTATTGAGCTTTTATTTCATAGTTGAGTAATGCATGGGTACTGCCGTCAAGGCACTCGTGCTCCTCCAGGAAGAATGGTCCACGTAATAAGCAGAGTGTACTAAGTGCCAGAATGATGGCGGTAGTGAGTAGCAGTGGGACATTGATTAAGAATGAAGATATTTGGAAAAATATGCAAAGCAAAGGGTTATCTGAAGGCCACAGTGGAAGCCACTAAAATGAAAATCTATCAGACTGAATACAACATCACACGTGTCACTGTAAAAACTATTTAAATTGTACAGAATAATTAAAAATAGATTTTCTTCTCTAAGTTCCTGTGCAGGCTTTCTACACTGTCTTTGTGCATATTTTTCCCAAAAGACTTAAATAACTGGGGAAAGCTACAGAATGGAGGATAGTCATTGACAAGCTAGGAATATGAAGGGTTACAATAATAAAGAAAATTAGGAGTTCCCATCCTGGCGCAGCAGAAACGAATCCGACTAGGAACCATGAGGTTGCAGGTTCGATCCCTGGCCTTGCTCAGTGGGTTAAGGATCTGGCGTTGCCGTGAGCTTTGGTGTAGGTTGCAGGCGCGGCTCAGATCTGGCGTTGCTGAGGCTGTGGTGTAGGCTGGTGGCTACAGCTCTGATTAGACCCCTAGTCTGGGAACCGCCATATGCCGTGGGTGCAGCTCTAAAAAGACAAATATATATATACAATAAATTATATCTATAAAGAACCAAAGATAAGTGTTTATGTAGGTGATAAATGGAATACCTTCCTCTGGATATCATGTCATAAAAGAGCTAAAATTGATTTAAAGTAAAAAAACCTAAGCGCTTGTGACGTAGATGAGAAAATTGAGCCCCACAGAGACTGAGTGACTTGCTCAAGGTCACAAGATAAAACATTCCATCTCCAGTCTCTCTCTTACACAAAACCCTGACACACAACAGACCCTTACATCCAGCTACCCTAGTGAGTATCTCTAGTGGAAGGGAAATAGTCTCCCCAAACTTAACATGCTCAAGCTTGTTCTCTTTCTAACCTCAACCTGCTCCTCTGTCACTTTTAAACTTGAAGAGGAATACTGTTCCCCCAAGTCTTAGAGAGAGAATACTGTCCCTGGACAGATATGCTGGACACTGACTTCTCATGTATACTATTAATTATGCTAGCCTGGCATTGGGAGGCCAGGAAAAAAAATGACAACTTAAGGTTCCTTTTTCTACATAGGTAAGCATTAGACATGCATAGCTATTTTACTTTATTATTATTATTGTTGTTATTATTATTTTGCTTTTTGGGGCATATGGAGGTTCACAGGCTAGGAGTCAAATCAGAACTATAGCTGCTGGCCTACGCCACAGCCACAGCAATGCCAGATCTGAGCCACGTCTGTGATCTACACCACAGCTCACAGCAATGCCGGATTCTTAACCCGCTGAGTAAGGCCAGGGATCGAACCCATAATCTCATGGATCCTGGTCAGATTCATTTCCGCTGTGTCATGATGGGAACTCCATAGCTATTTTAAATGCCATCTTAAGATGTGATGCTCAAATCAAGTGTTCATCTACAAAGCTATATTTTATGGATGCTACATATTTTTTCACTGATATTATTTCATACTTTGTTATTAGAGATAGTATGTAGGAAAGAAAATAGAATGGAGTTTGCTCATACATTTTAATAATTAATTGGCATCCAACTGGTAGAGTTTTGCCTAGAAAATTCCAAAAATATATTATAAATTCAATTTTGAAAAATATATAGAAACTACAATAAGGCATTTTCTTAAATATAGTAAAAAGCAATGCATTCAATATTTTTAATAAAGTCAGACTAAAAATGTAAAAATTTCCTCTTTTGAATACAAATATACAAAGGATTGGATACCTATGCTTTTATCAGTTAGGATAGAACTCATATTTGAATGCTAACCTGTGACGAATAAGTTGACATAATTAGGTAGATATTCACATTTAACCAATGAAGAAAATAAACATCCATAGAGTTCAAGATCTAATATTTGTAAATATTGAGGTTGCAAATTCAACTCAATCTGTATGACTAAGTCTTATGCTTTCTGCTATAGTTAATAATTCACCAATTAAAAAGCCATTAATAAGGTATAATTATAAACTGATGCACTTACAGATCATATGGATCTTTGAATCATTCGATTTAACATGCATACGTTGGAGTTCCCGTCATGGCTCAGTGGTAACGAACCTGATAGGATCTATGAGGTTGCAGGTTTGACCCCTGGCCTCGATCATTGGGTGAAGGATCCAGTATTTGACAAGAGCTATGGTACAGGTCACAGACACGGCTTGGATCCAGCGCCGCTGTGGCTGTGGTGTAGGAGAGCAGCTGTAGCTCTGATTCAACCCCTGGCTTGGGAACTTCCATATGCTGTGGGTGTGGCCCTAAAAAACAAAAACAAAAAACAAAAAAAAAAGCTCATATTGAGTCCCATCAATGGACCAGGAGCTGTTCGGGATAGAAATATAACCAATTCCATTTATACCCTCAAGATACTAACACCCTAGTGGAAGTGGATATGAGGGTTAACAGAGATGGAAAGTGACAACTAGAGGAGGAAAAAGATGAGCAGAAATTAATTGAGAATTCATTAAGAATTAGTTGACTAAAAATTTAGTAACCCAAATTTTAGTAAGTCCTTTAACAGGACCAGTCATTCTCAACAAACCATGAGACAGGAAAGAGAAGGTAAGAAGCTCCCTTCATGCGTATTTCTGAACCCAGAGAGATGGGGAGCGGAAATCAGATGACATTAAGTGCCAGGCTGGAAGCCGAGGTCCTGAACAGCCTGCATCACAAGAGAATGGCCAAGTACACAGGACTTCCCTGATAGGGATGGCCTAATTCCATTCGGTAAGGATAATGGTGCATAGTTTTTCCTTCAGTCAATATTTACAAAATTATGGACAACGGCAGAAAGAAAATACGAAAATTCAGACATTAAAAATGATGTTTTAGCTCAAAGAAAGCACTAAAATAGGTACAAGCTAACTGGATAGAAAGAGGTAAATGGAAAGCTCTCAACTGTGAAATTGCCATCCTTTATCCAAAACATAGTCGCCTTTAAAACTAAATTTCCACCTAGTACCAGATGAAAGGTAAACCGTCCTAACAACAAAACAGTCAGTCTGTTCTTCACGAACCTGGGTTCTATCCAAATCATGCCTGAAGATCCAAGAAGCCAGAGGAGATTTTTTTTTAAATAGTGAAAACAAACATGCCATTGATATGAACTATGCCTGAACATTGGGAGTTAACCTAGAGACTGTGCAACAAAAATGGGCCAGTGAGGTTGCTTTAATACAGTGGAATATATTTTATCATCTAGTCATAGTTGGAGACAAATATTTTTCATAAAAAAGATAATTGAATGTAATTTTTTCCTTCCCCATTAAAGACTCTTTTCAACTATTATTAGTCATTCATTAATTTGGGGGGATAAAAATCCCCTCTCTTTCATTTAAGAGGATGTTTCCTTGCTGGCAATAATGAGATAAACACAGCTAATATATACAGAATTCTGACTTGTGATGCCCATTGAGAGGGCTCGCCAAGCCATAAGTTCTTGGGCAGGGGAAGGTGTCAATCAGTAAAACCTCAGTCCTCAAAAAGGCCAGAGATTTTAGGTCAAAAGATAGGAGTTTGGTGGACACCCGGTCAAGGATATATTAACAAAGATGTGAAAAACTACTAATGTGGCTGAAATCCCTCCAGGCTTTGCTGTTCAACCATGGCTTTTCCCCAGAGTGTCCCCAAATCAGCCTTTTTTTCTTCCTTTCCAAGTCATGGATAGAGGGCATCAATTTCTGTGCCTTTTACATGTGCCAACGGAAACATGTCATTTAGGGAGTTCCCATTGTGGCTCAGTGGTTAACGGATCCGACTAGGAACCATGAGGTTGCGGGTTTGATCCCTGGCCTTGCTCAGTGGGTTAAGGATCCAGTGTTGCCATGAGCTGTGGTGTAGATTGCAGATGAGGCTCAGATCCCGCGTTGCTGTGGCTCTGCTGTAGGCCAGTGGCTATAGCTGTGAATCGACCTCTAGCCTGGGAACCTCCATATGCCGAGGGATCGGCCCAAGAAACGGCAAAAAAAGACCAAAAAAAGAAAAAAAGAAAGAAAGAAACATGTCATTTATATGAGAGAGAAGTTAGAGGAGTAGGAAGAGACTAGGACTGGAGATGGGCAAATAAAACTTCAGCCCCATCTCCACCATCCACACAGTCTTGGTGCAGAAGGTCCCTCTCATTGCAAAGGGAATTGCATGGCTGGGATAGAGCTTAGAGAACTAAGTGAAATAGAAATGGCATCGATTTTCAGTCCCGTGTGAGGATTGGGAGTCACAGGACTGATGCAAAGTGTCATCACAAAAAGGATTTGCAACTGCACGCAAATCCCTTTGCCCCTGTAGAATTCATTCTCCGTAATGTAAAATGCAGATGAAAAACAGTTTCAAGGTCTTGTCCACTTACAAAATGACAGTTATCTATTTTTTAGGTGCTTTAAGTCTTAGAGGGTTGGTGTATCTAAATTATATACATTTTGTCATGTAAAAATCCTTAGTGGATTGTGTGCATTTGTTGTAATAGGAAAAAATACGATTAATTAGGGGTTTTTCTTAGTTAAAGTATTTAAAAGACCTATGATTGGAGGAAAGAAAAAGCTCAAAAAAAAAAAAGATCTATGATTATGGTAATCTATGAGTTCCATAAATTCTGATAAGACATAAGTATATTTCCTATCTAGAGCTCTATGTTGGGGGAGATCATCAAGAAGACAAGACCACAGGTTTAACCCAGGCACCTGGAGGCTCCTCCCCTCTTCCCTTATCCTTGGAATGTGCATCCCTCTTGCCTTCCTAACTCCCAGAACCTGGCCCCAGGATACAGCCCTGAGTTAATCATGTCGTGATGAAACTTTCTAAACTGTATACATGACTGAACCCAATTAAAGCCCCTAAGCAAATTTTTAAGATTCCGGGCGGATGAATGCAGAGATCTACTTGTCTTATGGTGCCCAAGATAAGCCTCATAAATAAGTTCCCTTGCTTATTACGCCTGCCACCTGCCAATTTAGAGTCATCTGCTTCTTTCTTTGGTCCCTCCCCCCACCTTCTTGTATAGAGAGGGGCTGGTTTCAGATTATACCCGGGAAGCTTCTGAGGAGGTTGGGAACCAACCCTGCAATCATGGGCTTCCCCAATGTTCAAGAGAAACCAAAATGGAGGCCACAGTTTGAATATTCCCCTAAACCAAACACTCATGGATAGTCCTGTAACCAAAACTTAAAACTGTCCTGATTTCCCTAAAATGCTAACTCTGGCCTTAAAACTTAAGCTTTCTTCATCAGCAGGACCTTAAAGCTTCCCAGCCAACAAGTAAGCTCACACAATGCTACTATCCTGCAAAGGAATGTAAGTGTCTAGAAACCAATCATAATAGAAAACACTGTTCAAATAGAGAGCACAGAAATAAATCTATACACTCATCAATTAATCTGAGATGAAGGAGGCAAGAAAATATGATGGAGAAAAGAAAGTCTCTTCAGTAAGTGGTGCTGGAAAACTAGACAGCTACATGTAGAAGAATGACATTAGAAAATTCTCTAATGAACTCAAATGAATTAAAGACCTCAATGTAAGACTGGAAACCATAAAACTAGAGGAAAGCATAGGCAGAAGAATCTTTTATATAAATCGTTGTAATATTTTTAGAATGTGTCTCCTAAAGCAAAACTAATAAAAGTAAAAAGTAACAAACAGGACCTATTAAACATAAAAGCTTTTACACAACAAATAAAACCATTAAAAAAGTGAAAAGACAACCCACTGAATAGGAAAAAAAAAAAACATTTACAAATGATATGCCCACTAAGGGGTTAATTCCAAAATATATAAACAGTTCATACAACTCAACATCAAAAAAATAAACAACCCATTTATAAAATGGTAAGAAGACTGAATAGACATTCTTCCAAAGAGGAAATGCAGGTAGCCAATAGGCACATGAAAAGATGCTCAACAGCACTACTCAGGGAAATGCAAATCAAAATCACAATGGGTATCACTTCAGACTAGTCTGACTAGCATCAAAAAGAACACATGGAGTTCCTGTTGTGACTCAACAGAAAGAAACCTGGCTAATATCCATGAGGATGCAGGTTCATCTCTGGCCTCGATCAGTGGGTTAAGGATCCAGCTTGTTGCCCTAAGCTGTGGTGTATGTCACAGGTGTGGCTCAGATCCCATGTTGCTGTGGCTGTGGCTGGCAGCTGCAGCTCTGATTTGACCCTTAGCCTGGGAACATCCATATGCCACACCTGCAGCCCTAAAAAGAAAAACGAAACAAAACCCATGAATAGCAAATGCAGGAAAAGGTGTGGAGAAAACAGAATGTCTTACATTGTTGATGGGAATGTAAATTGGTGCAGCCACTTTGGAAAACAATATGGAGTTTCCTCAAAAAATTGAAAATAAAACTATTCTATGACCCAGTAATTCCACTCTTCCTACCATGTGAGCATACAAGACATCAGCAAATTCTTAAGGTGATGGCTTCCTGCCCACAACACAAAAGAAAGTTCTCACCAGAATTCACCCTAACTTTGAACTTGCAGCCTCCAGAACTATGAAAAATAGATTTCTGTTGTTCGAAAGCCATCCAGTCTGTGGTACTTTGTTATGACAACCCAAGCTAAGACAGTTGGGATCAGCTTCCAATATTTTATCCTTTGCACTTTTAATGTTGTGAAATATATCTCAGAGTTCCTCTAATTATGAAGATTTCTTGCCAATGTAACTTTCTCTAAGAAATCATTAGCCTTTCATAGCAACCATTTTCCTCATTTAGCTAAATAAATTCATCGTTACTAAGTTTTTCTGACTATATATCTTTCATTTTACTCTTAGGTATTATTTGTCCAAATAAATTATATCCACACGCAACACTGACTGTGGCTATACTCATAATAACCCAAACTGGAAATTATGCAAATATCCATCAAAGGGGAAATAGATAGACAGTCACGGGTATGTCCCTACAATGGAGTGTTACTTATTAATACAAAGGAGATGAACTATTGTTACACACAACACAGCTAAATCTCAAAATAATTCTGCAAGTAAATAAAGCCAGACAGAATAAAGAATACACTTCATGGTTCCATTTATATAAGATTCTAGAAAATCCAAACAAATTTATAGTGAAAGAAAGCAGCTCAACAGTTAACCTGGAGGAAGGGGAATAGTTAGAAAGTACGACAAGTTGTTCAAGGGGCAGAAGAAAATTTTGTGTAGTGTGTCCATTACCGTGATTGCTTTGATCATTTCAGGCATTGTGTGTGTGTGTGTGTGTGTATGTGTGTGTGTGTGTGTGTGTGTGTATGTGTGTGTGTGTATATATGTGTGTTTCTGTCAAAACTTATCAAATTATAAAATTTAAATATGTGCAGTTCCTTATATGTCACTTATATTAATCCTATCTAAAAAAAGGAAACATTTCCTCTTTGTATTTTTTTTGTTTCGTTGTAGCGAATGTACTGAAAGGGAAAAACATATATAGTAAAGGGGAGAAGTTAGGAAGCTTCTGAATTTTTCTAGGGAAAGTGGCAGAGGTTATTGATTACAGAGGCATATAAAGAATTGAGAGGGAGTTCCCCTTGTGGCTCAGCCATAACTAACCAGACTAGTATCCATGAGGATGCAGGTTTGACCCCTGGCCTCACTTCAGTGGGTTAAGGATCAATGGGTTAAGGATCCAGCATTGCCATGAGCTGTGGTATAGGTTGCAGATGTGGCTTGGATCTGGTGTTGCTGTGGCTATGGCATAGACTGACAGCTGTAACTCCTGTTCCACTTCTAGCCTGGGAACCTCCATATGCCGCATGTGCAGCCCTAAAAAAAAAAAAAAAAAAAAAAAAAAAAAAGAGGAAGAATTGAGAGATATTTGCAGGTAAAATGTGTAGCTCTGAATGCTAGATTGGATGTGGGGTGAGGGAGAGAGAGGATTGAAGCAGGACTCAGCTTTTGTCTTGTCTGACTGGAAATACTTTTCTTGCTACAGGGAAACCTGGAACTATACAAGTCTGTATGAGGAAACTGTTCAATTCATTTTGGAGTTTGGGGTTCATAGATGCAAACTATTGTATTTGGAGTGGATAAGCAATGAAATCCTGCTGTATAGCACAGGAAACTATATCTACTCACTTGTGATGGAACATGATGGAAGATAATGTGAGAAAAAGAAAACATACATTCTTTATATATGTATGGGAGTCCCCTTGTGGTGCAGCGGGTTAAGGATCAGGCATTATCTTTATATATATAATATGAGAAAAAGAATATATATATTCCTATATATACATATGGGAGTTCCCTTGCAGTGGGTTAAGGATCAGGCGTTGTCACTGCAGCAGCTTGGGTTGCTGCTTACATGAATTCAATCCCCTGCCTAGGAACTTCCACATGCCGTGGGTGTAGCCAAAAAAAAAATTTTTTTTTAAGAATATATGTATATGTGTGACTGGGTGACTTTGCTGTACAGGAGAAACTGACAGAAATCAACTATAATGGAAAAAATAAAAATTTTTTAAAAAGAAAAAAATGCTGAAAAAATAAACAATTTGGGGAATGTCGAGTTCGTTCATTTAAAGCTTTACAATTGGAATAGGAGTTTGAATATATGAGTGTGGTTTGGAGATTTTAAAATGGGGATTTATTTGACATATGATGGTAAATGATCATAACATTTTTATGATATAAAATGATTCAATTTTTTAAAATATGAAGGAAGGAGAGACAAATGGAGAAAGTATTAGTTGGAAAGAAAAGAGGCCAATCAGAGATTTGGCAACTCCTTATCTATGAAGATAAACCAACAAAAAGACTAAGAGGAAGTCCCTAGAATATTACACGGACTATATGTCACATTTGTGCTGAGTGAATGAGTGAATAATGACTTTTCCCAGATCCTTTTTTATCATCTATCACCCCTTCCTAATAGGTGTCACGACCCAATGGCATTATCTTTCTTCAAAAGTAGATGAAGTAGTGACTTTTGCTCAAAATCTCCCTTGCAGCCAAACAATTGCCATTAATAAAAATTTCAAATTAGATATTCAACCCTTTCAATAGAGACTCTGAGAGTGTTATATTAAAAATAACTGGAGTTCCTGTCATGGCGCAGCAGAAATGAATCCGACTAGGAACCATGAGGTTGAGGGTTCAATCCCTGGCCTTGTTCATTGGGTTAAGGATCCGGTGTTGCTGTGAGCTGTGGTGTAGGTCACGGATGTGGCTCGGATCCCACATTGCTGTGGCTGTATCCGGCAACTACAGCTCCAACTGGAGTTCCTGTCATGGCGCAGCAGAAATGAATCTCACTAGCATCTATGAGGTCGCAAGTTCAATCCCTGGCCTCACTCAGTGGGTTAAGGATCTGGCATTGCTGTGGCTGTGGTATAGGCCAGCCGCTACAGCTCCAATTTGTCCCCTAGCCTGGGAACCTCCATATGCTGTGGGTGTGGCCTTAAAAAAACAAAAAACCTATAAATACATCTCCTGGGGAAATTACTTTTTAAGGTAACAGTTACGTACATCTTATTTGAATGAATCAAACACTGTATTAACTTGAGAGAAGGGTTTTGAGAAGGACAGAAAAGAATCAACCCCCCAACAAACAATTGGGGAGTGAAATCACAGTGGTTCACATTGCCTGACACTTAATTGTGCACCTAAGAATCTCATTCTTCAAAGATTCTGTAAAAAGTGTCACATAGGTGTGAACCTAATAATGAATGACTCACAATGAACGGAGATCTGATATGTCACCAATACCAATGAGGAATGGGGACAAAGACTCTACAATTTGTTCACAGGAAACAAAAGCTTACCTACTTGAATTATCAGGGTAAGCATTTTTCACAGTCACTTTTATTGTTGGGGACCTCTAAAATCTAGAATAGAAAGTAATATATATTGACCCTTCTAATATTACAAATGTTCTGTGCTGCAAATGCTTTACTTGTATTGATTTATTTAGTATTCACAAGAGCTCTTTACTTTGTTGTTGTTATTAGGAAAACAGGATATACAAAACAGTTGAAAAAACAAGCCCAATATTGCACATCTAAGTGGTGTAGGAGATTGGATTTAAACCTAGGGAGTCTGGCACCACTACTTAGCTGCTCTCCCATTCGGCTCCCTATTACACAAAACCCTCTTGCGACCCCCAAACCAGCTCTCTGGAGCAGAGTAATGCAAGTGTGCTCTCTCTTAGAGCTCTTCAGATACCTGAATCCAGCCCTCAGTTATCCTCTTGATTTTCTTTTGTCCAGGTTGGATAGCACTGGCTCCTCAAACCTCATTCATACATCCTAGAGTCCAGATCGTCATTCTGATTACGCATTTGAGGTGTGAATTGTTCTCCATTCAGACCATGTGCCTTGAGTGCCTACCAGTGCTCCATCCTTGGCTACCCTCTGCCAAATCATGAAAAGCAATTAGTATTACCAATTAAATGACTCCACTTTTATTGATGAAGTCTAGAAGTCATATGGGTTTTGATACGTTGGGTCTCAAAGCCTGGCCTGATAGAATCTGTGGTCAATGAAGTCTTGTGGTTACATTAATGTGGAGACTGAAGACAGACCACCTCAATCATCCGGACAACAGCTTTTATTCAAGATTAACATATACACACTGCTCTATATAAAACAGCTAACCAGAGTTCCCGTCGTGGTGCAGTGGTTGACAAATCTGACTGGGAACCATGAGGTTGCGGGTTCGGTCCCTGCCCTTGCTCAGTGGGTTAACGATCCGGCGTTGCCATGAGCTGTGGTGTAGGTTGCAGACACGGCTGGGATCCAGCGTTGCTGTGGCTCTGGCGGAGGCCGGTGGCTACAGCTCCGATTTGACCCCTAGCCTGGGAACCTCCATATGCCGCAGAAGCGGCCCAAGAAATAGCAAAGAGACCAAAAAAAAAAAAAAAAAAAAAAAAGAACAGCTAACCAACAAGGACCTCCTGTGTAGCACAAGGAACTATACTCAACATTTTGTAATAACAGAAAAGGAATTTGGAAAAAATACAGGTGTATATCTATGTATAACTGTGTCACTTTGCTGTACACCTGAAACTAACATAATATTGTAAATCAGCTATACTTCAATTTTTTAAAAAATTAAATAAATGCAAGGCATCATTTTGCTACCTGCTGTTTATTAAAAGCATACTACTTTTCCTTCCCAGTTTACAGCAACTGTGTATTTGAATATTATTCTTTCTACATCTCCATTTGTGTAGCTAACACTATCATCACAGCAGACAGGTAAAGTCAAACAAATGACGTTTTAGTAGACCCATAACAATAGCCAATATTCTTTTCTGAATATCTTCATTGTTCTCTGCATTTAAAGATGAGGAATCTTCCATTGTGCATCAAAAGATAAAGCTTTAATATAAACTATGGTGGATAAAGGAGCATTGTGGCTTCAGTTTGTGGGGAAAGCAGAGTCTATTTAAAATATCTGAAACCTCACAATAATCCTATGGATACACTAGTACCAAAACACTATTTCCTATGGAAACATTTGGAGACATTTTGAAATACATCAGTTTGTGTTTTTCTTGCAATTGCATTAAAGTTTCCCTTATAAAGATTACAGTATTTTCTTTGTCTTGTTTTGTTTTTAGTTTTTTATTGCAGTTGATTTACAGTGTTCTGTCCATTTCTGCTGTACAGGAAAGTGACCCAGATATATATATATATATTCTTTTTTTCTATATGTTTTTGAATCAATCTAGAGAGTTAACGGAATACATGCTTCTAGTTTTCTCTTGGATTTGGGTTTCCATCTCTAAATCTCACCTTGTTTCTCCTCTCTCTTCTTAAACTCCCTTCTTTATAATCAGCCAATTGGTTATATAATCGCCCTCTAAGACTTTTAACATCATCCTGATGTCTTCTCCAGTTTGAATAAATGTTCTTGTTCTGCACAGCCTTTTCTCATCAATATGCAACCTCACCGACCAACTATCACAGAGAAAAAATTAAAAGACATAAAAGGTGGAAAAAACTAAATGAGTGAGGTGGATGTTTCTGCAGAGGCAGGGGATGGGTCAAGTGACTGACTAGTATCTAAGGGTTTATTTTAATTTTATTTACTTATTTATTTTACTTTTCTTCCAGGAAATTATCTAGCAGTTAAGCGATTGATTTTTATCCAAAGACATATCTGAAATACACACACATTGAGGTCAGCTGACTATCTTTACAGTGTAAGGATTGAATTTATCCTTAGCTTATGAAAAATAAAATACATGAATTTTGGGGAAAGATACATGCTACAAATAATACTTAATACTCCAACATTGATCTGCGATCAATCTTGAGTTTTGTATATCAGTAGATCCACAAGGAAATCCAAGAGGAGAAATGAAAAGTTTCATTAAATTCATAACTTAGGGGTCTTGAGATTTTCTTTTTCTTTTATATTCTATTGGGTGTTTGATTTTCTAGCACATAGATGAATTTAATATAGAGTCATGCTTTTTTTTTTTCTTTTTTCTGGGCCACAGGTGCAGCATATGGAAGTTGCCAGCCTAGGGGTCGAATTGTAGGTACAGCTGCTGTCCACAGCCACAGCAACACAGGATCTGAGCCATATCTGCAACCTACACCACAGCTCACAGCAATGCCAGATCCTTGACCCATTGAGCAACGCCAGGGATTGAACCCATGTCCTCATGGATACCAATCAGATTCATTTCCCCTTTGCCACAAAAGGAACTCCCTAGAGTCATGATTTTTATTGTAACATACATGTCTTTTTGTTTGTCCTTGTATTTAAGGTTATTATTGATGAGGGTATTAGGTTTGATGTGGAGATAAAACTAGCAGGTTTTGATGGGATCAGTCTAATAAAAACAAGTAGAAAATAAGGTCAGAAATAAGTCTGTAAAGTTTTTAGAAATGGAGATTATTTTAGATAGGCATGAGTAGTTCCCTTAAATAATATTCAGATGTCTAGAACACAAAATGTAGATTCTCTCTTCATGCAATTTAAATATATATGTTAAATATATATATATATACACACACATATATTTTTTATATTTTCTATGTATAAAATATGGGTGCACAGCATAGGATAATATTAGGTGTTTTCAATTCTGTCTATTCAATAAGTCATTTACATTCTAATAATTTCCAGACTAATAATTTTAAATGTCCCCTTTACTCTCTTGATATAAAATTCAATAAAATTAAAATTGAACATCTCACCTAACTACACACACTGAGTTTTAAAATCAATAAGGGTCTAAATATTGTATAAAAGAGAAATGAAAAGCATCATGCTAAATGAAATAAGCGAAGAAAAACAATCTTATAAGTAAAAAGGGTCCACAAAATTAGCATAATATTTTTAAGTCTGGGAATCCTTTGAGAACCACAGGCTTAAAGACTCAGTATGTGAGCCTCCGTCTAGCACGTGAAGGAGCTTTAATTTTTTTGTAAGCGGATGAAACATCCTAAGCAGAGTTCCTGCATGAGAGTTACAAAGCAGAGTCCCTGTCTTTGGGGTATAAAAGTCCAGAAGTCTACCTTTTGGCTTTTTCTTTGTGCACAAGTCTCTCTACCCTCTAAAGCAATGTTGCTGAACAGCGATAGGCCAGCTGGTGATGGTCTGCAGAATGTTTGTCACTGATCTGAAATGATGTGCAGAGTTTGAGAGTAATCATTTAGAAACAGCACAGCAATTGTACAGGGTAATTTTATGCCAGCTGAATCTATTGATAAGAAAGCGGAAATTTAAAATTGTGTCATTTCATTTTTTTCCTCCTAGTTTATTTTTATTGTATTTCACAAAGGTATTGGTCCATGAAAGAGTGGAAATAATTAAAAACTTTATCCTTCAACCCACATAATTGAGAAGCATTTCCCCGGACAAAACATGTGTCTGTGTTTCAGAAAGAATTCCTAGATCCCCAGAATGACTGTCCTAGGGACTTAGGCAATTTAAAGTCTCCTTATGTTGATGGGGAAAAGGTATAGGTGCAATATGTCTCTATGGATGTAGCCTTATTATGGTTAAAAATAAGCCTTAGAAAAATGATGGCAGAAAAAGACACCCTCCCTTCTCTTCCTTCTTTTATTTTTCTCCAGGGCTGAGAATTCTCCTCTTTCTCACCGTGTGTCTAGAATTGTCCTCCCCCAACCTCATTTATGTCTTACTCAGATCTGTGCTAAGAAGTTGCCATATTCAACAATTAGTCTTCAATATTCACCATCTGTTTCATTGTTTGTACATTCCAGGCTGGGATCCCCTTAAAAATAGTTAATCAGGTAATTAAAGGAAATCACTACATGTAACGTTACCGATGACAACGTGGTTTACATTTTTATGGGTACTTGCCTTTTTAAAAAGAGATATCTCAACATTCTACAGCATAGTATTTTTATTAGGACAATTTAGTGGAGGCTATAGGCTATTAGGAACACTGTTCTGTGAAATACCCTAAATTGCCATATAGGTCTTCGTCCTCTTTCTCTCTACTATGTTGAAACCTGCTTCTGCCCTCTCTCTCTCTAAGAAGTGTAGCATCAGCAGTATTAGCAGATGTATTGCAAGTGACATTCTCATTTGCTTTTCAAATGTGAGTGAGGTCCTTAGGAAAGATGTGCTATGGCACTTTACAAAGGGAAACTCAAAGATGGTGGTTACCGATGAATTGCTGGTGATAGACTTTGACACCAATTCCTGCATTACCCTGGAATTTCCTTAGGAGTCCAGGGACATTTTAGAGTTTATAGATGCCACAGAAACCTGTGAAAGAAAAAGACAGAGAGAAAGGAAAGCTAAATGCCAGTTCCTGACATTTTTTTAATTTCTGAATCGATTTTTGTATCTTCAAGACTTACATACT
Source organism: Sus scrofa (assembly GCF_054392235.1). Taxonomy (NCBI): domain Eukaryota; kingdom Metazoa; phylum Chordata; class Mammalia; order Artiodactyla; family Suidae; genus Sus; species Sus scrofa. Next base: position 51,824,038 of record NC_139389.1, read on the forward strand.
ACACAACCTCGCAGGCTAGGAATCCAGGCAAAGAATTCTTTTTCTACCATAAGAGGAAAGGGGGGGAGGTTGTCCTTAAGAGAATGCAATGGAAAAATAAACTGTCACCCATTCAGTATAGTTTTGAAATCAACAGAACATCGATGTGTTGTCATTAATAGCACACGCAAAAAGTTCCACAGCCACCCCCACCCATCACTGAGTACTGCTGATGAAGAAATTGGCTATGATAAAAACAATTTTATAAATCGGTGCCATTTAGTAGTGGCAATGGCGAGATGAATATAGGTCAGTCTGTGTAGGAAAAGATGTGGTTTAAGGAGCAAAGATTTTATGCTTTTAAATTATCTTGATGTTTTAAATAAAATAAAGAAACACTCTGCAGAACATTATGCATTAGTTAGCATAACAATGAATCAGGATCTAACATCCCACCTCAATAATCTTTACTAAGAGTGACACAAATAGAGCTCTGGGGAAAATGACAAGATGCATCATGAAAGCTGGAGACTGAAAAGGAAGAACAAAGGATGCTGTAATATAGAATCCTCTCATCGTTACCTTTTTTTTTTCTCTGTTTAAAAGGTGTATTGGAGTTCCCGTCATGGCTCAGTGGTTAATGAATCCGACTAGGAACCATGAGGTTGCAAGTTCGATCCCTGGCCTTGCTCAGTGGGTTAAGGATCTAGCGTTACCGTGAGCTGTGGTGTAGTTTGCAGACACGGCTTGGATCTGGCATTGCTGTGGCTCTGGAGTAGGCTGGTGGCTATAGCTCCGATTAGACCCCTAGCCTGGGAACCTCCATATGCAGTGGGAGTGGCCCTAGAAAAGGCAAAAAGACACACACACACACACACACACACACACACACACACACACACAAAGATGTATTATGTTACGGTTCCTATGAGTCCAGTAATGCCTCTGTGACTTCATTCTATAAAAGACCCCCATCAACAGTGTAATAGGGTTTCCAGGATTGTAGTTTGGTGCAACCACTGTGGAAAACTGTATGGAGATTCCTCAGAAAACTAAAAATAGAACTACCATTTGATCCAGCAATCCCACTCCTGGGCATCTATCCAGAGAAAACCATGACTTGCAAAGACACATGTACTCCAGTGTTCATTGCAGCACTATTTTCAATAGCCAAGACGTGGAAACAACCTAAATGTCCATTGACAGAGGAATGGATCAAGAAGATGTGGTACACATACACAATGGAATATTACTCAGCCATTAAAAGGAAGGAAATACTGGCATTTTAAGCAACATGGATGGACCTAGAACATATCATGCTAAGTGAAATCAGTCAGACAATGAGACACCAACATCAAATACTATCACTGACATGTGGAATCCAAAAAAAGGACACAATGAACTTCTTTGCAGAACAGATACTGAATCACCAACTTTGAAAAACCTATGGTTTCCAAAGGAGGCAGGTTGGGGGGTGGGGATGGAAATACTATAAAACTGGATTGTGAGGATCATTGTACACCTATAAATGTAATAAATTCATTGAGTAATAAAATAAAGATAAAAATATATCTAAAAGTAAAAATGTAATCAAACAACCAAAAAATTTTTGAAAAAAATTAACATAAATCTTGTCCTACATAACATTTAGACAATCTTATAATCTAAGACAAAATAAAAATGGTGTAATTTGGGAGCAGAAATAGACATGTAGATTAACAGATATTGGAGAGAGTTTGGGCAAGTACGGGGTCCTGAAGCTTCAATTCTCTTAGCTTTGCTATAAATCTACCTTCAACAATGTATGTGAAAGATATTACATAAAGATTGAGTTAGGTTTACTACAAGAAAACAAATAGTGTAATGTTTGAGAATGTAATTTTATTTAGCACATTAACAGATTAAAGGAGAAAATGCACTAAAATAAAAATAAAGCTCTGCTTATTATAAACGTCAGGACAGTGGTTACTTCTGGGGGAGGCTGGGGGTTACAACTTGGAATATTTTCTGTGAGGCTGGAAAGATTCTATTGCTTGAACTAAATAGTGTTAACAGGGGTATTTACTTTATGATCATCTGATAAATTGCACATATACATAAACTAGACGCCATGATTAAAAAAGTAAAGAATAGGAGTTCCTGTCATGGCGCAGTGGTTAAGGAATCTGACTAGGAACCACGGGGTTGCGGGTTCGATCCCTGCCCTTGCTCAGTGGGTTAACGATCCGGCGTTGCCGAGAGCTGTGGTGTAGGTTGCAGACGCGGCTCGGATCCCGTGTTGCTGTGGCTCTGGCCGTAGGCCAAAGGCTATAGCTCCGATTCGACCCCTAGCCTGGGAACCTCCATATGCCGCGGGAGCGGCCCAAAGAAATAGCAAAAAGACAAAAAATAAATAAATAACCAAAAAGTAAAGAATATATCATTTATAATAACAAAAATATTCGTTCTCTATGAGTAATACATCATAATACCCTCAGATAGGAAATTATAAAACTCTATTAAGAGATATTAAGAAAAATTTAAAAAACCTGCAGAGATACACTACATACATCTATAGGAAAATCTAATATTATAAAAAAAAAAAAAAGCCCCCATCCCTTCTGTAAGATCCAGTAAATGATGGCAGAATTAAATCACCAAAGGTTCCATCATCCTAGGAGTCTTTTTTTTTTTTTTTTTAAACAGCCACACCTGCAGTATGTGGAAGTTCCCCGACCAGGGAGTGAATCAGAACTGCAGCTGCCAGCCTATGTCACAGCCACAGCAACACCAGATCCGAGCTGCATCTGTGACCTACACTACAGTGTGCAGCAACATGGGATCCTTAACCCACCGAGCAAGGCCAGATCCTAGGAGTTTTACATTGAAAAAATTGCAAACAGCTGCTGAAAAATTAAGTCCCACCTAAAGAATTACCTTTGTAGTGAAGTATTTCAGAAATAGATTTAAGGTCTCTGTAACACTGATCATCGTGTGTATGATACCGGATATTGATATACCAAGCCCTAACAGGCTTAGCAGTGGCCAAAGATGATTCTTAAAGTGAAGGGAACTTATTCAGGTTGCAGTCGCATGAGGTCACATACATCTCTTCTGTATACCCATTTCTACAGGAAATGCTACTATATTATTTCCCACTATACATCGGCTTGATTGGGTTCATTCCCACCATGAAGTCTTGTCTTAACTATTGTGCCTGTCTGGGAAATTCTCCCCTAGAAATCCACATGGCTAACTATTTCACCTCCTGCCTGTCTTTGCTCTAATGTCCTGTTTTTGTTGATACCTAACCTGACTACCCTGTTTAAAATTTGCGCCTCTGGATTCTTACCTTGCATGTCGTCAACTTTACCCTGTTCTTTTTCATTATTCTTTAGCACTTTCCAGTTTACTATACAATACACTTATTATTATCTTTATGGCTTGTTGTCCCTCTATACACACAAACTGATAAGCAGTCTGTACAAAGGCAGAGATCTGCTGCTGTCTACATCGTAAACATTTAAAATAGTTTTTGTACAAAAGAAACACGGAAGAAGCATTTTTACTGTAACTTCCAAATATAGCTCATCACTTTCTTTAGAAAAGAATTTCTTTTTTCCCTTTAGTTCCTTAGGAAGAAAATTAGGAATTACAGGAAGAGTAGCAGCAATAGTGTTAATGAGACCTGAACAGGAAAAAATGATGTCATGGTCAGGCTTTTTAATAGGCTGGTTCAGTGGTTTTGTATTTTCCTAAGTCTCTTGAGCAATATTTCATGAAACATTTAAGAGCAAACACTTTAATTCCACGTTCTTGGGTACTATAATCCCGAGGACTATGCCACAATTTGCAAAAGATACTCAGGGAGTTCCTGCTACGATGAAGTAGGTTAAGCATCTGACTGCAGTAGGCTCAGGTTTCTGTGGAGGCACAGGTTCGATCCCCCAGCCTGGCACAGTTGGTTAAAGGATTAAGTAGGTTAAGTTGTGGCTTGTATTTCATCCCTAGCGCAGGAAATTTCGTATGTCGTGGGTATGGCCATGAAAAAAAAAAAGACAGCCTACAAAATAAAGTTGGCTCATCTCCAGAATCAAATTCATGTGAAAACTTTGTATAAAAATATATTCTATATGAAAGCAAACATAAATTTGTTCAAAGTAGAATAGAAAAAAATTCCATTTCTGAAGTAAATCTGAAGAATTCAAAACACAAAGAAATTTTACTCTTCCACTTTGGTCTAAACAGCCAGCACCCTTGTGATGTGTCATTAAATCCTTTCTGCTAGTAAAGGCATTAGCGATGAGAATAGCTCTTCGTGTAAGAAAATTCCTGGACTTTGATATTTTGACACCTGTTATAGTATAAGCATCTGACAGTTGGGGGTTTTGATTGTAACCTAAGTGCCAGACTTAAGTTTTTGATTCTGAGGCCTCCACTTCAGAGATACCCATCTGGAATAAACATATTGCTGGCTACACAACTAGATAAACAGCCAGGTTGCCCTGTCCCTAAAGGTTCCTTTTTTGTTTGTTTGTTTTTTAAGAAAGCTCTGGCCAACCTGCATAACTGACAAGATGACTGATTGCTAGCTTTTCACCTCCCATACTTTAGTTCCTGCTCTTATGTTTTAATTTCACCAATAAAGAATGAAATCACAAGGGAGTTCCCATTGTGGCTCAGCAGGTTAAGAACCTGACTAGTATCCATGAGGATGCAGGTTCCATCCCTGACCTCAATCAGTGGGTTAAGGATCCAGCATCACCACAAGCTGCGGCTGCGATGTAAGGTCACAAATACAGCTCAGATCTGGCATTGTGGTGGCTGTGGCAGAGGCCTCAGCTGCAGCTAGGCTTTGACCCTTAACCTGGGAACTTCCATATGCCACAGGTGCAGCCCTAAAAAGAAAAAAAAAGAATGAACCCACAAAATCCTAGGCACTTTGGACCCCTGTAAAGGCAGAACCCCAGGTCCACTTGCTCTCTCTCTGTCTGCCTGGTTCCCTAATGTTGCTGAATTGCATCTTGAAATCATAAGACAAACCACAAGGGCCAGTCCAGCCGTGACATTGGCTGAAAGGGGAAATGTCAGTGGGGGCTCCTACAAGTAGTATGGACCCAGGTGAATGCCCTGGGCATTTTCAGCTGATGGCATCACTCTCTAAGCTGAAACTGACCCCAAATACCTATCTTATTTTTCCAAAAAATGAACTACATTTTATATTTATTTAATAATTTGTATCCATATTTTTATGGTATCAGTTAGTGTTTGACATACAATATTGAAGGAAAGTATGCTGTTGTTAACATACTCTTTTTTTTAAGAACAACAATAAAAGCTGGACATAATAAATGAATCGACATTTTATTTTATTTATTTATTTATTTATTTGTTTGTTTGTTTTTTTGCCATTTCTTGGGCCGCTCCCGTGGCATATGGAGGTTCCCAGGCTAGGGGTTGAATCGGAGCTGTAGCCATCGGCCTAGGCCAGAGCCACAGCAACGCTGGATCCGAGCCACGTCTGCAACCTACACCACAGCTCATGGCAACGCTGGATCGTTAACCCACTGAGCAAGGCCAGGGATCGAACCTGCAACCTCATGGTTCCTAGTCAGATTCGTTAACCACTGTGCCACGACGGGAACTCCATCTTGATATTTTATAATTTATTGACCATAGAGAATGTTTTCCTGCTGAGGTGAAATGCCTCATATTGTCTTTAATTATAGGTAATGTGAATCAAATCAAAGTGTTATTTTTATTACATGCATTCTAATAACCGGGTATGTAAAAATTAACATAAGCGCACATCGTAAGAACCATGATTTTCACTAAATAATCATCACTATTTAATCTTAGACGAGTGAAAATAGCTCCCTGCTTAGGAGTAAATTTAATTGTAAATATAATATTCAAGTCATGAAATTACCAAAAATGATTTAGTGAGTCACTGATATTGGATCCCAAGTCATTTTACCTTTAAATCACCCCAATCATATTGTTATGTATCCAATCCAGAAAATCACCTCTTGCGTCTTAGAAACAAGATCCTGTTTGACAGATTCCTAAGGATAAAGGTTTTAATTCTGTTGGTTTCACATGTGCCAAGAGAGTGTCATAATACATTTGCACCTTGTAGCTCGTTGAACCAAACTGTTCTGACAATCCTTTGCATCTTTAGTCACAGAGGGATTAGACACAGGCTGTTATCCAAATCTCATTTGGAAAATACATAGCTCTTCTAAAATTACTCATCCAAACTTGTTGCACACCTTTCTGCATCCTGATAAGTAAAACAGAAGTAAAAATGGTCTCTGTTTGCCAATAACTTATTTTCCAAAATGGGAAAACACAGGCCGACTAAGCAATGGCATTTCAGGGGATTTGAAAAATCATTTTATATGGTTTCTTTGTGGTATTTTGGTTCTTCTTTATATTCTCTCAGGAAAAATAAATTTTAAAAGGCAGAGAGAAGGAATATTCACTCTGTATTTCTCTCAGTAAAGGAACATATCAGGGATACAACAGATTAACATTGACAAGTCATTTCTAATTGGTAGGATATGGATCCTGAGAAATTGTTCTAAAGAGATCCCAGGACCTATATGCAGACCAAATGCATTTTATAACATCAAAAATATGGAGTTCCTGTTGTGGCTCAGCGGTAAAGAACCCGACTGGTATCCATCAGGACGCGGGTTCAATCCCTGTCCCCACTCAGTAGGTTAAGGATCCGGCCTTGCTGTGAGCTATAGTGTAGGTCACAGACATGGCTCAGATCCTGCATTGCTGTGGCTGTTGTGTAGAGCAGCAGCTGCAACTCTGATTTGATCCCTAGTCTTGGAACTTCCATATGCCGCAAGTACAGCCCTAAAAAGAAAAAAAAAATGCATTTTGACATACGATTTTTTTCATCTTAATTTGGTTTCTAATCAAGGCAACACAGGAATACATCATGATGTTTGCTGTGAATGTTTTGAGTGTCTAAGAGTAGACCATACACTCAAACACTAGAGAGGAAATTGCTATCCGTTCCTGAAAGAGTAGATATGGTCTCTTTGGTTCAATTTGAAAATGAAGATTGTTGACTTGCTTTTTTGCCTATGCAGTGTCCCTACATAATTCAGTTTAAGAGTGTTGAGAATTCCCTACTCATACTCTCAGAGATGCAATGTTTTCAATATTTTGTTCAGATTACTACTGAGAAGGAAATTTTAAGCATGGATGGAAACAGATAAGAGCAAGTGGGATTAATAAAAATGGAGATAAAACTAATCATTTGACTCTTAATTTAGGAAAATAAAATAAGAGTTTTAAAATTTTAAAAAATTGGCAAAACCTGGAGTATGTTAAGAATATGTCCCATTGCCAGAGACCTTTATCTGAAGGTGGGAATATAGACGCAGACCTGAAATCCAAAAACCAGAGTTATTCTCATGCTGCCCCACCATTTAGAAAACTGTCAAATCAAAATAAGATCAAAAAATTACTGCTTGTGTCATTTGATCACTTGGAATCATAAGCTATTTAGGGAGTTCCCGTCGTGGTGCAGTGGTTAACAAATCCAACTAGGAACTATGAGGTTGCGGGTTCGGTCCCTGCCCTTGCTCAGTGGGTTAATGATCCGGCGTTGCCGTGAGCTGTGGTATAGGTTGCAGACGCGGCTCGGATCCCACGTTGCTGTGGCTCTGGCGTAGGCCGGTGGCTACAGCTCCAATTTGACCCCTAGCCTGGGAACCTCCATATGCCTTGGTTAGGCCCTAAAAAACAACAACAACAACAACAACAACAACAACAACAACAAAATATATATATATATATATAAGCTATTTAGAATTGATAAATCAAAGAAAAAAGATGAAGGGCTATTTATAGGACCTCAAATTATATAGCTAACATCTCCTAAAAACTGAACTGCAGATGTTGTATCTTCATTCAAAATAACTTTCCTCCACTGTACACAAAAAGGCAAAAAAAAAAAAAAAAAAAAATTGGGGCTGTGCCCAAGTCATGCAGCAGTACCCAGACCAGGACTTGAACCCACACCACAGCAGTGACAATGGCAAATCCTTAACCCAGCAGGCCACCAGCGATCGAACTCCCCAAAAGCCAAATATATTGTCTATTACAACTCTGAACGTGGTGACCTGCCCCAGGCTGTTAAATTTTCTTGGGTGCCAATCAAAGAGAAGATTCTTGTGGCAGAGCCCACAGGACTCATCACACGTTCCATCTGCCACCCCACATTGCTCAGCCTCCCTTTAGTTGGGGAAACAGAACTAGTTCTGTCTGACGAATGGGCTGTGGGTGGAAGTGTTGTGTGACACTTTCCATTCCAAAGCAGAGATGAACTGGAATATCACTATTTCCTCTCCTGCTATAGCAGCCACCCCGCTGACATCCCAGATGCTGGGATCTGCATCAGAGTGGGCTCCTTAGTGACTATGTTACTGTGGAGTAGAACATCCATCCCTCATCTCTCTCTCTCTTTCTCACACACACACACACGTATACATCAACCTTTAACTGATTTACAGCATGTCAGGAAACAAGTGTTGTATTAAGCCACTGAGACAAGAGGTTCTTTGATACCAAATTATACTCTTGTTATTGTAATGGACTTTCCAATACCTTATCAGTGTTGGAATATAAACCACCATGTACTGATTGCTGGTTCTAAGCAAAAACTCAAGACCCAAGATGTGTTTCCCAGGTACGTTTTACAACTGAACATGAACTAGGTTGTTCCACAATCTTAGGACTTACTGTTTGGGGATGATAGGATAAAGGGTCATATCAGTGAATGCTATGAAATTCTTGTTTATTTTACTCTCAAGCGAATGTCTGCAGAAGTAATGTTTGACCGATTGCCACAGAGAGATGTGTTATTCAGCGTTCTCATGGATGACGGTTTGTGAAAAAGCATCATGGGTAGAGAAGGCAGCTCAAATCCATATCAAGAACATAAAGCCGGAGTTTCCATCCTGAGGCAGTGGAAACGAATCCGACTAGGAACCACGAGGTTGCGGATTTGATCCCTGGCCTTGCTCAGTGGGTTAAGGATCCGGTGTTGCCTTGAGCTGTGGTGTAGGTCACAGACACGGCTCAGATCTGGCATTGCTGTGGCTCTGGCATAGGCCGGCAGCAACAGCTCCGATTAGACCCCTAGAACATAAAGCATTTGCCATACTGATACATCCATATCATATCTAGGTGTCATATTGAGTTGCTTTAATGTGGAAACCACATTTAAAACTATGACCTGAGGAGTTCCCTTTGTGCCGCAGTGGAAACAAATCCAACTAGTATCCAAGAGGGATTCAGGTTCAATCCTTGGCCTCGCTTAGTGGGTCAGGGAACTGGCGTTGCCATGAGGTGTGGTGTAGGTCGCAGTTGAGGCTCAGATCCCACATTGCTATGGCTGTGGTGTAAGCTATAGCTCTGATTCAACCCCTAGACTAGGAACTTCCATGTACTGCAGGTGTGGACCTCAAAAGCAAAAAAAAACCCCTACAATTTCAAATGGAGTTACTTCCTAATTCAATTGATGACCACCTGCTGTCAATTCTAAGACACTTGTCCTCATTTACTGTTGATTTTGGCATTTAGTTTATAGATTCTTCTTACCACAAGTGTTGTCATCATCCTGAGACATTTCTATAACCATCTCCTCTTTCAACATGTCTATATCCTCAGCTTCAACCACCAACACTTCCACTCTGTTTCAGCCACATGTAAATGGAAATGGACATTACCCAGAAAGGTTTCATTCAAACTTCAATCATTCTTGACACAATATCTTTTCTTTCTTGTTATTTCTGTAAATATACTTTACATTAGTGAATCTCCAGTCCCTAGACTATACCACCTACATTCTCATTACGTAAACCTCACTTTAACCTGTCACCTTTCTTCTTATCTGGTTAGAGCTTCGAAAAAATGCAATGTCAACTCATTTCTTTCCAATATCTTCATCTCCCTTGCATCAGGAAATGAAATGAAACAAAACAAAGCAAGCTCATCTCTGAACTAGTTGAATCATCTGGTTTATCTCCTCCTACACTTGGGCAGTGAGGTATTACTGTTAAAGAGAATAACACAAACAAGTAGAGATGGTGCTGCAAGATTCATGGTCTGCAAAGGTGCCTGCAAGGTAGAAATTCTTCAAAGAGTTCCAAGCAATTTCTTTCTCTAGTTCTACTGGTGATTATTTCCAACTGTTTGGTTACCACCACTCTTCTCAGGAATTTCCTACTCTCCTTCATTTATATACACGATGATTTAAACACCTTCAAACTTTTGCCACAGAGATTTTTACCCACAGTAATAAATTGTTTCAAAAGGGCAAGGATAGCTAAACTCTTGATGAGAGAGACTGACAAGAACTAATACTAATTCTAATACCTTATTCGAGGCAGTTTCATGGACAATTTCCTCTTTGTCTTTCAGTAGCAACATAAAGCAAGTTCAATATAATTTTGATGCAAAGTGAGTTTCTATATGAATTTTTAAAAGGTACATATATTCGTTGTTACAGTAGGTACAATGTTTGGTGGTGGTGATATATTTCTCATTGTGTCCAACTAAATAAAAGTTTGGATTTTTTCCATAAGAGAGAAGACATTTTAGTTATTTTGATGAATGCAAGGCTTCAGAACATAAAGGAAATTCTTTTTTTTTTTTTTTTTTTTGTCTTTTGTCTTTTTGTCTTTTTTGTTGTTGTTGTTGTTGTTGCTATTTCTTGGGCCGCTCCCGCGGCATATGGAGGTTCCCAGGCCAGGGGTTGAATCGGAGCTATAGCCACCAGCCTACGCCAGAGGCACAGCAACACAGGATCCGAGCCGCGTCTGCAACCTACACCACAGCTCACGGCAACGCCGGATCGTTAACCCACTGAGCAAGGGCAGGGACCGAACCCGCAACCTCATGGTTCCTAGTCGGATTCGTTAACCACTGCGCCACGACGGGAACTCCCATAAAGGAAATTCTTATTGTTTCCCTGAACTAGCTAATTAGAGTGAAGTGTTTGTGCTAGGAAGATAGCATGGTCCTTAGAGGTGGATAATTTGATTTGGACTCCTGGTTCCCCTTTAGGAACTTTGGACTGGTTTATTTTTATTTATTTTTATTTTTGTTTATTTTTCTGTCTCTTTGTATTTTTATTTTATTTTTATTTATTTTTCTTTCTCTTTATTTATTTATTTTTGCTTTCTAGGGCTACACCTATGGCATATGGAAGTTCCCAGGCCAAGGGTCAAATTGGAGCTACAGTCGCTGGCCTGTGCCACAGCCACAGCAACCCCATAACTGAGCCACGCCTGCAACCTATACCACAGCTCACAGAAACACTGGATCTTTTAACCCACTGAGCAAGGCCAGGGATCAAACCCACATCCTCGTGGATCCTAGTCAGATTTGTTAACCACTGCGCCGTGAAGGGAACTCCTAGCCAGTCTTTTTAAAAGGAACTAGTGAAACCTTTCTCATAAGATTGTCTTTTAGAATTAAACAAATTTACATGTGTGAAGCCCCTTGAACCCAGTCACTGCTTCTTCTATGAAGGTTTTTTTTATTTTTAAGTGCCGGTGAAGGTTGAAGTAACAAAGTCAAATGATGAGAACGTGTTATCTTAGTCTAAGATTTTAATTGCAGATCTGACTACCTAAAAGATAAGCTCTCAGGAAAATTAAGGGAGATCAACAACACTCTCATTTTCTATCAGCTGGGAGGTAAGAACAATTCCATAGGTAAAGCTCCAATCTTCCAACTCCAAGATCGTATTTGAACCCAGGTAGAATCAGATGGGCAACAGTGTCAAGTCAGCATTTATTCTGTGCATTTTCAGATTGAAGTGAGAACATTCGTTATCGAGAATTTATGCATTGTGGCAAAGCATAAAAATGAAAATTTAAATTACTTGTGAATCCTCCACGCAGTAATAATCACAGCCAATATTTACTTTACATTTTAATGGAATTTTTAAAATATATGTATTGGGGATTCTTTTAAAGGCTGGTAACATCTGCATAATAGTCACCATTTCCACATACCACAGTGTATCAAAATACTCTGTGTTGGACAATCCTGGCTCTTTCATTGTTTATGAGACTAATAAATAATATAATAATGAAATAATTTTTGCATACGTCTTAGAGGCAGGATACTTGGTTTCAGAACTGAGCCCAGGCTAGTTCTCAATGTAAACAATGTTCCCTCCTTTGCCTCAAGCTGCAGTGCAGCCTGCAGATATGGTTCAGATCCGGTGTTGCCCTGGCTGTGGCAGAGGCTGCAGCAGTAGCCCTGGTTCAGCCCCTGTCCCAGCAACTTTCATATGCTGCGGATGCCACCATAAAAAAATTTTTTTTTAATACATTAAAAAAATTAAAAAAGAACTGAACCACAAACCATGTCACGATAAAACAACTGTTACTGATAGCTTTTCTTTTGTTCATTTGTTGTTTTCTGTTGAAAATCTGTCCTTCTGTTTCTTCTATACACCAATATGTATCTTCCTCCTAATGTTCTTTTCTAGGTGTTAAAATGCGCAGGCTTCCGCTATGGCACAGAGGGTTAAGGACCCGGTACTGTCTCTGAGGCTGTGCAGTTTTGATCTCTGGCCCAGTGCAGTGGGTTAAAAGGATTTGGGTGTTGCTGGAGCTTTTGCATAGCTTGCAGCTATGGCTCAAGTTCCATCCCTGGCCCGGGAACTTCCATATGCTTCAGGTATGGCCAAAAACTAAAAACATAAAAATATAGTAGTTCTCGTTGTGGCTCAGCAGTTAGCGAACCTGACTAGCATCCATGAGGAAGTGGGTTCGAACCCTGGCCTCAGTCAGTGGGTTAAGGATCTGGTATTGCCATGAGCTCTGGTATAGGCAGCAGACTCGGCTTGGATCCCAAGTTGCTGTGGCTCTGGCATAGGCTGGCAGCTACAGTTCCGACTGGACCCCTAGCCTGAGAACCTCCATATGCCGTGGCTGCAGCCCTAAAAGACAAGAAAAAAAAAAAAAACGAAATAAATAAAACATAAAAAAATAAATATGCTTAATACATGGTACTGATGATCTGTTTGATGAAAGCTCATCAAGAGAGCACACACAACATGAAACAAATTAACCAGTGCATTTCCTACTTTGTTCTCATTGATTAGGGAGTTTGTAGATTTTTGAATCTTTTGGGAAACATTTTCTTATTTTTTATAAAAGACTCCCTCCTTGACATGCTGAGAGCATGGTTTTATATTCTATGATTGCTACTTTTACCATGTATTCTGTTCCTTCCTGATTTGTTTCAACCTCAAATTCATTTTAACTCATAGAAAACAATTGTTGAGACCTTCCCATAGGTCAGAATTGACTATCCTTCCAAGCATAAATGTGGTTGTCATCTGAACATATCCATTAAAAAAAAAAAAAAAAAAAAAAAGCCCAAAATTAGGAGTTCCCAATGTGGCTCAGTGAGTTAAGTATCCGGCACTGTCTCTGTGGTGGCTTGGGTTGCTGCTGAGGTATGAGTTCAATCCCCAGCCCAGAGCAGTGGGTTAAGGATCTGGTGTTGCCACAGCTGTGGCATAGGTTGCACCTGTGGCTTGGATTCATCCTTGGCCCGGGAACTTTCATATGCCATGGGTATGATTAAAAAAAAAAAAAAAATCCAAAAGACAAAATAACTTGCAAGAGTTGATAAAAGGATAATGCAACAATATAATGGTGGGACATCCAAGTGCAGAGAGTTATTTAAGTACATCGTGGCCATTGCAAAGTAGGCTCGTGGCATCAAGTGCTCTGAATTACAGCTCTCCTTTACCTTAGCGAGTTTCTGGTTCACAACTGTGTCTGATCATGAGGCAGAATCCCTGTGTGCTCTGACTCTAGGCTCCTTGACCATACATGACTTCATGTGCATGAGACTGGGATGCATCACTGAGTTCAGAAAATCCCATGCACTTGATGACATCATTGAACTTGAAGAATTCTATGTGTAAGTTTACTAAAGGTCTGAGTTTGAAGAGCTATTACCAAACATGGTCTGCCAGTAAGTGCTGATAGTGTGTTGGACCTCATACATGAACCTCAAAAGACAGGGTCTCTAATCTAATGTGTGTTTCTAGAGGAGGTCATGCACTCTGCCTTGATAGGAAGTCTCTCTGTTTGAAAGTACATGTCTGTAGACATCTGCTGCCACCCAGGGTGAAATTGTGTTTGTGCTACTAGAGGTAAGTGCTGCTTTGGTTGTATGCAAGTTACTCATTTGAATTCTATTTTGTGGAATATGATGGTTTTTCCAGCTGTGTAAACCTATATAGTTATTACCGCATGGAGCTATTGGCTTAGAAAAGGGCAAAGTAGGGAGAAATAGAGCAGATGCTTTATATTTTGACCACAGCTGGGAGGCTGGAGATAATATGGACATAGAGTTAGGACACAAGTGTTCTAGTCGTTTTTTTTTTAATTGTACTTTGGGTTAGTTAACTATAACTCAGACTCATCACTAAGATGAAAGTTGGTCTGAATATTATTTCCTCTCATTTCAAAAATGCTGTTTTTATGTACAGAAATAGCCATATTTCTCCAGAACTCCCCTGCATGTCTATTATCTAAAAGAAAGCTGGAACTTACCGGAATACATATTGAAGCAGCCAATTCATATACATGATATCTGTTCTCTTAGGAAAAACGGAAGACTCCAGTTTGTTTCGAAGTGGCTTGAGAGGCACAACAAACCGTGCTGATTAAGATGTTATCTCTACTGCAGTGTGTCCCCTTTGGAAGGACTTTTTTTTAATCTGAATCTTTTTCATCCAGATTTTCTATAACTGGGAATAAGTATATGCCCACAGCTGGCCATGGCTCTTTGTTCCCTTATCATCACTATAGATGGCAGAAAAAAAAAAAAAAACTAAAACAAAACACGATAAAGGAGAGACCAGAGTCCAGATTCTTCAAACTTCACTGTATGAGCTTTAAACATTAGCTCAACATGAGCCTGCAGCTACATATATTTTGCTTAATTAGCGTACTGATTTAAAATGTTTTACTGTGAATGATGTCGGGCAGACAAGAAGTCTCCATTTCTCCATTTCGCTGCTGTTCCTTTCATGACACTAATGGGCTTCACTCATTTTTATTGTCTGTCTGGCTTCTGACAGATAATAAATGCATTAACCATTGGGACTCCCAACGTGGTGATTTTATATAGTTATTTATTTATTTGTTTGAATTAGCCTTGCTCTGTTTTGCTTTGGTTTTAATTATCTTGGCAGCAACGGCGTGCCACCTTATGGAGTAATAAAGCTTCTGACCTGAAACTTAAGCAGCTAAACACAGGGAACCCCAATACTCCCTGCTCACAGTGTCACCTTGGAAAAAAAGGGATGGAGTGTGGCAAAGGCAGTTGAAGGATTCTATAATAACTATAGAGTTTGAAAATCACCTGCAGGAGATCCCCAGGGGTGGCTTAGAGGAATAAGAAGCCAACGTTGCCACAAGCTGCAGTGTAGGTCATAGATGTGGCTTGAATCAGGTCTTGCTATGGCTGTAGTATAGGCGGGCACTGCAACTCTGCTTTGACCCCCGAGCCTGGGGGCTCCATATGCTACTAGTTAAAAAAAAATTAATTAAAAAAAATTCACCTGCAGAGTAGAGAAAAATGAAACCATTTTCTAACTTCCCAATATCAAACATTTTAAATATAAAACCTAAAATCATTTAACCTGGACATAGCCTGGCTGGGTTTTCCAGCTAGGCACGGGAATCATCATATCTAATAAAGGAAAAAATATATGTCCACCTGATTAGGTAAAACTTCAAGTGTTAAACAGTGAGATGTGTAATTCATTCACTTCCATCTTTCTTATCACCATCAAACATACGAGAGCAGAGAAACTTACAATGGATAAGCATGTCAGTGAATTGCTTAATCTTTTCTAGCTATTCCTCCTTGCAACAATTATAAATGCACCACATTGTAGACTCTGAATCTGTGGCACTGGAGAAAAATAACATGGGCAAATTGTTTTCCCTAATAGAGGAGAGACTATATACTGCTGTGTTTCCAGCAGATACCAAGAAACACAACATGAGCATTTAGAGGACTTTGAAAGCAAAGTGATTTTCTGGATTTTCTTGAGTGGGTTGGCCTTTCCTCCCATGGCTTTTAGAGGGGATTGCCATCCACCAGGTGGTAGGTGAGGTCCAGGTCGTCAGACTTCTAAATCACAGAAAGGATGGCGCAAGGGAGCCACCTGCTGCTGGAGGGATATTCAGGGCAGAGCAACCTGTGTGGTATGAAATCAGCCTCAATTTAGTATTTTTGTCAAGTCACACAGAAACACTGCCATGGACATAAGACACAATAGTTGATAAAACATGAATAATAAACGAGCTACGTTGAGCTACTCCAGCCTCTCAGCATTTTCTCAGGCATGTACCCAAAGCACCCATTACTGAGTAAGAAATGTGTGGGTGCTTCCTAAGATCTGTGCTTAGCTTCTAGACTCTATTTTCTTTTTACGCTATCATAGAGAGCTGCCTGTGGCTGTCATTCTGGGAAGAAAATGGGGGGGGGGAGGTAAACCCTAAAACAAAGGTTGTGAAAGTTTGGCAGGCATAACGGCATTGGCAGGCTAGATTCAGAAGGAGGACCTGTCCTAAGATAATGGAAGATTTTATCTCTGCTGCCAAAGGCTCCTATTTGTAGAGTGCTTTAGATCTCAAACCCGTGAGTTCATGTAATTTTCACAACAAGCCATCTGTTCCCTTTTCATATTTTAAGAATCTGAAGCACACAAAGGTGAACCACCTTACTTAACTTGGGGCCAGAACGTGACGTTTTCTGCAGCTATGTTTACAACATCACTAAGCCCAGCCACTTCTCCTCAATTAAATATGCATTGTCCTGTAGGACTGTGGATAAAGGGACATGAAGAATTCAGTTTAGAGAAATAACATGCAGCCTGGCCAACAGGGAGCCCCAAGCCCCAGGGGGTGAATAGATCCTAGACACAGTAATGAAGTCAAATTCCAGATTTATTCTTTCACTTACTGATTTACTGCAAGACTTGCAACCAGGGAGTTATGCTTGGGGTCCTTGCATTTTCTAAAATGTAAACTAAAGACAGTACTTATTCTACAGAACTATTTCAAGGATTATACTAATGCAAGTTCAAATGCCCTGCTCAAATGGCTGGCACATATTATTATTGGTAAATAAATAACTATCATGTCAGATAAAAAGAAATGAGAAACAAAGAAATGCCCCCCATACTGTGGACATTTGACAAACAAATGTCAGCCTTATGGAAATAGTTTTATGATATGTTCCCCTGCTAAGAAAGAGAGGATCAGAAGGCAGATTCCAGGAGTTCCCATCATGGGTCATCCGTAACAAAACCCAACTAGCATCCATGAGGACATAGGTTTGATCCCCAGATTCGCTCAGTGGGCTAAGGATCCAGCGTTGCCCTGAGCTGCAGAGTAGGTCACAGATGTGGCTTGGCTCCCACGTGAATGTGGCTGTGGCTTAGGCCGGCAGCTACAGCTCAGATTCAAGCCCTGGGGGGGAACTTCCATATGAAGTAGGTACAGCCCTAAAAAGACCAAAAAAAAAAAAAAGAAGAAGAAGGCAGATCCCATTAACTGGCATCCCCCCAGTACCACTTTGAAGCTTAGGTTTTTCCCTTATGATTTAGCATTTTCTCCTATCATCCCCATATTACTTTTTGATAGTAAGTTTTCATTTATTTACTCTGCAGACAAAACAGTGAACAAGTCAGGGAAAAAAAATCAGTTACTCTGATAGTAACTACACAACTTTCACCCCATCAGTAACTACATATCAGCACTATTTCCTTGAACACCTTGAAGAAGAATTTACCACTAATGTTACCTGGAAATACTAACCACATCAATTCACATTTACTTTTTCCATCCAGTATCATGTTTTCAATATTATAGATACAAGTTCAAATTTTATACCATGGAGAATCTTGCATGAGATTAAGATTTTCTCTGTCAATTTCTCTTCAGGAACAAAACTAATATATAGAAAAATATGTGATAAAATATAATAACTTACTGGGAAATAGTTACAATGTCTTTTAGGTTACATTTTATGGTTTTTTTTTTTTGTCTTTTTGCTATTTCTTTGGGCCGCTCCCGCGGCATATGGAGGTTCCCAGGCTAGGGGTCGAATCTGAGCTGTAGCCACCAACCTATGCCAGAGCCACAGCAACGCGGGATCTGAGCCCCGTCTGCAACCTACACCACAGCTCACGGCAACGCCGGATCGTTAACCCACTGAGCAAGGGCAGGGACCGAACCCGCAACCTCAGGGTTCCTAGTCGGATTCGTTAACCACTGCGCCACGACGGGAACTCCTTATTTTTTAAATGATTTTTATTTTTTCCATTATAGTTGGTTTACAGTGTTCCGTCAATTTTCTACCGTACAGCAAAGTGACCCAGTCATACATACATATATACATTCCTTTTCTCACATTATCATGCTCCATCATAAATGACTAGATATAGTTCCCAGTGCCACACAGCAGGATCTCATTGCTTATCCATTCCAAATGCAATAGGTGCATCTGTTAATCCCAGATTCCCAGGCCATCCTATTCCCTCACCTTCCCCTTTGACAACGACAAGTCTGTTCTTCATGTCCATGAGTTTG
Organism: Sus scrofa; assembly: GCF_054392235.1. NCBI lineage: Eukaryota > Metazoa > Chordata > Mammalia > Artiodactyla > Suidae > Sus > Sus scrofa. Next base: position 51,842,670 of record NC_139389.1, read on the forward strand.
TTTCTTTTCTGTAGGTAGGTTCATTTGTGCCATTTATTATATTCCAGATATAAGTGATATTATATGGTATTTATATTTCTCTTCCTGATTTACTTCACTTAGTATGAGAGTCTCTATTTCCATCCATGTTGCTACAAATGGTATTATTTTGTTCTTTTTTATGGCTGAGTAGTATTCCACTGTGCATATATACCACATCTTAATCCATTCATCTGTAGATGGACATTTAAGTTGTTTCCATGTCTTGGCTACTGTGAATAGTGCTGCAATGAACATATGGGTGCAATGAACATACGGGAGAGTTTTGTCCGGATATATACCCAAGAGTGGGATTGCTGGGTCATATTGTAGTTCTATATTTAGTTTTCTAAGGTATCTCCAAACTGTTCTCCATAGTGGCTGTACCAGTTTACATTCCCACCAACAGTGTAGGAGGGTTCCCTTTTCTCCACACCCTCTCCAGCATTTGTTCTTTGTGTGCTTATTAAGGATGGCCGGGAGTTCCCGTCGTGGTGCAGTGGTTAATGAATCCGACTAGGAACCATGAGGTTGTGGGTTCGATCCCTGCCCTTGCTCAGTGGGTTTATGATCTTGCATTGCCATGAGCTGTGGTGTAGGTCGCAGATGCGGCTCGGATCCCACGTTGCTGTGGCTCTGGCGTAGGCTGGCAGCTACAGCTCCAATTCGACCCTTAGCCTGGGAACCTCCCATATGCCGCGGGAGCAGCTCAAGAAGTGGCAAAAAAGACAAAAAAAAAAAAAATTTAATGATGGCCATTCTGACTGGTGTGAGGTGGTACCTCATAGTAGTTTTTGTAGGGAAAAATATAAGAAAATAGTTTAAGCATAGTGCTCCCTATAATTAATTACGTAAGCCTCAGGGGAATGCCACCTATAGTTAGAGTAGAATTTTTCTATTGTTTTTTGAATCTCTATTTTATTGATTTCTTCTCTGATCTTTATGATTTCCTTCCTTCTGCTGACTTTAGGTATTGTTTGTTCTTATTTTTCTAATTCATTTAGGTGTTGGGTTAAGTTGTTGATTTAAGATTTTTCCTCTTTTTTGAGGAAGGCCTGTTTCACTATGAATTTCCCTCTGAGCACTGTTTTGCAGCACCCCATAGACTTTTTTTTTTTTTTTATCTTTTTGCAATTTCTTGGGCTGCTCCCGCAGCATATGGAGGTTCCCAGGCTAGGGGTCCAGTCAGAGCTGTAGCCACCAGCCTATGCCAGGACCACAGCAACGTGGGATCTGAGCTGCATCTGCTACCTATACCTCAGCTCACGGCAATGCCAGGTCATTAACCCACTGAGCAAGGGCAGGGATCGAACCCACAACCTCATGGTTCCTAGTCGGATTCGTTAACCACTGCGCCATGACGGGAACTCCCATCCCATAGATTTTGAATGGTTGTATCTTCATTATCATTTGTCTTGAGGTATTTTTAAATTTACTTTTTGATTCTTCATTGATCCATTGGTTTCTTAATAGCAAGTTGTTTAGTTTCCATATAGGTAGTTTCTTTCTCATTTATTTTCCTGTGGTTGATTTGTAGTTTCATGCCATTAAGATCAGAGAAGATACTTGAAATAATTTCTATAGTCTTAAATTTGTTGAGGTTAGCTTTGTGCCCCATTATGTGGTCAATCCTTGAGAATATTCCATGTGCACTTGAGAAGAATGTATATCCTGATTTTTTTGGATGTTATGTCCTGAAAATGTCAATTAAGTCTAACTTTTCTATTGCATCATTTAGGATCTCTGTTGCCTTAATGATTTTCTGTCTAGAGGATCGTCCTTTGATGTGAGTGGGGTGTTAAAGTCTCCTTCTATTATTGTATTCCCATCAGTTTCTCCCTTTATGTCTGTTAGTATTTGTTGTATATATCTGGGTGCTCCTATATTAGGGTCATATATGTTGATGATTGTAATATCTTCTTGAAAGGATCCTTTTACATTAAATAGTGTTCTTCTTTGTCTTCTTTATGGCCTTCATTGTAAAGTCTATTTTGTCTGATATGAGTATTGCAACTGCTGCTTTCCTATCTTGTCCATTGGCATGAAATATCTTTTCCCATCCCCTCACTTTCAATCTATATGTGTCCTTTGCCCTGAGATTAGTCTCTTATAGACAGCATATTGTAGGCTCTTGCTTTTTTTATCCAACCTGACATTCTGTGTCTTTTGATTGAAGCATTTAGTCCATTGACATTTAAGGTAATTATTGATAATTTTTATCTTATCAAGGTAAATTACTTTAGTAATTTTAAGATAATTATTGCCATTTTAAACTTTGTTTTCCAGTTGATTCTATGTTTCTCCTTTGTTCCTTTTTTTTGTTTGGATGATTTCCATTTTTTTATGCATTCTTTTCTTTTTAGTTTTTATGAATGTAATGTTTGGTTTTGACTTGTGCTTACCCTTTTTTTTAAAGTATGTTAATCCCTTCTTATATCTGCTTGCTTTAGCCTAATAGTCATATAGGCTCAAACACATTATTTAAAAAAAAAAAAAGGAGTCTATATTTACTTATTTTCCTTCCCCACATTCTGTGATATTGAAGTCCTTTTTTAACATCTTCATGTTTGTCCTTTTGCTGTTCCTTGTGTTTCTCATCACTTTTACAGTAGGTTTTTCTTTTTTTTTTTTCCCCTCTTTCAGATCTGTGCACTGGCTTATTTAAGTGATTGCTTTCCTATTGTGATTTCCTCTATCCTATTTCTTCTCACTTCTTTTTTATTTAGAGAACCCCTTTCAGTATTTCTTTTAGAATGGGTTTAGTATTGCTGTACTCTTTTAGCTTTTGTTTGTTGGAGAAATTCTTTATTTCCTTCTATTGTAAATGATATTCTTGCTGAGTAGAGTATTCTAGGCTGCCAATTTTTCCCTTTTAGAACTTTGAATATCTCTTCCCACTCTCTTCTGGCCTGTAGTTTTTCTGTAGAGAAATCAACTGATAGCTTTATGGGGGTTCCCTTATAATTAACGCTTTGTGTTTCTCTTGCTGCCTTTAGAATCCCCTCTTTAACTTTTGCCATTTTCATTATAATAGGTCTTGGTGTGGGCCTGTTTGGGTTCAACATGTTTGGGGCCCTTTGTGCTTCCTGTATCTTGATAAATGTTTTCTTTAGATTTGGGGAGTTTTCAGACATAATTTCTTCAAATATACTTTCAATCCCCTTTTCTTTTTCTTCTCCTGGAATTCCTGTGATGTGTAGATTGGCCCAGTTTACGTTATCCCATAGATATCTTTTATTGCTTTCATTTTTTTTCATTTGGTTTTTCTGTCTGCTGTCCTAATTGGGTGATTTCCGTTATTCTATCTTCCAGGTCACTAATTCATTCCTCTGCATTATTCATTCTGCTCTTTATGCCTTTGGCTCAGTTTGCATCTCTGCAAATGAATTTTCTAATTTTTCTTGGTTCCTCCTTATATTTTCTAGTTCCTTTCTAAAGTAATCTGCATTACTGTTTATATCTGCTCTTAATTCCTTGATATTCAGCCTTAATTCCTTAAGTATTTTCACTGTCTCCCTTTTGAACTCAGTGTCTATCAGACTGAAGAGGTCTGTTTCATTATTTGCTGCTTCAGGCAAACTCTTCTATTCTTTTATCTGGGAATGGTTCCTGAGCATCTTCATTTTGTTTATGTTTTTCTTTTTCTGTGAGTGTAGGGAAACCAAACTGTAGTCTCGGAGGGCTATTTCTATGCAAGAGCACCCCTTTGTATTTTGTGGAGGTTACCATTTATTTTTGGCATGGGAGTTTGGATATTTGCTGTCTCTTTCTTCAGTGTGAGCAGGCTGTTATCCCCAGGCTGTTAAGTGTGTTTCCAGAGAGAAGGAGGCAATGGGCAGGGCTAGCAGTCAGTGCCCAGTTGCTGGGCTCTTGACAGTAGCAAGGACCTGCAGCAAGGTGGTGCAGGATACTCCTAGTTGCAGGGCCCTGGGGGGTGGTAATGAGTGTTAGTCAAATTCAGGAAGCATTTGGCAGTGGCAGTGGCAAGTGTGTGAGTTCTCAGGGGAGTGAGAGCAACAACAGGTGGTATTCAGTCATGATGCACTGTCCCCCTCTGTGGTGCCCTCAGAAGTGATTGGGGCCGCAAGTGGTGCCTGTTCATGAATGCTGAGTGGTGGCTGGCCATGCCCACCTCTGGTCAGAGATAACTGCTGTGGTTTGCCCCTGCCACCTGTAGACCTTGCAAGAAGCACCCCATCTCACTTAGCCCACACAGGAGGTGCTACACAAGCTGCTCCTAGTTGCAGGGTTCTGGGAATTGATACTGATCAAGTATGTGAGTGCTTCCTAAAGCATTTGGCAGTGGCAGCAGCAAGGAAGGTGAGTGCCACGCCTTACTCCTCCATCATCTTTTCTGTATTCACATTTTCTGTTATAAAACCATCAGCCAAATGTTCATGAAAAATTTAAACACTTTATATAGCGATATCCTTCTTTATCTCTCTCTCTCTCTTTTTTTTTTTTTTTTTTTTTTTTTTTTTTTTTTTTTGTCTTTTTAGGGCTGCACCCATGGCATATGGAGGTTCCCAGGCTAGGGGTCAAATCAGAGCTGTAGCCACCAGCCTACGCCACAGTCACAGCAACACAGGATTTGAGCCACATCTGAGACCTACACCACAGCTCACAGCAATGCCAGATCCTTAACCCAATGAGTGAGGTCAGGGATGGAACCACGACCTCATGGTTATTAGTTGGGTTAACCACTGAGCCACGACGGGAACTCCAGTGATATCCTTTATCTCTTGATTAATTTTTCTTGCTTTAATATACATTTCTAATGATATTTGGATAAAAGTAGATCACTTTTGTTTTAGCTTTTTTATCTTGTTAAAAAATTATTCCTTTATAAGTTTCCTGTAAAATAAATGCTAAAAGTATTTTTGATTTTCACTTTTTTTCATAAAAGTGAAAACTCTCTTTATGTTCTTTTTGTCAGTGAAAACAGGTACTCATGTAGGTCTTTCATAAAAGCAAAGTGGTGTAAAGCAAACTTTGGAAAAGCAGGAGACATCTATATATACAGTATTCCCTTAGCACCAAGGAGGATTTGTTCCAGATACTTTGTGGATGGCAAAATCCAAGAATCCTCAAATTTCTTATATAAAATGGCATAATATTTGCATATAACCTATGCACCACAAACTGTATACTTTAAATCATCTCTAAATTCCTTATAATACCTAATACAATGTAAATGCTATGTAAATAGTTGTAAATGCAATGCAAATGCTATGTAAATAGCTGCCAGTGTGAAGTAAATTTAAGTTTTGTTTTTTGGAACCTTCTGGCAAAATTTTTTTCTGAATATTTTTGAACAGATGTTCATTGAATCCCCAGTGTGAAACCTGCTGGGAAGTGACAACATATAAATCTCATTTCAACTTGAAAGTGATGGTGGCGGTGGTGGTGGGGTGTGGCAGATGCAGTATCTGCTCAATTCTGCCTGCTCATGTCAGATGTAAAACACTTGAAAGTGTTTACAAAATAATTTTATAAAAGTGCAAGTCCGTCCTAGGAAATAATCACCTCTTTAGAGTATAGACTGGAGTTCCCATCGTGGCTCAGTGGTTAACGCATCTGACTAGAAACCATGAGGTTGCGGGTTTGATCCCTGGCCTTGCTCAGTGGGTTAAGGATCCGGCATTGCCGTGAGCTGTGGTGTAGGTTGCAGACACGACTCAGATCCCGTGTTGCTGTGGCTCTGGTGTAGGCCAGTGGCTACAGCTCCAATTAGACCCCTAGCCTGGGAACTCCATATGCTGCAGGAAGGGCCCTAGAAAAGGCAAAAAGACAAGAAAAAGAAAAAAAGAGTATAGACTAACACTCATGATGTCACCATGTCAATGATCATTGCCAAAGGTGACCTTCTGTGGTGTAGATAGTCACCTGGAAGAATATGGTCCTCAGGCCCTTCTTGACTTTAAATCACTGACAGGCTATTCAACACATCATGGTTATAAGCCATTAACCCAGCATTTCTCTCCTTCCAGAGATAATAATCACATTTTGCCTGGACCAGAAAACTCTTCCTGCTGATGTACTAAAACCATTCCCTTCATTATTAATCAGCTCTTAAACTCTGGAAAAATTCAGAATTAAATGCAGAAACTAAGGTATCAATCACAATTATTAGAGTAATACTTTTTTGAAAAGTATGTGGAAAAATACTAGTTCAATCTGGGCTTTATGTTTTGCACAAAATAAAATGTCCTGATTATAAAGGGAAGAATATGGTTGAACTAGTCCAGTTCCATGGTTGAAGTGTCTAATTCTGTAGCTTGAATGCTATGGCTCCTTTAACAAGATAGGGGAAAAGGAATTGCATAGAAAAGATAATAATACTGTCTTTCCAATGTTACGGGTTTGTGAGCTAATAACAAGGCATGAACTTTATATGAAGAGGTCATTATGATAGCATTTCCTTTCTCAAATATCTTCTAAGCATAATATTGTTAGGCTATTGCAACAAAGTAAATATTATCTACACAGCAGTTATAAAAAAGAAGTCCACAAATCCTCTGAAACTCCCTTTGAAGGTAAAGAAAAAAAAAGATAAAAAAGAATACACTAGCAAATTGAGAGAAGACAATATGCAACAATTTTGCATAAAATAGTATATATGGTGGTCATAACAAACCTATTTTTTATTTTTTTAAGTTAATTTTAACTTGTTGAATAGATAAGGCAGTTTACATGACTCAAAAGTAAACACTATGTGGAATGGCATATGCAGAAACGTCTTGTCTTAAACACTACCTTGTACCCTGCTTCCACCCATCAACCACCTATATGGGATAATTTTTCAATAAACTTGAAACATTTTTTGCAAGTTTTGCATACCATATAACCTACTATTTTCAAGTATCCCATTCAGTGATTTTTTAGTAAATATACCAAGAAGTGCAACCGTGACCATAATTGGTTTCAGAAAATTTCATCACCCCAATAAGACCCCTTATGCACCTTTCTGTTAATCACCATGCTCTTGATTTTTTGCCCCCTCAGGCTACCCCTCACCTTACGTTTTGCTTTATATTGACATTTTGTATTTATATTGACTTTATCTTGGCTTTTCTAAATATTTCCTATAAATAGAATTACAGAAAATATAGTCTTTTATGCCTGGCTTATTTCATTGACCACGTTTTTAAAGTTTATCCAGGTTACATCGTGCATCTGTAGTCCCTTCCTTTGAATTCACCTTCTGTCTATGCATTCACCTGTGGATGGACACTTAAACTGTGTCCTCCTGTTGGCCATCTTGAATAATAATGCTATGAACACCCATGCAAAGGTATTTTGTTTGTTTATTTGTTTGTTTTGCTTTAGGGCCATGCCCGTCGCATATGGAAGTTCCCAGGCTAGGGGTAATCGGAGCTACAGCTGCTGGCCTATGCTACAGCCACAGCAACGCGGCATCCGAGCCCCTTCTGCGACCTACACCACAGCTCACAGCAATGCCAGATCCCCAATTCACTGAAGGAGGCCAGCAGTCGAACCTGCATCCTCATGGATACTAGGTGGATTCGTTTCCACCGTGCCACAAAGGGAATTCCATCCATGTAAAGTTTTTCTATGGATATATGTTCTTATTTCTCTTGGGTAGATACTTAAGGGTGGAAGTGGTGTGTCAGAGGGTGAATTCATATTTCACATTTTTTTTTTTTTTTTTGTCTTTTTGCCTTTTCTAGGGCTGCTCCCACGGCATATGGAGGTTCCCAGGCTAAGGGTCGAATTGGAGCTGTAGCCGCTGGCCTACACCACAGCCACAGCAACGTGGGATCCGAGCCGCCGCGTCTGCGACCTACACCACAGCTCACGGCAACGCTGGATCGTTAACCCACTGAGCAAGGCCAGGGATCGAACCCACAACCTCATGGTTCCTAGTCGGATTCGTTAACCACTGCGCCACAACAGGAACTCCCATGTTTCACATTTTGAGGGACTGCCAAAACAGTCTGTAAAATGACTGCCTCATCTTACAGCCCCACGTACCAGGAATGAGGATTCTCATTTCTTCACCTCCATCCCAACGTTTGTTATTGCTTGTCTTTTTAAATTATTACATTCATTCTAGCGGGAATAGAATTGTATCTCATCATAGTTTTCATTTTCATTTCCCTAGTGATTAATGACACTGAAAATCTTTTCACGTGATTAATGTTCATTGTCATATCTCCTTTGGTGAAAGTTATTAGAATTTTTTGCACATTTGTTAATTGGGTTTCTTTTCTTGTTACTGAGATGTACGTGTTCTTTGTATACTTTGGATATAAGTTCCTCGTAGATACATTTTTGCAAATATTTTCTCCCAGTCCATTGCATGTCTTCATTTTCTTAGTGGTGTATTTTCATGCTCAATAGTTATACGTTTTGGTGAGCTCCAAATATCAATCTTTTTCTTTTATGAACAGTGTTCTTGGTATCATACATAGGAAGTATTCTGTAACCTATGTTCTCAAAGATTTTCCCCTCTATTTTCTTGAAAAGTTGTACTGTTTTAACTCTTAAAACTACACGATCATTTTTATTACTTTCTTTTTCACCTCTTTTTCACCCTTCTAATGAGTATGTGCACATGTATACAAACAGAGAGAGAGAGTCTGCAAGCCCATAAATTTTTTTCTAATTTTCACTGAAATGTAGCATTAAGTTTTGTTACAATTGAAGATAACAAACTGCAGTAGTATTACTATTTCCTGTGAATTTGCCACCAGTAGATAATTTTATATTACATTACAGTTGTTGCCAATATGTCATAACATTATTTATATACATTCATACTTAAAGTAGAGTTACTTCAGAATCTTTCTTTCTTTTGTAATCTTAGGTATTTTACATTATGGATAAATTGAGATCATTTTGCTGAAATGGAGTCCATGGCTTCATCTGTTTGTGACCATGGCCTATGGCAAGCACAAAAGTTTAAGACCTTCTATTAAAATGCCTTTTAATGATATGTTCTGCCATTTTCTGTTGTTGAAATGTCTCATTTTCCTGGATGAGCAGAAACGTTATATATAAAAACAGCGAAGGATTTTGGCAGAAAAACAGATATTTTGTTCAAGGATGCTAGCTTTTATTGAGGTAATAAATTCTAGTTTCTTTAATTCAAGTGCTCTTTTTGGAGATAGAAGGGCCTTGGTGTGTGTTCTGATTTTATGAGTTTCTTTTGGTTTTGCAGGATATTTAATGTGCCCTTCTTCTTTCTTTCATTTGCTTATCTGCAAAGTTCCAACAGTCACCTCCTCTTTTCTGGTTGGGTTGCTGCCCTTCTCTCCCTAAGAGGTGTCTTGCTGAGGCTGACTATCTTCAACATAAACATAGATTTTTTTCAGGGATTACATGTTAATAAAAGTTGATATAATAAAACATTGAACTTGAACATAATCAACATCTCTTATCTAAAAGTACTCCATTTCTGTTTTTATTGTAAATGAGTCTTATTTTTTATCTTTATAAACAACCAAAAGAATTTTTAAAAATAGCTGGTTTTGTGAAAGAAGCCAAGGAAAGTAAAAAAATTGTCACAGGTGAGGATGCCAGATGCGAAATGATGATTCCAGCACGATGGGACTCTTAATCGCTCTCTTAATGCACTTGGTTCAGCCTGTGTTTCAGGGGGCATATGGTACATTTCCCTGGAAATGAGAACTGTTCTGTGATTTTTATTATTTTTCAGTGAAATTTAGAATTTTAATGTGAGCTTTCCTTAATTTAATCCATTGTACAATTGACTTTCTATCCCATTGTGACTTCTTAAACCAAAGGAATCACCATCTAAGACGCTGGCATTCCAAGTCATCAAAGGTTAATGTCATTTTGCAAAGTCACAAAACAAACATTTTGGAAATTTCATCCTTCCAGAGATTTCTGACTAAATCTGAAGATGCAAATGCCTTCCTCAATGTTATCGGCAGAGTATCTTGTCTTCCTGCCAATATTTGTCATTTAAAATATTATTTCATCAACCTTGAAAGTCATTTTTTTCTAGAGCCCTTAGACTAAGTAAAATTACCAAGGACTTTCACTCTACTTCTCTGAGGGAAGTTGAATAAATTTCAGACAGTCATTTTGAGTGCTTTAATTTCATGTTTTGTTTTGGAATTTGTGGATCCATAGGCAATCAATTCATAGGAAACAAAATAATTTTCTTTTGAAAATGCAAATTTCTGTATGCTCGAAGGTGGCGAGAGGTTAATCCTATTAAAAATGCATGAAAAATTTTCAGCACATCATTATTATTTCTTACCAGACCTTCCTGGAATTTAATATTAGTTTGCTAATTCTGTGCACAGAGGAACGCCTATGGATTTGGAGTCAGGAGACATACTTTCAAATCACTGTTCATTACAATCTAATTTCCTTCTATTCAGCAAGATAATTAATCCACCTGAGCATCGAATCTTTTATCACAGAAGGAGGATAATAATATAATACTTACCTGACGGAGTAATATAGATTACATGGGATCATATATATGAAGATGTTTTTTGAACAGGGAAATAAATCTGTACAGATGTTAACCACAAATACTCATTTCTCATATTTGATAGTGTTCAGTATCCTGTGAACCATGTGTCCTTGGACATCAATCCAAATAATTCAATAGTGAAAGCCATTTCCCCTAGTTTCATCTGTAGAGTCAAAGCAATCCCAATTAAAATCCCTATTTTTTTAATAGAACTTGATTAGCAGATTCTAAAATGTATGCAAAAATGCAAATGACATAGCATATCCAAAACAGTTTTGAAAAAAAATGAAATTTGGGGACTTAATCTGGTTTCAACACTTGCAGTAATTAAAACAGGGTAGTATTGGGGGAAGGATAAATTTATGGTCAGTGGAATAGAATATAATATCCTCAAACACAGCCACTCACATAGTCAACTGATCTTTGACAAAGATGCTAAATTAATAAAGAAAAGAAAGGCATTTTAATGAGTGGTGCTGGGTTAATTAGATATCTATGTGGAAGGAATTAACTCCATTCCTTACCTAGCACTATACACCAAATATTTTAAATGAATATAGTGCTAAGCATAAAAGCTAAAGCTACAAAATTTCCAAAAGGATGCACTGGGGAAAATAGTGAATGAGAAAACAAATAGACAAATTTACACATTCAGAAATATATTGAAGAATATATTTAATAAAAAAATTAATCGCACAGCATGAATAAACTAAAAAAATATTATACTGAGAAAAAGAAGTCAGTCATGAACCATATGAGCTCATTTGTGTGAAAGTTTAGGACAGACTACAGTGGTGGAAAGGAGAGCAGTTGCTGCCTGGGGCCAGGAGTTAAGTGTGGAAGTTGATTCCAAATGGGCTTAAAAAAACTTCTGTTTTGGGAATTCCCCTTGTGGCTCAGAGGAAATGATGCTGACTAGCATCCACAAGGACATAGGTTCGATCCCTGGCATTGCTCAGTGGTGTAGTTTGCAGACACGTCTGGGATCCTGAGTTGCTGTGGCTGTGGCATAGGCCAGCAGTTACACCTCTGATTCAACCCCTAGCCTGGGAACCTCAATATGCTGCAAGTGTGGCCCTAAAAAGACAAAAAAAAGAGAAAACTCCCATTTTGAAGAAAATGGCTTATCTTTTACTAGGGTGGCCAAAACTCTCGAAAGTGTACATTTTAAATGGATGCATTTATTATATGTAAATTATATCCTAATAATGCTGATTTAATATAAAGAAGGAAATATATTAGGTAATATTTGAGGTGTTTTTTCATGGTCTATCTTGAAATAAAAGGAAGTGGAAAATAGTGAACTTAGGCATGCAGAACTAAGTAAATATCTCGGGCTGATTTATTGCCTGTCTTTGGAGCATTTGTAACATGCTTCGTTGAAATATATACTTTTTCAGCTGCCTCTACTCATTCACACGATTCTCATTGTTGGATTATACCATTCTAATAATTTTTTTTACAAAGTCCTTTTGAGTCGGATGAAACTGTTTTTGTTTTTATGTCATCTTCTGTCAAATGTCCATCCACGTCAAATGGTTGTAATATTTCCAGTTTGCTCTGTCAACCTCAAAACCATATGCCTTTATAATCAGTAATAACAACTCGTGTATTAATATTATTTTATTAAATATTTTAGTTTCTTCAAAAAACATCAAAGTTAATGAGTGTATATCCTACTAATATGAAAGAAAAATTATGGATACCTTATTTTTATGGGAGAAAATGTTTTTACAAACTTAAAATTTCAAGGAAAACAGTGTCTCTGACCCTAATTCTCTTTAGAGCTTAAAAACAATTTAATGCAACCTGGTATCCCTTTAAATGTCTCAGGATCAG